>NC_136067.1:166139826-166739826 GCF_964261635.1 Lissotriton helveticus | reverse complement strand
TGTGAGAATCTAGAACCTTCATGCATTTGCTAGATTCTTCGATAACTTTTGCTAAGTCAATGGCATCTTTTAATGAAGGATTCTTGGCTGCCCAGAGTCTCTCCTGTATCTTCTTATTGGAGCATTGGACAATTAGTTGATCTCTTATAAGCTCGTCATTCATAGCACCGAACTTACATTTAACAGATAATTCTCTGAGTCGGGCCACAAAGTCATCTATGGTTTCTGAGTCTTTTTGGCGCTGGGTATAAAATTTGTATCGGTTCATAAACAAATTCTCCTCCTTTGAAAATCTTATCTCGAGTCTAGCAACAGCCTCCTTAAATTCATCAGGCATTTCTTGACCATTAGCTCTCAAAACTATCGGTAAAAATCTGAACACTCTCTGTCCCTCTTTGCCCAGAGTGCTCAAAAGGATAGCCTTTTTCCTTTTTACAGAGAATTCTTGTCCATCTAGTGCCTCGAGATAATTGTCGAACATTATGTACCAGTCCTCCCAAGGTATCTCTGGGATGCCGGGTTCAGGTAAAAATTGTGGAGGTAAGGTAACCACAATCTGTTGTGTCATGTTAACAATTGACAGTTACATTTTTTTATTATAATTACGAGGATTTGAAGTTATTGCATGAGCAAACCTCTATTCCGTTTAAATTTGAGTGAATTTCTCTTCTTGATATGCAGGCACCGTGACACTCACAAAAAACGAAGATCGTAGTTAGTTTAGTGTATCTTTCGCGTTGATTGTATTTAAAATGGCCGCCACAGTAATATCATTGAAAACGAGGCTTGGAACACGTCGCTTTGAGAGCTAAGATGGCCGCCACAAAAGAAAAACCAAAACGAGGCTTGGAACTTATATTATTGAGGCTTGGAACGCAGTCTGCGATTATTTGTCTCTAAGGTGATTTCGGTAATTGAGAGTGTGACGTAGGAGCTAGCGTAGGAGAGGCAATGTTCGCTGTAACTGATGCTCTTGCAATGCGCTCGCACTAGGGTGAAGTTACTCACGATTCCGATGAATTTGGCATCTTTTGGCAGAACAAAATTTCTTCAGGAGAACAAAAGATGACATAACCTGCACGCAATGGATTCTTTCCTTTGTTGAAGATCTTAAGCTGTATACTGCTTCACACGAAAACGATGTCTGGAACAAATCATCAGGAATCGTTGAAAGTCTTCATAAGGCTCGCTGACCAGCTTCAAAACGTCGCCAAAATTGTAGTAAACTTCTCAGAGACTTCCAGTGTGGTTGAGCAGATTTATTGTATGAGGAAAACAGCAAGCATCTTCATTTCAAGCTGGCCAGGCACAAACTGTCTCAGCCTAGAAGTCTAGGAAGAGTCAGAGCCATCCACATTCCAGAATGTATGACCAGGTAAGATACAGAGGAAACCATAGGAATAATAGTAGCATAAATATACAACACAGCCCCTAGAAAGCAACGAAGATAGCAGGTGCTGTCTGCACTACCAAAAGATAACAAGCATTGGCATAGCCAATATGTCTCACCTTTGGGACCTTATAAGTGTTTAGCCACGCAACAGTTGATGTTGTTGCACCAAGGATAGTATGCTGGATAACTAAACACTTATAAGGTCCCAAAGGCGAGACCTATTGGCTATGCCAATGCTTGTTCTGAAATGTCTGCAGTTATATTTTTGTGCACACCTCAAGACATGTCTTGCTATTTAATATACCTTGTATACAGGGTAACGGACCAACAACTGTGCTTTGGACATCAAGTTGTTCTGTGTGATGTATGTGAATTCATGGAAGAAAAAACACTGAGAAACCACATTGGAGAAAAGCAAATCATGAAAAACCAATTTTAAGGAAAGACAATTTAAATGACATGCAAATAAATCTAAAGTTAAAGGAAACATGTCAAAGGAAAGATACTTTTAAGGAAACATACAAAATCACACCCTTGGATCAATCAATCAATCACCCGCTAGGGTCTCAAGGCGCTGGGGGGGGGGGGGGATGCTGCTACTGCTGAAAGAGCCAGGTCTTGAGTTGCTTCCTGAAGGAGAGATGGTCCTGGGTCAGCCGAAGGTGTGCGGGGAGAGGGTTCCATGTCTTGGCCGCTAGGTAGGAGAAGGATCTTCCCCCGGTGGTGGTTCTGCAAATCCGTGGGACAGTGGCGAGGGCGAGGCTGGCGGAGCGGAGCTGGCGGGTGGGAGTGTAGAACATGAGGCGGTTGTTGAGGTATGTGGGGCCCGTGTCGTGGAGGGTTTTGTGTGCGTGGGTGAGGAGCCTGAACGTGATCCTCTTGTTGACCGGGAGCCAGTGTAGGTCTCTCAGGTGGGCGGAGATGTGGCTGAGGCGGGGGATGTCCAGGATGAGTCGTGCAGAGGCGTTTTGTATGCGCTGGAGTCTGTTCTGTAGTTTGGCTGTGGTTCCAGCGTAGAGGGCGTTCCCGTAGTCCAGCCGGCTGGTGACGAGGGCCTGGGTGACTGTTTTTCTGGTTCCGGTCGGAATCCACCGGAAGATCTTTCGGAGCATGCGCAGGTTGTTAAAGCAAGATGATGAGACGGCGTTGACTTGCTTGGTCATCGTGAGGGAGGAGTCTAGGATGAAGCCCAGGTTACGTGCGTGGTCTGTGGGCGGTACCCAGTGCAGGGGGCCACCAGGAGTCGTCCCAGGCGGAGGGGGATGGTCCGAAGATGAGGACTTCCGTCTTGTCTGAGTTCAGTTTCAGACGGCTGAGCTTCATCCATTCCGCGACGTCTTTCATTCCTTCCTGGAGGCTGGCTCTGGTGGTGGCGGGGTCGTTGGTGAGGGAGAGGATCAGCTGGGTGTCGTCAGCATAGGAGATGATGTTGTGTTGGTGTGCGAGGGGGCTCATGTAGACGTTGAAGAGGGTGGGACTGAGCGAGGAGCCTTGAGGCACGCCGCAGATGATTTTGGTGGCTGCTGAGCGGAAGGGAGGCAGGCGGACTCTCTGGGTTCTGTCGGTGAGGAAGGAGGTGACCCATTCCAGGGCCTTTCCTTGGATACCGGCGTGGTGGAGGCGCGAAGTTAGGGTGCGGTGGCAGACGGTGTCGAATGCGGCCGAGAGGTCGAGGAGGATGAGGGCAGCCGTTTCCCCGTTGTCGAGCATGGACCTGATGTCGTCGGTAGCTGCAATGAGGGCGGTCTCGGTGCTGTGGTTGGCTCGGAATCCTGACTGTGATGGGTCGAGGGAGTCGTTTGTCTCGAGGAAGGCGGTCAATTGTTTGTTGACGATCTTCTCGATGACTGTGGCGGGGAAAGGGAGGAGCGAGATGGGGCGGAAGTTCTTGAGGTCCTTGGGGTCCGCGGTGGGTTTCTTCAGGAGGGCGCTGATCTCCGCATGTTTCCAGCTCTCCGGGAAAGTGGCAGATGCGAAGGAGGAGTTAATGATGTTCCGGAGTTGGGGTGCGATGATGGTGTCGGCTTTGTTGAAGATGTGGTGTGGACAGGGGTCGGCTGGGGAGCCGGAGTGAATGGTGTTCATCACGTGGGTGGTGTCTTCAGTGCTGACGGGGGTTGAGGTGCAGAGGGTGGTGGTGAGGGGCATAGGTTCGGTGGTGTGGTGTGGGCGCCGAAGCTGTTGTGTATGTCGGCGATCTTGTGGTGGAAGAACGAGGCAGGTGAGTCGCAGAGGTCTTGCGAGGGCGTGATGTCATTGTTGCTGGCGTTTGGGTTGGAGAACTCTTTGACGATGCTGAAGAGTTCTTTGCTGTTGTGGGCGTTGTTATCCAGTCGTTCCTTAAACGCTGTCTTTTTTGTGGTCCGGATCAGCTGGTGGTGTTTGAGGGTGGAGTTCTTGAGGGCTGTCATGTTTTCTGTTGATTGGTTGTTGCGCCAGGCTTTTTTGAGGGTCCGGCAGGATTTCTTGGAAATTTTGAGGTCGTTGGTGAAACACGAGGCTTTGTTGCTGCCTGGTCTGCCGGGGGCATTCTTCATTGATGCAAGGGCGTCGGCGCAGTTGGTGAGCCACTGTGTGAGGTTGCGGGCTGCTTCATTGGAGTCCGTAGTGTTGCTGAGGGATTCTGGCTCAGGGAGGTGGTGAGCTGGTCGGTGGTGATCTTGCCCCAGCATCTTCGGTGAGCCTGTTGCGGGTGGTGGTGGGTCGTGGTTTTCCTGAAGCTGAAGTGGACGCAGCTGTGGTCTGTCCAAGGTAGTCCGGTTGTGTGGCTGAAGGAGATGTGGTCGCTGGAGGAGAAGATGGGGTCTAGCGTGTGGCCGGCGTAGTGGGTGGGGGTGTTCACCAGTTGCTTGAGTCCGAGGTTGGCAAGGTTGTCCAGCAGGGTGGTGGTGTTGTTGTCATTGTTGTTTTCAAGGTGGAAGTTGAGGTCCCCTAGGAGGATGTAGTTGGAGGATGTGAGGGCGTGCGGGCTGATGAAGTCTGCGATGGCTTCGCTGAATTGTGTGCGTGGTCCCGGGGGTCTGTATATGAGGGTGCCTCTGAGGGTGGTCTTGTGGTCGATGTGTATCTGGAAGTGAAGGTGTTCGGCGGCGGTGAGGGTATTGTCGGAGTTGGTCGTGATGCGGATGGTGTTTTTGTGGATGATGGCGATGCCTCCTCCGGTTTGGTTGGTGCGGTCCCTTCTAGTGATCTTGTAGCCCTCTGGGATGGCTGTGGCGATGTCGGGGGCTGAGGAGGTGTTAATCCAGGTTTCTGTGAGGAAGGCGACGTCCGGCGCTGTTGTATCGAGGATGTTCCAGAGTTCGACGGCGTGCCTGTGGACGGAGCGGATGTTGAGGAGGATGCACTTGAGGTGGTTGTTGTTGATGCTTGGTCCGGCGTGCGGGGTGGAGGTGCGGAGGCAGGTGAATTTGCAGGCTTGGCAGGTGAAGGGTCCGTGGGTGCGTTTCGGGGTGGCTCGGTGGCAGGCGGGTGTCCGGCTGGTGTTGAGTGCGTGGAGGATGGCGTCTTCGTAGATCCGTCTGGTGAGCTGTCCTCGACGGGGGCCAGGGGTCCTGGCGCTGGGCGTGGTCCAGGCGCGGACGGGCGCAGACGGGCTTGCCTTAGGTGCGCCTTCGGCGCGTCCGCTGCGCGCGGCCGCGCAGCTGCCTGCATTATGAAGGGGTCGAGGGAGGGAGGAGCAGCTGGGAGGGGGAGCAGGGACCAGTCGGGGGCGGGGCCGCGGGGGACGCAGCGGCGGGAACGAGGGGGAGCAAGTGGCACAGAAATGTGGAGGGAAACAAACAACGTGAACAGAACGCAAAGGGGCACAAAAGAAAAAAACGCTAAGGGAGTACAGGCAACACAGTACAGTCAATGGGGCACAGAACGTGAATCAAAAAGAAAAGGGTAACACAGTGGAGACAGTACAATCGGTAGCAGAATAAAGGCAATAAAGAGCAGAATAGAGAGCAAGCTTACGCCCACTGGACCACCAGGGATCGAACCGGCGGCAGCAGCGGGGCACAGGGTAGACACAGCACTAGCACGGCGAGCTAACGCGTCGGGGGAGCGACCTGGCCTGAACCCAGGGTCAAGGGTCGGGTGGATGAAGATTAGAGATAGAGTTTTGTGGGTTTAGGGATGGGTGATGTTTGGGTGTGAGAAGGGTTTTTTAGACATATAGGTGGCTGGAGTTTAGGGGTGGTGAGGGTTTTTTAGGTATCCGGCATGGGTGGAGTTTAGGGTGTTAGGGATTTTAAGGTTTCACAAATGAATGGAGTTTAGGGGTTGAGACGCATTTTTAGGGTTCACGGATGAGTGGTGTGTAGGAGAGTTGAGCTTTTCTAGGTTTTACAGATCAGTGGAGTTTAGGGCTGGTGAGTGTTTTTAAGGTTCAGTGATAGGTTGAGTTTTGGGGTGCTGAATAGTTTTTAGTGCTCGGAAATGAGTGGAGGTTAGGGTGGTGTGGGATTCTAAGGGATCAGGGATAGGTGGAGTTTATACATGGTTTTTTAGGCTTATGGGATGTGGGAGTTTAGGTTTGGGGAGTTTTTTTGGCTTGTGAATGGGTGGTTTTCAGGGGTTGTTGAGGATTTATTAGGGTTCCGGGATAAATAGAGTTTCGGGGTGGTGTGGGATTTTAAGAGGTCAGGGATGGTTGGGGATACGGCATTAAATTGTTTTTCCAAGAAATCACATACGACCCATTAACTGTTTTGTGACCATAGAAAGGTAAGAGGATGCAGGACTTATGCGGTTGCTCACCATCTGCATCCTTCATTCACGTAAACACTACAATAACATATATCTTTAACTCTAGGATTTAGGTACAAAAGTGTATGGGCCGGGGTATAATGTATTTTCCAAAATGCGAACATTTGGCTTAAGATTGCATTTCATTTGAAATTCAAAACACCACTCCCCACCATGGAGCCATGACAAAATGCGATTCTGTGTTACAAGTATTAATCAATGTGAAAAAAAGAACAGTGACAAAAACTAATTGATTTCTAATTAAAAACATACTATGTTTAGAAAACAAATCAATTTGTGAAAACACCTAGAATTAGTAAAACAAGAAAATAAAAAAAATTGTCAGTACACAAATATTAACTGGTTGAAAAAAAATCGCTCTGTAGCAAAATCATGCATTTCTAAATGTTTAAGCTCATTAACAGTTAGTTTCAAGCCCACTGCCTGTAGCTTTTAAATCACTGCTTTTGAAACCAGTTGTAATCCTAACTTTTAGCTTGCTTCCTGCTGTGATCCACTGCTCATCACTGCTATCATCTGTGCCACATTTCCCTAATTTGTAAGAACTGGGGCAACCTAGAAATAGTTTAAGCTTATTTAGTTAGTGGACATGAAAGACGCGTTTGCAAAACCAATCAATCTAGTGCAGCGCAAGCATTAGTAAAGCAAATAACAATAAGTGATCATCTCGGAATTACATTTTTTGTATTGCTTATTAGAGTTATACCTGTCTCAGGTGGCTGCCACATTGCCTGTGGTGGCCGTCTTAGAACAATCTAACTGTAATAAACAGTAGACAAATAGAATTCCAAGATGGCCACCATATTGCTTGTAGACAAAATATGACAGCCATCATACGGTTCTGTTATTTTTCTTTTATGTATTATGGAATTCCAATAGGGGTGCCACTTTACATTTATAAACAACGTGACACAACAAGGCGGCCATCTTGGAAGTCCTTTTTTCTATGGACTTTTGCACTTTTACTGTATATGGCCACAACATGAAAGCCATTTTGGAATGGTGTAACTAAAAAAGACAAAATAAATTCTAAGAAGGCCTTCCAGTGGTATTGGATTTATAAAATATGATTGGCTTTATAGAACCAATACGTCTAGTGGCAGCAGCCATGTTTGTTGTGTCCAGGCTCTTAGTAGGACCGAGAATATTTTATCAAGAGTGGGAGCAGTGGTTGGCAACCTTGAAGCAGAGCTTGAGGAAAATTGTTCCCTGATGTCAGGTGTGGAAAGATACAACTCTACCAATCAAAAACTATAGAAAACCAAAATGCTCCAGGGGCAGGACAAACAAGAGAATAGGGAGAAAAGTCTTTGAATCAGAAGCAGGCAATTGAAATGAACAAATAAGCCATTCAGTCATGTGCAAGGGGAAGACTGAAAGGCCACTCTAAGTATATGTTAAAGCATAAGTTACAGTGCAGTCTGCGACAATCATAGTGTGGTTAATTTAACAGTTGTTCCAGCCATTAGATCAATTTAATTCCATCCTTTTGAGAAAGCACTCCGCAAACAATCCACACACATGATGCACAAGACTGACTGGCCAAAGTATGACCAGCAGGGGGATGCAATTCATAATGTGCCACCGATTGCATCAAACCTGAAAACTTTTCCTGTTCCGGGAAATTTACATTTTCCAATCTGTTCCCTGCTTCCATCGGTGATCCACTGATGTCAGTCTCTTACAGATTTTTTTGGTGAACATAGTGTTGAAGATACCAATTCACTCTTGGAGTATCCACTCCTTGTTAATTAGTGCTGTAGATGTGACAACACCATAACGTAAAAAGTATGTTTTGTCATTTGGTTTCTGTTTATTCTTCAAAAACCATTCTTTGCAGCAACTCACACCCTCACTCAATACTTCTGTTAATAGATCATTCTACAATCCCCAAAAAAGGAGTCTAAGATTCCAATGCAACTCAGCGTTTTGCAACCCCATCAGTGGTATGAAGTGCTATATTAAGTGCTACAAAACAATATCTTGCTATTAATCATTTATGGTTGATTCACTAAGAGCCTGACTGTAAAGGTAATAATCTGCACTTGTAAGCTTATGTCAATGATTTGAATAAGTATCTCAAATTCCTGTAATTCACAAAAGGTTACAGGATTACTCCTGCAATCCTGTAACTGTCATAGAGTCCAAAAAGTCCTTATATGCATAAACAGGAAGCATGCAGAATTTAGATTAAAAAGTACATTTGCACTGTATATTTTTGTTTTCTTCACTGGGAATTGTGTCCTCCGTTGGAGAAACCTTTTTGCCTGGAACCATCCAATTTTGGAGTTGTTCCCTCCAAATACTCCCTCTGGATATGGGCAGGGGCAGTCCTCCTTATCTTTCTAGGGTGAGAATAAGCCTGAAAAAGTTTTTGAATATCTATAACCTTATGAAGATTAGATGTTGACTTGCTTTGGTGTGTCAAGCTTGCTAGGAAAGCCGGTAACTGGCTCATTTGTGTCTACTTACTCACATGGAAAATTCTTATGGAATTGTAAATGCATGTAAATTAATTTATGAGTACAAATTCATGTGTTTTGAACCACTTATGTGAAGTTTTTGTGCAACCGAGTCTTACTTAGGTGTGAAAATACCTTTGTGAATCAGGCCTTAAGTACAGGTTTTGCATACAGACTGTTGCAGACAAAAAGAAAAAAAACAGGCAAAAAAAAAGATTCAGAGGTTAGCTGCGTTGCAAAGTCAGTAACTCACTGCTAGATTTGCCCCTCTTCATCACTGTGGTCCTTACTTGAGGTTAGCCCATATTAGGAAGAAATTTAACATAAAACTGTGGACCCTTATGTGGCCTGAGGACTCTTCTACTTGACCTTTCAACTGGAGCTTTCTGTTCAACAGTTTTCAAAAGATTTAGAAACTTTGCGAATATCCCTAGATTTCATCATCTTCTTTCTGTAAGAAATTGGATTATTATTGGGGATGGGTGACTAACCACCTCAAGGAATAACCACAAACCTTGTCAGGGTGAACCCTCAAAGTTACTAAATTAACATGTGCTCAACCCCCATATAGCTATGGCACAGAGCTGACAAGCTTAACTTAGGTCAATGTATAAAATCAGTAATAAAGTCAAAATGCAAAACAAAATGTATCCCAAACTGAAATAGAAAAATTGAGTACCAATCAAATGGCAAAAATCTAAAAATATGAGTATTTAAAGTTTTAATTAGAAATAGCCCCAAAAAGCTGACAGTGCCACTGAAAGTCAATAGTCGCTGAACACTAGGATCTAGGCTCAATTTGAGGCTGGCAGTGATGGAGAGTGGTTCTGATATACCAACCAAATTCCTCCTGGTCTCACATTTTACCTTCTGGCTTAGGGCCTGATTTAGACTCCATCACGAATGTGTCCTGTCAACTGTATTACTAGTGCCATTTGATATAATGCAATTGTAATACAGTTAATGGCATATCTGTCACCTTTGTGATGGAGTGACGTGTCCACTAAACTCTAAATCAGGCTCTTAGTCTTTTAACTCCCAGTCCACAACAGAAGTACACTTCCAAAGTCCCCCAGGACCTTAGGGGAGGCATTTAGAGACTCACGGGTGTCAGGCACAAAGCCAATAGCAGAGTCCAGTCCAGGTCCAGTTGCTACTTACCACTTGCTGCGTACTTTCAGGAAAAGTCCCCTTGGAGTTTGTTGTCTCCCTTGTGGATACAAGAGGGAGCAGGCCCAGTCCTTCAGGCCTCCTCTTAGGTCAGAGACAGCAGGTCCAGTCCTCTTCTGATCTGTTGCAGGTCCAGAATGTGTTTTGAAGTGCCTGGAAATGCCTGGTGCTAGCTAGTGGGTGGGAACGATTCCTGGGCACACCCTAACCAATGGGGTAATAGTTCTCAAGGGTAACCTACTCACTTTTGCAGCAGTTCTTATTTGCCTTACTGCAAACAGGCTCCATGCCATGTTTCAAGGCATTTTCAAGTTGGCAATAGTCTTTCACTACACTAAACTTGGGCTGTGAGGGCTGGGGGATGCAATCGGAATATACTATGGTAATCCCAGTATCCTCCCATATCGAACACTAAAATCCACGTTGAGGAAGCACTGTACTGTACTTACTGTACTGTAAGAGAAGAGGTGTGGCGCAGCGGACAGGGCGCCGGACTCCGGACCACAGGGTTCACGGTTCGAACCCCGGTGCCGGCGGCAGTTTAGTCCAGCACCATGTGACTCTGGGCAATAGCTCGCTTAATCTTCCCGACGACCCCCAGCGCCTTGACACCCTCGGTGCACTTTACAAATACTGGATTTCTTTTCATTTCATTTACCCACAACAAACCCAGAGACAATAGTCTAGTACAATAAAAGCCAGGTCCTCCAGCAACCACGCAGTGGGTATACAAGAATTATCTTGGCATCCTGTTCTCCCCCTCTCAAGTGTGTTTCAAGTGTTATATGTGGCTCAACAGACCTGTCAAGCAGTGTAAAAAAGGATGCCCACAGCCACCACCCTCTATAATCTGTAGAGTTCAGAGCAGTCATCTCTGCCTATTCAGATCAGCCTATTATTTGCATTTCAAACCTTCGTTCACACCTATTACAGGCGAAAAGCTGGAAGACATTTATTGTATTGTAATTGCATTTATATAGCGCTTACTGCCTCAGATGAGGCGTCAAAGCTCTTTTTCGGCGAGTAGCAATCTACTCCGGAACCCATAAAAGATTAGTGGTGAATTAGTATAGTCAAATATGAAAGTAATTTGAGTATTGGATATGTTGGTCAGTTAATTGCATTGAGAAGGATAGTGGAAGGATAGAAGAGGGAAAACGTTTGCATTTATATAGCGCTTGCTACCCCTGAGGTGTTGAAGCATTTTTCGCACAGTAGCAAGCTACTCCAAAAAAAATTAGTATGAATTAATATAGGGAAATATGTAATTAATTTGAGTAGTGGACATGTTAGTTAGCTATGAGGATTGAAAAGTAATATTGGAGGGATAGAAGAGGAAAGGGTCTAGAATTTATTTTTTGTGGGGAGTTTGTAGGAGGTGGTTTGGGACGAGTAAAGTGGAGCTGGAGGGGGGAAGAGTCCGAGGTAAGGGTTTAGAAAGGCTTGTTTGGGAGATCTGAATAGTAAATGGGGTATGAGATGATGCAAAGAGGTGTAGAGGTGAGAAGAGTCTAGAAAGGGTGATTTTGGGGATCATAGTAGTGGTATGGGGTTTGGGATGAATGAGAGAGTGGAGGTAGAGGGTATATTGATAGAGGAATCTGGTGAGAAATAGGGTAGTGCACTGAAAAGAGTAGAATAATGAGGTTTGAGATGAGTCTGAGAGTTGAGGTAGCGGATATATTGAGAGCAGTATAGGGTGAGAAATTGGGTAGTGCCATGGATACGCTGAATTAGAAGAAAATCAATAATTATATAGATACATAAGTACATGGAAGGTGTGTGTGTATATATATATATATATATGCACGGGATGAATACATCTCCCAGCATGCAACATGAACGAAAACGAACTGAGAACCAATGAGAAGCATGCTTGTAAATAAGTGCAAAATAAAAATGAGCCTCTGAGGTGCACGTACCGAGCCGCCTATGATTAAGAGGCAACCAGCCCCGAAACGCGTCAGGCACTACAATTTACCTGTGAGGAAGTGGGGATAAGTATCCAGACAGGCCGGATGGCAGGCCGAACACGAGTGCGTCCTGGAAAGCTCTAGGGCGTTTGTGGTTCATATATATATATATATATATATGTGAACATTTGCACTTGTTGCCCGAAACGCGTCATCGATGTGAGGAGTGCGAATGAGTAAACATCTTGCCTAAACTATCATCTGGGTGTCCGTTACTCTCTCTTTGCCGAGAGTAGGTTGTGAGAGTGTGGAGGACTTTGATATATATATATATATATATGTATATATATATATATATATATATATATATATATATCACATTACACTCCAAAAGTGCTTCACAGGCAACCACGGAGAAACGACAACTTTGATGCACTGAAGAATTGCAGGTAATTATTATTATTTTTTTCAAGTGAATTGCATCGTGCAAGGAGAAAAGACGCGTTTCGGCGATCCCAGTCGCCTTGTTCACAAAAACGCTAGTGCATTGATACCAACAGTAATTTAAACACACCCAGACTATCATGTGATAGGCTGTCACCTGACTAGTGATGAACATAGTAAACAGACTCAGGATGTCAAACTGGTTCACCACTGGGCACTGGCAAAGTATAACACAACGAATTAACATGTTTAAAACGGCCAATTAACAGAAAGTTTAAAAAACATTTTGTAACTGCACAAATACATTTACATTAACCTAATCATGTAATCAATTATTATAAACAATTTTTTTGAAAGATTGTAGGTTAAAGTATTGTTATTCAGTCACTTTCAAACAATGGAAAAAGCCTAATCATGCCCCTGATATATAAATATATATATATATATATATATTCACTGAAAAAAACCATAGGTTTCACACCAGTTATAGTTAGGAATTAGCATTTAAAAAACCTATTAAATTCACTGATAAAACCATAGGTTTGACACCAGTTATAGTTAGCTGGAAATTTTACTGACATAAAACCATTGAAATTCCCACGTTATAGTTAGTTGGACTCACTATAACTTGCGCGCCTGCAATGCACTGCTGATGACGTCACATATTACATCACTCATGACATGGTCAATGACATCACTCATGACATCACTGATGACACCATCCAGTGAATGTGTGTCTTTCTGAAAAATAAATATGTTCTATATATGTATATGTAAAGGTCGATAGATGAATAAATGTTTAAATAAGTGTCTTAATGGATGTTTTTTTTTTTTAATTGATTGGTTAACTGGCTTATTAAGTGTATCTTAGTGAATACATATATTAGCGAGTATTGTTTAAATATTTAAATGTTTGTATCAGTGTTTCACTTTGTGTATAAGTGGCTGCATGGGTTGGTGAGTAGCTACAAGTGTGTGTATATGGGTTATTAGATGTTTTTTTTAGTATCAGTATGAGTGTCTGTATGGTTTGGTGGGGGTGTTACTTAGCACATAGATGCATCAATGACTGACTCACTGTTTGTATGTGTTTTGAAGACAGCATATGTGCAGGACTGTATGGGTGGATGAGTGTGTATATGTGTGTGTTAGTGAGTGAATGACGGTCTCACTAGTGTCTTTATCAGTAACTACATATGTTTTAATCTAGTATATGTGAGTATTGATGTCTATAAGTGAGTATATGTGAGAGTGAGAGATTGAAAGAGTTCTTGTTTAAATAAGTATGTGTTTCTATAAGTGATTGTTTAAGAGAGTAAGTATGTGTAAGTTTCCTTAGAAGTAAGGTGGTAGTGTGTGTATAGCTGTATATGCAAATAAATGGATGTTCAATAGTTTATTTGCATATGTGATTATGTGTGTGAGTAACTTTTGGATGACTGTCGGTGTGTAACAGGATGTATAGGTGTTTCACTACATATGATGAGTGAATATATGTATGAGTGACTATATAGAACTGTTGGTGAATGAGTGGATGTGTATATAGATGGTGGTATTACTGAATTGGCTGTTGTAACTGGTATGGGTATCTCTATTTTTTTGAAAATGTTAGTTTCTATTTTTGAATATGTGTTTCAAGGGTTACATTACACTGAAAGGAGGTCTGTCACTCTGTCACAAGGATGGTGTCATCAGTGATGTCATCAGTGATGTCACTGACCATGTCATGAGTGATGTAATATGTGACGTCATCAGCAGTGCATTGCAGGCGCGCAAGTTATAGTGAGTCCAACTAACTATAACGTGGGAATTTCAATGGTTTTATGTCAGTAAAATTTCCAGCTAACTATAACTGGTCTCAAACCTATGGTTTTTTCAGGGAATTTAATAGGTTTTTTAAATGCTAATTCCTAACTATAACTGGTGTGAAACCTATGTTTTTTTCAGTGAATTTCAAAGGTTTTTTAAATGCTAATTCCTAACTATATAAGGCCTGAAACCTATGTTTTTTTCAGTGAATTTCAAAGTTTTTTTTAATGCTAATTCCTAACTATATAAGACCTGAAAGCCCACCAGGAATCTCCAGTATGCGCCAGGGGACTGCATTGCAGAGAGGTGTAATGAAGCCACGCCCCTTTTTTACACCTCTCTGCAACGCAGCCCCCGTGCATGTTTGAAGAGGGAGAACTAATTCCCCTTGCATACTGGGGGCCCCTGGGGGCCAACTAGCCCACCTGGAACCTCCAGTATGCGCCAGGGGGCTGCATTGCAGAGGTGTAATGAGGCTTTGCCCCTTGTTACACCTCTCTGCAACACAGCCCCCTGCCGCGTTTGCAGAGGGGGAACTAATTCCCCTTGCATACTGGGGGTCCCTGGGGGCCAACTAGCCCACCAGGAGCCTCAAGTATGCGCCAGGGGGCTGCATTGCAGAGAGGTGTAATGAGGCCACACCCTTTTTTTACACCTCTCTGCAACGCAGCCCCCGTGCATGTTTGAAGAGGGGGAACTGATTCCCCTTGCATACTAGGGGTCCCTGGGGGCCAACTAGCCCACCTGGAACCTCCAGTATGCGCCAGGGAGCTGCATTGCACAGAGGTGTAATGAGGCTATGCCCCTTTTTACACCTCTCTGCAACGCAGGCCACTGGCGCGTTTGCAGAGGGGGGACTAATTCCCCTTGCATACTGGGGGTCCCTGGGTCATATTTGCCCAAACACCGATATTCCGAACGATTGAAAATGACTTTTCTTGAGAAACATTTGGATTTGGATTATCATGTCCTATACTTTGGAATTTTTGAAAGACTGACTTTGAGGATGCTATAAATTACTCAAGTCTGCCCGAATTGTGTGGGTAAAATTGATACCTAGTCACTTTGAATAAGAATGTACATACGTCTCGTCTAACATTTGGAAGAAATATCTAGTTATATGACAACAGGATACCGACATAACTTGAAGGAAATAAGAACGCCCTGAAGAAGTTCTGTTGTACAGAACGAAGCGTTTCGGCTGTCTGTGGTACATAAACTTAAGGAAAATAAAAGCATTTGAATATACACCAAGATTCAGCGCTTCAATAAGGATTCTAAGTGATATGATTTGATTGGACTTATTGTGCAAGTGGTGCTGTACCAAACTTTGGAATATTCTCCACTACTCTCTACTACTTACTCTCTCCTACTCCACTACTCTCAAATACTCACTCTCTACTACTCATTCTCTACTACTCTACTACTCTCTACTACTCTCTCTCTACTACTCACTATCTACTACTCTCTACTACTCACTCTCTACTACTCTCTCTCTACTACTCACTCTTTACTACTCACTCTCTACTACTCTCTACTACTCACTCTCCACTTCTCACTCTCTACTACTCACTCTCTACTACACTCTCTAATACTCACTCTCTACTACTCACTCTACTACTCACTCTCTACTACTCTCTCTCTACTACTCTCTCTCTACTACTCTCTCTCTACTAGTCTCTACTACTCACTCTACTACTCACTCTCTACTACTCTCTACTATTCTCTCTCTCACTCTCTACTACTCTCTACTACTCACTCTCTACTACTCACTCTCTACTTCTCACTCTCTACTACTCACTCTCTACTACACTCTCTAATACTCACTCTCTACTACTCACTACTCACAGGTTGAGAAACAAGACCCTTTGGGGACCCCTTCCCGTTTGCAAATGGCTTATCACCTACTTGAAGTAGGTGATAAACTGCGAGTGTTTTGCAGCTGCTAATGCGGTTGCAAAACAATGGTACATTCTTTGGTGACTCGTTATTAGAAAGGGACGGCCCTTCCTAATAGTAAGAGTTTTGTACATGCCAGGACCCTTTTCTGCGGTCGCAAACGGGCCGATTTCCCATTTGCAACCGCAACAAGCATTGGCATAGCCAATAGGTCTTGCTTTTGGGACCTTATCAGTATTTAGTTATGCAGCACAATATCGTTGGTGCAACAACATCAACTGTTGCATGGATAAACACTTATAAGGTCCCAGAGACCTATTGGCTATGCCAGTGCTTGTTCCTTCTGTTGCTTTCTATGTACTAATAGGTGATGTATGTTAGCACTCCACTTAAGGGAAAAAAGGAGCTCATTCCATTGTTTTGTGATAATAGTCTTGGTAGTACTGGAGGCAAAGGGGGGATCGTCTGTCTGACTCATGTTTGGTTACAGTTTCTAATAAGGCCTCTTTGTTATTGTTCTTGCCCAATTTCCTAGCCTTTTTAGTGATCCTGTGTGGATAATTCTGTGCCTCCAGTCTCCTGGTGAGATTGGATGCCTGCTTATAATACATGTTAATATCTTTGCAGTTGAAGCTAACTCCTTTAAAATTGTCCAAAGGAGAGATTTTCTCTCAAGGAGGAGACTGTTCTTATTAATAAGTTTATTATATATCTTAGTCTCAAAATTATTGTCTCTGATAATGATTGTCAACTGCACAGATGTTAACATGTGTGATGAGGAGTCATCCAATCTCACCAGGTGAATGGAAGCACAGATGAAGAGGGCTATAAGTAAATTGTAATATATATCTAATTTTATTACAATCGAAAGGACATGGTAACTCCAGAGTTAATCTTTTTTGTAAAATCGAAAGGTTTTGGCTAACGACAGACATAAAACCAAGATTCTGACACAGAAGTGAACAAATACAACTGCAATGAGGAAGACAATAGTAGTGACACACCACATACTCAACCACTGGGACCCCACAGAAGGCAGGTTTGCTAATTTTCAGCACCAAAAATATTTTTTCAAAGGAAGATTTTGCAAAACGAACAGCACACAGCATTCTCGCTATAAATGGAAGAGCATATGTTGCAGTTCACAATATGTTCTACGCCACCTTGAAACACTGCCTTGAGTTCGGATTGGGGAGGCCAGGCACAAGCATGTAGCATCGCAGAGTGAAGTAAATGACAGACCTCGTCCGACACTTTCAGCGTCTGCCTCACAACAGCTTCCCGGGAAACACTTCCCATTAGAAAAGTAGGTCAACGTGCCAGCGTCAAAATCAGCCCTGCCTCAGAACGCGTCCCGCTGCTGCAGCATTACAGTAAATCACACAAAGCGGCAACAGGCACCTGATTAACCCCGGCTCTAGCCCTCTTGTTTACATCTGTCAACAGGAAGCGTCAACGCCGGCTGCACTCCTTTCAGCACTTTTCAATATCACGGGACGGTTTTACATTGCTGCTGCGGTAAATGAAATGTGCTTGCATGTGTTTGCATCAAAAGAAACATGAAGTGATGGGGATGCGAGATTCCAACGCATATGTGGACATTTTGAAAATTAAAATAACTATTTTATACGTTTTATAGATTAAAAGATGAAGTATGTCAATATAGAGTTCATTTATCATTTACTCCTTTTTGTTTGATGTTTTTGTTTATCGCATTTTGAAACAGCTGAAGTTTAAGAGTGTGGATTGTGGATAGCGGGCCGAGGGACAGCCAATTTGCATAATCCGATCCATAGCCCGAGATCGCCGTGACATAAGCTCTTTTTCCATCCTCAGGCTGGAAAGGCAGCAGTTTCCTCTGGACTAAAAGGTGAAACAAGCATGGGTGTTATGTGCGCGCGTGCGCTGAAAGCAAAAAAAAAAGAACGCGAGTGGTGCGCACATGCACGCACCAGCAAAAGTGAAAAAAACAAGCAATGGCCGCGCTTCCGTGAAACTGACACGGCCGCGCGGCGTGAAAGTCAGAAGGCAGCAGTGAACGTAGCGCGCACTTGTGCGTGTGACACCAAGCTGGTGGCCGGCAAAATTAGCACTCTTAAAAGCCAGCTACTAATTGTCTTGCCAGAGCAGCGCATGCGCTGGCTCAGGCGAGACCTACAAAAACAGTTGTATTTCTGGCCCTAGGTTCTCTATGTCCTGCTTAAGCTGGGAGGACATGGCCCCGCTGTTGTAAAAGGTGGCCTCACTGCGGTCCAGTTTAGAATCCCATACCAAGTTGAAATCCCCGCATACTATGTTGCCTCCCGCCACCCTCCTAATTGTTCCTAGAAAATGTGTCTATGGTAAGCATCTTGTGAGGTATTAGGTGCTTATATATTGAGTAGAGTGAGCTTTTGCTGCCCCTGCAGGAGATGCAAAGTCAGATACCGATCATTTCTATCTCGGACTACCTTGGCATCGGAGGTATAGAAACTTGCTTTGCTAAGAATTCCCACCCCATGTGTTCTAGTGTTCATGTATGCCCAGTGGCGCTTGGGATGTGTCATGCAGTGGCAGTCAGCCCCCTTGAGGTGGGTCTCCTCTAGGAAGATGACACTGGGGTCATGTTATAGTATGTAGCACCAAATTAGCCGCCATTTGTTTGGGGAGTTTAAGCCGCCTACATTCAACTACATCAATTTAGTGCCTCCCAGTGTAGACATGTTGCCAGATAGTATGTGGGAGCTGCTCTACCAATTGGTTGGAAAAAGCCTGAGGAGGGGCTTTACAACGGTAAGGGGGGGTCACCATTACCCAGTCCAACTCCAGAAGGGGGCAGCCAGAGGGACGCCCCAACTAAGGCCATAACGCTAGGGAGGAATAACAAACGAGAAGGCTATCTAGTAGGCGTCAATAACCCTCCCACTACCCCCGCCCCACCCACTACCCCGGATGTATGAAATAATCATGGTCACTTGTACCTGGACTCCCATGCAGTGCTAAACGACCTGAAAAGGAAAACAAAATACAACCAGCAAGAACAACAGGCCAACAGGGTCCAGCAGCAACTTCTATGTCTGTGTGATAAGAGCTGAGGATGCGGGCCCTGGGTCAGGGGTCGTGGGTGGGGGTAGAGCATCAGGATACACAGAAAGGCTTTAGTCCACAGCGATATTACTGGGTTCGCTTTCACAGATTTGGAGTTTGACATGCTGACACAGTGCGCCGGAACCCGCAGGAGGAAAGCAAGTTTTCAGAAGCCCTCCTGACTCTCCTGCCTCAAGCTATGGTGGTGAGAACTAGTCTGACACACTTGAATCTGAAGTAAAGAGTGTGATGATGAAGAGTAGGGGTAGTAAATAATTGGAGCATTATTCAGACCTGAAGGTCTAAACTGGTCTTCACTTCGTGGAGAAAGTGGTTTATCATATGGTGTGGTTGTGCAAACTCATTGTGAAACAAACACAATACCTGTACTGTATCCAGTTGGGTTTGTTTGAAAAAGCTTAGCTCAACCTTCGGTAGCTGTGGCTATGAGCAGTCAGGTTTCATAAATGGAACAAGTGTACAGCATTAAGAATTACCAAAACAGTTGAATAAGCAGAAAACACAAGATAATAAAAATCTAACACCAATCATAAAAATAGGTTGTGTTTTTAATTTTCAATGGACACCTCAACAACATAAATCCACAAGAGGGTTCCAGAGATACTAATCTTTAAAATAACCAATAAATCCGTTTTTTTGCCTGCAATAGTGGCAAACTTTCAGAACCTTTACAAAGTTGCAAAATACTACTTCAGCACTCTGGGGGCGATCAACTCCGGCAGGGAACTAGTCACATTGGCCAATAAAATCCAGCCTGATAGTTACCTCGCAGTCAAATTAGTCTCCAGTCCAATCCCAGGCTGTATGGTTGAATAGACATAGACCTTAATGGAGTGGCCCTCATGCAAGGGATACAGGATGCTGAAGATGCTTAGGATACTGAGCGGGTGAAGGGTCGTTTTCCTGGGGCAACCCATCACTCTACAAACACGACGAGGTGGCTGGCCACAGAGAGTGAATATCCCTTGAAGTCGGGGTGAAGCCCAGCCAAAAACCAGTCGTCATTGGTCTACTGGTCTCTGGTTACAGCAAAACCAGTGGGCCCTTTAACTGGTGGTAATTTCCTTGCTGGGCAACCAAATTACACTCTGTTGACTCTCATGGGGCCCGCACTCTTGGGTGCAACTTCTGAGGGTAAGGTCTCCCTCGCTGCACTTTGGTGGTCAGCAGTGGATAGGCGTTCTTGACTCCTAACTCACTAAACACAAGGAGATGATGACGGAGCACTGAAACTTTTCAGACACTCACCATCAGTCACAGATCTGGGTTGAATCCATCATCATTCTTTAGCTCACTTCGCCACCTCAGTTCAGACCCAGCTATATGCAAATAAGTTTTGACCCTGTGCCTCGTAGAAACAGTCCAGCCCGAACTGCCAAGGCAGGTCTTTCCTGAACCAGAAACAAGCATCCTGGGACCGGTTTCTGGGTAACACCCTTCATCAGCCAGGCTGGCTTGTAACAAGTGGCACAGTGAGCAAGGGACCCACGTCTGGGCATACCCTGCCTACTTAGGGCGAACAAAGCAAACACAAGGAGATGATGGATAGAGCGCTGAAACTTTTCTGACACTCACCCCCAGTCACAGAACTGGGTTAAATCCATCATCCTTCTTTAGCTCACTTTGCCACCTCAGTTCAGACCCAGCTATATGCAAATCAGTCTTGTCCCTGTGCCTCATGGGAACAGCACAGCCCGAACTTCCAAGCCAGGTCTTCCCTGAACTGGAAACAAGCATCCTGGGACCGGTTTCTGGGTAACACCCTTCATCAGCCAGGGTAGCTTGAATCCAGTGTCGAAGTGAGCAAGGAGCCACGTCTGGGCATACCCTGCCACCTTAGGGCGATGAAAGCAAACACAAGGAGATGATGAATGGAGCGTTGAAACTTTTCTGACATTCACCCCCAGTCGCAGAACTGGGTTGAATCCATCATCATTCTTTAGCTCACTTTGCCACCTCAGTTCAGACCCAGCTATATGCTAATCAGTATTAACCATGTGCCTCATGGGAACAGTACAGCCTGAACTGCCAAGCCAGGTCTTCCCTGAACTGGAAACAAGCATCCTGGGACCGGTTTCTGGGTAACACCCTTCATCAGCCAGGCTAACTTGAATCCAGTGGCAAAGTGAGCAAGGGACCCACATCTGGGCATACCCTGTCAACTTAGGGCGAACAAAGCAAACACAAGGAGATGATGGACGGAGCCCTGAAAATTTTCAGACACTCACCCCCAGTCACAGAACTGGGTTGAATCCATCATCATTGTTTAGCTCACTTTGCCACCTCAGTTCAGACCCAGCTATATGCAAATCAGTCTTGACTCTGTGCCTCATGGGAACAGTCTAGCCCGAACTGCTAAACCAGGTCTTCCCTGAACCGGAAACAAGCATCCTGGGACCAGTTTCTGGGTAACACCCTTCATCAGCCAGGGTAGCTTGAACCCAGTGGCAAACTGTCAACTGTTTTAAGATTCCCTTTTATGATGCCTGTAGGAGAGTAGGGTCTGCTATCATATGGTCACCCCAATTTTTGCTTTTTGCTTCACTGGTGTTCGACTTAATGTGGCTGTGGGCCTGCTAATCAGACCCACAGCCTGCTGTTCTCTCTCTAAATTCACAGACTTGTACTATAGGTACATCACCAATTTGGTACTGGACACCTTGTCAGCCCCTGTAACATGCACTATAGGTGCTCAGGGCATAGGTGCATCCAAGGCCTACCAGGGGCTGCAGCATATCTTTTGCCACCCCTGGCTGGTACTTAAATCGTCACAACTGGCTGTTCACACAGCTGGGGCAAGGTGGGGTACTCACCCCTTGCTTAGATATAGTATACCTATGTCTAAACCTATATCTGGACACATATGCACCTATAAGTCACTCCTATGGCAGGCCTTTACAATCCTGGAGGCAGAGTGCTTGGTTTTATGTGAGATGGTGCTCTAGCATGAGCTGAGCCTGTCTGCAGTGTTCGGAACCATTTCCTTAGTACTGTTCCAGTGATACTGCCGTACCATATACTCTTAAGTGCATTATAATCCTCGCGGTTAATGCTAACTTTGGTTTGGCTTTATCAAAACACGTCGTGTTTGGTGTCATACACTTTGGAATACTACCCCCTCGCCAGTTCTGGCGACGGGGGTAGCATTCCACCCTTCTAGAGGGAGAAGACATGTTACTTTACTTTAAACACGGTTAATCCTAACCAGAGCCTCAGCATCACAAAAAAGATGCTGCTGCCCCGACACAAGTCTGACCTCCTACTGCTGACCGAAACTTGGCAGGGGAGGCCTGGACAAAGGGTTTCCTGTCACAGGGAGGTGCTACACCACCCCAGACAGGATATAGTGGATTGGAGCAGGGAGGGTTGAAAGAAACTAGACACTGCCTGGGGCACACAAGGTGTCCCATACAAAATCCAGTCAAACCGGTTCTGGGGCACTCCAGCCCCAGCTCTGGCGCGAAACTGGACAAAGGGAAAGGGGTGTAACCACCCCCTTCCTGGGTCCCACCCATAGGAGGGACCTAGCAGGTAATCCAGCCCCTTGACTTGGAATAAAGGTAGGAGCTGTGCAGATGCACATCAGATTATCCTGACTGAAACTTATGAAACGAAACTCTGGACCCTTCGACATCCCACTCGACGTGGAAGACTGAAGAATCTCCCTTGTGGTCAAGGAGTGACCACCCTGTGCAAACAGGCACCATCCAGCACCTCACCATTTGCTTTGTTGCAGTTCCCGCCAGAACTCGAGTGACAGAGATCGACAAGACCCAGCGTGCCTGTCTTCTAACAGCCCGATCCACAGTCCCTGCAAAGCTGAGACCCGTGGAGGCGACCTGAAGCGTGGGGCCGGCCATCTTGGAAAAACTACGAAGCGCTGACCGTGCAGCATCCAAGGCTCCCTCGAAGCTGTGCATTGGTGTTTGAGAAGCTCCAGCCCCGAGCAGCTTTTGCACCGAAGCTCACCCCTCCACACTCATCGAGTGCTGCGTGGGGCCCTTTTGCATTTTTCTGCTTGACGCGTTGGTCCGGTCGCTTGCCCGTTGGCTAGTGGCCCCAGTACCGATGAACCTTTGAATTTGCTCTGCTAGTCTGGTTGCTCCAGACTGGCCCTCGCTCCCCTGAAAAGGAGCACCCGCTCTGACCTTGCTGGTCCGAGTAAGAAGCGATCTTCGAATCCTGCGTGGGTTGCCTTTGCCAAGGCCTGTTGACTCCGATCCGACAGCCGACACCGCCGACAGCGAGAGCCTTCGTGGGACAGCTCGTGATTCACTCCAGGACATCCTCGGTGCCCCAGAGTCCACGTGGCAGCGGAGACCAGCTTCACGACAACCACCTGATTGCGCCCGACATTGCCTGGTTCCTTCCTGGTTCCTTCCTGGTCACTGGCTAGTGACCCAGTCTCTGTCCCCTCTGCTTTCAGATACTCTACATCTTCAATCCACCCTTGGATCACACCGGACACTTCTCTTCTGGACGCCTGCAGCATCTTCATCTCCAGGCACCATAGATCTTCGTGACGAAACCCGACACATCTTTGAACCTGTGCACCTGCTTCCTGTGGGTGAGGTAACTCTTGAACGCCAGTGCTCCTGTAGTGGTTTACACCTCTAGTGTCTAAGTCTAAAGTTTTGTCCTTCTAGTCTAGTCGGAAGACTCTTAAAACTGTAACTCGATAACTTTTACGCACCATTGACTTTGCATTGGTGCATGCGTGTGCTTTTAGCGCTGCACCCGAATCCCGCGGGCTACTCCCGTCCTAACTGCTGTTAGTCCAGTGTAGTCCCAGCAATTCCCAAGGCCCTAGGCCTTACCACTGATCGAATAGTGATACTTATACCACTTTTTTGATATATGGTTTGAGTGGCCACCGGCCTCCACCATAATCGTGCAACTTTCATATGTTAAATTGTGCTTTTGTTTAAACGCTTGTGCTTCTATACTCATAAAGAGTACAGGGGATTATTCTGGGAATAAATACATATATTTTTATAATATATAACTTGTGTGGTGTCCTTTCTTTTGATATTACAGGATTGCATATGGTAAAACAGCTGGCTTCACATGTCCTCTTGAGTTAAGCCTTTAGGCTGCTTAGTCCATGCTACCTCTAGGATAGCTTGTCTTTATGGTTGACTTACAACCACCACCATAAGGGATTGTTTGGACTGATATAAGGTGCCCCCAGAATTGGAAACATCATACATCAGGCCAACTTCTCACAATGCCCAATAATATTACGTGTTGTTTTCAGCCGAGTGTCTTGAGGAGGTTAGATCTGCACTGCAAATTGTAGTCAGTCGTCATTCATGTACTAGGACTTACTTCCAAAGTGTTGAACACAGTGCTACGTGTATATGCATATTGGCTTTGTGTAAGATGCTACAGCTTATGCAAGGCGCTGTTTGTGCTCTGATGTGCTGAATTTTCTATGTTTTCAGTATACCAGATAACTGCATAATCTAAATGCTGTTCAATATGCAAATTAGTCCTCCTCTGAGTTTAAGATTAAGTTTACGATATTGAATGGTCTGATATTGCTTGCACTAAACTGAATTCCAAATGATGCGAACACAAAATGATTGTAGTTCCTAAGGAGGACAAGAGTGACTAATGTGAAAGACTGGCTGATGTACAGTAGCCCAGAAAGGAGGAAGGGGAATTCCTCCTTTCGGATGTAATGCCCTCACACACCCAGCCCGCTAGGTGTCATGCTTCATAATTGGGCATGCTTCTCATCGGGACGGCGGTGCAATTCCCGACGGGCACCCTCAATGGGGGCTCTTTGGCGGAGATCTTTTATCCTTGCCGTTTGGTGAGTGCGTGTGTGGGGGTCCTAATAGGTGGAAGTAAAGTGTGTGAGCTTGTGATAGGTTAAAACAGGGAAAGGTGGTTAGGGCCACTACTTTAATAATCCTGCCTCCTACTCTGGTTAAAAAAGTGGTGGCAACTAACCACTATGATGTGATGGGTAGTTGCACTTATGTGGTCAACATGTTTCTTGCCTAATAGTCCCAAGGAGTGGGATCCAGCGGCAATTCTTCAGGACCATAAGAGATTAAAAACAAGGTGTTGTGAACTACACTAGTAACTGATTATCAGGTGTATTAACCTAATAATTACCAGTTCTGCAACACCAAGAGCTGTCAACGTCCCCCTGTGCCTGAAACAATCTAAAAGGGTTTCACTATTTGCAGCATCGGTCAACTGGCAACAAAAGAGCACGGAGGACCTACCCAGTGTTGCCGGTTCCGGAACCGGCAACACGGTGTAGGTCCTCCGCCTACTGAGCGCGAGATCCTGTAACAACACATTACTTCAAAGTGCTCTTTTGTTGCCAGTTGACCGATGCTTCAAATAGTGAAACCCTTTTAGACCTCCGTTCCTTGAAGCTATATCATGCCATTTAGCCTGCACCCAAATATCACTCCCCGATTTGGGAGTATGAGCGACGCCCATACATTCTCCCCCGGATCGCCTCCGTGCTCCAGGTGCGGAGCTGTGCCGTCTGGAAGTTTGGGGCCTGGTCTGGCGAGAAGCCGTGACCTCGCGTGACGGTGAGGCCGCCCGCCAGTTGAACAACATCGGGGGCCGAGGGCCAGAATAAGTCGGTCCGGCCCGAGATTAAACTTTGGTGCCCCGAGGTTGTTGCTGTGTCCCGCCACCTCCGCAAGGACGATCGCGGTGAGTGAGGAGAAGTACGGGTGATTTTGACCTTCTGCCCGGCTCCGGTAATAAACTGCGGAGCTGTGGGGCGCTGCGGCCGCCTCGGACCACGCACGGCAGAGAACAGTGCGGCTGGACTCCCCGTCCCCCGAATAAAAACGGAACTCTTGAATGTTTAGCCCCCGGAAGTCTGGTAATTCCGCCCTGAGGGTCGCAATGCTGTATGAGGGCCAAAGGAATATCGGCTTTGAATGATAGCCTGCATCGCCCCGAGATCCTCCGAGCTGCTGGTGGTCTGTGCTCGGTGAAGGGACTTTCGGGTGGGTGCCGATGGGAGATGCGAAGCGCATTGATGGCCTGATGGATGCTGGCCCCGCTTGGGCTAACTGGAGGGAGCTTCTCTGTGTGCTGTGTGCTGCCGGCGCCTGAACCTGGGAGTGTCTGCCGGGTACCCACTGGGGACTTGCTGGTTTTCCGCTTTGGGAAGGTGGAAGACTCGCCACGGATGAACCGTGAACCCATATTTGTGGTGCACTATCCGACTAGACGAAGAAATACAGGAGGAATTGCTGAGGGGTGTTGGATTCCACTAGCCCAAACACTGCAGGAACGTAGTATGGCCCAATCCACTACCCTGACTCAAATGTCACTCATGAAGTATATAACCATGAGATAACACCGGAGCCTAGGACAGGGGATGGGAAAACAAAACAAGGGAAGGAGACGTCAGAAGGCTTCACCCCAACCTGGACTGCAGACCAACACTCGCCACCACCTCCACGCTTCTGTACCTAAAGAGTAATACACACAATTACTGCACAATCCCCACTACTTACTTAACAGCCTCCCTCCTTTTCTATAACCACACTCTGCCATATATATGACACGACCTCCTTACTTGTGTGCAATACAGGATCGGCTTCGGGAGGTCCTGGTAGCAGGGAGAACAAAGTGCCTGCTAATGTCTGCTACAGTGCTTCTTAGTCCAGGGGAGTTTCCAGAAAAACGCTCTCTACCCAGGGACTTACAAAACAAAACGAACTTCTAGGGGGAAAAAGCCTTACTAAGGGCATAAAAACCCCCCTAGAGACAATACTTTTGTGGAATATAGGGGCCAGGGACGAAGTGGACACAAACAGAACCAAAACACCGCTTCCGGCGCCAAAGGCGCTCGTCTGTATCGTCTGTGTCTTCAGCGTCTTCAGCGCGTCTGAAAACGCCCAAACTTCCCACAACGACGAGGACTGGCTGACTACACGCGGAAGTCAAGCGCGCTGCTCGGTCTCCAGGCGGCGTCTTCCGTGGCAATCCTGCTGTGTCTCCGGAGACGTCCAACGGCAACACGCTTCTTCTTTCGGTAAGCGTCCGAGGGGGCTGGAGCCCCAGCAGTCCCTCGACGATACACAACACACAACAAACCAGGTTCCAAGGACAAGGTCCAATGCAAGGAGGGAAGATGCAAAAAATACGAAAAGGGCAGGGATTGGAGATAGGCACCAGGGACTAGAAACCAAACAAAAAGGGAAGGAAGGGAAGGAAACTAGCAAGGGAACACGAGCCCGTGAACCCTACCAAACGGGATTCAAATGCAACAGCCCAGAACCTGGAACCCAAAACTGCAAGATACCAAGCACTGGGTCATGGGCAGGGCCAAACTTAAATATCCAACAGGGAGGTCATGTGATGGCAAAGCATGGCCATAGAAAGCGGACTAGACCAGTTCCTAACAAGGGGCATGGCCCAGATATAATACTGCTCTGGGGAAGGTGAGCGGGACATCAGATGTGCAACGGGAGACGGAGGTGGTGTGTAGTGGAGTGCTCAGTCCTCATTAAAATCCCTTTATGTTGTAATTGATTTGAACAGTTTGATGTAGGAGTATACCCCTCGCATTCCTGTTTACTACTCGGGAGCTGCGAGAACTGTTGGGAGCGCGCTGGACCGGGTTATCAGATATGGCCTAAGTGAAGCTTGGAGGGGACATATTCGCATGTTACCTGCCAAAGAACATCAGAGAAGACGAAGTGATCGTTGACCCTGACATCAGGTGTGAGCTCACTCTGATCTGGTCCAGTGAAAGCGAGCGACACAATGGCGGCAAGACCGGAATCGGACAAGCCCCTGTCGCGGTCCTCCAAGGGATCCAAGACTATCCAATCAAACAGACTAGATCGATATACCTTACCTAAGGGGTCCCCGGTTGAATCAAAGAAGACGCTGTCGGTGGGTGAAGAGGTAGTATCTGCCCCATTGAACCAAAATTAACGGATCTTATTGCGGCTATTAACGGGGTGCAAGCGGCACTGGAGCGGAAGATGGAAGCCCTAGACACCAAACTAGACACTGTTGCAATCAAGATGGGGCTAATCCGGACAGACCTAGCGAAGACCAACGAAAAGGTCAAATCACTTGAGCTTAAGACTAAAAGCCTAATTGACGATGTGAGTCAGTTGCAGCAAGAGGTACAGGACCTTAAGGCCTCGAGAGCTCTCACGGATCGCACGCTGGACGAATATGAAGGAAGGGTCAGACGTAATAACATCCGTATTCTTGGGTTAGCCGAGAAAACAGAAGGCCAAACACCGGATTTGTTTGTCGAAACTCTTGTTCTTAACCATCTCAAGCCTAAAGGCCTTAGTAACTTGTTCACAGTTGAACGTGTACATAGAGTCCCGGGGGGTAGGCTGAGGCCGGGAGCGCCCCCTCGTCCCTTGATCGCAAGGCTCCTGAATTTTCGAGACAGGGATGCGATTTTACAAGCTGCACGAAATGGACCCCCCTTGAAGTATGAAAACGCGACCCTCTCCTTTTTCCCAGACTTTACCCAGATGGTTCAGAAACAGCGTCAGAACTTCCTATCAGTGAAGAAGAAACTGAAAGACAAAGGACTAAAATATGCTATGATGTTTCCGGCCCGTCTCCGAGTAGAACTAAATGGGAAGGCCTGGTTTTTTGACAATCCTGAGGTGGCGGCGGATTGGCTGGACAGTTGATTGCGACGGAGAAGGAGGGCCAAAACCGTGACGAGACGGAAGAACAATAATGATGTGAATTGTTGTCAGTGGGGTTAAATGGTAATATGTTATGTCAAGGGATGGAATGGGTACGTAATGTTCTCCCTTGCTTCGCTACGTCTGCAAAGGCGTTGCAATATATTGACCTGAAATGAGGTAGCTGCGATGGAGCAGGGAAGAGGGTGGGGTGGTGGGCAAGTGTAGGCCCTCCCTCTATTTTCTACCTTTAGTTAGTTGTAGATTAGTATTGGGGTGAAAAGGGGCGACAGGCACACTGCTAGTTGTGGATGGGCGTAAGCGATATGCAGGGGTGCAGGGTGGGGGTTGCGGGGATTGTCGTATTATTGTATGTCACCTTATTGGCATTCTGTTAAAATTTTCTTATGTTTTGTATTACCGACGGCATTAGTATATCGAATTTGATTAGCATGCAGCAGACACCAGAGGAACACTTCCTTTTTTCCTATGACGATGGGGGGTAGTGAACTCAAGGTTTTAAGTTGGAATGTGAATGGGTTGGGGACAAAATAAAGCGCAGTGTGGTTCTTCAATATCTCAGGCGCCATGCACCGGATGTAGTCTTGCTCCAAGAAACGCATTTAGTTGGAAATTCATGCATGGCGATGCATAGAATGGGGTACAAGTTGGTTGTACTAAAGTTAGGTAATGAGGTGCACACCCTGAATTATCAAATGTTTTAATCACATTAATCAAATTGCACATTTATCTGTTTGGGGTGCTGCATTACATGCGTGTGTTGGCTAACGCCGTAAGTGAAAGGAAAGGGAAGATGCAGACGAAGTCTGCAAGTAATGCGCACTGTTCCCGAGGACAGAAAACTATTTCCACAATGTTAACAAAATTCTTGGTTTCAAACAATATTTGCATTTATTAATACAGTAAACTTCATGAATCCTACTATTGTGTCATAATACCATAAGTAATTCGTTTATACATTATGTACTACAATTTATTTTCATTGTTACATTTGATTTTTCTATTTTCTGTGCTATAGCCTCTCATAGCAGATAAAATTATTTAAACAAAGGGCCTATTTACAAAGAATTAATCAAGAGAAGAAATCCTTTCTTCCTGTAGCTGTTGTTCTTCATTACTTGCGGTCCAATGCCCAATGCATTTCGGGAAGCCGTTTCCTTCTTCAGGGGCAATATCCTATGAATACCAGTACAAAGCATTTTGAGTATCTATTGCATATGGCTTAACGCAAATCCAAATTCACAGCAGGGAGTGCCATGTTGTGTTGAAATAAGAGACCTTATACCTCAGGAGTCACAGAGACCAACTCGATAATGCACCATCAGAGTGGGTGTGCATGTCATGCTTCAACATGAAGTGTACTCAAAAACTCGAGTTAAAGGAGAACGTGAATGTGCTCATTATTCAAGTGCATGTGTGTGTACCGTGCGATGATCTGGTGAGTAAATAGTCTCACTGTATCATTGCTCCAGCAGTCTAGTGAAACCAAATGTAGGTACCTGAGTCAAGCGGTGCTGAGGAAGTTGTTCTTCAAGTGGTCAGAATCCCAATATGTTGATCACGTCTGAAAGGAGTCCCTAAAGCAAGGTTCAGACGGGTATATGAATGAGTAAAGGCGTGTGCCTCCTGCTGTCTATGGCTGTAACTCTGCCCATTGTCTAAAATACTATTGGTTAATATTGCATCGTCTAGACGTGTAAATATGTCATACACGTAATCTATATTTAAATGAAAGACTGATCAATGTTCTATACTAGTTATAACGATGCAAGTATGCCAAGTATACCTAATGTTGCCCATGATATTCACATACTCTGATAACTGAGCCGTTATCAATCGTAGTACTGGGAAAAATGAATGTCACATACCTCACTGAAACTTGGCCAAATCCCGGGGGACACACGCTGTATACTCGGTGCTCTTACATTCCAATCTCCTAGCAGCCCTAAGAAAATGCAGCAAATGGTGACTTTTACTCTCAAACTCTGAGGAAAAGCATGTGCATCTGCAATAACGAGACTGATGCCGAATGTGGGACAAAACCCTTACCTAAATCGTGAGAATTCCGACTCAAAAAGTCCACCCAAAGCCTCCACGAAATGAAGTAGAATTTCTTCCTGCGAGCTAACGCGTTAGGCTACAATACGATTCTAAAGTAGTTCCAGTGCTGAAAATAAAGGAAGGACGGTAACATAAATCGTCTAATGTTATTCAATAATGGGGAAACCAATTCATTGAAATCGTGTGTGTGTGGTACAAGCTGGTTGCCCATGCAGGCTTCACATCTGGGTCCAGGGGGGCAGGTATCCTGATTCGAAAGGCTCTCCCCTTGGTGATAGATTCCACGTGGGCGGATGACAGGGGAAGATACGTTGGGATCTCGGGTCGTTGGGAGGGACATGTTCTTACCCTCTTGTCAGCTAATGTCCCCCCGGGTCTGCAGTCTACCTCATTCTTTGATTTGGGAAAACTATTACTCGAACTACCGGTGGGACTTTTGAATGCTTTCAATGCTGTAGTTTCAGGAGTCTTGGATAGACACCCCCCATGAGATACGGGGCGTGCCCAGATGTGGTTTCCCGATTTTTTGGATGCAATGGGTTTGGTGGACAGTTGGAGACTGTTCCACCCAGACAAGAAGCAATACACATTCCACTCGGCTGTACATGGTAACCTCTCACGGCTAGATTATTGTCTGGTCCCGGCGGCTCAAGCATGTTATATCATCGAAGCGGTTCACCTTGCCAGGGGCATCTCAGACCACTCCCCACTTTGGCTCGGGTTTTGTATCGCTTCGAAATCAGCAGGTAGGGTTACCCCTATTAACCCATGGTATATGCGAAATCCTAAAATTCGTAAGGACCTCATAAAGGCTCTAGTCGATTATTTCATAGATAATGAAGGGTCGGTGTCCTCTTTGGTGTCTCTTTGGGAGGCATTTAAAACGGTCATCAGGGGTCAAGCTTTACCATTAATAGCTGGAGCCAAAAAGGAAAGGAGTAAAGAGATTGTTGAGGCGGAGACTGAAATAGGTAGGCTGGAGGAGGAATTGGAGCGAGGGGTGACACAAGCTACCTTACATATTCTGAGCCTAAAACAACATGATTATAAATCTTTGGTCACTGATAGAGCCAGAGCCCTCGACAGGGAACAGAAGGGAAGAATTTACGATCTCGGAGATAAGGCAGGGAAACTAATCGCTTGGTTGGACAAAAAAGATAGGGCCGGGCGTGTGGTCCCAGAACTTGTTACAGATGAAGGGGATTTGCTTAATGACCCCCAGAGTATTGTCAATAGCTTTGCGGCATATTTTCAAACTGTCTGTGCCTCGGTCTCGGATCGACCGGAGGAGGACTCCCATTTACTGCTTCGTGATATATGGCTCCCTTGTTTGTCCAAGGAGGATAGTGATTTTATGGATAGTCCCCTGACAGTTGATGAAATAGCTCAAGCCATTCGTTCGTTAAACTCGGGCAAGGCACTGGGACCTAACGGGCTCCCAATCGAGCTGTATAAGCTCAGACCAGATAGGCTAACTCATTACCTTAAAGGTATGTTTGTTGAGGCCAGGAGAGGGGAATCCTGCCTAGGGACTAGAGAGTGGCGTCTGTGGTGGTAATTCATAAGGAAGGTAAGCCAAAGACTAAATGTGCTTCGTATAAATTGTAAATTGTAAATTGATACTTGTATAGCGCACTACTCACCCGCAAGGGTCTCAAGGCGCTTGGACGAATACCGCTGTGGAACCCATCCTGGCGTTCCCAGTGAGGTGTCCACTCCTGGGCACCCCCAAGGTGGAGGCCAGGCATCCTTAGCGTTGTGGGGTCTGTTGTGGAGATTAAGCAAGCTATTGCCCAGAGTTGCAGAGTGGGACTCCATGATTGGAATAGGCACCGAGGCGAGAATTATCAGGACTGTGGAATTTTGAGCCCAAGACCCGCCGAGGCGGGGAATTGAACCCTGGTCCCGGGCTAGACCTCTGCATCAGGGTCTGCCGCTCTAACCATTGAGACACACTTCTCCTAGACCTGTTTCTTTATTAAATGCGGAGCCCAAAATATTGGCCAAGGTTTTATCTACTAGACTGATAAAAGTGATTGGTGATTTGATCCACCGGGACCAATCAGGCTTTATTTCCCACAGAAATACGGCCTTGAACCTACGCAGGTTGCATGGCGTGATAGCCAGAGCTCATACTCTGCAGGAACCAGCCGCGATTGCTTCCCTTGATGCAACCATGGCCTTTGATACCGTAGAATGGTCCTATTTATGGGCAGTCCTGGCTAAATTTGGATTTGGACCCGATTATATTGGCTGGGTGCGTCTATTATATGCTGTGCCGCTCGCCCAGATAGTGGTTAATGGCCGGGTTTCGGCACCCTTTCATTTAGGTCGGGGCACTCGACACGGCTGCCCTCTCTCCCCTCTCCTTTTCTCACTGGCTTTGGAACCCCTGGCGGCTTGGGAAACATCAATCCATGGAATACGATGGTCCTCTGAATGGGAAGATTGGATCTCCTTATATGCGGATGATATTCTGCTTTACTTGACCTCCCCTCGAAAGTCCCTCATGGTGGTATGCGATGTTCTAGCCTCTTTTGGTAAAAACTCCGGACTCTCCATTAATTGGGGGAAATCTTTGTTATATGTCCTTAGGGGGGAGGCCCCTGTTCCTCCTGGAAAATGTCCCATCCAGAATAATATGAGTGGATTCAAATACCTGGGTTTCTTTGTCTCTCTGGACCCGACAGCTAGATATGTTGAAAATCTTCTTCCCCCGTTGCAAAGGCTTAGGAGTGACTCCACTCATTGGCGAAGGCTTCCAATCTCTTTGTTGGGCCGAGCAGCCCTTTTCAAGATGATGTCTCTGCCTCGCTTCCTTTATGCCCTTCAGAATACTTTAGACGTAGTGCCCGCTAGTTATTTCCGGGAGTGAGAGGGACTACAACGTAGTCTGTTATGGGAAGGGAGGCCCCGTATTGCTCTAGCCAAGCAGACGCTCCCATGGTATGACAGAGGTATCGCCCTCCCGGATATCAAGCGTTATTACTGGGCCTCCCAGCTGGCTGCGATTAACCATGGAACATATGGGCCCATAGCTGATCCCGGATAGGCTATGGACAAGTGGCTCCTCCCGAGGGGTGGTTATAGCAGGGCACTGAATTCTAAGCCGGCAAAGCTTGGTTTGACAGGACCAACTAAACATGCTGTAAAAATCTGGCATGATGCCACAAGTTCTTTGGGGTGGAGGGACAGGCTGACACTAGCAACCCCACTTTTTGACTCGGAACGATTGGGTAAGCTGTGGAACACAAAGGGATTTGATAAATGGGAGCTGATAGGGATTTCAACTATAAAGGACATGTGGGGTAAGGGGCGGATTAAATCATTTGAAGAAATGCAGGTAGAATTTGAACTTTCTGGTTCTGAATATTTTCACTATGTGCAAATTCGACATTCATTAATGGGTATGGAGGTGGATATACCGGAAGCCTCGCCCCTTGAGGATAGAATCCTAGATGGTCATCTCCCTGAAAAAAAGATCTCCCTGATCTATAAGAAACTAATTAATAATAGGGCCGATCTACTTAAGGAACTGAGGGATAAGTGGACACGAGACAGAATAGAATTAGATGATGAAGACTGGCAATCAGCTGTGTCCTCCCCAAAAGTGGACGCTATTCCTGCAAGATTGCGGCTGGTACAGTTAAAAATACTACACAGGGTCTATGTCACTGGCCCCCGCCCTGTACAGATGGGGGTGTTGGAAGTTGGACTGTGTAGACGTAAGTGTGGGCTAGTGGGTACATTCTCCCATATCATCTGGGAGTGCCGATACATAGCCGAGTATTGGGGTAAGATTCATAACACTATTCAGGAGGTCACAGGTGTTTCCTTGTTACCGGAAGCGGGAAGATGCCTTCTTAATATACGGGAACCCACTGATCTTAACTCTGCACAGACACAGTGGACCACACTGGGCTATATGATTGCGAAAATAAATATTGCCCAACAGTGGGGTGCCGAGTTGCCTCCCACCCTTTTTTGTTTGATGCCTTGATTCAATAAAAAGAATTTAAAAAAAAAGAAGTATCACTCGTCCAAATAAGGCTGAAAGGATGATTATCGGGTCAAGTAACCACATGACCCAGTCTTTAAATGAAATTTCAAGCTATTATACCTCAGTCATAGAGTGATCTACCAAAGAAATTCCGATAAACTTACACCTAAGCTGCGGAGATGCAAGCTTGGCAAAGTTCATTTGACCGTGCTAAGTTAGCTCTCTAGGGATAAAACACAAGTTTAAGCCACACTATAAAGTGGCTACAGATAGTCTATGAATATCCAAATAAAAATCGACTCCACAGAAATGCTACTTGCTATCTCCTCAGAGATCTTGTTCCGTGGCCGTGGCATCCTACATTTTCTGTCATTGATCACTGTTTGAAATCCTCAGGGTCCCAGACAGGGCCGGCATATATGTTACTTGGTCCTGTGATTCTTTGCCCTTATTAACCTTATTGCCCTTATTAACCTTTTCGAACCAACCAGGATCGCCACCCCTTTTCGGTACTGAAACCTGATGAGATCAACGACTCTTACCTCGCTTTGAGACAGAATACTGCCCCTTTCATCATCCCTGTTATTGTTGGCACTAACAGAATCCCTTAAACGGTCCACTCGCCTAGATCTCCTGCTCAATACACCTCTATCCACACAGCTCCCCCCATCATCGAGGCTCCCCGCCCTCTCTCTTGCATGCTCCTACACTGCAGGTCAGCAGTACAACACGCCACAGACATTGCTGAAGCTCTACTCACTGAAGAAATAGACATCGCTTTCCTCACAGAATCCTGGCTCAATGTCCACTCCACCCCCATTCTTGACATTCTCACCCCTCCAGGGTACAACATCATCAGACAAGACAGGCCGATCAAAACTGGTGGGGAACTAGCCATCATCCACAAAGCTGGAATACAGATGACCAAACTTAAACCTGCAGAGTACCTATCGTTTGAATACCTGGGTGTCGAACTCACTGACAAGGGCACCTCACCTATTAAATTTCACACCATCTACCATCCTCCTGGAGAGCGTGCCCTCTTCACCGAAGAACTAACAGACCTAATAACACGTTTCTTCATGACAGACACAAAAGACGTGTTCCTGGGTAACCTCAATATCCACTGGAACGACCCAGAAGCCTCCACTGTCCAGAGCCTATCCAATCTACTTGAAATATACAACCTCAAACAACTCTGCAATGAACCAACTCACATCAAAGGTGCAACGCTGGATGCGATCATAACCAAAAATGAACTGGTCTCTCTGAGAGCGATTTCTCCCATTGACTGGTCCGACCACCACCTCATTCTGTTCAAGTTTGACGCACTTGTCAGACACCAAGCTATTTGTGATGACAAGCCTAAGCACTGGACCAGAACATCAAAGAAGTCCCTTTGACCGAACTTGAATCCAGGATTCATGCCCATCTACAACTCCAAACCTCCACCTGGACTGCCGATAACCTCACTACACCCTTTAATTCAACAATGACAGAAGTTTTAGACCAAGTAGCTCCACTCAAACTCAAACAAATGAGGCGAATCAAATCTAAACCCTGGTTCAACGTGGATCTTAATAACGAAAGGCGTCAACTCAGACAAACAGAAAGGTCTTGGAGACTAAACCCTTTGACCTTGCACCTAGCTCAACTTAGTTCTGCCCGGCTGGCATACAAAAAACACATTTTTAGAGAAAAAGCGTCTTTCTTCCGCAGCCAACTAGATCTGGCGAAAAACAGACTGAGAGAACTCTTCAACATAGTCAAAAGCCAAACAAACTGCACTCCCTCTCACGAAATCAAAGCCACCAAAGAGCGATGTGAAGAAATTGCCACCTTCTTTTCTAATAAAGTCTCAAAAATTGATCAATCCTTCATTCAAACCTCAAACCCTCCTTCCCTCCTAACCTGGCCCCCTTTAATCACCCTTGACCAATCAGAAAGAGTTCTTACCAAGGACAATCAGATCTGCCTCCAGCTAAAAAACAATGTGCATTGGTCCGACTTCGAGCTAATGTCGGAAAACGAGGTCTTCAGTATAATTGCAAGCCTAAAACCTTCTTCCCACACTATGGACCCCCTCCCATCCACAATTATAAAAGAACTCAACCACACCATTTCACCTTTCTGGACAAAAGTCATCAACTTCTCTCTCATTTCAGGCTGTATCCCAGACTCCCTTCAACTAGGATAAATCACACCCATACTCAAGAAACCAGCAGCTGACCCTAACGATCTCAACAACCTCAGACCTAACTCCAACCTCCCGTTCCTTGCAAAAACATTGGAGAAATGTGTTCTCCACCAACTCAACAAACATATTGATGAGTTCAACCTCCTCGACATCTTTCAATCAGGATTCAGGAAAGGCTGTATTACTGAAACCGCTATGCTCAACATCTCTGATGATATTCACAGGGCTTTAGATGAGGGTGATGCCTGCCTATTCATCCTTATTGACCTATCTGCGGCATTCGACACAGTAAAACCTCCAGCTCTTTTGGAGACCTTGAGGAAGAGCTCCTGCAATAATGGCACAGTACTAAAATGGTTCACTTCCTTCCTTCAACACCGCTCGCAACAAATTAAAATCAACACCTGTCTCTCGAAGCCAACAAACGTCACACTTGAGGTCCCGCAAGGCTCGATCCTCTCCCCTCTCCCCTTCCCTCTCCAATCTCTTCATGGAGCCCCTCTCAATCATCTTGAAAAAAGCAGGAGTGAATTACCACCTTTATGCAGATGACACCCAAATCTATTACAAAATCAAACCACCCAGCGACATCCGACACCTCAACGTCACTCTAACCGAGATCCAAACTTGATTCAACGCAAAGCACTTAAAGCTCAACCCAGATAAAACTGAATTAATTCTATTCTCTCCAAAAAGTTACCACCGTCTAATCCAAGAGTGGCTCAAGAATCTGGATGCCCTAAACTGCCCCCTCGTCCTATCTGACTCAGTTAAGTCTCTAGGCATTACCCTCAGCAAGAACTTATCAATGTAGGCCCACATCAAAAACTCTGCAAAAGGTGTGCTTTTCTCACTAAAACACCCAGCGGCGTAGTTAGGGGGGTGGGGGGTCCGCCCCAGGCGGCACTATTCTGGAGGCGGCAGCCGCGTGGCACTGGCGGCCCGTTGTGGCGGCCTTTATAATTTATTTGGGGACACTCACTGACACTACTGTCAGTCATGATTACAGTAGTGTCTGTGTCCCCAAATAAATTAGAACGGCCGCCGCAACGGGCCCCACGGGCCCTCAGTGCGGTGCGCGCGGAACCAATTTCCGTTTGAAGCGCCCTGCCCTCCTTGCAACTAGTCTGCTTCCTGAATCTTGCAGCGCACGCACCACCACGTAGCGTAGTGGTGGTGGTGTGTAGCGCGACTGGACCGGCGGAATGGCAGAAGAGGGAAAGGACTCCAATGAGCTCTGTCAGCTCAGGGTCGGATCCAGCTGTGGACGAGCCCTCCCCTTTGCAAGTTCGCAGGGTGCACCAACGGCAGATGAAAATGTTTTCTCTGGCCCATGCCAGAGAACAGGTAAAATTATCTAGCTCATTTCTGCCATAGTGTGATTGCCTCTGGGGGTGCAGTGGATGAGGTTGCCTGCTTGTCTGACATACATTGCACTGCTACACAGGACTGATGCTCACTACTGGTAGGAGGCTGGTGATAAGAGACAAGTTGTTGCCCATTGTTGTTTCGTGTGTTATTGCCAGAGGAGTGTGAGAAGCAGTACATGATGTGGTGTGCATCTTCATGTTGTTGTACGGAATGAGACTGAATGTATAATGTTTAGGTATTTATTCCCTCATGTAATGCCGTAGTAGAGAATGATGAAGTAATTTACTAATTATCTGTAATCTGCATTACTATAGTTCTCCCTTCACATTCCAGTGGTTGCATTCATCTCGCCGTGCAGGCAATCAAACGGAGACTCCGCGCGTAAAGGGTCTGTATTGGTATAGCACCAGCAGAATTTGAATTTATTACCTTTGCTTACATGCATTGCAGGCCCTGCACTTATAAAATCCCGGCTTCATGACATCCACTTGGGCTTCTCCTTAGGCAAGTCACTCCTAACCAGATAGTCTCGCACTGACTTAGCTTCACAGAAAGTGATGATTGGGTTCTCAGGTGCATCCTGTCTTATTACTGGGTCATTTTTAATGAGGTGCCAATATTTTCTCATTCTGTTACCAACACCTAGATGTTCATTATTGTATGTTGTTACTAACCTAGGTGTCTGACCTTTCTGACTGATTTCGACCCTTTTTCTTCCCAATAGAATGCACTCCCTCCTTCTGTTATCAGCTCTGTGATGCCCTATTGATCGTGCTCTTGCTATATCCTCTAGCTTTCAATCTGCCAATCATGTCTCCACTGACCTCCCGGTGCAATTTGCTTTGGCTGGTAAATGTTTCCTGTTACTCTAATTATTTTTTTTTAGTTCAAATCATATTTTTATTGAAAAATAACATAAATGGTAGCAGAAGTGATAGTTACCGTCATGTTACAAAGAGACCGCAATCAGACATGGATTATACATAAAACAATACGTGTACATAAACGAAAAATAAAGTACCAACATTGCATACTCACATTTGTATATAGTTCCATAAAGCCCTCCGTCTAAATCAAGTCATATAGTATATTTACACTTCATTGTTCCTGTTTTATGGTTATAGGATTGTCAAGTCTATGAGCACAAGGTACAATCATTACAGTTCATGTAGCGTGCACCCTAAAGTTTACTGAGAAAAGACCTCATCATTTAGACCTTCATGGTGGGTCAAAGGTGAAGGAGGCCTGGTCTAAAGAAGACCATAGTTTTTTGTTGGTGACCTGCCATGGTGATGAGTGTAAAGCGGGATTGTCAGTGCCCCTAATGCAGGACAACCACTCCTTCCATGCATTGAAGGAGACCTCACCTGTTGATTTCCAATTGCATAGGAACACCTTACATGCTAATGTAAGTAGAAGGTCCAAGAGCTGGCGGTCATGGTCCCCCTTAAGTGATGGATCTAAGGCTCCTAGGAGAATATAGATGAATTCCCTTGTGGGATGTATATCAAACGTGTGTCCAATGTAGTCAAAGATTTTTGTCCAAAAGGTGTGAAGCATGGGGCAATCGAACAACATGTGTGAAAGGTCACCAATCCCAGAGGAGCAGTTCCAGCACTTCGGTGTGTCCCGCAGGCCAACCTTAAATAGCCTCTGTGGGGTCCAAAACGCCCTGTTAATAATCATATATTTGGTCTGTGATAGTATCGGTGACACCTTGTGTGTGAGTGCTGATGCATGTATCCTGACCCAGTCTATACTTATTCCAGTGTTGTTTGTTTCTGATTCCCATTTTACCTCATTTCGCCTCATAGACTTGTTGGCCGTTGGTGCGAGTAGTTTATATATTTTTGAGACAAAATGTCCAGAGGATTGATAGTGTGGTAGTATAGCTTTTAGCCAAGGCGTCACTAGTTTGAATGCCCTAGTGGATAAGGCTGATTTTAGCTTTAGGAAGGCATAAAAGTCAATCGGTAGCAGGGAGTGTCTAGCCTGTAGAGTCGAGAATGGCAGCGGCATATTATTTTCGTATAGGTCAGAGACCACGTTAATACCTTTATCAGACCAATGGTCCCATATGATGGGTGATCCGCCAATTTTAAAAGACGGGTTATGCCATAAAGACGCAGAGGAGGAGTTGTGGATTTGTTGACCAGAGGCATGAACGCGATCTATCCGCAGAAGTGCTCTCTTGGTATTGAGCATGATGTATTTAGAGTTCGTGAGGTGTGTGAGGTCCATTGTTAGGACAGCGTAGAGCGGGGCTTTGCCTATTAAGGATTTTTCAATATTGACCCATAAGGGCGTGTAGACAGGGTCTTCGATAAACCAGGAGGCTCCCTGTTTGCAGAGAAAGGCGGACTGGTAGTTTCTGAAATTTGGTAATCCTAATCCCCCTTTAAGCTTTGGGAGTTGCAGTTTTTTCATGGCAATTCTCGGTTTCTTCCCTTTCCACAGGAAACCCGAGATCAATTTCTCAATTTTATGTAAAAAGTCTTCCGTGAAGGTCATGGGGAGCATACATGCCATGTAGTTAACCATAGGACTGATCATCATCTTTAGTGTTTCTGCCCTACCCCACCACGAAAGGAATTTAGGAGACCAGCCGTCTAATAGCTTTTGTATTTTTTTATAGAGCAGCTCTTCGTTAATCTTTAAGGTGGATATCAAGTCCTTTTCAAATTCCAGTCCTAAATATTTAAAACTCTTCGACTGCCAGGTAAGCCCGGAGTCGCCCAGGATTGTTTTATCACATAGGTTATTCAAAGACTTCACCTCAGTTTTATCCTTGTTCAAGGAGTATCCAGAGACAACTGAGAATTCATCTATTGTGGACATTAGCGCTGGGATAGCTTTGTCAGCTTGTTCACTCATGACCAGCACGTCATCTGCATAAGCCGTGAGTTTGATGGTACAATCAGCGAACGGGATTCCAGCGATGTCAGAATTTTCCCTTATGTAGTATAGAAAAGGCTCAATAGCCAGGAGGAATAAGGACGGGGATAGCGGACATCCCTGTCTAGTGCCCTGTTCTAGACCAAATGGGGAGGAAAAAGCGCCGCCAGCTCGTACTCTAGCAGAGGGGCAGGCATATAGGGACATGACTAATTTGGTAAATACGGGGCCCAGGTCAAATTTATGTAGTACAGCATTTAAGTAAGCCCAGTCTACTTTGTCAAACGCTTTTTCAGCGTCTAGCGTAATGGCGACGGTAGGTGTGGATAATAGTTTCGCTTTTTCAATGACATGAGCCAGGATTCTCGTGTTATCGCTCGAGAGCCTGTTCTTCAGAAAACCCGCTTGCGAGGGATGTATTAGAGACGGCAGGACTTTTTGAAAGCGATTTGCTAAAATTGAAGCTAGGAGCTTGCAATCTAAATTTATCAATGAGATAGGCCTGTAGTTTTTGGGTAGTTTGTGGTCTTTACCTTCTTTGGGTATTACCGCAATTACAGCCTCTGCCATAGTCCCCGTAACTTTACCTGTATTGCTAATTTCGTGGAAGACCTCTAGGAGAGGGGTTGAAAGAATATGGGCAAAGGTTTTATAAAATTGGGCTGTATAACCGTCAGGTCCAGGGGCTTTTCCCTTTTTGAGGGATTTGATCGCGCTAATAACCTCCGACTCAGAGATCGGCTCATTCAAGGAGTCTCTTTCTGCGGCCGTAGGCGTTGGGAGTGTGCATTTGGAGAGGTATTTCTTCATTTTTTCGTTGTCCACTTGCATGTTCTTAGCATAGAGTTTCTCGTAAAAGTCCTTGAAGATATTCGCAATCTTAGTGGGATCAGAGTTAGGATTCCCCTTTTCATCGAGCAATGATGCTATGGTATTTTTTTGAATTTTAAATTTAAGATAAGCCGCTAGTCCTTTCCCCGCTTTGTTCGAGTCACAAATTTTGAAACGCTTCCTCCTGTCTAGCCAAACTCCCGCCTTTTCGCTAATAAGTTTATTATAGGTGTATTTCTGATTGGACAGTTCAGTTAGGACTTCAGGGTTTCTACTCCTCAAGTATGTGCGTTGGAGTTTTGAAATGTCTTCCTCCAGTTTCAATAGGGCTGCAGTGCGGTTCTTATTAATTGCAGACGATATTTTTATAATAAGTCCCCTTATGGTGGATTTCAGTGCCTCCCAACGGGTGGTGTCTGAAGTGTCTCCCCTCTTATTTAATAATAAAAAGTCTTTAATGGCAGTGTCAAGGGTTTCTTTGTGTTTTGTGTCATTAATAATGGTGTCATTGAATCGCCACATAGATTGACGGGTGGTCGGTTTAATATTAGACAACGTAAGTGAGATGCAGGAGTGATCAGAGACTAATCTGGGGGCAATGTCCGCGTCCTCAACTCTTGCCACCGCGTTGTTGGAAATGAGTATGTAGTCGATTCTCGAAAACGAGTCATGTGGTGGGGAATAGAATGAGTAGTCTCTGTCATCAGGATGCATCAAACGCCACGTGTCCACCATGTGAAATCTATTGCATAGTTTCATGAACGCCTTATGGGCTCTTCCCGGGCGGAAGACGCATTTAGAGTCTCTATCCAGTATTGGGTCGTATGGGAGATTGAAGTCGCCCGCCAGAATATGGACAGCCGTGTCGGGGATGGAGTTTATCTGTTTCGTTAGGCCTACCCAGAAGGACGGATCATGTGTATTCGGGGCATAGATATTTGTGACAAAGAATTCAGTGTCATCCTTGAGTAGTCTCGCTGAGACCCATCTGCCTTTCGTATCTGTTGCACTAGAGACTATTTCCACATTTGCATTCTTGGCCACTAGTATCACCACACCATTCTTCTTTGAGACTGCCTCAGAGCCCACCACTTCAGTATAGTACTTATTACGTAGTGTGTGAAATTGCTTTGCTTCTAATTTTGTTTCCTGCAGTAGGGCTATATCACCACGCTGTCTTCGTAAATAGTCAAGTGTCTTTTGGCGTTTAACCGGCTGGTTAAGCCCTTTCACGTTCAGTGATAGTATTCTAAGGTTAGCTATAGTTGTCGTCCCTATAGGAGTATCTATAACAGGAGCCATCAATTATGCAGCCAGCAATATCGTGTCACAGTACATGTGTATGCATAAGTATTAGGTCGTGGAAGCAGTCTCAAACCCCTTAACAAGTCAGCAGCATCTTTTAACACGTACAATGTGCGGCCAGCATAGTATTCAGGAAACAGAAGGACAGAGTGTAAGCTTCGGAACGTAATGTGGTACATTGGATGCAAGCTAGTATGCAAGATGGACATAACTAAACAAAACCATAAGCAAAATATCAAAACAACCCCCCCCATCACCCCTGCCAACCGCCCTCCTCCCTCCTCCCTCACCCACAGCCCACCCCTCCCTCCCCAATAGTAGAAACAACAGAACATGGCGACTTGGGAGTGACGACCAAGCGGCCGCCTCCAAGCAACTTACTCCTAACTAGCAATTATATGGGCTGCAACCCAATTCTAAGAGAAAAACACAGCCCAATTGTGTAGGCAACAATAAACAATAACCAAACTATGGTTTTCAGAGCGTTAAACACCGGAAAGTCACTGCAATGGCTTCAGTATCGTGGTCAGATATATCAGTACCTGCAACGGAAACATCGTAAGCGCATTCGATAACAGGTAGGAGTACTACATGTCAACATGTCAACAGTGCAGCATAGCGTCAACATAGCATCAACAGTATAGTAGGACAGAACAGTACAGCATAGCGCCTATCCGAGGTCCATGAGGGACGCGAGCTATATAGCATGGCAGTATGACATCATCATATCATAGTGATGTAGGTATGGTATCGTGTGTATCGTGGGTATCGTGGGTATCGTGGGTATGGTATCATGGATAGCATCATAATGATGTGGGTTTTAATGAAAGAGCATTCAAGTTCAACATTCAAGTTAAGGATTCAAGTTAAGGATTCATGCGATCGTTCAGGGGATCGTTCAAGGGATCGTTCCAATATAGGTCCGGAATCAGTTGATTCACTAGCCCAAGGGTACAGAGAACATTATCATGTCATTATCGGCCACAACCCAGTTGCGTTCACCAACTAGGTAACAAGTCTAAGGAGGAGACCCTCCTAGCAGATCCAGTCCGGCTAGGCACTGTTACAAGGATCCTGGATTCTGAGAGTGGCAGTACAAGATCTCCAACTCATAGTTTATCCTAGGCCAGAACCAGAAGCAGAGGCTCCTTGTTGAGCTGGAGAGGAGACTTCCATATTGCCATCTCCATGGTCAAACAGGAGCTGCCGCAGTTTTCGCGGGTCTGAGAACACATGAGACACGCCTTGTATAGTTACTCTAAACTTTGTTGGACCAATAAAGCCATACAGGTGACCAAGTGATTTTAGTTGGGGTCTCAATGCAAGGAAGGCTTTCCTGATCTCCATTGTTTCCTTACTGAAGTCCTGTGAGATGAAGATCTTCTGGCCCTTCCATAGCACGTGGTTGTTTTTGCGAGCGAAGGTGAGTATCTGCTCTGTATGTTGGTACCTCAGTGGCTTGCACACAATTGCTCTTGGGCCTTTTTGGTCTTTTGAGATTCGTCCTGGCACTCTGTGTGCTCTGTCAAACTCCAGGGGTTGAGTGAAGGTTAGATTTGTGGCCTGTGTGAACCACTCCTCAAGGAAGGGTATGCATGAGTCATGTTTTTCCTCCGACTTCTCCGGCATACCAAAAATTCTTAGATTCCCCCTCCTGTTTCTGTCCTCCAACTCCGCAACCTTCCTCACTAGATGGTCAGAGCATAAGGAAAGATTCTTGATAGCTCCACATGTCTTATTTTCAAAGTCTTCCAGTTTGCTTATCCTGGTTTCAGTCTCCGCTAATCTTGAGTTGATGTCTTTGATATCCTGGCGCACAGCAACAACCTCGTCTTTGGTGGACTTGGCCAAGTCCCTGACTTCTTCTAGCCTGCTCAAGATTGTTTCAATCGCTTCCTCCATTTTTTTGCTCCCTTTGTTCCCTTTGATCGGTGTCGGTGGGTTAGATTTCAGGCGTTTAGAAGCTGTACCATTTTCTTTGTCTCCCATACTTTAGATTTGTGAGGCGATGGGTTGTGTAGGTGCCTTGATGTTTCCCAGGCATGTAGCGCCAGAAAGCTGAAAAGCAATCTCTGTTTGATCATGCAAGGCAGGCAGATTATACAGATTATACACTTCTCCCGTTTTTGAAGTTGATTTTACAGTAGAGAGCTATGCATGCATTACCAACTTATGTGCTGCTTTCCCTTTTAACGCACTCGGTTTGCGTCACTAATTTGTATAATTGGAAATATCACTCCTTGTAAATATCCTTGTAAATATCAATTTGTGAGGGTAATTGCAGCAGTAGCAAACTCCCCCCCTCTAGTTGTCATGTAGTCTTGCACTCTATTCAATGCTGCACGGAGCTTTCACTTCACTGTCACTTCACTTATTTGCAGGCATGTAGAATTTTCAGGCGTTTTACACTACTTCATATGACCAAACCATATATACAGCCTCAAAACACTGAGCAGATCAACATATGAAGCCAGTAGCAGGATGACCTAGCTGCAATATCAGCGCAACGACAGACGCGCCGGGGAAACCACCATTTCAGGCTGCCTACATAAAGCTATAAATTCTGTACTTCCGTTTTTAGACAGTTCGTCAGTTTGCCTTAACGTGGGGAGGAGACCGTGTAGATTCACAGTATTCACAGTATTCACACGTGCGCTGTGTTTTATGTGCGCTGTGTTTTATGAGTGAAAATAGACATTATGAGGGCAATCTCCTGTGTTGCTGCACGTTAAACCAGATACAGTACTCTGCCCGCCGCCATTTTGTTGAAGCGCTTGTTGTTCACGGATCTTTAGAGACATTAGCACAGTTTACCCCAACAGTTAGTATAGTTGCCCACAAACTGCGCAGATTGTAATAATGGGGTCGCTGGGTTTTTTTCAGGTCGCAGTCGCAGTCGGGTGTTTGATCAGACCGCCATTAAGCTGCCATTAAGCCGCCAGTGTATTGCGCCGGTGTTTCGCGCCTTTACCTCCCTTCCGTGTTGGTCGGCTAAGATGCGGCCAAAAGCACTCTTTCTACTCACGGTTCCGGGGGCTGGGCATGCCGCTGGTCATACCGCTGGTTAGGGGTCCATTTCATTTAGATTCCTGTCGCTGACTGCGGCGAGCGGACCAGGTGCCCCGGAGTGCCGCGCTGCTGTATCCGGCATCAGTCTCCGTCCCGCTTTACAGTCTACAGCGGCCAGAGCGGGCGGTTCTGCTGCTTCAGCATTCCGTGCACTAAATTAGTTCAAAATTCAGGGCATGTTGTAGAAAGACCCCGTGAATTGATTCCTTCGCTTTCCAGAAGCTGGGGGGTCAGATAGCAGCCCTCTGTGACCGTTAAAGGAGCAGTCGCCTGGAGGAGGTCAGAGCTACGCCGCCATTCTCTCCGGCGTCCAAGCCACGCCCCCCTGTTACTCTAATTATAATTGCTGCCCCAACGTACCGCGTTTATTGTAGTTGCTTGTGGGTCCGTCCCAGGGCCGTCAATCTTGTTGCGCACCAGCGCTACCAATGACGGCCCTGGGCATCATTTTGGCCAGCCCTCGCGCTAAGAACGTAGCAGTGACGCGTCACGCGCTTCACCACTACGCTCTCTCGTGAGGAGTGGAGTCTGGGACAGTGGCAGTGCTGGGCGATTTGCTGCTGCAGCAGAAGGGAACTAACCCCTGCCATAGAGACCTTGTCTCTGGCTGCCACCACTGTGGAGTGCTTCTGGAGGCTGAGTGAGGTGAGAGCTAAATGGTTTTCAGAGGGAAGGAACATAACTGCAAAGGTTACAGATTGCTATGTGTGACATTTTCATATTTTCTTTTATTTATGAGTGATACTTCAACAATTATGAGTGAAACTTTCACTCAAACAAAATGAATATGAGGTAAACATATAAATATCAGAATGTACACTCATTTGAGCAATGAAAAACTGTAGGAAGATATTGAAAGTGCTGTAAAGCATGAGAGACGGAAGTGCCTTAGTAACCTAATCGTATCGTAAAACAAATATCTAGCCATGATAATGATATTAAAACTTAAACTCCGACCTTAGGAGGAACATTTATAATGTCAGCACTCAGCAGCTTTCATTTTGTACACTTACCAAGTCTGTGAGTCACAGTGCGGCAGCTAGGGATATAAAGACAGAGACTGCTGGCTTTGGGTCCCTGTAGTCTCTTGGAGTGTCACCCTCCTTGGCTGTAGACAGCTGCTGGCAATCACGTAGAGACTGATGATGGTGAGACAAGCTGTAAAGTGGCGCCGCTGTCTTGAGAGCCGTGCCCTGTGTTTATAAATACACTCAGCACCTGCTCTCAGACTCACACCGACCGGAAAGAACCCACCATGATAGAGCCTGCGCATGCAGCAAGTGTCGAGGGTCTGAAGGTGACAGGCCGAACACGGGCCTCCTCCCTTAATTATTTAACTCCGCACAGGAGGTGAAATTAACTCAAGGGCCCGATGAGCTGGAAATTGAAATTTAAAACATAAGTGTGTCATAGGAGCTAAATACCTTGAAGCTAATGTACAGGACGGAGCGAGCTGGAGCACCACCACTGTATGGGCCAGTTCTGAGCCACATGGCTGCTCCCGCAGCGGCTGCTGTCTGGTAAGGATTTGTGCCACATTCTCAATTGGTATAACTGCAGGCATTCTCTCACGCATCATTTCTCACCGGTGTTTTCAACTGTGTAGCCTTTGACCATGTCATGTATGTGCATGTAACTTGCATGATCGGGTTAAACTATTAGTGGCGATACTACGTGTGTCTCGGACCTCTTTCAAGTGCTTCCTCTCCTTTTTCCCCAGCACCCCTCCCCCAGGGGCGGCAATCCGAGGGATAGCCCCGGGCGTCATAAGCTCTAGCTACGCCCCTGAAAACACCTCAAGAAATTGAAACCTTTTCTTCCCCCATAATGACCTCAAGACAATAGATCAATCCCTAGTTCTCCCTAAAATCTACTACGGGAACACCATCCTAACAGGGACTCCAAAAGCTCACCTAGCCCCACTAAGGGCAGTGCTGAACATGGCCGCTCGATTCATATCTGGGGTAAAAAGATTTGAACACATCACACCAGCTCTCAACTCCCTCAACTGGCTTCCCATAGAAGGAAGGTATATTTACAAGCTGCCCTGCATCACACACAAAACCCTTAACTCTCCATCCCCCAACTACCTAAACATCAAACTGGTAAAAGCAGGAAAATCCAGAACTCTGAGAAGCTCCAACTCACTCCTTCTTATCCCTCCGAAACTGAAAAAGAAAGCCACTCAATACGGATCATTTTCTGGCAACGCTCCCAGGATGTGGAACGCTCTCCCTAGAGTCCTCAGATACAACCCCTTCTTTCCCTGTTTCAAAAGGGACCTGAAACTCCACCTCCTCAACATATACTTCCCCGTCCAACGCCAACGAACCTAGACATCAATATCCGAGTTGACTCCTCTCTCTCTTGATATTCAAGGATAGTTGGTGACCGGACTGTGTTAGCCATTTTCCTTTGTTTTCTTTCCCTCCCATGCACTGTTTACCTATTTTTCATGTTGTATTTTTTATCTCTTTGCTTCCTTACCGCCTTCTTACTATGTAATGCAATGTTCTTCTGTCTGTACTGTGTGTATGTAAAGCACTCTGATACCCAGGGGTCTAGCTAGCGCTATATAAAACTTTTAAAATAAAATAAACCTAACCTCCCATAATAGTGTGCCTTTTTGGATTTTTCTTGCACTGCGGAGCAGGCCTAGAGTATGGGGTCTGAGCATACATACATGTATAAGCAGCAGATGAGGGTAGGCAGAACCATTTAGACTGCTCAATATCCTGCCTGCAACTGCACCATGGACTCTAGAACAGCTTGCATGTCCATGTAGCCTCAGAGCAGATCCTAGGATAGTTCAGTGGACTAATGCATCCATGCTAGACATCTGTTTGACCTGAAGGCCAGGGTTTTAAGTGGGCCGGGTCTGTCCGGGTCTGAGCACCGGCAGTTATTTTTAGGGTGCCTCAAGAGGGGTCTCTATCGGGCTCTATTTTCGGCCCTCACAGAGGCAGACCGTTATCTTTTTTTTTTCTTGGACTACAGTGAGTAGAACTGGAAGGTTTACAGCTGTGTTGGAAGATAGGAAGCGATGGAACGTAAGTAATGTGGTAAATCTGAGAAAAAGTGGCGAGTGCGTCTGGACGCGAGCTTAGTACGGAAAGAATCTTCTTGTGATGTACAATATGCTGATTTAGAACAGCAGGCACCGTTGGCTGGTAAGCAGGTCTGTACAGGAATTTATATATGTAAATGTACAGGAATTTATATAGCGCAAATCACAGAGCGGTTTCTAAGCGCTTGCTTAGGGAACCCGTCCTGGTATTCCCCTGTGAGATAACCCTGGCAGGGTATCCGCAAGGTGAAAGCCAGGCATCCCGCCGCGAGGGGCCGTTGTGGAGATTAAGCAAGCTATTGCCCAGAGTCGCAGAGTGTGAACCCGTGAATTGAGTAGGCACCGGAGCAAGAATTGTCGAGTCCATGGACATTTTAGGACTCAAGACCCCGCCGAGCCGGGAATTGAACCCTGTTCCCGGGCTGACTTCTGCTTCCAGGTCTGCCTCCTCTAACCAGTGAGCCACACTTCTCCACCGAAGTCTGAATGACAGAACGAGTGGATCTGGGAAGGAGTGCACATCACCGGAAGATACCATCAAGGTTGAGCGATTACGCGTGAGGGTATGTTTGTGGTCCTGTGTTGTTTCCAATGGGCATTAAGTAATAGGTAGCTTTAGTTGCATTATTTTTACGCTTAAACATGAATATATTTGCATTCATTGTTTTATTTCCTATGGGTATCATTCAGTATATAGTCTCATTCTGTATTATTATTCTTAAAGACCGATGTGTTTTATTTTATGTCACCATTCTAGAATAGAGAATCCGAATGTATGAACGAAAATGTTTCCCTCCTCAGCAATTGAAGTTAGGAGCTTGCTCAGGTTGCTGGCAGAGGTGCAACTAGTGCCAGTGAAAGTCAGAGTGGAGTGGATGCAGGGGCTCTAAGAAGGGTCGCGAAGAACAACAAAGCCTCTGTTAGTAAGTAAATGGTATTTTAAAGACCCGTGAAGGACTCGCTCGGGTACATCTGCGTGTGTGCCCGGGAAGCTGATCATCATGTGCTGACACTCACGATGGGGCGGGGGGTGGGGGGGGGAGGGTAAAGCTGGTGCGTTTATTACTTTTATAAGCAAGTTCATTTTTACAGCATCGCTTGGAATACATTTAACAAGTGACGTTTTACACAGGAGCCACTTTCCTGTGCTAGAATTAGTGCCCACTTCGCCCTTACTTGAGCCTCTGCCTTGACATTAATCAGTCCAGTCATAACCCAGCCCATAGCCACTCACCTGCTATCAACCAAAGAAGAGATGGCATTAGCGACTCTATCAGCTTTTTTTGCTTAACGGCAACCAACATGTGCATGGCAATTTGCAATGCTTGTGGGGGATCAGAGGAAATTAGTAACATATATTATCATTTAACTGATATGCATGCACTCGGCAGGGCTATGAATGGCTGCGCTCCGAACTACCCCCGATCTCACGAACAAGTCGAATCTATTCGCGACTGCTAGGTTGATGCCTCCTATTTATGTGTTTTTATAAAGCGCGTACTTTACCCACAGGTGTCAGAGTGCTTTAAAATAGAGTGAAGTAAATTACATAAGGAGTTCGGAGTAACATGGTAGTAGATGGCACTACTAAGGGCTTTAATTGGCCCGGGTCTGTCTGAGCACTGGCAGTTATTTTTAGGGTGCCTAGAATCAGGCTCTATTTTCGGGCCTCTCAGAGGTAGTCAGTTATCCTTTTTTTTTTTTTTGGACTGCAGTGAGAGCATGCACATCGATGTGCGCATGCTCATTTTGCTCACTACTGAGTAGTGGAGATCAAGGCATGATGTCATGCCAGGTGAGCCACGTTGTACGAGGACTCTGTGGCATGTTTTGACAGGGGTGGTGGCTTTGTTAAAACTCACCCCTGTGAAGCCGCGTTGCCTTCTGGGAGCAGTGCTTCTAGTACACTCAGCCTCACGTGAAGCCACCCTATACAGGAGGTGTCTGTCTGGGCATTTCCCAGGATGACAGCACAGGTCTTGGGGTACTGGGGAGGGTGTATGGCGTTATCCATACATAGCCTTGCTGTAATAAGGAGGGGAGATAGCGAGCCTGAGCGGGTAATTCCAAATCTGATGACACTGAGGAGTCCTAGAGCTGACGGTTTGTCAGAGCAGGGGGTACTGCTACACTAGTTATATTTATTTAGACCACACCCCTACTTAGATAGGCCACACCCCTTTGAGGTTTGCCCCGCCCCTCCTAGAGCACCCCCAGTTTTTTTTGACCATTTAAAGCCCTGCTGAAGGCGACAGGTTTCCTTACCGGTGGTTTATCTCGGTTATCCAAGGGCATTCAGATGAGTAACGTTGAGTTAAGTGATACCACCTAACACCTGCCATCAGCGCCTAGTGACCAGTGGTAGAGCCGCGCCGTGTATACGCATAGTAAATATTGATTTATCAAGCGAATATGTAAAGGGATTGCAGCAAGCAAACTGGGGATTTGGGGGGGTGGCCGACCAACGGGAGGCTCGCCCCCCCGGGGAAGTTTGGGGCACTGGGGGAGGGGGGGGGGAAGCTTGGCACAAGGGTCTCGCCGTAGCGGCGATTTTGGGCTGGTTGGGCGGTTTGGGCTTCTTTTGGGCTCCTTCTGGGCTGGGGAATATAAAACCGGCCATTTTGTGTCACCGCGCACTGTTTGTGGTGCGGTGACACAGCAGCCAGGCATAGAAAATTTTGGCCCACCCTCCCTCCCTTTAGTAAGGTTTCCAAATTTCAGGGTCCCGGGGTTTTTTCCCTTTGTGCGGGGGGGGGGTCGGGGACATGGTCCCGAGGGGCTTTGTTGGTTGATGGTGCACTGGTTAGGGTTGCGGTTGTGTTTTTTGTCGCTGGAACAGGTGCGTTGTGGGGGCGCTGTCCTAAGGAAATAGGGTGGTGTGGCTGGAGGCCTGGGACTGCATGGTAGCGGGGGTTGGGGTCATGGAGGTCATTAGGGGCATTTAGTAGAGGGGCAGGTTGATGAGCGTATGTTGTTGTATTACTGTTGCAATGTTCGGGCTTACATTTAGGGGTGGGGGTGGGGGGCTGTTAGGCAGTTTGTTATTTAGTGAGCAGTAGTTTTGTGCGGCACAGGCCAAGGGGGATATGTTATACGTGCACCTGATTCCAATAAAGCGGCCTTTTTCACACACTTCTGGTTGTCAGTGTCTCTGCTTCCCCCCCCTCACCTACTGGTGTGCCCCAAAGTATTGTTGCTGCCACTTCTCTTGTTGGTTCCTTTTCTAGCCTTTTTTCTATCCACTGGTGCGCTCCCGTCCCTCCCCCTCGAGTAGGGTCCGCGCTGCCTCAGCCGCGGCGGCAATGGTAGGGCCCTGATTAAGATGGATAGATTTGTAAGGCGCGCTCCGTGTGACTGGAATGAGAAGCGCGGCAGCCTCTCGCAGGCTGCAGGGCACGGAGCCAGAACCAGCCTCGCGCAGGAGATGATTACTTTTCAGGCTCGAGCTGTGTATGCCTTAAAATAGCAGCAGCCCTTCCATTCACTTGACATTATTCTGCATCTCTCCCCACTTTGAAACGTGCGCTCCCCCCTGCCCCTTGGATCACACTGGGGCCAGCAATGCAGGGACTTTCCACCACACACACTACAACGGACCACTGCCAAGATGGCGCCGCAGAGGCTCTCCTGCAGCCCGCCCGCCGACTCTAATGCACGCAGGGCTCAGAGGACTCCTCGTCACTGGGAGCAAAACGCTTTAGTCGCATGAAAGAGAACGAACTGATCTGTGAAATGCAGGCCGGCCTGCAGGATTCTCTTCTTCACAACATCCTGTCGCGACCAAATGTGCCTGGCACTGCCAATGTGTATCAAGGAGCCAGTGGCCCGAATACAAGCAGTGGAAATAGGTTATCCTGCAGTAGTGGTCAAGGGCTGGATCAGGGCTTTAAGTGGACCGGGTCTCACCGGTGCTGCACCGGCAGTTATTTAAGGAGGACCTCGAAACGGCTCTCTATCGGGCTCTGTCTTGTGCCCTGCCACAGGTGGTCCGTTTTTCCCGACTGCAGTGACAACAGGCACATCATGTGCGCAGCGTGCGCTGCTCACTTCTCACTAGGGGAGAAGTTAGGGCATGGGCATGACATTGCCAGGTGAGTGTTGTAGCAGGGCAAGGGAAATCATTTAAAGAGAGTAATTTTCTCTCTTGATTTCCCTTCTCTTTTTGAAACTCAGGAGCAGCAACATTGTCGTGGTGTCACCAGGGCTCTAAGTGGAAGCTTTTTCAATATTATATACAAGCCATAGTTGCTGCTTATTTATCTTATGCAACTAAAAACCATTGATGAACCATTGATAAAGCCAATAGTCCTGACTTGTTGTAAGTATGATCTTACTTGTTGTATAATATATCTGGATGCAATGACAGAAACAGCAAAATACAAGTCGAGGCGGCACAGTATGCTAAGCACTGATATTTAGCATATGTGTTTTTAAGCCACACCCTTAATAACATTGGCCAAGCCCCTTGTAAAGACCCACCATTTTTTTCATCCCACTTAAAGCCCTGGGCTGGGTTCAGCGAGCCACTCATACTCCTGCGCACCAGCCGCGCTAATGATAAATGTTAAGAATTTGTACTTTTCCACCAGAATTGAGACCTTCTGTATGTATGTAGTATTTGTTTAGCAGAAAACTAGCGTAAAGGCACGGGAGCGCTGTACAGGAGCAAAAGCAAAACATTTATGAGTGAAAGTAGAGGTAACTGGGCTGTGGGAGGAGAAGTCTACGGTTCCTCATTGTGAAGTATTGTTCTTTAGAGAGGTGCATCTACAACTTTTTCTCAAATTGGGGCAGCGTTGTGACTATACTGATGGATACGTGGATGTTGTTCTTCATTTTGGCTGCATAGATGGAAAATGGCTGCTACGCTTTGTTTTTCATTTGTACACTTCTTAGTCTCTAGTCTGAGGATGCCTTAGCTGTGGATGTATGACATTACAACGCATGCTTTTACCACGCATGCCTTTACAACGCTGTTTTTACAACACTTGCCTTAACAACGCATAGTGCTTTGGCGTGCTGGATAGTGAATAGTTTAATTTACTATTCCAACTCCAGTCCCCGTGGATAGTAGGGAAGGTGTTGGATAGTAAATTAAACCTATTCCCTATCCTAGAGCGCCCCCAGTGCAATGCGTTGTAATGGTTTGCGTTGTAAAAGTTGCGTCGCAAAGGCACTGCGTGGTAAAAGTTGCGTTGTAAAGGATGTTTCCCCTTAGCTGTGGGTCTGTCAAGAGTATGAAAGGTGGTGACTTTACCTGCAAGACTATACACATGTGCATTTACCTGCTGTTGGAAAGTAGGTTATTGCGGTAGAGGAAAGTATGCACCTACCACTAGTAATAAGGCCACCAAGACGGTAAAGGGTCCAGTGAAGGTCTCAGTAAATTAGCCCCTTGCTCAACCCTTTGTAGCTGACAACGAGCAGTCAGGCCTAACTTAGGAGACAGGAGTATAAAGCATTAAAAACACCAGTACATCAAATAACCAATCTATAAAAATAGGAATTATTTTTATGAACAAATAAGACACCAAAACGACAAAAATCCAATGTAGGGAACCGGAGATATGCATTTTTGAAGATCAACTACTTTATAGTCCTTAAAAACATACAGCCCCACTCTGGTACATCTGCCCATGCTTGACCGGTACAAAGGCAAAGTTTGAAGCTGAACGCAATGGAGTCCTGGTCGGATACACTAAGAGGGAGGCCCAAGTAAAACTTTTACCCTCACACTTTTAAACTTTTCAGGAGCTTTTTCTACCGACTTCACTCGATCCTCTACAGCAGGCCGGATTCGATTAGGGATTGCCGGCATGACTTTCTGGGAGGCCCTGGTCAAATCCTGTAATCTGGAGCTCTGGAGCTTTCCTCGGGACGCACCTAAAATCCAGGTCTCAGGTGAAGATAGTCAGTTTGACTCTCAACATCGAGTTGGTCACCTCACAGAGCATTTTCGCAAAAGTTTTCCAAACTTCAGGAGGTGCTTCCTGAAGGTATCCCTGTAGGTTCCAAGTGCACAAAACACCAATGCAAAGGTCTGGAATCTCCTAGATGATCTCTGGGATGTCTGGACTACAATTCCCACAATGCACCTGGCCAAATCCTTAAACGTCCACAGGACACCCTCTGGGATGGGGACTCTTGGTGGAGATGATGCTGGTGAGCTCTGTTAATCTGCAACTTGCAGGGAGTCCACTCCTTAATCCTTCTTAAAGCAAAATACAGTCCCCAGATAGTGCAGCAGGCACAGTCCATCAGAGTGGGAGCCTTTGGGTACAAATCTGGATTCCAGTAGGGCAGTCCTTCTCCTAGTAGTTTCAGGCAGCAGATGTGAGAGACTATGCAGCTCACACATTTATTCAGTGTTCGGAGGCGACAAGGAGGGCACCTCTGTCCAAGGAGATGCTGGGTACCACCCAAAAGCTTGACTACTTCCTCCAAAGTTTGACATCTTATTGTCCCACAAAGCACTGCACTTGCAAAATCAAACATGGATGGTTTGTTTCTAGAGGAGTACAAGCTGGCTAAACCAACCCACAGTGTGGATCATTACCATTAGCTCTCCTCCCTCTGACCTCTACAAATTCCTGTCCTACGCCTGCCATCTGGCTGGGGCACAGGATGTGGGGGCAGGTACGCCTGGCATTCCTAATTGACAGATTGATTTATCCAGCCTCCTCTCTATGACCCACGCTCCGCAGCTTCAGAGCTCTCACCATCAGATGACCTCTACTCCGACCAGGCTACTTATCACAAAATCAAAGCAACCTTGTAAGCTTGTTAAGGCTTACAAATCAGCAGAGGCGACTAGAAGGCTGGATTTTGCTTACAGAAAATAACGTTCTATAGCTTCTCTTCTGTACTAGTTATGATAAATTCTACGGTGACAAGTTTTTGAATTTATCTATACCAATCTTTTAGGTGTTTGAATGATATTTCCTACCTTTCCTAGCAATAGTTATACCTCAATAAAATACTGCAAAGTTAGCCTATGGAGCTAGGTATCTACAATAGAGAGAAATGAAATGGGCAGATTTTCCCTCACCAGGGAAAATATAAAATATCTTTTGTAAGGTCTCTGCTTTTATAGATGGGCTGCAAGGCAGGGCTGCCTTTAAAAGAACAGGAGGCACACAGCAGCTCACACATGCAATTGCAGGAAAATGCTGGGCCTCTAAACCTCCAGGCCCCATTACATATTTGGATCTTATAGGTAGATTGCACCCCCCGGCCCCATTATCTACTGTCATTGCCAATTGTAAGTGTACCCTATTACATGTTCCTTTGTAAACATAGCACTAGCCCTGGGACTGGTTAGCAGAGTCCAGGTTACAGTCAGAGTCAGAAACCACCAGTAGCATTCAACCAATCAATCAGTCATTTGTTAAGCGCACTACATACCCGCAAGGCGCTGAGGGGGGGGCGGAGGGGGGGGGGGAGGTGGGGGCCGATACTGATCATTCTCAAAAAGTAGCAGTGAACAGGGCAAAATGATTACTTTCTCACTCCAGAGTTACCCTGCCACATGTCCCATGCAGTCAAATTGTTATGAGCCCCAATTTACCCCAATATAGGCCTAGGTAGTTACTCGACCTTTTACCTACATTTGTCCAACCTTGCTATACATAATGGTTCTGCGCAGACCTTTTACCTAGTTACATGCTGAATTAATGTCGATCAGTTTTCTCTGAAACTATTGTCATTTATTATGCATGAGGATTCCTAGTATCATATCTTACACTCCTGCCCGGGATGTACACAGCAGGATTACCATCTTTTGTGTAATATCTCTGTACAAAAGCCACCGCCAACGTCATCCTTGTACAAGAGGTCCACTATACATAATGGCAAGCCATTTCATATCTAGGTAGAACCCATGAGGGTATTTTGCGGGTATAAAAGAACCACAGCTTCGCTGGGGAACCAGAGGAGCTTTCATGCTGACACTAGACGCTGAGGTCAGGGCCTGCAGAAGCTCCAGCATGCAGTGGTCTGACATCCCTTGCGGGGTGTCCAACTCGAGACCAAGACGGGGTCCTTCGTTCTCTCCCATCAGGTAATGGGGTTTGCTCTTTCCTGGGGGGATTCTTGGCTTTACATCCTAAGTACACTTAGATAGGGTTTGCATCTTAGGAGTACGCTTGATTACTGCCATTTATTGATATACCTGCATATATTTACTGTTTTAGCACCATGGTAGGATTCTACCTTTTATTTACTCTGTCGTTGCTTGGTATCTAATATATCTGTTTCTGTCTAATGATTGTCACAGCAAACATGTTTTATACTCGAATGATGCATGTTCAAAAAATGCTTATTGAAAACATCCCCATCGTTTATTCTGTGTATCTCTCTGAGACCAAATAAGCACAAGTGACTGAGCAAAAAGTACTGTACTGTTTTCCACGTTCCCTGAAGGATCAAGGGTTGTTCGATTGTTGCCAGACTCTATTCGCTCCTTGATAAGGTTATGGGGCTTATGGTGGCACTGTGAGCTAGCTGGTCTAAATGCTAATGTATAATTGGGGGTTTCTAGAATCAGTCTGTACACCAATCCCTTAGTTTATATTGTCTAAACGTGCAGATCCTATGTATTATTAGGAACTACACCACAAAGCCTAACCAGATCTTCTGGTGTCCCAGCAGCTGGTTTAGTATTAGAATGCAATGACTATGTGATGTAGAATCTCACATTTAAAGTCCTTTTTCAGTTATTAGAAACTCAAAAAATAATTTTAACATGCAAGTAGTAGCAACACTTAATTAGCTGGTCTTTAAAATAGACAGGTAGTATTCACATGCAACATTTTCGGGCCTGTAACAGTCTACATTTAACAGTATGATGATAAACCCAAACTGGAAGTTAGGGCAGATTTTGACTAATTGGACTTAACAGAAGGCTTGGATAGAAGTTGCCTCTTTCAAGCAGAGTAAGCTGGTTTTGAGGAGACCATTCTGAAGTTAGAGACACGCAAAACGACTTCCAATCTTGTCATAATTGACTTTCTGTTGTATAGGACACTGTTGCTTTATAATTAGGTTTGCTCCACATAAGTAAGCAACATAAATACCCCTGCTTGCATTCATTCATAATATAGCAGCTATCTGGACTTGAAGAATACCGAGTGATGTCAAGTATTACAAACACAATCTCAATGTAAACGTTGCTATAGGTAAAATCAATACAAATATTTACCCCCCCCCAAAAAGTACTACCAACACAAGAGGGGAGAGTGGTCCTTACGACCTACTCGTCTGTTTCCCTCACTTACTAAACACATAGTAAATAAGAATCTGTAAATACCGATTTGGGACAGACACTCTGTTGAAAATTGCAAGGCCCTTACTCACACAATCATGGCATGCTTCATCATAAAAACACACAAGATGATGGACGGAATGTTGCACAATGGCAAAACATTCACCCCCAGTCACAGATCTGAGTTTATTTCATTGTTATTTTGCTCACCAAGCCACCCCAGATCAGACATGGCCATATTCAAATCAGTCTTGACCCTGTGCCTCAAGGGAACAGTCCAGCCCGAACTGCCAAGCCACATCTTCCCTGGACCGGAATCAAGCATCCTAGGACCGGTTTCTGGCTATCAGCCGTCTACAGCCAGGATAGCTTGACTCCAGTGGCGTAGTGAGCACGGGACCCATGTCTGGGCATACCCCTCCCACATAGGGTGAACAGCAAAACACACAAGATGATGGACAGAATGTTGCACAATGACAAAACATTCACTCCCAGTCACAGATCTGGGTTTAATCCATCGTTATTTTGCTCACCAAGCCATCCCAGTTCAGACATAGCCATATGCAAATCAGTCTTGACCCTGTGCCTCAATGGGAACAGTCCAGCCTGAGCTGCCAAGCCACTTCTTCCCTGGACCGGAATCAAGCAGTCTAGGACCGGTTTCTGGCTATGAGCCGTCTTCAGCCAGGATGTGTAACATTCCGTCCATCATCTTGTGTGTTATTAGAAACCACCGCAATGGAGCGCACACCGCTAGCCCCTCCTCCGGATCGCCCCTCGGGACTCTGGTACTTGTAGTTCAATAGTGGATCACCCAGGTGGGTGCAAGTCGGTACTTGTTGGACTGATGAATCTCTAGCCATTGACGGTTGTTTGGCGGCCTTCTCCTCCACCCCTAACCATTTCTCTACTGATGAGGGAAGTTATCCCGAAACCCGAGCCATGTCTCGGGCGATACCCAAAAACCCGGGACATGTATCGGGTCTAGAGATTCATCAGTCCAACAAGTACCAACTTGCACCCACCTGGGTGATCCACTATTGAACTACAAGTGCCAGAGTCCCGAGGGGCGATCCGGAGGAGGGGCTAGCGGTGTGCGCTCCATTGCGGTGGTTTTTATCTTGTGTGTTATGCTTCATCATAAGGCATTCCCACACTTGAACTCACATGGGCTCAAATGGGCTACAACCAATAATTTGGGAGGGAGGATTTTTCGTGTTGTTTTAGAAGAAGGGGCATCTCCCAGTGCCAGAGAAAGGAAAAGTTAAAACAGTCTTTGGTACACCTACATTTAATTTAATTTATGGGTACCATGACTGGATTAAAAAGGTTACTAGAGATGGTCTGGAGCTATTAGTACCCTATCATCTAGCTAGGTCTATATGTTTCAGCTGTCTACTCAGAACCCACTGGGTCTGAGACTTACTTCAGGACTGATTCTTTTAAAATGACTCTGGCAAATATTAGGAAATACCTACGTGTAAATCCTGCACGCCAAAATGTGCATCAATGGGAATACTGATACTAACCCATACTAATGTCGCTTTCACATCAGATTCTGTCTATAAATGAGAGGTAGAGAAAATCTCACTGTAGAACAATTGTACTAAAATCAACAGTCATTGTAAGGTACGAGCAACACAAGTGGGCACCGAACATAGGGGTGACTTACATAAACACACTGTGTCCAGTGAAGTTAGACGTGTTTTTTAAAAACCAATGTGCTTAAAATGTCTTGCATTCAACGGGCAATCTTACCAACAGTTTAGACTACTTGTACTAAACCAGGGACAGCCAGAGACCTGCTCTCTCCCTCTGCAGCTCTGCTGCTGTGCTGTGCCGCTGCCCTATGCAGGGCTTAGTGCAGGTCGGGGTTCAAACCTCGGTTTCAGACTGTATTGTCCCGTTTTTCACCTTTACTCTGTTGTCTTACTGTGCCCCTTAACTCTTGACTGTTGCCTCTCTGCTTGCCTTTTTCCTTATTGTGACACTGTTGTTATTGTACCCTGCCTTGCCTTATTGTGCCTGTTTTTTAATTTTACTCTGCTGTCTTACTGTGCCCCTTAGTTCTTGACTGCAGCCTCTCTGTTTGCCTTTTTCCTTTTTGTGCCACGGTCGTTGTTGTGCCACTGTTGGTATTGTGCCTTTCTTGTTCACGCTCTCTGCCTGTTTTTTCCCCGCTTCCCCTCCCACCGCTGCTGCCCCCGTGGCCCCTCTCCCCTGCCGATTCCCACCTCTCAGCTGTGCCTTCCCCCTCCCCTATTTAATGGCGGCTGCGTGAAGCTGGCACGCCAAAGGCAAGCCCGTCTGCGCCCATCCGCAACCCGCCCGTGACCTGCGCCAGGGACCCTGGACCTCTAACCATCCCCTGCTATGACTCAGCTGCCCTCCTGGCCCCGTAAGGAACAATAACTGCCATCTGTCCACGCCCACCACCACCCACGGCTAGTCCTTCTGCCGCCACTGCTGGCAGACCTTCACCACCGTCCCCGTCCCCGATGCCCTGAGGAGCATCCTCCTAAATGTGCGCTTCCTGCACAGACACGCCATAGCGATCTGGAACCTCCTCGACACTCTCTCACCAGACGTCGCCTTCTTTACAGAAACCTAGACCAACGCCTCTTTTGCCCCTGACCTCGTCATCACCATCACCATCCCGGACGAATACAAGTTCCAGAGGAAGGACCGCCCCACCCACCCAGGAGGAGGAGTCACCATCACACACAAAAGCTCCCTCCGACTCTCCACCTCGAGTGACTCCTTCTCCACCTCCGAACACCTTCACTTCCAAGTCCAGACCAGCCCTTGAACCACACTTTGAGGCACCGTCGCCTACAGACCCTCTGGCCCCGTTCTCCGTTCGCCACCACCATCACCGACCTCATCGCACCCCATGCCATCACCTCCATGGACTACATACTCATCGGAGACCTGAACTTCCACCTCGACAACCCCAGCGACCCCAACTCCACCACCCTCCTGGACAACCTCGCCAAAATCGGATTGAAATAGCATGTCACCACGCCTACCCACAGGGCAGGACACACCCTCGACCCCATCTTCGCAGCAGGAAACAACATCCACTTGAGCCACACCATGCTGAAAGACTACCACTGCGTATACTTCCACGTCAACAGACCCAAGCCGCCCAAACCTGCAAATCGCACCCCGCAAAGGAACTGTAGCTATGTCAGGGGGGGGCAGCTCAACTCCACCCTTAACCCTGTTCACTCCCACCACCACAACCGACGCCAATCTCGCAGCCAAGGAATTACACAAATGGATCTCAACTGCGCAGACAAGCCCGCATCCATACACAACCCCGACAGTCAGTAGTCCAGGAAGGCCACCTGGTTCTCCGCCAACCTCCAAGTAGACACATGCTCCTGCAGATATCTCGAGAAGAACTGGAGAAACAGCAAAGAAGACCGCACCACCTACAAAAACGCCATGACGGAATACCACCAACACATCAGAACCACCAAAAGGACCTTCATTCAAAACAAAATCCTTGCAAACTCCAGCAACTTCAAGAAGCCCCTCAGCGAAACCACGGACATCACCCCTTCCGAGGACCTCTGGAACAAGCTCGGATCTTACTTCCATCTAAAAATCAAGAGCCTCTACGACAATTTCAACAAGCTGACACCTGACTCCGCAACCACTCCCTTCTCTAGCAACTCCAGCCAGCCCACCATCTCCTCCTGGACACTGGTCACGACCGAATAGACCACTTCAACTATGAAAGGCATCCACTCGAGGACCCCCACAGACCTCTGCCCACCGTACATCTACCACTGAGCTGCCATCGCTCCAGAACTACGATGCAACATCAATGCCACCTTCATGACCGGTACCTTTCCAGATGACTGGAAACAAGCAGAAGTCAGACCCCTGCTCAAGAAGCCCTCAACAGATCCCACGAACCTTAAGAACTACTAGCCCATCTCCATCCTCCCCTTCGCGGGAAAAGTTACTGAGAAGACCGTCGACGCACAACTAACAAGGTTCATCGAAGAAAACTCCATCATCGACCCCTCCCAATCCGTATTTCGCAGCAATCACAGCACAGAGACCACCCTACTCGCCACCACAGACAACATCCGCACCCTCCTCGACCAAGGACACACTGCGGCCCTCATCCTACACGACCTCTCAGCAGCGTTAGGCACAGTCTCCCAATGCCGACTTGACGCTAGACTCCACAACGCCGGCATTCAAGGAACTGCCCTCGACTGGATCCTCTCGTTCCTCACCTTAGTTACCCTGTCCGCTACCTTCCGTAGATCACAGCGTAGTAGGTTGACGTCAATGCCCACTGCATCTATTCTGTGCACCATGTCCTCACATGTTGACTGAATTGCTTGTAGTACATCTAGCAATTGAGGGGGTTCCATGTCCTTCCGAGGGCCTCCATTGTCGCTCCCCGACAAGCTATCCGCCCGAGTCTCTGGACCTTGTGGGAGGGGCAAGGTGTAGTTAATTATTTTTTTTTTTTTTATTTTTTTTTTTTTAAAACCTTTATTGAACAATGAAAGCTCACAAATACTGGCCCACAACCCCACGGGCTGGCCAGAACAGAATGGTCAAATAATCAGCATACAAAAAGAAGATCTGCACAGGATATAACATCAGGAGCACTTGTGAAGCAATAAAAACCATCGAGCGTTCAGCAAGAGCAGGATAATAAAGGTTAATTTTCTAGCACGGGGAGGGAACCAAAGGAATAACGGGCCGTATATGAGAGTACAAGGGAGGGACCGTGGCAAGCCGCCATTTTATAGACACAACGTAAGAAAATGAAACCATATAATCAAATCTAGCAAAGTACAGAAACAGAATCAGGCCATCAAATAGCGACAGCGGCAACAGTCAATCGAGCTCACTCACCTCCGCCCCTACCCGAACAAAGAAGACGTGGTCAAAAAGCCCCATCACAAAGACTACGCAATACGTACCCCAACGGAGAGAGGGAACCTCCATAAAGGAGGAAGGGAAAGAGGGAGAAAAAGACAACAAAAGGAACACCCGCCAGACCATGCACCCCCAGGGGGAAAAACAGGACAATAAGACCGGCATGCGATGTAACAGAAACACGATACCAGAATAGGCAGCGAACCACAATCAGCCACACACCGGAAGAAGGACAGAAAACCCCCGGGGGAAACACGAGGTGACAGAGTCCCGAAAAAGTGAATACACAAGAGCCATAGAACAAAAAAGGGGAAAATAAGGGGGGAAAAAGACCCCCTGACACAAACAGACCCCCCCCACCCACCCTTAAGCCCACCCTGCACCCCTGCAGAAGGCTACGGCCTACCCCCCCCGCAGCGTGCCTGTCGCCCTAAGTAGAACCCGAAATATAGTGGAGCAAGAAAAGTTGGAATTAAAAGACAAAAAAAGGGGGGGGGGAAGGAAGGGAAGGAAAAAGGGGAGTAAAGACATACAAACATACACACGGGGGAGGGCCAAAGACAGGAGTAAACGCACCCATCCACCCGCCCGGGTTAAAGGTCCAAGTCCTCGGGAAGCCAAAGAGTATCAGGCCAAAGTCCAGGAGCACTAACCAGTTACACCGAACCATATCAGGACACAGAGATCATCCAAGCCGTTCATGAGCTGCCGCATATAAGAGTCAGTGTTCATCAGCCCTGACCCTTTTTATCCAAAGCAATAAGGGTCCGATCCAACGAGGACCCTGCCAGAAAGAACAGAAGGCAGGCAGCAGGAGAGTCCAACGGCAGTCCAAAAAAGTCACAGGAAGAAAAGCACGGAAGATCCAGGAAAATCACAGAATGTAGCAAACGATGCAGGCACAGTCCCAAGGATATATCCATAAAAACCGACCCATCCGGGCCGGCACAGGAGACGTCATCGGGCAGTGGTGATTGAGAGGGACCAGGAGAATAATGAAAGTCCGGCAAAACAAAATCCAGCTCCTGGGCCAAGGGCAGAGGAGGCAGCACAGGAGGAGAAGACGCCATCAGGTAACGCACCTCCGGGGCGGCAGCCGGGGCCGAGTCCGCCAGGAGAGTACCAGCCACACCCCGCGATATCAATGCCTCATCCGGTCGTGGGGGCCCGGGAGGCCCGCAGTGAGGAACCATCTCTAGAGCCAGGAGTGGCGCGGCCACCGAGAGCCGCCAGGATAGCAAGATGCGTAAGATCCCCTTAAGTGCAGGAAAACCTTCACAGTATCCGACACCCGGGCCTTGCGGCGGGCCCCCAGTGCTCGTCCGGGCCCGGCCCAAACAAATGGGGTTGGTCGCCATCTTGAGAGCCCGAACAGGCCGTGCGGCCAACAACCTCCGCCGGGGCGGCAGTCAAGCAGATGAAGTCCCGCCGACAGGCAGAAGAACACCCCGGACAGGAAGGGGGGCCACCAGAAGAAGGGGATTCGCCGGCCCCCCAATGTCGCCAGTCCCGATCTCCGAGTCCGGGCGGCAAAGAACAAAATGGCCGGACCGGAGAAGAAAGGGGGAGGAAGTTAAACACACGAGGAACCCCAATAATGAAGGGCAGCGTCACCATCCAAGGCTGCCGCCACACAGGAGTCTCTCAGCCAGGAACCTCCGGCTCACACGAACAGCGGCCCTCCAATCACCTCCAGTGCGCCCCGAAGGGCAAGCCCGCAGGCAGCACCCGGCCCAGGAGCCGGGACGAAGAATCAGGCCAGTCCGCTCTCGAGTACCGGGAATGGTCGGGGGCACTGCACCGGACCCACCGCAGCCAGGACAACCGGAACAAGTGGTAAGTGCCTGCAGTGCGTCGTAGTAGTACCACACAGCAAGGAGGGCTTCCCGGGGCAGGATAAATGCAGGATAAATGTGAAAAACACAGGCGGGCGAACGGAGCCGAGCTAAAGCGCGGCCATCTCGGTCGCGAGCTAGGCTCCTCGTTAATTATTTTATTAGCTTGCTACTTTGCGCCCTTATCTTTCACCATGGTTAATGCGTGTTAAGGTCTTATGTAGTGGCGTCAGGTTCCCGTCGTTGGCTGTGAGTGTCCGGGATGATCTAATGCAGCTCCCACTTAGCTGTTCCACAGGGTAACTTTCTGAATACTTTTCCTGCGTGTTTAAGATTCCCTTGTGTGAAGCTCTTGTTGGATTCCTGTAGTAATGGGTATCTTTTCCTCTGCTTGTGGCCCTCTATGTGTGGTATAGCGCTTCTAGCCTTTGGGCCTCAATGCCTTATCAATTGTGCTCAGTGTTCCTGCCCCTGGTGTGAATCTGACTTCCATTACCTCTCCCTACCAATGGAGGGATGATGCATGGCTTCAGCTTTTTTTCCTGTGGCTTTCGGACAATGCTAGACTGTTAGTCTGTTAGCAATTCCTGCCTCTGTGACCAGCCGCCGGGCCGTCTCTCAGCACCATATTTGGCAGCTGCGCAGATCTCCTCTCTCTCGGTTTCGCAGCGGGTTCCGCACCGGCTTCTCTGACTTAATGCACCCTCTCTGGAGCACAACAATGCGTCGGTCGGGAGCAGCTCTTCATCATTCTGTCTGCCCGGCTCAGCGACCTTCTGTGCCTCTGTTGGTAGGCCCTGACCTGTTGTTTCTCCAGTTGCTTCCAGGCCTCATAAGCGAGGCCCAGGTGCCCAGATGTCTGCCAGCTCAACTGCCACACTACAGTCACTCGGGTCAGTTGACTCCGCTTCACCGACTGTCCCTTGTTGTTGGCCAGATATTTCCTTGTTATTCTCTTCACTGGTCGAGCAGGACAGGGACAGCAGGCCACGGCCGAGTGCAGGATTCAGCGTCTCGGCCCTTCACTCTCCTGGGTGTTAAGGTGGCTTTCTATGTGTTTTAAATAACTCCCGACACTTGCGGTGGGTTTAGATTTACTTTATTCCTTTCCGAGCGCCGGGGAAAAGTCCGGCCGACTCGTAATCGCGGCTCCTACAAAATGGCCGCACTTCCGTTTCCTGTTCACGGTGCCCACCCTGTAGAACAACTAGAGCGTCACCACATATCTCCCCCCTTTAACACCCTCACAGTAGACCCACCATGAACATGATTACACTTCTCAGTCCCATTGGATAAGCATGTGGACAGGGATAGTGAAAGGAATAGTCTTAGTTGGTCTCCATGCTGAAGTCCTCAAATTTCTTGGGGGCCTTGATCAGTCTACCCGACCTTGTTCTCACTGGCTCCGGGCTGGAGTTTTCGCCTTGACTTCTGACTGTGTTTCCATCCCCTTTATATGTTTTCGTTATCAGTCTTCTGTCTAGTACTTCGCGTCCTTGACTCCGTGGCGTTGGTGGGTTGGTCTTTCCCTCTTCTTCGCCTTCCTCCTGAGGGTGCAGGTCTTCATTGTACCCATGATGAGGTTGGTTTCTGGACATGTCCGTCTCCGTTATGTTATGTTATGTTAATATGTATTTATTAAGCGCTCGTACGCCGGGGGGCTTCATGGCGCTATAGAAGAGAACACAACACAACAGTTAAAAGGTGGCAGTAATAAACCTCAGCAGTAGGCCTGTGAGAAGAGCCAGGTTTTGAGGGAATGTCTAAAATTAAGAAGGTTACCGCTCAGTTTCAATTGTAAAGGAAGCAAATTCCAAAAGGTGGCTGCAAGATGGTCAAAGCAGCTGCCACCAAGGCGCTTCCTTTTGTAAGATGGAACAATCAGTAAAGATTTTTGAGCAGAGCGGAGATTTAGGGATGGATTATATCTGAGAAACAGATCTTTTATGAATTTTGGGCCTGAGTCTTGTAAAGATTTAAACAGGATGCACCCTGTTTTAAATGCGATTCGCTGCGCAACAGGCAACCAATGTAGATGTTTCAAGCCAGGTCTGATAGATTGCCTTTTTGGAAGTCCCAGAATCAGTCTGGCGGCCTGATTCTGGACCAGCTGAAGACGTTTTAACTCTCCCAATTGGAGCCCCAAGTAATGACTATTGGAGAAATCCAATCGAGATAGGACCAGGGCAATTATGACCTGGATGAGGGCGGCCTGTGAAAAAAAACAGGCTATTTTCCTTATTTGTTTTAATTGAAAGAAGCTGGAGGACACTATCGCGCCTACCTGTCTTTTCAGAGAGAGATCCTCACTAATTAATATTCCCAAGCTTTTAACTGAGGACGATCTGGAAGGTGGTGCCCCCATGCTAGATGGCCAAAAGCATGGGCTCCAGCTAAGAACACTCTGCCCAGGCAAGACCAATTCCGTCTTGCCTGGGTTGAGTTTCAGATGGTTACAGCTCATCCAACCCTGAATGTGTGACATGGTGTTTTGAAATTCCTCCACCGCGTCCTTGGTGTTCAAAGGGAAGATGAGTTGCAGATCGTCTGCATAGTTAAAGATGGTAACTTTCGAATTTCTTAGGGAGTACAATAGCGGGCGCAGGTACAAATTAAAAAGTAAAGGTGACAGGGATGAGCCCTGAGGTACTCCACATGTGGTAGAAATAGTGGGAGCTGTAAAAGGGCCCAGTCTTACTGATTGGGTGCGGTCAGTAATAAATGAACGGATCCAACTCAACGCGGGCCCCCTAAGGCCAGCTTGTTCGACACGGTTGACCAAGATGGTGTAGTCAACCGTGTCGAAAGCTGCCGAGAGATCGAGTAAAACCAAGGCCTGGTGAATTCCATTGTCCGCATTCCGCCTCAAGGTATTTTGTACCGCCAAAATGACTGCTTCCGTTGAATGGCACGAACGGAAGCCAGCCTGGTTGGATTCAAGGTATTCTGTTTCTTCTATGAATTTAGACACGTTTGCGCAAACGTGAGCCTCCAGTAACTTAGAACTATAAGGCAGCAATGATATAGGCCTATAATTTAACAAGTCAAGCGGATCTGCTCCAGCTTTCTTAATCAGAGGGATAAGTAGGGCCTTTTTAAGGTTGTTGGGAACTTTACCCTGTAGAAGTGATCCGTTTAACAAAGGAAGCACGCCCTCAGGGATAGCTGTTCCCACCTCTCTCAGGATATGCGGGGGACAAATATCATCAGGTGAGCCCGATTTAACCCTTGTAAAGAGCTTAGACAAAATGTCACCATCGATAAGTGGAAAAAATTCCAACGTAAAAGGGTTATAGTACGCATCATCCAGAAAGGGGGGGGATAGAGCAGTAGAGATGCTCTGTTTTATGGTGCAAATTTTATTAAAGAAAAAAGAGTTCAAAGAATTGCAGAGGTCCTGAGTAGGAGTGACCAATGGAGTGGTTCTGGCACTACCACTGAGGCCGTCTACAATATTGAACAGATCTTTTGATTTATTATGAGAATTCAAAATTTTCTCTGAAAAATAGTCGGTTTTATGTTTTAGGACAAGTTTCTGATAGTCTTTACGAGCCTTACAATAGTTGGCTTTATCTTGTGCCAAATAACCAGTTCGCCATTTCCGCTCTTTTTGACGGACTTCCAATTTTTGGGACTTCAAGTGTGGAGTGAACCACTTGTGTGCGTCATTAGGGCGGGAACGGGGAATATTTGTACAAGGGGCATGAGCGTCAGCTGCCTGACGTAGCCAGCTGGAGTAGGCTTCTTCGATGCCATCAATGTCCTGGGCCATAGGGGGAAGAGACAACGCCAACGTATCCAGAAAAACTGAGGTATCAATATTCTTCCATATTCTAACTTTCCCACCAGTCTGGAAAGACTGCTTTTTACTCTTCTCAATGGTAAGTGAAAGTGTATCAGAAAATGATCCGTCCAAATGCAAGGAGTAATAGAAAGAATAACAAGGGGGATATTCTGGGACCATATTTGATCAAGGCTGTGCCCTTTTTCGTGAGTTGGCAAGTAAATCTGTTGAGTTAAATTCAGGTCTAAAAGTACATCCTTCAGTTCAGCTGCCTGGGTGTCTAAGTCAATAGCGTCAAACCAAAGGTTAAGGTCACCCAACAACACAATTTTTTTTATAGTTAATTGTAAGGGGAGTTAATTGTTCTGCCAATAATGCAGCAAACGTAGGCATAGGTTGAGGGGGGCGATAAATGAGGATCATTAACAATGATCCACTGTCAGTGTCCATTTTAAAAACAATATTCTCTGACCCTGTAAGGTCGAGGGATGATAATAATGAAAACTTATAAATATTACGGATAATGGCTGCAACTCCTCCACCCCTTTTGTCGGCAGATCTATTAACATTTAAAATGTAGTAATCAGAAGGAACGGCCGCCAAAATATATGGTAGTGAGTCTGCGTTGAGCCAAGTCTCCGTGAGGAGCAAAATGTCAGGTTGCTCAGTTCGCAGCAAGAAAAATATATCCATATGGTGTTTGGCCATTGACCTAGTATTCAAATAGTAGCATTTAAGCTTGGTCTCTAGTTCTAGTAAGGGTTGAGGAGAAATACGGGGGCTGGGATGCTTAACTTTACCGACTATAAAATTAGGTTTTAGAATGCCATGAGTGGCAGCGCGGTTTAGTACATACGGTAGTAATGGTGGGCATAAGTTATCTGGAGGTCTTAACAATATCAGGTCCTGGGATGAGTAGGTGTAAGTTTGACCAGGGGTTCTAGCCCCAGGCCCCAGTCGGCCGCGGACGGGCGCAGACGGGCTTGACTTGAGCGCGACTTCGGCGCGCATTCGTCGCGCCCGCTGTGCCCGTCCGCTGCGCTCCCGGATACACATTTAGTTTTATGCCCTGCCTCCCGGAAGAACTAGACCGCTAGCTCCGGTCCAGCCCCACCCAAGATGGCGCCTCGCCTCGCCCTCCACACAAACAGCACCAGCCGCGGTGGAACGGGGCGGGGTACAGATGTAATAAACAACACAGTATGTAAGTTTCAGTGAGTGCTATTAATTTTTAAATTAAAATTTCATGCATAAAAAATACACAGCGCTGACAACTCAATCATGCCAGTACTGCAGCAATCACAACCATTAACTGTGCGTAAAGTTGTACGAGCAATCGGTTCCCAGAGAGTAAAGTTGCTGCCACCAACCTTTCGTTGCTTCTGCTGGTCCCGGTTCTTCGCCATCCTAAATAGAGAATGGACTCATCTCGTCAGGAACTTCCCACTTTAGGATTTTGCTGCACTTCGGCATCCTGTCTTGCGACCATACTTTCCCATCAGAGCTGATCTGACATACGGCTCTACCACTTGTAAAGGCGGTGTGAACTTGCTGTCACCTTTCTTCAACACTGCCCACTCGCCCTTTTCTAGAGCCACCTCTTTGACGTTTTTCGTCATTTGTTGTAGTGTTCAGTGTACAAGGCCTGTGCCTTCTCAATGTTCCGACGTACCACAGCCGGTGACCACTTGCTTTGGACTATTAGATGTTTCCATGCCAGATTGTTCTTCATAAAAGGGTCTTGCCCTCGCAGTATTCGGAAGGGGCTATATCCTGTGCTGGCAGGGGTAATGCGGTACGCCCATAACATCCTCTGGAGCTCCTTCTCCCAATCTTGTCCTGCACTTATCGCTGCTTGCACTGACCCCATTATAACTCTATTGAACTTTTCTGCCAATCCGTTCCCCGCTGGGTTTTACCTCTATTCCGTTGCGGACCATGAAGGCATCCCATTTTACAGACACGAACTGAGGTCCATTGTCACAGGTGATCGCTTTCTGGATCCCTTCCCTCAAGAACGTGGAGGTTAGAAGGAAAGCACGGCTTCCGTGTCCACTACTTCACACACCTCCACTTCCGGCCATTTGGAATACCGGTCCACCAATACTATGGCATATTTCGGCACCCCGTTGGTATTCAGGATGGGTCCTAGAATATCCACCGATAGCAGCTCCCACGGGCTAGAAGGAACTGCGAATTTTCCCAGGGGTGGCCTCAGTAAGACCTGTGTTTTGTCTGCCCTGCTGCATGGTTTGTACATTCGGACATGTCTTTCCACTTGGCAGTCCATGGCAGGCCACCAGTAGGCCTGCTTTGCCCTGGCTTTGGTCTTCATTATGCCGAGGTGTCCCTCGTGGTCTGTGTGGGGACCACCTTGTCACCTCTTAGCAAGAACACTGGATTGTCCCCAATCGACAGTTCTTCTTGCACTTCTCAGAATTTCTTCAGCTGGCTGTCTAGGTGTTTCTTGTCCGGCCACCCGTGTGTCACGTAGGCTTTCACTACCTCCAAAGTCTTTTCTTGCATGTATGCCTCCTCCCATTCTCTTGCACTGATCACCGGTTCATGATCTAGTGTTAACGCCACCATGTAGCCTTCCCATCCTGAGGGCTCTTGGTCTGCCGCCTGCTCCATAGCCACCGCTCTACTTAAAAAATCAGCCACCTTGTTTCTATTTCCTGGAATGTATTCCACTTCGTATACATAATCCAGTAACCTCAGGGTCATCTTTGCTATGCGTGGTGTCGCGTGTGCGTGCCGGCTGGAGGTGAGGACCTTTACTAGTGGTTTGTGGTCCGTGCGGAGCAAGAAGCTGGTACCCCATAAGAACTGTCTGAACCGCTCCATGGCCCATATCGTAGCCATCATCTCCTTTTCTATCACGCTGAACTTTTTGTCGTTGGGCGCTAACGACCTTGAGGCGAAGCTGACCGTGCTGACTTCTCCTTCCTGTGATCTCTGCATCAACACTGCCCCCAATACCTTGTCGCTAGCGTCAGTGGTCAGTATGGACAAGGCGGCTTGGTCGAATCCCTTGAGGGGTACGGCATTGCAGATGTCTTGTTTCAGTGCGTCAAACTGCGCTTGCTCCTTGCTGGACCATTTAAACGTGTTCCTGTGCTTCAAGAGTTGTCTTAGATGATGGGTGTTGGACGCAAAATGCGGGATGAGTTTACTGTAAAATTCTGCCATGCCTAAAAATGAGCGAACGTCCTCCTTCCTCATTGGTGTGGGTGCGTCCTTGATAGCTGACACGTTCGCTCTCTTCGGTTCTATTCCCTTCTCACTGATCTCATGACCCAGGTACGTCACAGATCTTATGCCGAACTTGCATTTTGCCCATTCCGCTGTGAGCCCGTTTTGCTCCAGTATGGATAACACGGAGTGTAGCTTTGTGTCGTGGTCGCTTTTTGACTTTCCCATTATGAGGATATTGTCTTGGAAGTATTGTACTCCTTCTACTTTTTGGAACAGTCTATGCATGAGTTTTTGAAACACCGCTGCAGCTGATGCTAGTCCAAACAGCATTCTAAGGAATTTATAACATCCGAACGGTGTTATGAAAGATGTTAGATGACTGCACGAAGGATGTAAAGCAATTTGATGGTACGCGGATGAGAGATCCACGGTGAAGAACCACTTCATCCACTTCGTCTTAGATAGCATCTCGTTGATCCGGGGTAGCGAGAATTGTCCACCCATATGTTCTTGTTCAATTCCCTTAGGTCTACACACAGACGTACTTTCCCATTGGGTTTCTGCGCGACGACGAGAGGCGCGAGCCACTCGGCACTCTCGATTGCATCAATGATTCCGCTCGTTTCCAGGCATAGTAGTTCTTCCTGCACCGCCTTCCTGCTTCGGAATGGTATGTCGCCGACCTTGTGACTTACCAGTCGTGTTCCGTCCTTTAAGCGTATTTTGTGTGTGAGTTTGGTCATCCGACCTATGGTTCCCTTGAAGACCTCCGGGTATTCTCTCTTCCACTTGTCCTCCTTGTATTCTTGTTCTGTGCCCATCATTAGGACCTGGTTGACTCCTTCGGGGTTGAGTTGAATTCCTAGGGCGCCTTGATCAATCCATCCCAGGACCGAAGGACCCTTCTCTGCAACGTACAGCTTGCCGTCCGCTGTCCGCCCTTTGAATTTGAACGTGAGAGGACAATACCCTACCATGGGTATGGGTTCGCCTGTGTATGTGACTGGGCATATGTCCGGTGCACTTAAGCTTGCCTTTGTCTTGTGTTGGAAGTCTCTTTCCCACACTGCTCGTTGAATTATCGTGTATGGGGAACCTGAGTCCGCCACTATATCGATTTCTACTCCACCGATCATCATTTGTAGTACTGGCTTCTTGGATCATGCAGTTTATTCCGAGTACCTGGTCGTCTATGCACATGACATCCTCTTCTTTTTCTTCTTCTTCTCCTGGTATTTCTTCTTCCTCTTCGCCGTCTTGGGCTACGTACTTCACCTCCGTCTTCCTTGGTCGGCACCTGCACACCTTTTCGTAGTGTCCCATAATGCCACAGTACGAGCATTTGGCCCTGAAGGCTGGGCAGACTTTGTCGTTGCCGGCATGTATTTGGCTTCCACACCTGTAACAATTTTCCTTGTTGTTCCATTGCGGTTTTTGCGTTCCTGCTGCTCTCTGAGGGTATCTCTTCTGGAACCGTGCGTTGGGTGGTCCCGCTTGTTGGGTCTTTGCTGGTCTGTTCCCTTCTGATACCTTGCATACCGCCGTTTTGCTGATTGTCTCCTTCCTCGCTGCTTCTGCGCACCTCTTCGACAGTTCCGCCTTCTTTACGAGTACCACTACTTCTTTGAGAGGAGCATCACCGTTAACCCACAACTTCTCTTGGATGGATGTGTTGTAAGTATGCATTATGATCTGGTCCCTGATCAGGTCGTCATGCAGCGTTCCAAATTTGCACGTCACCACTAGTTTCTGCAGCGCTGTTACATACTTGTCAATCGATTCCCCCCCGCTTTGTTTCCTCTGGAAAAAGTTGCATCTGTCTATGGCTATGAATACTACCGGTCGGTAGTGCGCGTCTATATCCTCGATCGCATGTTGAAACTCATCTGTGTCCGTAGGAAGTCTGGTTTTCTTCACTAGGTTGTCGTATACTCTGATTCCTTCTGGGCCTAGGTTGTGGAGAAGTATTTTCTTCCTCCTGGAACTTGAGTACGCCCCTTTGCTTTCTTCTTGTAGGGCAGATAGGTAGTTCAGGAAGTACCGCTTCCAGTCTTCCCATGGCATTGCTGGTTCACCCCTCTTAGGTAAGAATGGAACTAAGTTGGTGAGGGAGGATGATTGCGCGCACATTCTCTCTGCGTTGCGTTGGACCGGGTTCTGCTGTGCGATGACGCCTGGTGGGCTTCCAGGGGCTTGCCTCTCTTCCAGTCTGCCTTCTTGTGCAGGGACAGGACTTCCTTCCTCTCTTCGGGAGGCACCTTGGGAGTCCAGGGCTGCACTGTGGGGCGTTGAAGGCTGATCTTTTGGGTCCTCCCTCCACTCTTATACAGGCATGTAGTGGAGATCTTCCGGGAACAGGCTGCACCCCTGCGATCTTGCTCTGCCTTCTAATCTTGCTCCGTCTCCTGCCACCACCACCACGTGAACCCCTTGTTTGGGCAGTCTTGTCCCTCCACGGATGGATTCCCCCTGTGTCAGCAGTGGTCCTACTGCTTTCAGGTCCCCCGTGGCTCACACGTGTAGCTATGCTTGGCACTTCAGTCCTGGAGTGAGGCGGCTGGCACTTACCAGCAGTGGCTGGGAGGCTTGAATGCTTTCTCCTGCATGGGGTCCTGCGCACGTGTGCTGCGCTTGTCGGTTGGAGAAGGATGCCTCTTGCCTCACGGGGCACCTCTTGCCTCACAGGGCTCTTCGCCTCCCCCCTGCCGCGCTCAGAACTTCGTGGGCCGTCCAGCGACACGCGCGCTGCTCAGAAAGCAGCCGCGGCATCTCACGTCTTCGTCGCCATTGTTAAGGTGGCTTTCTATGTGTTTTAAATAACTCCCGACAATTGCAGTGGGTTTAGATTTAATTTATTCCTTTCCGAGCGCCGGGGAAAAGTCTGGCCGACTCTTAATCGCGGCTCTTACAAAATGGCCGCACTTCCGTTTCCTGTTCACAGTGCTCGCCCTGTAAAACAACTAGAGCGTCACCACACTGGGGCTCGCCTTCTCTCAGTGTCTGGTCCTCGGGGAACTTCTCGTCGCCATGGCTTCTCCGGAGCTCCGTCTCCAGGAGCCCCTTCCGCAGGGTCAGCACTGTCTCGTCGGCCTGTTAGGAGTTTCTCACATACAGGAGTTCCAGAGCCCCTGGGCAGTTTCCTTCTCGAATGCGGCCTAGCATTGACGGGCTCGTCATTCAGGCCGCCTCTCTCATCGGAGCGCCCCTCGGATCAGGGGCTATCGCCACCCTTTAGATTCCTCGGGTGGGTAGTAATGTTATTTTTGGGTTTTGTGTGTTGTATGGTCAGGATTATAGGAGGATTTTAGCAAAATGTTCTGCTGTCACGGGTAGCTACCACAGAAACATCTACTGGGCATTCCGGCAGACCACGCCCCCCAGGTGAGTATACTGTTCTCTGTAGTACTTTTGATGCCTTTAACTGCAGAGCCTACTTGTTCTGTGCTGTATATTTCAAAGTACATGGTGATATCTGTTCTATTCAGTGCTATTGGTGAAACCTATTGGCTTTGCCGCTGAACTCCGACAGGCACCGTCTAAAGATTTTTCAGATTTCGTTTTAATAGTAGGGCGATGAGAGTAATCAAGTTCTTAATAGTGAGGAAGGCTGAAAGCCCTAGACATACAAAAAACACTTGAATATACGCCTAAACAGAACTGGAATAGAATAGCACTTCTATTTGTTTTCAACAGCACACCAACCATCTTAGAGTAATGCCAGAAAGCGTACTAATTGAGCTAAAATGGTGTACTACATATGAGCTTATATGTCCCTTTTGTTTTTTTATTGATTACCAACAGGGGCAACCTGAATTCCATAAAAAACATATGACAACAATTATACATGTTAAACTGTATTGGTGTACAATTATTTTACTATACAGACTATTATTATGCACCTTGTCCCTCTTAGCAACATGTCTAAAAAATATTGACAGGCAATTAATCTCAGATAGGTAAAACCTTTTGGCTTTGCCAATGCTTGTTCAAAGAGGTAGCCCATTTTTTCCTATTTCTTCTGCTTTCAACCTACTTCCAATTTGTATTAGAAATCAGTGTAAAACCCATGGGTGATCGAGGAAAGCTATACATTTCTGAAAAGTAGGTAGACTTCCGAATTCAGCGAGTGGTCATATGTGTTGATCCCCAAAAGTTTTCCCAACAAAACTTACTGTTGAAATAAGAAATATTGAAAATTAGTAGGAAAAAAACAGCCATTTGTGACAATGTATTCATCTGTTACTTTTTGTTGTTCTGCCCGATTTCCAAAAGCAATGCACCATTACGTTCTCTAGACTCTTTTGGTTGCGGGCACATATATTGGGTTGTAGGTTCTCCCAGGTACCCAGAGCCAACAACTGAGTTGCACCGTACAATGGTTTCTCATTGTGTACGGAGTATAGACCAATTAACTTTTTTTAAAAATGTTTTTATTGATTTTGCAGTGTAGACATAGCACATCATAAGCAACAATCCTTATAATCTTCAGTACATGCTGACGACAGTCATTTCAATAGGGAGAAAAAACTTCTATCATTACAACACATTCCTAACCTCCTCAGTACAGGAAGCAGTCTACCCCTCGCAGCACACAGACTTATTTGTCCTCCTTCACGGAGTATAGACCAATTCATATAGTGATATGTAGAGTGCAAATTGGGTAGCAAATAAACCTATTTATTTCTGAAATGGGCACGAGATAAGGAGTTTAAGAGCAGTGGTCACTCTATTTGCGAGTACAAATGCGAACATATGATTTCGAGGGTGTTTTTCAAAATGTCTTCTTTCTTACATAGTGACTTAGATTCTGGATGCTGAAATACACTGAAATCCAATGGATGATCACAAATATTCCATGATTCTATGCTCCTACGTCTTCCAATAAAAATGGTACCTCACTTGTGTGGGTAGGCCTAGTGCCTGCAACAGGAAACAACGCAACATTGACACATCAAATTTTTCCAATGAACCATGGCCCTATTTTTGCAAAGCAAGTAGCTGAGAATTTTGAGCCTAGCTCATTTTTGAAAACTAAACACATGGGGGAATCTAGAAAAGAGTGACCTGCCCTGCATGCCTATTGTCAGGTTTTTTTTTTTTACCAAGAATCCCTTGCAAACCTCAAACTTTGTCTGAAAAATATTCATTTAAATCACATTTCTGTGATTGAAAATTCTGCAATCTGCAAGGAGCCACAAACTTCCTTCCAGCCAGTATTCCCCTAAGTCTTCCGATAAAAATGGTATCTCACTCGTATAGCTAGGCCTAATTTCTGTGACAGAAAATGGCCCCGAACACAACCTTGATACATCAAATTTATCCACCCAAAACTGACCATTTTTTTGCAAAGTGGATAGCTGTGGATTTTGGCCCTAACTCAGGCGGCACCTAGGGAAACCTAGCACACCTGCACATCTTTAAAAAGAAGACATCTGGGGGCGTGGCCGAGATGGCGTCTAGGTGTGATGTACTTTTCATCTCTCCGCTCTCGCCCGGGTAGCCTTGATCAATAGCTGCGGGAAGTTGGGGCCATTGGAGATGGTGATCCTCAGCTACCCCCGCTAAGTGCTGGAGAAGCTGGGGGAGCAGCCCCGGCTGCCTCAACAATCGGGACTGTGAGAGCTGGGCGAGACTGCCCGGGAGTGTAATTGAGGTCAGACAGTGAGAGAGTGAGGGTGGCACTCCGGGGACTCATCGGTGCTACAGAAGACACTACTCAAGGTAAGGGCCTGGGCCGACTTAGAGCAGAGCAGAGGCTGGCAGATCGAGAGTGCCACATCGGAGAGCATGTGTGCACTGCCATAGGCAATGAGAGAAGCGGAGGCCCCGCACAGCGGGCCGCTGCCTATCCCTGAGAAAACTGCAGGGGCCCTGGGGATCCAGATACAGCTGACGGGGGTCCACTGTGGAGCCCCCTCCTATTTTTTCCAACAGGCAGCGAGAAGCCAGGGAGGTGAGGAATGACCGCAGCGGGGGAGGCCCACAGAGCTGGGCTGCACTACAGAGAGGGACCGGTGACACCCTGGACGGGCGGCAGGGATCAATGTGAGACACTCACTCCACTCAAAATAAGCTGGAGGCTGAGCAAGTCCCCCATTGCTTCCCTCCCCCCACATCTTACTTTCTGCAAAGGCTGTGGGAACTCTTCTCTTTTGTCCTGGGCGTCTCGTGCGTCGCCAACCCGTCTTAGCAGTGTTTCCTCAAATGTTTCTCTTTCAGCGTGTTCTCCTCTTTCCCCGTTCCACCTTCCGGCTCCTTCCTCACACCCCTCCAAGTCTTCCGGGTCCATCTTTTCTCCTCCTCCCTGCGCCCCTGATTGGTTCTCCTCCTGTTAGCCACTTCCTTCTTCCTGAAGGGGAGAGGTCGGCAGCAACGGGTTAACCCTTGCTATCCACTGATGTTCCCCGAATTGTGGTGCTTCTATTTCCATCCCTGGTAGGTAATGGGGGTTAGGGGCAGCGGTCTCAAGTCCTTCTTCGCATGCACTTAGTATGGGATTCCCCCACCCTTACATCATTCTGGGAAAGGGTCCTTGACAACATAGACAAACACTTTGACACAAAGTTACCACATTTCCTGGCGTATGTCGTTTTAGGCCTGCCCAATGCGCTCACGTTCCCTCTCAAATCACGCACGGGCAGATAAATGGGTATAGCCTTGGGCGCAGCCTTGTAAAACATACTTTCTCACTGGGCCACATACCTGATTCCTACCTATCAGGGGTAGTTACACAATTTATGGCATGTAGTGGGCATTGAGCGTACATCCCTTTCACTTCAAGGAGAAGCCTTCTCGGAACTCTGGCCCCCATTCCTCTCCCTACTCAGCAAGGAATTGCGGGAACAATTACGTGCGCCTCTTACGGCTCACAGCTTCCCCACATGACAGCGCTTAACCCACATTACCAGGTAGAACAACTGAGGAACTCCAACTTTGCTCTGTAAGATCTGCATCAAGCTTTCCCTGGGGGGATTGGGATGGGGGCTGATTTTGGGGGGGCTGACTTTGGGGGGGAGGACTCGGAGGGGAACCGGTAGAGAGGGGGAGGGGGAGGGGAGTGGGGAGTTGAATTGGGATTATTTTGTTGTGTGCCTTGTTGTATATGTATGATCCACATGGCTTATTACCAGAGGCACTGTTTGATGTATAAACCAAATTGATAGCCCACTTCCCTATATTTAAAAACATTTCCTGGCATCTAGTGGGCGTTCTGCCCCCACCTAGAGGGCATTTCAGGGGATATTACCCCATCTGCCCACAGATAGGGCAGAAATACTGTTGCCCAATTTATTTGTGGTGGGCCATGGCCATGCTGGGCATCCCCCCATCCCCCAACCCTATATATATATATTTCTAACCTGGTGTCTAGTTGGCTTTCTCCCCCCTCCCGCCCCCCCCGGGGGCACATTCGGTAATTGGCCCCATCTTCTCCACAGGGGGGACAGCAAGACTGAAATAGCCAAGGGTGAGCATTTCGTTGTGCGCTGCATTGCATTAGGCGATGCAGGGCACACAGGAAAATTCGTTTTATTGATTGAAATGTCTACTTACCTGCATTCACATCCGTATATCCGTATTCCGGTGTTTACTACCACCCACCCTGCCCCTCCCCCACACTACGTCCCCGCTCGGCAGCACGCACTATATGGGCCGCTACTGCTTGAATGACAAAAAACTGTTGTAAATATTGAGTATTTCCAGCACTACACAAGGCCAACCACTGGTACTGCAACACCCTTCCATAGAAAATAATGAAGCTAGGGACCTAAAATAAACCCAATAGGGACTCCTGTTTAAATATAATAAATTGCCTCTAAAACATAATTCTTTTATTTTAAAACACTTTATTAACTTTTTTTAATTGTAAAAATTAATATAACATTAATATTTATTAAAAAGAACTAAAATACATGTAATTACGTTTATACATCACTTCTAATATTTTGTAATAAATAATAAAAAATATAATTATTTTACTTTAGTTGTTTTTTTAAAAACTGTCCTACATTTAACATGTATGAAATTCATATATGTAGTGTAGTGTGGAGGGGCAGTGAAGAAGATGCTATGGGATTTATTCATGACATCAATCAAAATGATCTTAATTTGAAATTCACTGCTACACTCAGTCAGAGTTCAGTTACATTCTTGGATACTGAGCTATACATAAGAAATGGACGATTGGAAACCAAGATTTACCCCAAAGCGACCGCAGGAAACAGCATTTTACATGCGGCCAGTGCACACCCTACACACCTCATTTTCAGTATCCCTTATGGGGAGATGCTGCGCATGAGACGTGTGTGCAGCAATCCCATTGATCTAGAGAGGGCTCAACTTGAAAGTAAAGCTCGTTTCCTTGAAAGGGGTTACACAGAACAGTCAATTGAGAGGGCCAGAATTAAATCCTTGACCAGAACTAGAGAGGATCTCCTTACCAAGAATAGCAACAGAGATCAGTCTGCGGAAGAGCCAGTTGAAAGTATTTGGAAGACTGAGGAATCAAACAGCTTCAGAATAATCACTGGCTATAGTAAGCAACATAGAGAGATCTACAAGAATGCAAATAGAAATTGGCCCATTGTGACGAGTGACCCAATCATTGGGGCCACTTTACCCAAGAGGGTGTCGTTAACATACAGCAGGGCGCCCTCCCTCAAAGACCAATTAGTAGATACTATTTCAGAGCCGATCGAGAAAACCACGTGGTAGCAGAATAACAAGGGATTCTTCAGGTGTAAAACCTGTAAGGCGTGCAACCATGGTGTTAATGTTAAAACTTACTCAGATGGGTTTAGTGGCCTACAACATTCCATAACTCAGGTTTTAACGTGTAAAACCGAGTTTGCTATATATGTATTGCAATGCCCCTGCCCGCTAAAATATGTGGGAAGTACCAAGCTACCGGTACATAAACGTATCCTCCAGCATTTGAGGGCTATCACAAATGGAGACAATACGTATCCGGTAGCGAGGCACTTCCGTGACTGTCATCAAAGTGTGAACACCATATTAAAATATTTTGTCATCGATGCAGTCAAGGCCAGCAGGCGTGGCGGGGACAGAGAGGCCAAATTGAGGAGGTTGGAAACCCGTTACATCCTCCTACTCGACACCAAGGCCCCAGGGGGGCTCAATGTAACTGAAGACATGTACACGTGCCTTCCATAAAAAGCCCCACCTTAAATCTGGTCATCAATACTGTTTTTCACTGATCCTGATTAGGGTATGAGTAGTATGAGCATCTCACCTTTTGGTTTTACCCGGCTGGGAAAACCACGATATTTGATACAGTTTGGGGATGTAGCAATATATTGAACAACTATATGCTATTTACACTATGAGAATTTATGAAGTAGATCTTTAATGTGTCTTAGCTGCTGCTGTTTACATGAGTAATGTCTATTGAAAGAAGGGCATACATCATCTTTTAGACTATGAGGGTCCTTAATCCCCATTAGTCGTAAGTTTAAGATGATTGAGTTATACATTTTTTTTTCACACTCTATAATTTTTCACTTAATGGACAATTGTTTGTAAAGACATCTTATTGGATTTTAAAAATATGGGCTTTTCTAATTAAGAACTGTGATATTAATATGAGAGGAATTTTTTACGAGGTTTTATCAATATTAAGATAAAACATTACAGCAGTTTTAATGTTCTTTTATCCACTAGAAATGTTATTTGTACATAACTAGCAATAAGTGAAACCGGCAAATTTTGCACAGATTTATTACTATATGCACTATTGACTGTTAATACAAGCAGGACAAGCTATTTGCACAGTTGCGTATTTTGCACAAGATTCCAAGGAAATGTATTGTCTGAGGATTAAGTATTTGCACTGTTACGTAATTTGCACCTGTTCTGAGATGTAGCACTTTAGTTTCACTGAACTGCTATCTAGTAGGATATTTTTCTATTTGAATAGAACGTTTTTACAGCACTGTACTAACCATATTGATTGGTGCAGCTAACATGAGGTATTTTACCGTGATTCTTTCTTGTAGTTTGCCCTTAAATGTTTTTGAGCCACGATATATTGTTTTTTATGGCAGAGACATTGATCACAGTATTTGACTGCAATTGTTTTACATTATGCTTTTTATCGTAAAAATGTCGATACTAACTTGTGTAATGTCTCGGCTGAGTCATTTTGACTCTAGTATTTTGTCCATGTTTATTTCCAGCCCTCACACGTGACGCTGTTACAATTAATTACTGGCACTTTAAATGAGCGTTTTTGCACTGAGAACGGTGTCATGTGAGCAAGGCTCCTCGGAGCCGAAACGTCATGCGGCTGAATTTGCACTAATAAATTATCAGCACTTACTTGGTCCGTGTCCGTGCTATCTCTTCCTTTGTGAAGTTCTACACGCTGGGTGGAGACGCGTTTTTTTGGATATATATATATATATATATATATATATATATATATGTATATATATATATATATATATATATATACACACATATTTTTTAATAAACGTCTAAAGTTTCCCTTTAGTGCATCATAGGGAGATTTCCGCCCCAATCCCAGGGGTCTCCACCATGTGTGCAGGACGTTACCTGTAGCTGGCCTTGCCTGCAGACACACATTGCATATACATTGCAGACTACCTGAATTAAACTCTTTTAACCTCCTGGTATACCATTTGTCAATCACGATGTGACTCCTTTGTGAAGTGTATGCTTTCTGCTTATTGAGTTGCTCTTGTTGTACTTGAAAAGCTAAAAAAAAAAGTTTGCAGAATGTAAGCTATGGTCATAAAGTCACTTCTACTAGTAACCTCACAGTCATATTTAATGCTTCGACTGACTCCACCCTTTATTTCATAGGTTGTCGGCATATCTGCACTTTTAAGTAACTTTACATTTGTAAATGGTGAATAACCAAAAGCTGCAAAGTTACTCAAAAGTGTAAAAGTTAATTTACTTGGAGTAAATCTACAAATGTAGATTTACCTTTGTTGCTAGGCCCCTTAGTGTTATTGGATTTTCAATAGTTTGTCAATGACTCAGCGATGATAACTACGGGCATACCTATGGCTGCTCAGAGTTGCTCAGAATTAACTTAGAGGGGGAGTCAATCAATCAATCAAATTAGCTTTATTCGATTTTAGGTAGTAAAAATCATAAAAGCATTACATATAAAAACAGTTCATCTAAAATACATCTATATACATCAGTCTACTTTATCACAATAACAGTTTCAGACATTACTTCTCATCTTATGGATCAAGCTAACAAACACCCAGTTCACAAAATTAAATGATTATTTACTTTCCTATTTTTCATCACGTTCTTTAAAAACCCTGCCATAGAGCTGATACAATAAAAACTATCCAACATCTGCAGGTAGATGAAGGCAGGCCGACATTGTCTCCATCCTCCCCTTTTTAGTAATGGCTTTAACCATCTTTGTCTCTCTGTGTAATAATATTTACAAAATAGTACCACATGAATCGTGCTTTGTTGCGATGCATTATCACACGGACAGTGGCATAAATGTCTGGACCAATCGTTTATGTTTGGTTATGAGACCAGGTGATCAAGTGTTCCAAATCTGAATCTAGTCAGCAAATGTCTTTCGTATCTGCTCAATACATGTTGCAGATAAGGTTGGATACTGCATGTAATTATGATCTGCTGGTGACTAATCACAGTTGGTTTGTTCAAGGCGATGGCTAATCTATTTTCATCTAAGTGTGCCATAATGATCCCTTTAAAATCTTTGCGTGTGATAGCCTGTAGGGAATCCGGCGTAGAAAAATAATCAGGGTGGCCAATATCATTCATGAAATCTTCCACATATTTTAGCCATGGGATTTTACGGGTCTTATCTAGCTTCATGGCATCCCTCATTACTTCCCTATTTAGGGGAGTCAAAGAGTTTGAAAAGTGATATTGCCTGCTGTGCCAGCTGATTCCTGTCATCAGTAGATGTGGATGGTGTAGTTTTGGTGCATCCCCAGTACACCACAGGAGCACCACATCAACTACCAACAGCAACTGTTTTTACATCACTCTTCGTACCACGCCGTTTCTAAATCAGGAGTCTCCAATATTTCCTGTATTGAGAGCTACTTCTGTTTAGTGAAAATTAACAGGAACTACTGAAGGCCAAGCAACTCACGTATTGTTGCCAGACACCCCACGCCCAGTTTCATTGACTTTAAGCCTAATGTCCAAAGATCCAGATACTATGGTTTGAACAGAATACTTTGAACAGGGGCCCAGTTAATTCACTTTAAGGATGTCTCTCTATGGAAAGTTTCAGTTCAATGGGGAGACTGTGTAATTGAGAAATATCATTCAATTTGAGGAGTTCGGTAAATAGGAAGATGCCACTCAAATGGAGGGTGGTAGCCCCCAATCAGTGGGGTGAGGGTTTCAGGTAATGTACGGGCTACAGGGTCCCAACTATTGTGGCTGAGGTAGTTTACCACTGACGTCCTGATGACCATCTACTGTAGCTTTGGAAATTGGCCAAAGTACAATCCTTTCCGCACTTGACTCTCAGGGCAATGAGGACGAGCAGTTTAAGGCTTCTTATGGAGGTAGCGTGGGGGACAAGATCTCCTGACTCAGCCATGAACCAACAGTCCCAATAATGTATTGTCTAGCCAATGGCTTATCTTATCGTTTTTTAAAATAAAGAACTTTCATCTCGCAGCGAAATGATATACTACATAATTCAATAACTATCTCAATTATAGGCTTGTAATCTCTCTTGTGATCTTCAGTAAGGGTCTACACCCCCATCTCAGTATTCTGTCCCCCAGGAAGATACAGACATTTGCATTAATTAGCCACAGGTGCAGATCACATCTGTTTACCCCACTGGTTAGATGCCCAACTCAGTTCAACAGCTCTCACCTCACACATTCCCTCAGGCAATAAATATGAAGTCCCTAATTTCATTTGCAGGCTAAGCCTCCCTTCACTTGCTTCATAGTTGTTGCAGATCAAGAGGTGTAGTGAGTGCAGTTTGTGTCCAGATCTTTGCAGCAACAACTTCTCAATGCAAGGGCCACAGCGGTGTCCTCTCTTTTAAACAGGGATCGCTGATCAGAGTCAGCATGGCAGCTCCTGTTCAGCAGCATAATGTCTTCTACAGGTGCAGCCTTCTGGCCGATTTGTCAGTAGTGATGAGTCTTCAGCAATTGTAGCCTTTCGATGGAGCTCCTACTTCAGCGGAAATCTTGCACCATTTCTCAGACCCACGGTGGGCTGCAAGATGAAACAGTGTTGCTTGGACTTCTTAAGTCTTGTTGCAGTTCACAATGAGATTGCTCAAAGAGTCTGGGGGACCACCTCGTTGCTTTGCTTTCTCTTGGCTTCACCCTCTAGGTCAGACAGCCTTCTCTGAGTGTACCTCATGCCAGGAGGATGCTGATGTTTTCCTCTTGAACAGGCCCACCCTCTGCATGCACAGGCAATCTTCTTCCCTGTCATTGCAGGCAGACAGCCTTCTAGATGGGCTTTCAGCTTCTCCAGCAGAAAACGCAGACTTCAGGTAGGGTTCCCTCACCTCTGGGAGCCTGGCTGTTGTACAGAAACCAGCTGTGATCACACCTTCGTTGGTCATGGAGAACTTGGAAATAGAAATGGATTCAAGTGGGGTGGTTTGGATTACACTTTTATACCCATTTCCAGACAGAGATGGGTATCCACTGTCTCAGTATTCAGAATTGGAGTGCAAGGTGATGTCGCTCATGTTATGAAAGGTCAATAAGTTATGTGTATTGGTAAAGTGCACGATCGCCCACAAGGGTATCCTGGTGCTGAGCAGGTATGTGTGCCTAGCCCTGCTGAAAAACCATGTCTTCAGCTTCTTGTGGAATTCAAGAAGAGAGAGGGAGTCTCTGATGTGGAGTGGGAGGCCTATCCATTACTTAGGAACCATTTAATAGATTGCCTGCCTTCCTGATCTGGTTCTGTGTATGCCTGGGATGTGTGCGAGTAGGAGTCTTGTGGAGCAGAGGTGTCTGGGTGGTTTATGGAAGGAGATGCATCTGTTCAGGTTGGTGAGGCCTAGGTTGTGTAGTGCTGTGTGTGTGAAGAGTTTTAAATGAGCACATTTGTGTATCAGGTGCCAATAGAGTTCCCTAAGGTGTGGTGTGATGGGAGTTCTGTGTGGGAGGTTGAGGATGAGTCTGGTTGCTGAGTTCTAGATGGTTTGTAGTCTTCTAGTGAGTTGCTTGTTGATCCCAGCTTAGAGGTCTAGATGTTCATGTAGTCCAACTTGCTGGTGATTAGGGTGTGAGTCACAGTTTGCTAGCATTGTTTGGGAGTCATTTGAAGATCTTCCTCAGCATCCTCAGGGTGTGGAAGCAGAATGTAGTGACAGTGTTTACTTGTGCGGTCATGTCCAATTTGCTGTCAATGAGTATTCCAAGGTTCCTTCCATGGATGCTGGGTGCAGGTACGAGTTCAGCTGGCCACCATTTGGAATCCCGTGGTGGGGTGTTCTTGATGAAAATCACTACTTCTGTCTTGTTGGTGTTGAGCTTGAGACAGTTGGCTTTCATCCACTTAGCGACTTCAGTCATGCAGGCACTGAACTTGTTTTCTGTGCTGGCAGTCTTGTCCAAGAGGTAGAGTATGAGTTGTGTGTTATCAGCATAGGAGAGGCTATTGATGCCGTGGGCTTGGATGACATTCAATCAATCAAAAATCAGGGTATTTGTAACGCGTGACTAATCGCCCATTAGGGTCTCAAGGCAGGGAGAAGGCTCTGCAATTCAGTCAAAGAGCCAGGTCTTGAGGACCTTCCTGAATTCAGGCAGTGATGGTGATGGCCTGAAATACAGAGAAAATGAGTTCCAGGTCTTTGCTGCGAGGTCTTGTGGATCCATGGGGCAGTGGCCAGTGTCAGTTGGGCGGAGCGGAGATTTCTGGTGGGTCGTAGAAGGAGAGGTGATAGTTGAGGTTTGCAGGTTCGTAGTTGTGGAGGGATTTGTAGGCATGTGTGAGGAGCTTGTAGGTGGTCCTTTTGTTGATCTGGAGCCAGTGAAGGTCTCTCAGGTGAACAGAGATGTGGCTGCAGAGGGGGATTTGCGGGATAAGTCTGGCGAAGGTGTTCTGGATGCGCTGCAGTTTCTTTTGGAATTCTTGAGTCATGCTGGCGTAGAGTGCGTTGACGTGGTCGAGCTTGCTGGTGACAAGTGCCTGGGTGACCGTTGTCCTGGATTCAGTGGGGATCCTCTTGAAGATCTTCCGAAGCATGCAGAGCTTCTGGAAGCTGGAGGATGAGACAGCGTTGATTTGGTGGTTCATTGAGAGCAAGGAGTCGAGGATGATGGAGAGGTTACTTGCTTGGTCGGAGGGTGTTGGTGGGGTTCAGAGCGCTGCTGGCCGCCAGGAGGAGGGGGTCGTGCACAGGATGAGGAGTTCGGTTTTGTTGGGTTGAGTTTGAGGCAGCTCTCCTTCATCCAGGTGGCTACTGCCTTCATCCTGTTGTGAAATTTGCACTTAGCAGCTGTAGGTTCGTCAGTGAGAAAGAGAATCAGCTGGATGTCCTCCGCGTAGGAGACGATGTTGAGTCCGTGGTTTTGGACAATGGCTGCAAGCAGGGCCATGTAGATGTTGAAGATGGTGAGGCTCAGTGAGGAGCCCTGGGGATTTCCGCAGCTTCTCTCTATAGGTTCTGAGGAGACCGGTGGGGAGCTTGACTCTGAGTTTGGCTGGTGAGGAAGAAGTGGACCCACTCTAATGCGTTGTGAAGTTTTGTGCAAAAGGTGTGGTAGGAGATGGTGTAGAAGTCGGCTGAGAGGTGCAGGAGGACTTCTGCGATTTGGTCTTGGTCGAGAGTGCAGATGCCATCAGTTGCGGAGTGCAGTCTCGGTGCTGTGGTTGCTTCTGAAGCCTGATTGGGAGGGGTCCATGGTGTGGTTTGTTTAGATGAATTCGGTGAGTTGGGGGTTGATGGCCTGCTCGATAACTTTGGCTGGGAAGGGAAGCAGATAGAAGGGTCAGTAATTCTTGAGGTCTGTCGGCAGAGTGTTTCTTCAGCAGGGGATTGACCTCTGTGTGTTTCCAGTCTTCAAGGAAAGTGGCGGGCTCAATGGAGCAGTTGATGGTGTGGCAAAGTTCAGGTCGTTGGTGGTGCCGGCTCTGTTGAAGATGTTGTGGAGGCAGGGGTCCGAGGGGGCTCCAGAGTGGATTGTTTTCATAATCCTTTGGTTGTCGTCGGCGGTGAGGGTGGTCAAGTTGAGCAGGGTCGGCTGAGATCTGGAACATTTGGGTATGGTGGTTGCGGGTGGGATCTGGGTTGCAAAGCTGTCATACACATCTATGATCTTGCGGTGGAAGAATGTGGCAAGGAGTCACCAAGGTTTTGGGAGGATGGGGGCTGTCTGTGGCCTCTGTGCTGGGTTTGGGAATCCTTTGATCACAGTGAAGAGTTCTTTGCTGTTGTGTGCATTGGCATTGATATGTTCCTGTATGGCAGTTTTCTTAGTGGTTTTGATGAGGTGGTGCTGGAGGTGATATTGGCCAGAGGTTTTATGTATGCATTTAAGAGGGTCTGCTGAGCAATGATCTTTAGGTACTCTGCAGATTAGTTTGCAGTCTTCCGAGGAGTAAGGTGCTAGACTGGCAGCTTGTGTTCTATCTGTTCAGAAGGAGCTAATCCAGCAGAGATCAGCTCCTTGGATATCAAACTTCTACAGGAGCCTGATGAGGATAGGGTGTGAGACAGGCTCAAAAGCTGCCGAGAGGTCCAGGAGAATGAGGGCTGCCTTATCTCCTCAGTCAACGATCATGCAGATGTATGTAATGGCGATGAGTACTGTTTCTGTCCTTTGGTGGCTGTTGTGGTGGTCGGTGAAGTGTTGGTTGACTAGCTTCTCTAAGTCCTTTTCCGGTTATGATAGGAGGGGGCTGGTTCTTTGCTGATTGTCCTAGAAGTCCTTTGATGAAGGCATGGTTTGGTCAAGGGTTAGATGAAGCCCCTGAGTAGATGGTCTCCATGGTAGCAGTGATTTCAAGGGTGGCCATGGCTAGCCAAGGTCAAGGTTTCTTCTTCAGCCGTGATGGGATTTTAAGTTGCGATAGTGAGGGTGACCTGTTGAGGGTCGAAGTTGCCGTGTATAGAGGTGCTTTTGTTACAGAAGAATTCTGAGAACTTGCTGCAAAGGTCTTTTGAAGAGTGATGTTGCTGGAGGCGCAGGGGAGTAGGAAAATCCTTGATGATGGTGAAGGTTTCCTATCTGCTGTTAGTGCCCGCCTTGAGTGACGTGCAAGTGCTGGGCCCTTGGTGTTCCATACCCGCTGGTGGTAGCGTCATAGAGCTAGTTTGAAGATCTCTTTATCTGTGGTGTCTTGACTTGTTCTCCATTTGCAGTCTAGTTGCCTGCAATGGTGTTGCATCACCCTAATTTCTTCTGTGTACCAGCTGGCCTGTGGTCGGGCTTTTGTCATTGGATTTTGTACGAGGGTAGCCAGGGTGTTGGTGCATGCGGTGTATCACCTTTTTAGCAAATAGCAATGAGGCTGGCCCCAAGCAGGAGTATCCAGAACAAGGGCACTCAGGAGTGTGCACCTGTCTGTTATCAGCCTTACTTGAAGAAGTAATCAGCGACAGAGAAAAGGATGGGCTCTACCTAGGAAAATCCATACCCAGAACAACAGAAACTGTATTTCCCACCTCTCATCCCTAGCATCTACCAAACAGAAGTGCTCAAGATGAACTAATCTGCAGACCTTTGCTAACAAAGTCCATATTGATTTGTAAAGGTAGCCCTCTCTCCATCATCCTTACTTCAGGGTCCGGATCTCAACCATGCAGCCACAGGACTGCATGCACTACATTTCCACTGTCTGCTTCGTAAATGAATCTCACTGGCCCTCGTAGTCAGACTCTCACAGCAGAGCTAACATATGTGTACTACACATTCACTACACTTGACATGCATACAAAATGTCATCACAAGGCTTTCTGGAAGACTCGGTGGAGCATTTTGTGAACTATGCAGGCCGATTTTGAAACATATCGGGCACCAATGGGGAGCCACAGTAGGGAGTGACACAATTATAACTTCTTGCCCCTCACAAGTTCTCAGTATTATTTCATTAATGACATGTTAGAGTTGTCTGGTTGTGACAACTTGTGTAAATCGTGACTAAGAGAGGGCATTATCTTGTACATTGCTGATCTTTGAACAACACTGGCGTGTCCCAAAACTGGCAATTTTTACCTGTAATTTGGTGGTTCGAATAATGCTGTTCAGGCCGATTGCTGTAAAGGGCCCACGGTGGGATCCACTTGTGTCTTCAGTCCTCCTCCCACAGAAATGGATCGCTGTTGCTGGCGCCTTGAGAGACGATACTACGTTACCGAGATAGTGCTTATAAACATAGCACTCTACAATCATTCAATCTGTACTCAGACAGAATTTTACAGAATAAATAAATATAGGATATTAATTTCCCCATACCACAGCTATCGCTTCTACAGCAGTAATTGCAGACCTTGTATCTGATATCAAGCAGCTGCACACCTCTATTAGAATGAGATATTTTTGTCAGCTACAATCCTTTCGTCCTGAAGATGGTCTGAGAGACTACCGCTGAACAGACCGAAACGTTAACATTTTTTGATCTATTTCCAAGAAAAATTGTTACTCTGAAGCAATTTATATTCTCATCAAGAGATCTGTTGCTTATAATAGATTTGGAATAGATGTACAGTCATGTATTGTTTGGACAATTAGATTTTTGCTCCTTTCCATGACCATAAGCTGAATGTCTTTTATCTATTTGTACTCCTTTTTTCAATCAAATATATAAAATAAGATATTTTCTCAAACTACTAGGTTCCCTGTGTTTCTTATATCCAGATTGTTTTTGTGTTTATTGTTGTCTGTTGACACATTGGCGTTTGTTCCATTAGGACCTACTCCCTGATTTATCTTTTGAATAACTTGAGATTCTTGAAAAATCAAATCCCTTGCAGGCCCCTCTTTTACCTTTCTTTAGGGAGTGGCAGTCACAGAATGGAAGTAGGACTCCGAAAGCCCTTTTGTATTCCTAATATTTCAACATATTGCCCTTCCCCTCCCCCTCACCAGCAAATAGGAGGCTGTGTGATGTCACTTTCGCTACCATAGGTTTTTTGTGAATTGACGGACACGGCTACAAACATTTGCATGGCAAGGCAGACTCAATGCTTAACGAACATTTAAAGTATTTTTCTTCCTATTTTATAGTTAGTGTGAACCTGAGCAGAGTGAAGTGATAACTGTCAGCTCCCTGAAGTAGCACTGTACTTTATGTCCGTTCCCTGCCTCGCAAAGTAATGGACCAGACTCTGTTTTGTACTCGCTCTAGTGCTCTTCCTCCATTCATGCCCTGCAATTTAGCCGATTTCAATGCAAAGTTATTGGCCCTCTAGCAACATAAAATGGCATCATTTGCCCTGGCACAATACTAGGTACCCACAGTCTAATGATTTCAATTCACCTGCGAACTAACCAAAAGGCCTCCTAGAGCATCCATTAGTCAGTAAAAGATACAACAAGACCCAGTAAGATCCTCTAGGTATCAATCCAAGGATCAACCTTTCACAAAGCGACTCACACCCATAGCCCTATACATAAACCCGAAGACCCCAAATAGATCACAACAGAAATGTTCCGTCAATTCATTCAGTCAATCAATCAGGGGTTTATAAAACGCACTACTCACCTGCGAGGGTCTCAAGGCACTAGTGGGTGGGGGCAGCCGGATCAGTCGAAGAGCCAGGTCTTGAGGTCCTTTCTGAACATGTGCAGAGTAAGGGAGCGTCAGATGTTAACAGGGAGCTTGTTCCAGGTCTTGGCTGCGATGAAGGAGAAGGCTCTCCCGCCTGTTCTGTTTCTGTGTATACGGGGGACTTCTGCCAGGGCGAGGTCGGCAGAGCGGAGGTTCCTCTTGGGTATGTGGAAGGATACTCTCTTGTTGAGGTATGTGGGTCAGATGTTGAGGGATTTGCAGGCGTGGGTGAGGAGTTTGAAGGTGACCCTCTTCTCGTTGGGGACCCAGTGGAGGTCTCTTAGGTGTTGGGTCATGTGTTTTTGACGAGGCGTTCCGAGGACGAGTCTGGCAGCGGCGTTCTGGATGCTCTGGAGTCTGTGTAGTAGGGCTCTGTTGATTCTGGCATAGAGGGCGTTGCCGTAATTAAGTCTGCTGGTAATGAGCGCTTGGGTGACGGTCTTTCTGCAGTCAGGGGATCCATTTGAAGGTCTTGGGAGGATGCTCATGCAGTTGAAGCTGGTGGAGGTGACGGCATTGATCTGGCGGTTCATGGAGAGGGAGGAGTCGAGGATGATGCCGAGGTTTTGTGCATGGTCCGTAGGCGTGGGTGGATTCGCGAGGGCGGGGGGCCACCCGGTGTTGTGACAGGCGGAGGTGCTGGGTCCAAGGATGAGGACCCCTGTCTTCTCTGAGTTGAGCTTCAAGAAGCTGTCTTTCATCCAGGATGCCACGTTCTTCATTCCTTCCTGGAAGGAGTCTGGTGTCTTCGGGGGTTCTTCGTGAGTGAGAGGATGAGTTGGGTGTCATCGGCGTAGGATACAATGCTGAGCTCCTGTGTCTCACGATGGCGGGGAGGGGGGCCATGTAAATCTTGAAGAGCGTGGAGCTGAGCGATGATCCTTGGGGTACTCCGCAGTTGATGTTGGTGGATTCGGAGAGGAAGGGGGGGAGTCTGATCCTCTGGTTTCTGCTGGAGAGAAAGGAGCAGATCTAGTCAAGGGCTGTTCCCTGTATCCCTGCGTCGTGCAGTCTGGCTGCGAGAGTGCGGTGAGAGACGTTGTCGAAGGCTGCGGAGAGGTCTAGAAGGATGAGGGCCGCGGTGTGTCCCTGGTCGGGTAGCATGCGGATGTCGTCGGTGGTGGTGAGAAGGGCTGTCTCGCTGCTGTGGTTGTTGCGGAATCCAGACTGGGAGGCATCTAGGATGGAGTTCTCTTTGATGAAGGTGGTCAGTTGGGCGTTCACGAGTCTCTCGGTGACTTTGGCTGCGAAAGGGAGGAGAGAGATGGGCCGGTAGTTCTTAAGGTCGGTTGGGTCGGCCCTGGGTTTCTGAGGAAGGGTTTAACCTCAGCCCGCTTCCAGTCGTCAGGGAAGATGCCGGACATGAAGGAGGCATTGATGGTCAGTCCAAGTTTCGGTGCGACGGGAGCGGTGGCTCTGTGGAATATATGCAGTGGGCAGGGGTCCGTTAGGGCTCCCGAGTGGGTTTTCTTCATGGTAGCGGTGATATGTTCTACGGTGGCGGGATCCCAGGTCATGATGGTTGGTTTGTCGGCGGCGTTGGGGGGCGGGGGTGGTGTCCTGTGTCCGTTCACTGAAATTGTCGTAGAGGGTCTTGATTTTCAGATGGAAGTATGAGCTGAGTTTATCGCAGAGTTACTGGGAAGGTGTGAAGTTCGTGACTTCTCTGGGGAGTTTAGTTAACTGCTGTATGACGTTGAACAGTTCCTTAGCGTTGGTCGTGTTGGCCTGTACCTTGTCCCTTATGAAGGTCTTTTTATTGTCTCTTATGCACCGGTGGTATTCCTTTAGGGTGCTCCTGTGGTTGTTCTGTGCTTCCGTGGTATTCTGGTTTCGCCAGGTTTTCTCTCGGCGTTTGCAAGCGGGTCTGGCTTCATGCAGTTCGGTGGTGAACCAGGCGGCCTTCAGATGGTGTTGTTTGGCAGAGTGGCGGGGGGGTGCGAGTTTGTCAGCACCACGGGAGGTCCAGCAGTGGAGTTCTGTGGCTGCGGAGTTGTTATCGGTTGAGGCGCTGGGGAGTCTTGGAGGAGGGTGGTGATGAGGAGTTCCTCTGTGACCTTGCTCCAGCTCCTTTGTGGTGGTCGCTGGACGGACTTGGTTGTGGTGGTGGTGTTGACTGTGAAGTGGACGCAGTAGTGGTCCATCCAGAGGGGCTGGGTGGTGTGGCTGAAATGGATGTTTGTTCCTCCCGCGAAGATAGGGTCAAGGGTGTGTCCGGCTCTGTGTGTGGGTGTGTTGACCAGCTGCTTCAGTCTGAGGTTGTCGAGGTTGGCGAGGAGTGTGATGGAGTTGAGGTCGTTGTGGTTGTCGAGGTGGAAGTTTAGGTCCCCAAGCAGAATGTAGTCCATGGAGGTGATTGCGTGGGGTGCCGTGAGCTCGGCGATGGTGGTTGCGGACTGTGTATGAGGTCCCGGCGGTCTATAAATGAGGGTGCCGCGTAGCGTGGTCCTGGGACGGGTCTGGATCTGGAAGTGGAGGTGTTCTGTGTCTGAGTGGGGGTCACTCGTGCTGGAAGTGGAGAGCCGTAGAGGGGTCTTGTGTGTGATGGTGAGTCCTCCTGGGTGGTGGGGTTGGCCCTTTCTCTGGATCTTGTAGCCGTCGGGGATGGCCGTGGCGATGTCGGAGGTGGCGTTGATCTAGGTTTCCGTGAAGAATGCGTCGTCGGGCGAGAAGGTGATGATCAGGTCCCAGATCTCTACACATGTCTGTGCAGGGAGCGCACGTTGATGAGGATGCATGTCAGGGTGTTAGTGGTGCGTGCGGCAGGCGGGCCTTTGGCGGTTGTGAGGGTATTGTCGGTGGTGAAGGATCTGGGGCAGGGTCTAAACAAGAATTGTCCATGGGTGGTGATCAGCGAGGATCTGACGCAGTCGGAGTGTCTTCCGGGATTGAGTGCGTGGAGGGTGGCAGAGTCGTAGCAGTGGGGCCTGGGAGAGCCAGGGTTCCTCACAGAAGGGCGCAAACGGGCTTGTCTTAGGCACGACCGCGCAGTGGCTGCCATTAAGTAGGGGAGAGGGGGCAGGAATTGGAGGAGGGGAGGCTATAAACCCCCAAAATTCAGCCAATGTATTGCCCAAGTGGGTTGGAAGGGCGGTTGCTTACTGCAGACGCTGCAGCACTAAGGAGCAGCGAAGGCCGTTTGGGGTGACATGAACTATGCAGCGTCTGCAGTAAGCAACCGCCCTTCCAACCCACTTGGGCAATACATTGGCTGAATTTTGGGGGTTTATAGCGGCCCTTACTGAAAGAATACACTGGGTGAACTACAAGCACCAACATGCTTTCTTGCATACGCCCACAAGGGCGGTACTTGGAACGATTATCAGATGTTCCCCAGTTGGTCTGCTAACACTTGCTGCCTGCCTGTGAACAAGAACACGCCTGTGTTTGAAACGCGTTAGGCTTCCTGATACTTGGATTGGGACCTTGCAACTGCATGATGTTGGTCCTCCATTAAAGGCTTTTAACTTCACTGCGAGTCGGCGTCTTCATAAGTGGCAAACTTACGTGTTGATGTTAAGCGGCCAGCCCGGTCGCGAAGACGCCCCCCTGTGATTCTACAGTGCCGGTGTTCGGGACTCTCTGAGCACTAAGGAGCAGCGAAGGCCGTGTGGGGTGACATGAACTATGCAGCGTCTGCAGTAAGCAACCGCCCTTCCAACCCACTTGGGCAATACATTGGCTGAATTTTGGGGGTTTATAGCGGCCCTTACTGAAAGAATACACTGGGTGAACTACAAGCACCAACATGCTTTCTTGCATACGCCCACAAGGGCGGTACTTGGAACGATTATCAGATGTTCCCCAGTTGGTCTGCTAACACTTGCTGCCTGCCTGTGAACAAGAACACGCCTGTGTTTGAAACGCGTTAGGCTTCCTGATACTTGGATTGGGACCTTGCAACTGCATGATGTTGGTCCTCCATTAAAGGCTTTTAACTTCACTGCGAGTCGGCGTCTTCATAAGTGGCAAACTTACGTGTTGATGTTAAGCGGCCAGCCCGGTCGCGAAGACGCCCCCCTGTGATTCTACAGTGCCGGTGTTCGGGACTCTCTGAGCACTAAGGAGCAGCGAAGGCCGTGTGGGGTGACATGAACTATGCAGCGTCTGCAGTAAGCAACCGCCCTTCCAACCCACTTGGGCAATACATTGGCTGAATTTTGGGGGTTTATAGCGGCCCTTACTGAAAGAATACACTGGGTGAACTACAAGCACCAACATGCTTTCTTGCATACGCCCACAAGGGCGGTACTTGGAACGATTATCAGATGTTCCCCAGTTGGTCTGCTAACACTTGCTGCCTGCCTGTGAACAAGAACACGCCTGTGTTTGAAACGCGTTAGGCTTCCTGATACTTGGATTGGGACCTTGCAACTGCATGATGTTGGTCCTCCATTAAAGGCTTTTAACTTCACTGCGAGTCGGCGTCTTCATAAGTGGCAAACTTACGTGTTGATATATATATATATATATATATATATATATATCAAAACAGAACCCTTTAAGGCATAGAGTGACGCATAAATTATGCAAAAAAGAAGGAGAGAACTCTGGGTAGGTCTCAGTTTAGGTGGAAAGCAGCTCCTGTTAGAGCACTCTCAACACCAGCGACACTCTAGATCTGCTCACCTCAAATGTCTGTTTTTCTATCAAAGTTTTTAAGCATAGGATTAGACAGTGCTATCCATGCCGAGATAGAAAATGACAAAGTCTTTCGCCATTTAAACAGCAAAGTCTTTAAGCATAGGACTAGTACAGTGCAGTCCTTGCCGAGCTGTTAAATAACAAAAGCCATTTATCACTCCAGGCACAATATTACAGCTTTGAATTGGTAAAATACCAACTCAAGCCAACCTGAAATGATTAAAAGCAACCCCTGACACAGTGTTTCGCTCTAATTAGAGCTCTTCAGAGAGGTATAGCTTTGTCCAGACACAAGGGAGCACCCAGTATTAAGTCAAAACAGAACCCTTTCAGGCATAGAGTGACGCATAAATTATGCAAAAAAGAAGGAGAGAACTCTGGGTAGGTCTCAGTTTAGGTGGAAAGCAGCTCCTGTTAGAGCACTCTCAACACCAGCGACACTCTAGATCTGCTCACCTCAAATGTCTGTTTTTCTATCAAAGTTTTTAAGCATAGGATTAGACAGTGCTATCCATGCCGAGATAGAAAATGACAAAGTCTTTCGCCATTTAAACAGCAAAGTCTTTAAGCATAGGACTAGTACAGTGCAGTCCTTGCCGAGCTGTTAAATAACAAAAGCCATTTATCACTCCAGGCACTGTTATTTAACAGCTCGGCAAGGACTGCACTGTACTAGTCCTATGCTTAAAGACTTTGCTGTTTAAATGGCGAAAGACTTTGTCATTTTCTATCTCGGCATGGATAGCACTGTCTAATCCTATGCTTAAAAACTTTGATAGAAAAACAGACATTTGAGGTGAGCAGATCTAGAGTGTCGCTGGTGTTGAGAGTGCTCTAACAGGAGCTGCTTTCCACCTAAACTGAGACCTACCCAGAGTTCTCTCCTTCTTTTTTGCATATATATATATATACATATATATATATATATATATATATATATATATATATATATATATATATATATATATATATATATATATATACATATATATATCTCTTAGTTCACCATTTTCTCACAACAACTCTGTTTGGTTAAAGCAGGCCCGGACCACAAGTAAGTGCTTCAGTTCCTTTTAATTTGTCAGCCATAACGCGTTTCGGTCCAGCAGGACCTTGATCACATGACAACGCTGATATTTTTTACCACCCCTTTTTAAAGTGACGAGTGCATACTGTGATTGGTACTTGGCAATTGACATGGAAGACATACTGTTTGCTGATAATCTTGCGAGCTACAGTACAGATGTCTCGTGCTTTAATTAACGCCATTTTCAATATCATTTATAGTGTACCTTTCAGAACAAATGTTCATTTACCCAAATGAATATAGAGATAAATAAATAATGATAAATTAAGAATTTTAACAGTACTAATGATAAAAACATTGAACATGTCTCACATCATTGAATAAATAGATAAATACATAAATAAATATTCATTATTTAAAATTCTGAAAGTACAATAAAATATTGTAAAAGCAGTTTCTCATCAAGTATATGGGTTGTGTGTGAAACATCTCTGCTTAATGCAATTTTTTTCATCTGTACTGTTGACACACTTATACCTGCTCCAGGTTTGGAGTGCCCGTTATTAGTACTCCCCCACATTTTGTCTATTCCTACTGTCTAACTCCTGTACTTTTAAAGTGCTCGTGCAAATTTAATCAGTGCTCCACTGGTCTTCAACCTGTGGCGACCGGTGCATATGTGCTTAAATAAATTTAAGGTTAAAAAACCACTTCGTGGTTCAGGTCAGTTTGGCAGCCTTCTTCCTTCATGGTAAAATACCAGTGCAAATTGATCCACAATTGGCCTCATCTGCTCTTCCTACTAAGACCTGTGCTGAAAAAAAGAAAATTGGTTCTTGATGGAATCAGTTAAATTTATAAGGATATCTCTGTAAACTTCTACTGGAGGCAAGTGTACAAATCCTCCGTAGTGTTTAAATCTCCTGGGGCCTTACTGTCAAAATGGAAGATGTATCTTGTTTCTAGTTTCCTAAGTTGCCCTTCTTTATCACCTCCCCTTCTATTGATAGGTATTGTCACATTGAGGTAACATGAGACATGTTTAAGGTTACTATCATGCACCTCCCAAAAGTGCCTTGCCACTGGGTAAGTTGGATCATAGTTGTTAATTGCCCTGATATGTTGTAGGATTCTTTTGTTAGCTGGGAATTTTGTGCTTCCCACATACTTCAGTTTACAGGAACATTCCCAAACATATATGGCATAGTCAGTTTTACAGTGACGTGTTTTACTGATTTTAATTTCTTTTTCACTGAATGCAGTTTTGTATGTTTACTTATTTATACCATACTGGCATGCCTTGCAACTTTTGCATTTTGCAAACCCATTCCGTTGTACCAACCATTTTTGTTGATCAATGGTTTCTGGGCTGCTAGTGACTAGACTATTGTGCATTGATGGCGATCTTCTATATGTGATCTCCAAGTTTTGTGGTAATTTTGCCCCTATAACCGGGTCGCTCCGTACAATAGGCCAGTTGCGCTGCATGATCTTTCTAATCGTTTTTTCCTGTGCATTATAAGCTAGAATCAATCTAAGTTCCATGGGATCTTGTTTTTGGCTAGTATCTTTCTCCTTAGTTTTCAGCAAGATAAATGTATCTTGACCCTGAGTTTTATTGATCGCAGCCTCTTGTTTTTCTGGAGTACCCTCGGGATAAGAATCTCCTTTTACTTTTTTGTTGTGCTTTAGCTAAGTCACTGGGGTTGGTGCAGACTCTTTGGAGTCGCAACATTTCCCCATAGGGGATGCTTTCAACAAGGTGTCTCGGGTGGAAGCTCGAAGAATGAAGTACCGAGTTTCCAGCTATTTCCTTCCTATACACTCTAGTCTCTAGTTTGTTGTTCTCTAGGTATACAACATCAAGGAAGTGAATCTTTTTATCGCTAATGGCAGCAGTCAAATTCAAATTCATATTATTATTAATGGCTGTAACAAATTCGGTTGCTTCCACCTTAGGGCCCTCGCACACAATAAACAAATCATCAATGAAACGTAAAAAAATTCAAATTTTTGTCCATATATTGTTCTGTGTGATGCTTAGGACCAGCTCCTATAATCAAAAACAAGGGAACCTCCCCTAGAACATAGTATACATTTAGGTACTAACTCCAATTCTTTTCAAACATCATTGTCCCAAACAGAAAATTTTATTTGAAAAGCATATGTCTATTTATTATTTTTTTGTCATTAATAAATCCAAAGACAGTAAAGACATCAATATATATACATTCTATTTACATCTCAAAACATGCAACACAGCCCTCTCATAACCTCAATACATCCAACACTCTCACACCCATCCAGACCATCATCAGTCAAACCACTAGACAATTTACAAAAAGATAACAATAACAGATAATTACAAATAATTGCCGATCATATATATACATAAAAACAAGCAAACAAGAAAAAAGAAGCGCCGATGCGCGTTTTGGAACAGGACCGATATCCACCAATCCTTCGTCAGGGCGCAATAAATGTATACAATTTCTTCAGTATCTTCTCCAACATCAGAAGTTTACCAATAAATTCAATTTGAGAAATTTCATACAGCGTAAGTCAATATAGAGTCAGGGCTGTATCTTCAAATCCATACATTGAGTACTTATATAGTATCCCTAGATCAATACAGGAGACATACTCAGCCGTTCGAATACTGATACAAATGTTCATAGATGCATAGGAATGAGATCGTGAGTAAAATATCACGGAGAATGCACACAAATAAAGGCGATAGTTCTACCAGCGATATAGATTTGAGGCCCAATATCCTGAAATATCTCCAGACGGTGTATGTCCCTCATAGGGGTCCGTGGCGCGTAAAGATGACGCGTCTTCCTTAAAATATCGCGACGTGGATCCAGCGATCACAGTACAATGGGCCAGCTCCTCCCACCAGCCCATATGTAAACAGGCATAGCTGGGGGAGAAGTTTTATCAAACATAAACACATTGTTGTTCAAACAAAAACTGGCCATATTGATTAACATCATGCTGAGTGTCGAAAAAGCTGTCTTGTTCTTTCCAAAATAGTGTTCAAGGGCACGTATCCCAAACTTATGGTTATACTAGTGTATAAAGACACTACATCGAGGGTCATCAATAGATAGTCATTTTTCCACCCAAAGTCTTACAATTTTGAAATATATATATATATATGTATATATATAAACACAGTTCAGGAGCACAAAAGCGAGAGGGGCCACAGGAAAGTTTCTTGAAGTTTATTTTTCAAAGTCGATGTCTTGCCAGCAAACACTGCTTCCAAGTACAGGCATCAATACAAATACAAGCGCCAGACGCGTTTCAGGAATAGTTCTCCTTTCTTCAGTGGCATGTGGATAAGTAATGAGCAAGCGCGCTTCAATGTCGCATATTAAAGAGTTCAGACACCCCGCCCGGTAGGCGCGGCTGCACCTCAGGCTGCTGGATGTTGTAGTCCCATAAATTATTACCCATGTGGGTTTGCTTCTCAATACCGTTTTTTAATCCAATAAAACCCAGGTGGGAAGATGCTCTGCACTCGTGCTTTGTTTACCCCGCTTTGCAGATTCCGACTCAAACTTCATGCAGGTTTGAGCCCTGGTACTCTCGCCGTGCATTCTTTCCTCCTGATAGAACCAGCTCCTTATGGAGCCAGAACAGACCTGCTGCAGCAGTGAGCCTCTCTCCACGGCCGTGCAAAGCCGTGTAAATATAAACACAGTTCAGGAGCACAAAAGCGAGAGGGGCCACAGGAAAGTTTCTTGAAGTTTATTTTTCAAAGTCGATGTCTTGCCAGCAAACACTGCTTCCAAGTACAGGCATCAATACAAATACAAGCGCCAGACGCGTTTCAGGAATAGTTCTCCTTTCTTCAGTGGCATGTGGATAAGTAATGAGCAAGCGCGCTTCAATGTCGCATATTAAAGAGTTCAGACACCCCGCCCGGTAGGCGCGGCTGCACCTCAGGCTGCTGGATGTTGTAGTCCCATAAATTATTACCCATGTGGGTTTGCTTCTCAATACCGTTTTTTAATCCAATAAAACCCAGGTGGGAAGATGCTCTGCACTCGTGCTTTGTTTACCCCGCTTTGCAGATTCCGACTCAAACTTATCCACATGCCACTGAAGAAAGGAGAACTATTCCTGAAACGCGTCTGGCGCTTGTATTTGTATTGATGCCTGTACTTGGAAGCAGTGTTTGCTGGCAAGACATCGACTTTGAAAAATAAACTTCAAGAAACTTTCCTGTGGCCCCTCTCGCTTTTGTGCTCCTGAACTGTGTTTATATGTATATATATATATATATATATAGATATATAGATAACACGAACACACACATTTTTTAATGTTAAAGCACACATTGCACCAGTAGTCCCTTTTACTTAACAGACCATTTATTGTGTGGATATGCGCACATTGTGCAAGAGCATAACGCCTACACTCTCACTCAGGTAAACTAATGGCTGAAGTGGGATAGATAGATAGATAGATAGATAGATAGATAGATAGATAGATAGATAGATAGATAGATAGATAGATAGATAGATAGATAGATAGATAGATGGATAGGTTGAGTATTAAAAGCAAAAGCTCTTTGCTAGTGCCAGACCTAGAAAAAATGCATTGTATATTCAGACAAATCAGCCATAATTTGCCTGTGAAAACAGGACTTGAAAGCAAATTGAGAATCTTGCTAGAGAAGGTGGCACAGAGAAGAAAGCGAATGATCATTATCTTGCAATGATGCAATCTGCATCGACGTTCCTAATAGACCATCTGCCAAATGCAGCTACTGTAGAGCTAAAAATAGCCCTCTCGTTAGAACTCCTTCCCAGGGGAGCGCCGCCAGCCCCATCACCGGAAGCAGACGCGGCGTGTATGGCTTCTGTTCTTTACAGGGGGGACATTTTCGGCTCTTAACTACATTAACGGAGACTGAAAGTTGGATATGTGTGACTCGTATGGCAGGCTTTGCCGAATCAGGTGGACCTGGTACTGCTATATATATTAGTTTATGGAGTATTGTACCTCGGAGGGGTCATGCATGATGCGATGCAACAGTAGAGTACAGTATTACATCCTATGTGTGGGTTTGTGTTCTTGAAACTCAGAGACAACTGGTAATTCTTACAAGTATTGCTAGTAGGTCAAGTATTGTTGTGTAATCGCTGAAATGCCACAAACCTTCTCATCAGGCTTTGACTTTTGGGCGTAGTGAGGACGAGCAGGCAAGACTTACCCTGGAGAGGGGTAAAGGCCTATTTTTTTTATATAGTACGAACTCGACCCGGAGGTATTGGAGCTCTTACATGAGCACCAGTTACATTACACAAGGCTCCTTTTTTAGGCATAGGGAAATTAAGTGATTTTCCCAAATTCTGAGGATGTTGAGAGACAGCCGAGATTCAGTTCCAAAGTCAGCAGTTCTGAAAGACACGAACAACACATGAATTGGACCCAATAATGTAAACTTTGGATCAGTGTTATGAGTTTATGAAAAGTATAAGACTTTAAATCACTTTAAGATGGAAAAGCATAGTGAAATAATGTAGCGATACAGGGTTACTTTTCTCCCCAATTACTTATTTGAGGACAATATGACTCCGTTAGGATTGCAGAAGGCCCACTTATGCACACTAAGCCTGGTTTCTGATGGATACATCTGCCTGTGGATTTTTCACCTTATGAATATCCCCTGCGCCAGCATTCTGTGGAAATTTTTTCATAGCGTCATGGCTCCGCACGCGACTCCGCATGACGTCACCGGAGCCATAAGAAGACCACGTCGACGTGATGATGGCAGTTCCTTTTTTCCTCACTGTCGACGCTAACGGATTTTCTGGGACTCTCCTATCTTTCTACCTGATTCTTTGTTTTGAGTGTTTCTTTGTTTCTGATTTTACCATGTCTGTTCAGAGGAAGTCGGGATTCAAGCCCTGTGAGGAAGGCAGAGGTCATATGTCGATCACTGACCCACATGATGACTGTCTTTGGAGTCTTTCATCAGATCACGACATCGAAGGTTGTTGTTCCTGCAGGAAAATGAACCCAAAAGCATTGAAGGAAAGAGAAGCGAAACTTTATATGTTAAAGTAAGAAAGGTGAAAAGGGGTCGAAAGCGGTCGAAGTCGAGATCGTCTACTTCGCATGGTTCAAAGAGAAGACACAAGAAGAAGAGGCATGGGTCTTGATGTCGTTCGTCGAAGCCTCGAGCTTCGAAGTCACCTTATCTGGCTCCTCGGCGTCAATTTAAGTACTTTGTCTCACCTTCACCATCGGAGTCTCCGCAGGTGACTCCGGACCGTTCTCCTTATATGGGTAGTCCGGCGCAGTCTCTGGCGTCGGGAGACTCTCCGGCTCCGGATGGTACATGGAATCCGGTTGATGATGAGACTCCTGCTGCTCCTGTGGCTCCACCTGTGAACCCAGTGGATCCGACTCCAGAGGTTCCTTTTACGGAGGTCGAACTGGCGCAGTATCCTTTGTTCCCGACTCCGGGTTCAGATCTGTCGCAGTTTTTGAACGCAATGTATTTGCCAGAGCCTCATTCCCTCTGGTGCACTTTCGGGTCCCATGGGTCCATTGGCGTTTAATTTTGGTGTGCCTCAACATTATCCTCCAGCCCCCTCTATGCCATATATGCCGATGGCGCTGTCATGGCAGATTGCGACGCCGCGAATGGCGCCACCTACGCCACAACCGAAGTGCTCTAGGAGAGAAGCGCAGAGGTTGATGAAAAGAGCAATACCAGGCTGGTGACATGGAGGAAGGTGAAATTTATGAGTATGAGGACTTGTGTGAAGACTTGAGTGAGGCTAGTGGACTAGACGCTTCTCCGGAAGGGGATTTTGTATCACAGAAAGCTTCTCCTTCAAAGGATGTCACACCTTATCATGTTGTTTTTAAAAAGGCAGCTGAACTTCTGGATTTACAGCTCCCTATGGCTGAATATGAGCCTAATCCGTTTACAGAGGTGCTTCATTCTCCTTCCTCTGTGGTTGAGCCTCTCTTGCCTTTCAATGATGCCCTGACGGAACCGATACTTGAGGTTTGGCGTAATCCTCTTTCTGGTCCTTCAGTTTCTAGATCTGTCTCTAGTAGGTATGGGCCAGCCCCAGGGGACCCTGAGTTTCTTTCTTCTCATCCTTCACCTCAGAGTTTGGTGGTGCAGGCTTCATGTTCAAAGCAGTCTGTGGGTTCCTTTCCTCAAGCACCGGCTGACAGAGATTCTAAGAAGTTTGAGCAGTCTGCAAAGAAAGTCTTTTCGTCAGCTAGTATGGCTTTGAAATCCATAAATGCAACCTGTTTGTTGGGCAGATACATTCACTCCCTTATGGACTCTGCCAATCAGATTTTTCCTAAATTATCCGAAGAAGACGGGTTAATTTAAGTGAAGTTTTGGCGGACTCTCTGGCTGCTGCTCGCCAAGTTTTCCAGTTGGGCTTGGGCACTGCGGATTCAGTGGCAAGGGTAATGGGTTCATCTGTTGCTACTAGTAGACATGCATGGTTGAGTTCTTCTGTTTTTTCACCGGATGTGCAAGCTGCTCCTTTGGATCTTCCCTTTGACAGCTCTAAGCTTTTTGGGGAAAAGGCTGACTTGCTTTGCAGAGATTTAAGGACCATAAGGCCACGGCGGAATCCTTAGGATTGCAGTCTCAGGCAAGAGGCTATGGTTTCAGAAGGTACCGTGGTTTTGGGAAATCTTCCTTTCGTTCCCGTCAGCCGCAGCAGCAACAGCAACAACAGAACCCTTTGCATAAATCCTACAGAGGTAAAGGCAGAGGTCGCCTTCGTGGAGCTGGACGGCAGCCCCCTTCCTCCTCCTCCTCTACCTCCCCTACCCCTCCCGGCAATGCAGGAAAGCAGCCCAAAATCCGCCATCCTGGATCAAGTGGGTCCTGTGGGAGGCCGGCTTACCCATTTTCGACAAGACTGGAGATTAATCACTTCGGACCTTTGGGTTTTAGATCTTGTAGAAAATGGGTACGCTCTTCCCTTCAGGGAATTTCCTCCTCCTTACCCTCCTTGTCAGGGGTTTTGCACGGAGGATCATTTACTTCTCCTTCAGAAGGAGTTTCCTACCCTGTTACAGAAAGGTGCGATAGAGGTGGTTCCAAAGCAGGAAAGAGGTCAGGGATACAACTCCCGGTATTTCCTGATCCCCAAGAAGGATGGCAGGTTACGTCCTATCCTGGACCTCAGAATCTTGAATCTGTTTCTCAAGCAGGAGGGATTCAAGATGCTCACCCTAGCGCAGGTTCTTCAGGCGCTGCAGCAATAGGACTGTATGGTGTCCTTCGACTTGCAGGATGCATATTTCCACATCCCAATCCTCAAGTCGCACAGGAAGTATCTGCGTTTTACGGTTGGGTTGCAACACTACCAGTTTGCGGTCCTTCCGTTTGGTCTTACTATCGCACCTCGAGTCTTCACCAAGGGGATGGCAGTAGTGGCGGCCCATCTCAGGAGGTCAGGATCCCTGTTTTCCTCTACCTGGACGACTGGCTACTGAAAGCAGAGTCGCCAGAGATGGGGCATCATCATCTGCAGGTTACAACCCAGCTGTTGTACAATTTGGGTTTTTAGATAAATGTACTCAAGTCTCACCTGGTGCCCTCACAGCGCAACCTGTTTATAGGGGCGGTACTGGATACCACTGTGTGTCGAGCTTTCCCACCTACACAAAGGATTCTCGACATTCAGGAAATGTTTCCCTTGTTTTACAATGGAGCGGTTGTACCAGTTCTGAAGGTCCTTCTCCTGCTCGGTCTGTTCGCTTCCTGCATCCTGCTGGTCAACCATGCACGCTGGCACATGAGGGCACTCCAGTGGCGTCTGCGCAGGCAGTGGTATCAGCACAATGGAGATCTCAGGGAGTCAGTCAGGATCTCCAAAGAAGCTGCAGCAGATCTGTCTTGGTGGAACGTGAAGGGCAATCTGTCTCAAGGAAAGTCCTTTCATCTTCCTCCATCAGTGGCCACTGTGATAACGGATGCCTCTACCCAAGGGTGGGGTGCACATCTGAGGGATCTGGAGATCAAGGGTCTTTGGTCGCCAGAGGAACGGTTGTTTCACATCAACCTTCTGGAAATGCGAGCGATACGTTTGGCACTCAAGGCCTTTCCCCCTTCCCTTCGCAGTCAGGCTGTTCAAGTCCTGACGGACAACACTGCTGCAATGTGGTATGTCAACAAGCAGGGAGGAGTAGGGTTGTACCTTCTCTGCAGAGAGGCGTTGCAGCTCTGGTGCTGGGCTCAGGACCAACAGATTTGCTTGATGGCAAATCATCTGGCCGGAGTACTGAATGTGCGTGCGGACAGTTTCAGTCGACAGTTCTCTGTCGACCACGAGTGAAGGCTTCATCCAGAGGTAGTTCGGCACATCTTCCAGACGTGAGGATCTCCTCAGTCAGACCTGTTTGCCACTCTCGAACGCGCAGTGCCCTTCATTTTGCAGTCTCTAGTTTCCGAGGCAGCGAGCGTTGCGGGAAGCGTTTCAGTTGAGTTGGAGCTTCCAACTCCTTTACATGTTTTCTCCCATACCCTTGATTCCTTGGATTCTGAGGAAGATTTCCAAGACCGGGCCCAAGTCCTATTGATCGCTCCGGACTGGCCAAGAAGGGTGTGGTACACAGACCTGCTTCACCTCTCGCCGCACCCTCCGCTCCATCTCCCTCTCAGGGCAGACCTCCTCTCTCAGATGGAGGGGCAAGTTCTACACCCCCACCTCCAGAGCCTGCACCTTCATGTCTGGAGATTGAACGGGGCAACTTGAATTCTTATTCTCGCCTGCCTGACGTGGTGGACGTTATACTATCGGTCAGGTGACACTCCACCAAGTCTGTCTACTCTTACAGGTGGTCTAAATTTGTTAAATGGTACGGAGAGAAATCTATTGATCCCTTAAAAGCTCATCTTTCTGATGTTCTTTGTTTTTCTCTTTATTTGGCTCAGCAGGGTTGTGGTGTGGCCACTGTTAAAGGATATTTGTTGGCATTGTCGGCATTTTTGTGTTTGTCTGATCAGCCTTCTCTATTTAAGTCTCCAATAGTCTTAAGATTCATTAAAGGGCTGACAAACATGTTTCCTCCCTCTCCTTTTATTATGCCCCAATGGGATTTGAATCTCGTGTTAACTTTTTTGATGGGTTCTGTGTTATGTTATTCTATGTTATGTTATGTCAAAAATATTTCTTAAGCGCACGTTCACCTACGGTTACTTGGCGCTGAGCAGAGATGAGTGCAAAAGACACAGAGGGTTCTTCAATTGTAAGCTGGGCAAAAAGCCATGTTTTGAGGGATTTCCTGAAATAGGGATAGGAGGTAGCTAGGCGCAGATCCAGAGGAAGGGAGTTCCAAAATTGTGGCGCGAGAGCCGAAAATCTAAGACCGCCGTGTTTTTTCCATTTAAATGGGCAGGGAGTCAGTAGGTTCATGTTAGATGAGCGTAGCTCGCGGGTGGGGACATATCGCTGTATCTTGGTGGAGATAAAAGCTGGTCCATGGTCCAAAAGGGCCTTGTAAGTCATTCAACCAAGTTTAAATAGGCAGCGTTGAGTCACGGAGAGCCAATGAAGGCTCTTAAGCAATGGTTTCACATGGTGAGATTTTGGCTGGCCATAGACAACCTTTGCGGCTTGGTTCTGCACCAGTTGAAGCTTGCGTGATTGGTAAGCTGGAATGCCAGCGTACAGAGAGTTGGCATAGTCAATACGCGACATTACCAGGGCCAGAATAACTTGGATCCACTGAGTTTATCTTGGCCTTCATGGTGAGATCATTGATAATAATGATACCTAGGCTTTTAACTGAGCTGGCTGGGGAAGGGGGCCAACCCAGTGCTTGAGGCCAAAAGTTGGAGTGCCAAGGGTTGGCCAGGTCCCCAGTAAGGACCAGCTTGGTTTTGTCGGGGTTACGTTTGAGCTGATTTGAATTCTTCCAGTTACTGACGAAAGTCATGGTAGATTGAAAATTCTCCATAGAGGAGGGCGATGAGTCAATGTTAAAAACTAGCTGGAGGTCGTCAGCATTGTTGAAGGTGACGACCTCCCTCTTGCGTGAGGCCAGGATCAAAGGAAAGATATACAAATTGAAAACGTTCAAACCTATGCATAGTTGTCCATTGAGACTTTTTACATTTAAAACGGTCTTTCTGGTGGCTATCACTTTGGCTAGGAGGGTGAGTGAGCTCCAGGCTTTGAGTTCGAAGCCTCCTTTTCTGACCATACATGCTGAAAGGATGGTACCTAGGACCAGGGCTACTTTTCTGCCTAAGGTGGTGACTCCCTTCCACCTAGTATTACCCTTCCTACTTTCTATCCTCCCCCTCACCCATCCAAAGAGGAGGAGAGACTTCATTGTTTAGATCCGTCAAGATGACCAGCTCTCTGTTGGATATGCGGGTCATATGAAGGGCAAGGCAGTGCACAAGCCCACTTTATCCAGGTGGATCATCTTGTGCATCAAGATATGCTGGCTGGTAAGGAGCCTCCTGTAGGCATTAGAACCCATTCCACCGGGGCTACTTCTGCATTGTCTAGAGGTGTTCCTGTTTTGGACATATGTAAAGCTGCAACTTGGGCTTCTCTCCACACTTTCGCGGAGCATTACTACTTAGATTCCGAGGTGAGGAGGGATGGCCATCTGCGCGCTCTGTTTTACAGGACTTTTTGGTATAGAAGGGTGGACATCCTCCTCCTGGTGAGGTACTGCTGTGGGATTCTATTCATAAGGTGAGGAGTCCACAGGCAGATGTATCCATCAGAAGAACAAGTTACCTTCTGTAACGCTTTTTCTGGTGTATACAGTATCTGCCTGTGGATTCCTTACTGACCCACCCACGTCGCTGTTGTCCACCCTTTTATACCTTAAAAGATGAGGTGTTTGTTATTTGATGTATTTTTGTGTACTCAAGACTTTATTACCTCTATTTGTTTATAGTTACCTTGTTTAATATGTAAGCTTTCTTATCTCATTATGCGCTGAGTGTATTTGTATGAATTCTGTCTACTATGTATACTTGGTCTCTATGGTCGGTACGCCCGTTTTGCCTCGGTGGCACGGAAAAAATGGGTGGATCTGACGTCATCACGCCGACGTGGTCTTCTTATGGCTCCGGTGATGTCATGCGGAGTCGCCTACGGAGCCATGGCGATATGACGACATATGACGACCTTGGCGCGGAGAGCTAGGATAAAATTTCTGCGGAATGCTGGCGCAGGGGGATATTCATAAGGTCATAAGGTGAGGAATCCACAGGCAGATACTGTATCCACCAGAAAACGCGTTACCGAAGGTAAGAAACTTGTTAGTTTGGTTTGGTGTTCGCAGGTAGGTTAAGAAATTGCTACATAGGATTTAAGTGTTTGGTAGTCTTTCTGTTTCAGATATGCATGTCATAGCGAGCGGGTCTCGCAAAACAGTCAACCTGCTCTCTGGTGACAAGGAGTCTTTATTGGCTCAGCTACGCCACATTAGCTCAAGTGTCTCCGTTCATTGGAAAACATTTGACCACTGTAATTTTTTGGAACTCTAAACTGTCAATTTCGTGTTTTTTTTTACCCTTTACTGCACTTCAAATTTTTAACTCGAGGATTGTACTGTTCCCCAGTCTTGTTCTTGCAAAGCGGTGCTCAGCAGATTATCATTGATTACTGTCTTCTACTATCGGACTCTTTTTGTGATCTTTTGTGCAATACGACAATTAGGTCCCATGGAAATACTATATTGTAAAATACTAAGGGCCATATGTATGAAGCAAATTCGCATTCGCAAACGCCGAAATTTCGGCGTTTGCGAATTTGCAAAATGGTATGTATAAAGGAAAATATGGTGCAAAATAAGGAATCGTAAAAAAATTGCGATTCCTTATTTTGCAATTGCATTTAAGGAATCGCAAATTTTGCGATTCCTTAAATGCAATGTATGAAGCAAAAAAAAATTGCAAATTGTCCCTAAGGAATCGCAAATTACCACCAACTTCAAGTTGGTGGTAATTTGCAAATTCCTTGAAAAATGCCCATTTTTGAATTTTTCAAAGTGCCGTGTGACACACATACATGCCCTTAGGGCATGTATGTGCACCACATGTGCACCCATGCTTATTTCAGGGGTGCAATAGGGTGTCCTTTGGACAACCCTGCACCCTTGAAATTATTCTCAATTTGCGATTTTCAAATTGCGAACGGCAAAATTGAGAATACCTTCTCATTCATTCCTATGGGCCTCCTGGCCCATAGAAATGAATGGGAAAGTATTCCTTAATTGCGATTCGCAATTTGCTAATCGCAATTAAGGAATAATAAGAATTCGCAAAAAAAATGCGACTTTGTACATACATACCAATTTCCGATTCTGAAATAGCGATTTCTTAAAAATCGCTATTTCTGAATCGCAAATGGGTACCTTGATACATATGGCCCTAGATTATTAGTTGGGGGGCGGAGGGGGTTAAGTACCAACTTAAGTAATAATCACAATCCTTGTCAGGGAGAACACTAGTGAATTGTTAAACCTGAGTTCCACCCCTGGTGACTATGACATAGAGCAGAAAACCTTAACTTAGAAGCAATGAGTAAAGTATTTATGCGGTACTAAAAGATAACATAGTCAAAATGCAAAATAATAAAAAACCTTCAATGAAATAGAACAATAGAGTGCAAAGTAATAAACAAAATTACACCAAATTGACAAATATCCAATAAGGTAAAATGGAGATACGAATTTTAAAAGATTTTAAGTAGAAACCATGTCAGAAGCACAAAATGTCAATGATAGTCAATGGTTGGGGTAGAACAGGACCTAGGTGTAATTTGACGCTGACCACATTGAGGTGCTGGTCGGATACACTAACCAGGTGCATCCTGGACAAAGATTAGTATTTTAAAAATCCCAATCCACAATAGGAATACACTTCTGAAGCCCCCAGGGGTGGGACAGGGTAGCAGGCAGAATCCAGTCCAAGTCCAATTCCCACTGATCAGCTGGGCAGTTGCAGTAAAGGCCTCTTATTGGTTGTAGGTCCCTGTAGTCTGAAGAGGAGGTCTGCCTTATGACCCTTAGAATCCACTTCTTTATCCTGGGTACAAGAGAGAGCAGGTCCAGTCCTCCATGGCTCTTCTCATGTTGCAAACTACAGGTTCAGTCCTCTTCTGATCTTCCACAGGTCCAAGAGCACTATATAGTGGGAGAGAATGACCTCTGGGAATGCCCTAGACAATGGGATACAGGTTACCAGGGCTCACCCTACCCACTTAGGGAATTTTCAAAACGGCTGAAGTCTTAAGCCACACTAAGCATGGGCTCTGAGGGCTGGAGGGATATGTGGAGTGTACTATTGTAATCCCAGTGTCACGCCACATTAAACATCCAAAGTCTAGTATGATACAGTTTCTAAACCCGCAGCAACCTCAGAGACAGACGTCAGGTAAAATAAAGATGGATCCTTCAGCAAACGGATAGTGGATACATACAAAGTGTTCTGACATTCTGGTTCCCTCTTTTGAGGTGTGCCTCAAATGTTATATGTAAACCCAGCAGACCTATCAAACAGGCTGTGACACTGTAATATCGAAGAGAGTCCCACTATGATTGGGGTGTGACTGGCTAGCGTGACAAAAAAAAGGTTGTGCCTCATTGAAATGTGCCCCACGCACCAGACCCATCAGATTTGTCAAGCAGGATGTAACATTAAAAAATTATTTAACACTTTAATGTCAGAGGATCCTTCCAGCCTCCCCTTCATTATCTTTCAGGTTCAGAGGGGTCCTCTCTGCCCATTCAGGTCAGCCTTTTGCTTTGGTCCTAGTAGCAAGTTCATATCTTATTCACTCCTATTTAAATATTAATTACAAGTTGGCTGAAGTGGGAATACTAAATGCCGATTTTGCTTTCAGGGGCTTCAGACAGATAAAGACAACTTTTTAAAAGCTACCATTCCGTAATATTTAGAACAGATCAATCTTTACCAGGTACCAGGGAATTGGATTTTTATAACGATTAAAGATAGTTGTTTCATTATTTTTCTAGCTAGTCCCATTCCTGAGATACAGGATTACCATATGGAACGGTCAAATTTACTACTGTGAAAGAAGATTCAAGAGAATTTTCACTACAAGGGTTTTTAAAATGCAACTTTTATATGCCCTACTTTTAAATACCATCTACCTTGCCTTTAAAGGCAATAGGGCCTACTCAAGGGTGACTTATAAATATTTAAAAGGAAGGTTTTAGGCCTGTCAAATGGAGCTATTTTGACTGATCAAATATACAGTTAAAATCCGCAGCTAGGCTACCGGTAGTAGGCCTTCAGTCATGTTTACTTTGTCAATGTAGTGGGTGGCACAATGGGTACCGTAATTTACTTGTGACATTTAAGTTACAGGCACTGGGTAGTCTTGGTACCATATACTAGGGACTTATAGGCAAATTAAATATGCCAATCAGGAGTATACCAATTCTACCCTGCTCAAAGGAGGAGCAAAAGCACCTTACTACTGGTTAGAAGGCGTGAAGTGCAAAGAGTTCTATAACCTGCAAAAATAGGGTTCGGCAAAAAGGCAAAAAATTCAGAATGACCCTGCAGGAAGATTACATTTCTATTGTGCATCATCTGAGCAAATGATGTGCACTACCAGAAGGTTGGCTGAGGACACTTTGCTAAATATTCTCTTTCTTGCACTCACATGCCAACTGATATGGCTCCAGCTTGACTATCACAAGATATAAAACATGATTGGGCTCTTGCATATAAATATGGTTGACACTTTCCGATGTGGACTACCTGCGGATTAAATGGATCTCCCATTGCCCTGCCAGTGGTCTGCTTGACTTTACCATGTATAATACGGAAGACAGGGTTTTTTCAGTACGTTATGGATGTGTGAGAGGAGGGGCAGGCAGAATCCCAGGAGAAACGCCTTTTTTTTAAACAGACTTTATTGCACACCATTGAACAGTACACCGGCAATATGAAATATATCATGGTATGTTCATTTTGTTTTTGTTTAAACATCTCCATTATACATATTCTATCATAAATGGTTATACAATGGAGTGCGATTCATAAATCAACAGGATATAGGTTGGTCATATGTCCGGCCAATATCATTTGCATGAATACTACGTAGGTTTTGCCTATGACAATTACTAGTGACATGCAATTAAAACTATTACTTTTCCAGAACAACCCCGTATTATACCCATACCTTAGGTTTAAAATAGTCTCATTCAGATTCAAAAAGGTGTACTCATTTTGTAACCTAAGTGCAAGCAATTATATGCTTTTTAACTTGGCCAGCGCGCACCATTTATATCACTGATTGTGGCCCTTTATTTCACTCAAGAAAAGCAAAGCGAAGGTCCACAATGAGTCTGGCCTTTGAACTGATGGCATCCTCAAATTTTACTGAAGGTGATGGTGTGAAGTGTCCTCCTTTATCCATATATAGACACATGTATGATGCAAGCAACAGCCAGTTAAGGTATCACACTGTGAGCGTAAAAGGGGTTTGCACATTACTTGATATTTGGATGTCCTGATTCCAAACCTGTTGACAGGGCTGGGTGAAGGTGTGAAAGGAGCCTTTAAAAGTTTATGGACCAGTCCTGATTGCATGTAATGATCAGGCAATATGGAACAGAGGAAGGCTATCCACCCGTGAAAAACCGTTTATAAAGTGATCAAACAATTAATTTTACAGAATAAAATCGACTTATATATTCTCTAAAAGACATCGGTTCTACAGACAAGTGTAAATAGGAACTAATACAATATTTTAATAATTCTCGGCCCGGCACAATAAGTAGGAGCATTATTTCTCCACTGCAGCAAATGATGAATGTTTCTGTTAGACAAGTGTATGCTACATACTCGAGAGAATGAACTGAGGGTCTGAATTAAATTCTCAATATCCCACTCTCCAACCTCCATTACTGATTGTTTGTTTTCCTATGTTTCCTTATGGCCTGTCCAGCCCTGACCGAGATTTCTGCAATGTGGAAGACCTCAATGACGTAGAAGATGCTCATAATATTTGAAAGCCGCCTCCAGGATCCAAAGATAAAGGTTTTCATAAGTTATGTCAACTGACTAAAAGGGTTACTACACTATGAAAATCTCATAAACGTCTTTCTTTTCGCCTGTAGAGGGCCTGCACCAAATGTCTCTGACTTAGCAAGCATTTATTTTGTGCCATCATAGCTTTAAGGTGTTGGCTAATCCAAACAAGCATTGGCAAAGCCAGTAGGTCTTTCTTATGAATACACTGTCAAGCAGACCTGAAAATCCATGGCTGCCCGCATCCCATCCTTGCTGCTGCCAAAGAAAAACGCCATAAATTATCTAGTTATCTAAGACACCTTAATAGCATTACAATGGCATGTATGTACCCCTGAAAGTTCAAATTCAGGCAGCTGTATAAACAAGCATTTGCACTACAATAGGTCTCGCATTCGTAAAAGTTTGATCTATTGGTGTTGCAAATGTTAATGTTTGTTAGATTTAAATTTGTTAAAAACTATACCAGCAATATTATAAGTCATAAAATAGAAAAACCAAGGAAAGGGTGCATTACCACGGGCTGTTACTAGGTGTCCCTGTGGAGTTGTCAAGGGACTTCTATTAGCCACATAAGGTACTGCACCCTTTTTAAATTGCATTACGGCTATGTGGCTAATAGAGGTCCCTTTGTGAGGAAGGATTAAAAGGTGGGAAGGACTGACCTGGTGCAGTGACCCGGGTGTGATGGGGGACACTGTGTGAGTCAGGGGAAGTGTGGCCAGTGGCATAGGAAGGATGACAGCAATAAGCAGCGGAGGCGCTAAAGGTAAAATGTAAATGCAGAGGCACTGGCCAATTGGAGGAGTGTGATGAGAGGACACCATGGCAGTTTAACCCCTTGACCGCGGCGAAAATTCCGCCGCAGTGCTGGGTTTTTAATGAGTGGGCGAGGTTCGGACGGCAGGGGGCTGTCCTCCGCACACTCCCACTGTGACGTGTGATGGCTCCCTGCCGTCACGCGCACGAAGGGGTTAAAGGACGGTATTGTTATTGTGAAAGCACGGCATGGAGTGCTTATAAAAGAAACACTTGTATGTTTTCCAATGTGAATACGGCGAACACTGCATTCAGAAACAAAAAGGCGCGTGGGCCCCATTGTTTAAGAGAAACTGCGGCATGGGGCGCTTCAAAAAATAAAGAATTTGTTTTTAAATTGTAAAGTAAAATAACAGCGCTGTCACTATATTAAAAGATAAAGCATGACATCCAAAGCAGCTGTAGCCAAGAAGGGAGAGCGGTTAGCAAATATAAAGAGCAGCTGTTCATAATTATGAGGAAAATAACGAGGAGAGGCAGCAAGCATGAGCGCAAGTGAGTTCCTGAGCCTAAAAAAGCCTAAACATCAAAAAAAGAGTGCTCAGGCAGTAACAAAATAACATGACGAGTAACACGACATATAAAAGGGGCAGTCCTCATGGGAGGTTACAAAAAAAAAGACAAAAGGAGGGACCAGTGACCATATTAACCAATGATAATCAGCCATTTACAAAGGACAGTAAAAGGAGCCAATTAGAAAGATGAGTGTTGGGGCGTGGCCACAACTTCCACCAAAATGGCCACATTCTTGAGAGGCTCCGGCAGCTCTTCTTCGGCGGTAACCACCGCAAAAACACCTGCAGACAACAATGAGCAGCTAGTGGCAATTGCAAGGGACCTGGTGGACCTGTAAACCCATCGAGCCGTGAGATAACGACTTGCTTCTCGGAGGAGTGAGGGTGGCAAACCAGTGCAGCCAACGCAGCCTCAGATTCCCGGTGGCAACTGGGGCCGCTGGCGAGCCTGATACCGGGATTGCCCAATCCCGTCTTCTGTGAGCCCCTCCTCCCTCACACTATATTCAAAACATGAAACCTCTGACACCATAAATCCCAAAATTATTTTCTACCAGGTTGATTTATTATTTATCCCTGGTGTGTAGTTAAATGCATTTAACTGCACACCAGGGATAAATAATAAATCAACCTGGTAGAAAATAATTTTTGGATTTATGATGTCAGAGGTTTCATGTTTTGAATATAGTACTAGGATTCCCACCTCTGTACCCCTTAACAGAATCATTCCCCTGTGTTTTACTGGCCTCCTCCCTCACACAACACTGAAGCAGAGGCTTGGCCCCTTCGAGTGAGTGAATAACGTGCTGATCGCTGGGCATGAGCGACCAATGGCCAGCAATGTTTTAGGAGGCTTGTGGCTCGGGTGCTGCAGAAGCCCACACCGGGTCTGGACGTTGCAGAGTGTCTGGCCATGCTGCGGCTGGAGTGGGGACCATCTCGACATTCCCAGCCTTGCAGTTGGAGGAGGCGTGCCCGCGACTAGAGGCTAATAGCTGGATTTGCGCTGAGGCGGTGAGTGTTGACCCCACGCAAGTCCCTGTCCCGGGCCCTGGCACCGGGCCTTCTGCTTCACATACCTGCCTACCCTGCGCCATTGGGTGTGTGGTTTGTCCCGAGGTCATCTGCTCCTGCCTCCTCATCAATAGAGGGCATTTGTAGCCCTGCGAACGACCTGCTGGACTGCCAGGTGACATCTCTTGGAGGCTCCCCTACCGCTGAACTATCACGTGGCACTGTCTATTGTACAACCTGCACCACCATAACTGTGCATCATTCTCCTCCTCCCCTGGGGTCTGTGAGTCCTAGTACACTGGCTGGTAGATCTGTTATTCAGGCTGCGGCATGCCCCTGGGCTGCCGAATTTTAGGACTGTGGTAGTCTGACTGGTCGTGCCCTTCCCAGGCAGGCCAGCTCCCGCTGTGCCCCAGGATAAGCCACCGCTGCTGAGCTCACAACCCACTAAGACTGTGGCACGGTCCATTCGGAACCCCACAAATGAACACTCATGTTCGACCACACTGGCCCAGTGGATAGATAGGAACCAATTGGCCATGGCCCTGGTGAAGCTGCTTCATGTAGTGCTGCAACCATAAGGACTGAGCTCAAGGCAGGCATTGGCACCATGGAGGCGTGATTCAACACCCTTGCAGGCCACATAGACAAGCTGGGGGAGTGGCTGGACAGCCACAGGACCAGGATTGAAGGTGCGGAGGAAAGGACCTCTGTACTAGAGGGCACCACTACTTCAATGCAGAGGCGCCTCGATAAACTGGAGGTGGCCATTAAGAATGAGGACCTCAAGCACGGTCCGGCAGGAATAACATCTGGATTTCTGGAATTGCGGAGACCACTAATATGGACCAGCCGTAAGTCTTTGTGGAGCAACTTCTGACGGCCCTGTTTGAATGCTCCAGCTTCTCTGCCACCTTCACAGTTGATCGGGCACATCGCTCTCTGGGTCCACTTCCTCTGGAGGGAGCTCCACCGCGATAAATCATAGTTCGCCTCCCCAACCATAGGGACAGAGATGTCGTCTTCCCTTGGCCCGCGAGAAAAAGTCCCCTGCAGCACCAAGGCGCGAATATCTCAATGTTCCCAGACTTTACTCCAACGGTGCAAGAGGCTAGACAAAAATGCAAAGATGTTAAAAATGCTCTCCGCAAGCTGGGAATGCGCTATTCCATGCTCTACCCAGCTAGCTTGTGAGTGGAACACAATAGAAGCGCTAAGATCTTGGATACTCCTGCGGACATGGAAGCCTTCTGTAAAAGTGTCCACGCATGATCCTCCACACCTAGTTGATCTTCGCTCGTTCACCATGGGCTGGGGGACCTGGGTGGTCGCCCCCGACTCCCCATGATGATTCCACCTGAAGATGCCTGCTTCGATGCTGGGGGGCCCTGCAATGATGGGGCCGAGCCCCCTCCTGCCAGACATTAATATTCACAGTATCATATTTAGTTTGTCACTGCTTTTTATAGTAGTGGTTACACCTCACCAGTTCCTCATAACTGTTCTTTACTGGGCCGCCGGGAGCAGAGTTGTTGTCACGCCCTTATGGTGATCACCAACCTTCATATATTGGGGTTTCTTTTCTTTCCTACTTGTTTGCTTATTTATTGGATGTCTTCTAATCTTGTGTGGGTGGGGAGAAGTGGGTTGGTGGGGTTGTTTTTTGTTGTAGTTGATTTTGTCTATAGATTTTGCATACCGCACTACACTTAATCATGTGCACGACACCACATATCACTTGTGTTTCAGTATTACACCTTCTTCACACACCAATAGTCTGCACTATGGCTAGAGTAGTTGTCCTATCCGCCGTCTTGTGAAACATACGTGACATTAACAACCTGCGTAAAGGAAAGCAGGCACTCTCCTACCTAAATAGGCATTCCATCAAGCACGCTTTCCTCCAGGAGACACATTTCCCCTACGCACTGACCATCGTTTTGCCAAGAGCTGGGGCTAGCACCGTTATTTTTCGTGTGATAGCTTATATTCTCATTGCACTTGTATTCTGATCCATAGAGCTGGTCCATTTCTCTGTCGTTCATCTCCTCTTACATGGGACCCTCGTAGACAAAAATGTACTACTATTGAACGTGTCTGGCCCAAACATAGACAACCCTGACTTATTCCACGACTTATACTCTCGCCTAGACGGTTTCGAAGCAGAGCACCTCATACTGGGTGGAGATCTTTGTTGGAGTTGGCCCTTTTTGCAGGGTCATCCCTAAACATTTTGTCTTCTGCCTGTTTTTTTTTTTCTGACCTGGTGTTGGTGGTTTTAGGACTCTGGGCATTTTATCACTGCTGTCCAGTGTAAAGTGCATGTGCTCTCTATGGTAAAACATGGTACAATTGGTCTACACCTGTTTGGCTTATTTAACTTACCTATCAGCACCCTTGTAAAGTGGTATCTCAGATACCCAGGGCCAGTAAATTAAATGCTACTGGTGGGCTTGCAGCGCTGCTTGCGCCACCCACCAAAGTAGCCTTTCAAACCTGTCTCAGGCCTTTGCCATTGCAGGGACTACGTGCGCAGTTTACTGCCGCTGTGACATGGCACATAAAGTGGTTGGCACGTCTGTGACTCCCCTTTTACTACATATCAGTCACCCCTCCGGTAGGCCCTAGTTAGCCCTATGGGCAGGGTGCGCCGTAGGAAAAAGGTAGGACATGTGCCTTAACTGTGTGGCATGTCCTGGTAGTGACAAAAAGCCATTTTGGTTTCTCACTACTGTGACGCTGCCCTCTCATAGGAATGCATTGGGGATTCCCTGGTATGTGTTTCAGCGGTAATTCCTTACATGAGAGGAGTAGCTTGGTCAAGTTTGGTATGTTTGGAATAAGGGTAATAAATGCTGCGTAATGGTGTGCACATATTTATTATCACTATTTTAGAAATGCCTCTTTTAGAAGTGGGCATTTCTGTGTGCTATGTGTCTTTGTGCCTGTCTGATGTGTATTGCATGTCTGCTCTGCAGTGAGAGAAACTGGGGAGGAGCAGTGGCTCCAGAGGGGCTGGGTGAGTCAGGGCTAGGCTAAATGGGCATGATCTGCATTTGGAGTAGTGGGAGGAGTAGCCCCTGACCCTGAATAGGTCTGTGCCTACCTTGTACAATACTGGCTGCGCCCCCCTGTGGTGTGTCTGGGGCCAGAGCCTCCACTAACAATGAGGGTGTTTTGTGCACTGAAAGGATGTTCCTAAGTGCCCCCCGGAACTGGTTTGGACCGGGCACAGAGCCCTGTGTCAGGGGTAGAACAAAGACTGACATGGGTATAAGTATTGGGGCTGTGACCCAATGAAAGTGTCTACCTACTTGGAGCTGAAGGACTGGGCTGGGCGTCAGGAGGAACCGCCGTGGGACCCTGCTGCTGTCTCCTGGGGTCCCTACCTGCTTGCCTGCCTGTGTCCAGCTCTGCGCCAGGGAATGTTAGACTTAGTGCCTCGTGAGCGCTCCATCTTCATTGCCTGAGCCCAAAGAGAGGGACTCCAACCTTGCCTGTGTAGGAGCGCTACTGTGTGAGGTAGGGCAGGTGGACTACCCAGTGCAGGGTAGTGTGGGCCTGAGGTTTGAACCCAAGGAGTGGGCTCTGTCTGCCACAGCGCGACTGGCGCCGTGGCTCAAAAATGGGAAATCAACAGACTTTTCGCTCCGTAAAATCACGCCGTCCAGGAAGCCAGGCGGGGCCGCGCCATGCATGGCGAACAAATAGGAGCAAACATGGCCGCCGGAAGTCAGGCAAGATTGTGCCTGGAGGAGGGCAGGGCTCCTGTGTGGCGGTGAGAGCCCCGCGTGTTGCCAGAGAAAGAGACAGGGTCGACGGAGACTTCGCTCCATACTGAGGCGACCCCTGCGAAGCAACAGGAGGAGACGGAGCCTCGCAGGCTCCCTGCGGAAGCCTGGCCTGTAGCCTGGTTGCCGGCAGAGGAGAAAGGCAGGAATTCAGGCGTATGGGTGCCTGACGGTGGGTGGGTGGGTGGGTGGGGTGGGGCCCACCCTGCTGAGAAGGAGAGCCCTGTGTGCCTACTATTGGAGACGGAGCCTTGCAGGCTCACCGGACCCCGGGAGAAGAGCTCCACGGTTGACCGAATCCATCCTGGTGTGCATATTGGCCACCATGAGAAGCCCCGGTGAGTGGGACTTGGAGGGCACACTGTTGGTGCCTATTTTTCTTGCTATACAGCTGCCCTGCCGGATTGCGGGCAGCTGCAACGTGGGGGAGGCATCTTGATGTCCATAATGGGACACAGTGAGTTGCAACCTTGCCCACTTTGTGTATTGGCCCATTCGGGCCAGTACTCTGCTGCATCGGCAGCCTGGTGGCGGGATACAAGGCCACAGACTAGGAGAGCCCTGACTTTGAGACAGAGGGCATTACGGGGAAGCCCAAGACGGGCCCCCGAATGGCAGGGCAGTTGGCCTGGGGATCGCCTTGTGTTCTGATGGGGCGTAAGGCCCTGTGGTGATGTGTGCACCTCCTGAGTGTTACTGTGGTGCACTGGTAATTTAGGATGTCTGCCTAATATGTGATGCATAATGTGGTTATGCTACCTGCAATGTTCCCAGTAGTTACTGGTTGTGATTTTCTCTATTTGTGAGTTCTAAAGGCGATGACAGTGGCCCAATTGGCCCTGTCATGTATATAACCCTCTGTAAAGTAATACCTAGCGCCAGGTGGCACAGTGTACATATGGGATTAAGCTCTGATGTGTTTTATGGATAATACAAAGGCTATTTTTATATAACCTTGTGTGGAGTTTCCTTTGTGATGTGCCTAGTGTGTTGCTACTGTGTGAGTGTGTTGCGCTTTTATACATTTCCTCTGGGATGTGCCTGACTGCTCGTGCCAAGCTCGAAAGGGGTGAGCAGGGGTGATCTTCAGTGTGTAACTCCCTTGCCCTGACTAGAGTGGTGGTTTCTGCCTGGCTTAGGCGCACGCCATAGCCAACCAGAAATCCCATTTCTAACACTCTTAACATACTAACCTGTTTGCAACTGGATTCCACTAGCGTGCAGCCAACCTTGTGCTTGGCAAAAATGAACCCATATCACTGACACATATTCACTGCTCGATGCGTGACTGACTCACCGTCCATCCACTCATGGTTTTACATTCTAATCGGCGTCACTCTCTGTCTGGACACAGCTGGACAATTGGTTTCTCTCAGCCACTGTCCGCTTGTGGATCTCTGAAGTTGCTGTTCTCCCCCTGATTTTCTCAGATCATAGTCTTATCCAATTAATCCGTAAGGTTCCGAATTTCTGCTGCTTAGAACGTTGCATGCAATTTTACAGCAATGCGCTCCATGACCAAATGTTTCGCAGCAAACTACAAGGCTCCATTATCGAGTATTTCACATTAAATACCGGAACAGTCTCTACGCAGGCCACCCTGTGGGAGGCTAGGCTTTCAAAGCATACGTCAGGGGGGGTGCATCTCCAAGCATGTGGGCATCCTTCACAACATCCAGACCCAAATACAGCGGGTCGAGGGTGAATTATGGGATTTGGAGGCAGGTAGAGATGCCCAATTAAATTGCCGATCTGTACTATTAGCGGAATTATAGAAACTTGCGGAAAGGGAGATTGCTTATATGGGTAAGGACACAAAGGCCTGCTGCTATGGAGAGTGACTGTTATGGGTGGGGAGCGCATCCTGGCTGAATTTTGGAACAAATTCCAGGAGCTTAATGCCTCTCATGTCTATGATACCTCTTGTGTCATATCCTCCTATCTTTAAGACATCATGATGGTATGACTTACAGATGACCAGCAACGGTTCCTGAGTGAACCGTTAACCCTTGGGGAAGTAACGCAAGCCAGCGATGCCCTGGGTGGTGTAAGGCCCCAGGCCTAGACAGTTTAACTGGGGCTTTCTACAAAGCCTTTAAACAGCAGCTCATCCCGCACCTCCCGGCACTGTATAATGAATCAATGGCCACCACCTACACTTTGTGAAGTGGTTCTGACCCTTTGGTTAAAACCCAGCAAAGATCCCAGCTGTTGCGCTGCATACCGCCCTTTGTCGCTGCTAAACTTAGATAATAAAATCTTGGCCAAAATACTTGCCACTAGGTTGGCTCTATTGATAGAACAGATTATCTCCCCAGCCAATCTGGCTTTGTTCCACATTGCTCGACCTTATTAAACCTTTGAACTATTTTTGCTGTTCTTAATACAATCCCCTCATCCACACTGGCAGCTGTAGCCCTGCTAGATGCAGAAAAGGCCTTCCACTCTCTCTCGTGGGCTTTCCTCAAATCTGTTCTTGGTAAACGTGGTATTCCCTTCCTGTTCCTTACATTGATCATGCTTCTATACACTAACCCCACGGCCCAGCTACGTGTGAACAGCGCCCTTACTGATGCCTTCCCTGTCCTGCGTAGTACTCGGCAGGGCTGCCTGTTTTCCCACTCCTATTTATAATTGCAATGGACCCGCTGGTCCATATACTACAAGATCGCCACGAACTGCAGCTTACTCACGGGCCTCTATCACTCTTCCTTTACGCAGATGACATGCTGCTCTTTATCAGGAATCCACACTTCAATCTCCCCCCACTTAAGCAGGAGACTGCGTGGTGTGGGAGTCTTTCGGGGCTTCGCATAAACTGGACCAAATCGGAGCACTTCCCACTGATGGATATAACCCCACCACTGCATGTGGAATTTCTCCCCAAATGGGCTACTGATAGCATAAAATATTTATGCATTTATCTCCACAGAGACAAAGACCAGGTCCTGCAATGCAACTTCGGCTCAGCGATGGCAGACCTCAACACAGGTGGACCGATGGGTGCGGTTGCCCCTCTCCATGGCGGGACGCATGGCCATTCTTAAGATAGTTGTACTCCCCAGCTTCTTATATCTTTTCTCCAACATCACCATTCGCATGCCACAACCCTTCTTCCACACCTCAGCGGAGTCCTCCGGTGACTAGTTTGGGACGGTGCGCCCCCTCGTGTCTGATCGGGCACGCTTACGCTCACTTATGAGCGCAGATGTCTAGGGGTCCCCGATCTTTGCCTATAGAATTTAGCTGCCCAGTGTCATTACAGACATCGCTGGTATCACCCTGATGTCCCCATCCCATATCTGTGCCCAGAATTAGCTTTATTGGCTGGACTCCTACACTCAAAGATATTGCCTAATGGTGAGCCACTAGACACTTAAGACATTCAGATAATGTCCACAACATTTATTCCTTGGCGACTCCGGAACACGCTGCTGTAGCTTATGCCTTCTAACCTCTACCCCTAAGACTTTCCGCCCCTTACGCTGTAGACCGCATGACTTCTCGACTGTACCAAGCATGTATTGCCTTGAAACTAGACACCACTACACGGGTGCAGGAGACTGGGGATAACAATCACGGATAAGATATGGACATATTGTTGCACACAAATTCAACATGTCTCCATTAACCATTGGCATTATCTCTTGCATTTTAAATGTATACATCACTGATACCTTTCACCACTCGACAGTGCCACATTTGACTACACCAGATCTGATAGATGCGTGCGGTGCCATGCCCCAGGGGCAGACTTTGCACACCTAACCTGGACATGTCCAGTGGTGACTATATTCTGGTTAGCAGTGTTTGAGCACATCTCTGCCATGATTGGCACTAAACTATCCCCTGATCCGCTAGTCGCTAACATCCTTGGCATTATTGTTGGGTAAGTGGGACATTGCATTACAGTGGGGAAGCACCAGATCGCCCACTCCTTTGGAATGGCTTGGAAGCATGAGCCACTGTGAGAATGTGGGTGAAGACTATTCCTGCCTTCAACCCCTTACTTCCCATCCGAAGGTCATTTGGCTGCATTTACGCACGTACCTTCACTCTATTGACCGTGATAACACAGAGTGACATCCCTCTCTGTTCATACATAACCGATAACTTCTACATGTCCTGCGCCGTGTCAGCCTATGTTCCTGAGTCTTGGAGTTACGATAATTGATACGTACCTGTGATGGCTAAACAATACGGTAATAGTTTTTACTTAACATGCCTTGAGGATGTACACCTCTTTCTTTTTCCTTTTTTGATGATATGCAACTGTCTTTTCCTTGTTGTTAATCAGAAAATTTAATAAAGACAATTTAAAAAAAAAAAGAAAGATGGGTGGTGCTTAATGCCCATATCCCAAACACAGCAAACAATCTTATTTTCCTGTGCAATACCATTGTACATTGAAAAGCTTCACAAACACTTGCAGAGACAAAGACTGCAACTTTTCATGCTTGGAGTAGTTTGATTACAGTATAAATTATTTCGCCCTGAGATTAAACAATCTTGTAAAATACATAAAAAACCTGCGAAGGCAACAATGCAGCGTAAAGCTTCAGAAACTTCATGAAGGGCGAAAATTGGTAACTTAGCAATACTTAGCCACTTAAAAAAATATAACGTTGAAACACTACTAATAAAACCCCACAAATCTTACGTGTTTAGAACACTTCCTCACAGCAGCAAAGCTCTCTTTTCCCCTCATTCTGTAGGTTTAACATTGGTGAAGGTAATTCTGAGCGCCGGAAATAGCCACAGGCAGAGGAAGAAAACTGACTCAGAGAGAAGCCTAAGGCAAGAAACAGGCAGAAGCCCATAGAGAGAAGCCTTCTCTACAGAGAGAAGGATGCTACATCCACGCTCAAACAGAAGTAGGACCTGTAAAGTAAGTGCTTCTCATTTGTAATCTACATTTGTACACGGAATTCCCTTGTACGCCCCTGTGCCTCCCCCGCCCATCGCCTGCACAGGATTCCATTCCATAGCACTTAAGATGCTGAATAATTGATCATTGGGCCTCCCATGGCTTCATGAATAAGTAAGGACTCTGCCCAAGCTCCCTCCATCCTTGAACCTTCCATTCACACCGTAAGTGCTGCGCAAGCACTTCGTGAGGAGAATCCCAATGTGTGAGTCAGGGATTAATATAGCATCTTAAACAAGAGCGGGAAAGAGCTCAGCTCCTGGCCTGCAGATATGAAACCCATGACAGGATATGGCGAATTCACTTCAGTAATCTGGCTATAGCTTCCAATCCTTGCGGCCCAACTCCGACTTTCATCCTTCGGACGTTGATCGGAATGAGAACCGTTGAGCTAGGAGACCACACTATATCTGTTATTAGTGCCAAGAAGGCCCTTATATGAGCATGGGCAAGGTATGGTGTAGCCCGTTTATATTTCTGTTGTGGTTTCTTCCCCCAGCCAGGCCTCTTGTTTCCCTTAGTGGTGGGTTCAGGGCTGGCTATAGGGCAGGTCTACTGGTGCATCCGCACTGGGTGCTGACCTGGGGAGGGGGCGCTGACCTCAAGGGTGATGGGGGGGGGGGGGAGGGGTGTTTAGCAATAATTTACGATTTAAAAACTCCTTCAGCAGAGTTTCTTGCGAGTCCAGTTTTCAGTCAGCATTACAAATGTCAAGTTAACTCTTTTGATTAATGTTCCTGCTTGAGCGAGAGATCAGAGTTTCACTCGTGGCAGTTCTGACTCACCAACAACTCTAAAGCCGACCCTGGGTGGGTTATTCCTGTGGTAGATGGGTCTTTTCACAACAGAGAGGGCAGTGCAGGAGACCGGTCTTCAGTATCTGGGGTGAAAAAAAGAATATGCCACCAAGTCACATGAAATAATCCACCGATTCAAAATAGCCCCCATGAAATAATGCTATTTGCATGTACATATGTTCTTGAACAGGCCAGTCATTCATTATATACGTTCTTTTTCTTGCATTGTATATTCACACGCATCTACACTTTATATCTGCAAAACAATTCCCCTCTTTATAACCAGTGCTCTAAATGGGCTGGTAATGTCTGGTACTGAGTACCGGCACTTTCCTATTTTGAGAGGAAGAGTACCTGCACTTCTCAAGAGTGATGAAATACTTTTTATCGACGAGTACCTTCACATCTCAGAAACAAGCAGGTACTCTGGTACAGGGTACCCACACTTCTATATTTCCATTTAAAGCACTGTTTATAACACCAATTTAGAGAACATCTCACACAAAACCATTATAATTTACATCTATGCACCTTGTCTAGCTGCGATCGGAATGCACACGTCTTCCCGGACTGAGATGTTTTTCTTTGCGCGTTTGCATGATAAAAAACACGCATCTCTTTCAAATAGACGTCTCTAAATTGGCAGGTACATGGCTTGTTATGGCTCTCAAAGCGATATGCACTGATATAACAGCACTTCTGCTGAGTTGATACTTACTTTGGCATCTGACTTCCCCTGCACAGAAGGTTCTGGTATTGGCAGTTTTTCCTTCCTAAGACTTGGCATTCATAAAGCTGAGTCCTTAGTACGATAACGCAAACAGGTTAGTTCATCGCATGAAATTCGTTCGGTTTTTCAAGTTCGCCTAATTTAGAAGATTAAGGCAGGCCTGTTTTTTTGTGCAGCCCCAAACCAAAAGATATTTTTCTGTCACTGAGTTGCTAAACAAATAATAACTTATCCTTTACACAATTAGGTACCTCATGTATTTAAGTTATTTATTCTGTGTTGCTCATTTACGAATTTGAGGTAAACTTCCCACCTTTATTGCTGGAACTCCGAGCCAAGGCAGGGAGGTTAGAAACGTATTAACTGTACAATTTAGTAATCAATCTAAATCTCCTGGCTGGTTCAATGAAAAATGCACTAGGGCATATGCCAATTTAAAAAAGGTATTGCACACACAACCCAGATTACCACTTAATATCCTTAAAATCAGATTAGATTATAGAAGGGTGCTAAAAGAAAGAAAACAAACCCTCCGAGACAACGCTTGGGATTCTTTACATAGCGCCGCCCAGCAGAAAGATAGCACTGCATTCTGGAAGGTCCAGAGAACCCCCTTCTTAGCACCAAGTAATGGCCCCTCTGTGGAAATAGCAATTACAGAAGAAACATGGATTAGCCATTTTTCTAAGCTATATAATGAGCCGGGGAATCCAGGGTGGCAGCCGGATGATTGCAACACAAACATTAGTGAACAGATTGACCTAGAAATTACCCTGGAAGAGGTAACCAGGGCACTGGCGCAAAGTGTGGGTGGCAAAGCCCCAGGGCCGATGGGGTACCGGTTGATATGTTCAAATATAATGTTCCCCTGTGGGGGACTATTTTGACCCAGGCTTTTAATGCTAGCATAAAATCCACCCTCCCTCAGACCTGGGCACAATCAATAATAATTCCAATTTTCAAAAAGGGCAATTGTGAAGATCTGGGGTGCTACAGACCTATTTCCCTCTTGGACTCAATGGTTAAAGTGCTAGGGAGGGTCTTACTGGAGCACCTTTCAGACAGGGCAGAGGATAGCCAGATACTATCCGACTTGCAGTACGGATTCCGTGATGGTCTTAGTACTATTGAACAGTCCTTAAATCTTTCAATCTTGATAGGCAAGTATACAAGAGCAAAAAAAGGCAGCCTATACTTGGCCTTTGTTGACCTCATCGTGGCCTTTGATTCAGTTAAGCATAACAGGCTGTGGGAGGTCCTTGAAAGGGTAGGGGTTGACCCACAAATGATTACGCTCCTATGGCGGCTGTATAGCAGCGCGTCTGCAAGCATCCGGTTTGGCCAGAAGGGAGAATGAACGGAAGCCTTCACAATCAGGAGAGGGGTCAGACAAGGTTATGTTCTGGCCCCTTCCTTTTTAATCTTTACATAAATGGACTTGAAGATGCATTGCTTCTCTAGGGTAAAGACTTTCCTCAAGCAGGTGACCACCCTATTCCCGCACTTCGCTTTGCGGATGATGCCGTCTTGATGACCTGCACCCAAAATGGCCTTCAGAGAGCCTTGGATAGTTTTAGTACATTCATGAGGGACCTCGGTCTTGAAACCAACATAACTAAGACGTATGTTATGAGGTGTTAGCAAGGGACTCAGAAGACCCGTGAAATGTTTATAGACGGGAAGAAGCTAGCATCCACAAAAATGTTTTCCTACCTAGGTGTACTTTTTAATCAGCACGACTCGTGGGCCGCTACTATATCTGCCAAAAAACAGGCATTTACTAGATCTACCGTGGCACTAGTAACTTTGCTAATAAATTAGGTAGGAAACCGCCCACAGAACTGTTACAAATATAGAAAGCAAAGTGTGTCACTATGGCAACTTACTTGGCGGGCGTGTGGGGTTTTGTAGACACTAACCCGCTACAAACAATTGAAAATGTATTTATAAGGTATATCCGCTCTGTACCCCCCAACACTTACACATTTATTTGCCACGAGGAGTTAGCTCTCCATCACATAGCAGATCTGGTAAAACTCAAGCCTATTCTTCTGTGGTATAGAGTCTGGTGTAATGACCAGACAAGACTAAACAGGGAGATTTTAAAAGACACCTTGAGATTAGACGGGGCCTTCGCAATCCCTTGGATTAAATTTGTACGTGATTTTATGAATGACCTGGGCCACCCAGAATACTTTTTAACTCCAACATCAATGACAGAGATCACGAGAAAGGCCTTAAAGAAAGAGGGTCTCCACTTTCTGAAAGCAAATGGAATGCTAGGGGAAATATCAGCAAAAACCACCTTGAGGCGCCATCAGTTGTTATATACCACCCTGGGGATGGAGCCTTATTTATCATTCATTCCAGGAACTTTTGATAGATTCCTCCTAACTAGGCTCAGATTGGGTAACATCCATAGACTGGTGTCATTCCCGAAACTGAATGACTGGTCACGCACCCTAATACCGTGTCCATGTGATAACATCTCTGACCAGTCCACCATGCACCTAGTCCTGTTTTGCAAATGTTATCTAGAGCCAAGGAAAGCTTGGATTATTCCATTTTTTTAAAATCTAGGGCTTAGGCAGTGCCGCCAAGCCATGCTTCTACTCCAAACTATTAGAGAACGAGCACATATCATGGAGGGTAACTCAGTTTTTAAAAGTTGCGCTTTATATAAGGAACATAATTTTATTGGAATAGTAATGCTTGCACTATGTTTTTAACTGTAAATTAACTGTACTTTTTATTGTGTTGTAAATAACATGAAACATAATGTTGTACTTTGTTCTTTTTTTGTGCTTTTATGACTGTTTTAAATAGCAGCCGAATAAAGCTTTCCTTGACTTGAGTGCCACTCAAACTATAAAGCAAATGTCTACCTTTTACCCCGTTGTTAGAACTTCAAATAGGTTTAATTTACTATCCAACACCTTCCCTACTATCCACGGGGACTGGAGTTGGAATAGTAAATTAAACTATTCACTATCCAGCGCCCCAAAGCTCTATGCGTTGTAAAAGCATGCATTGTAAAAACAGCGTTGTAAAGGCATGCGTTGTAATATCATACATCCGTGCGAAATTCACATAGTTAGTTAGCTGCTGCGTAATTACTTTAATATTCAGAAAATGTCTGTTTGTGTATGTTAACCACCTTTTACATGTGTTTGCACACTGTAACGTCCATAACCCGCATTGTGTTATACAGTTGGACATACAAGGGCACCAAACTGGTTAAATTTTTTACGTCAGTAAATCCTTTTAAGAGTAAAAAAAACAACAGGTTTTAAGGATTCACACATTTAGTTTGCACTCACATTGTTTCATGTAAGTGTGCAAATAGCTTTGTGAATCTGTCCTTCATGTGTTTCAGGCACCTGTTGTTATCACTGGACCGCAAGTAATAGTTTGAGGAGAAGCTGTCAAGGGGTTCCATTGGTGGTGGTGATTGCTTTGATGTTTAGCCATATGTCAGTGTAGCACCATCAGCCAGTCCTGTTTGTTGGACAACAGCACCCTGCATACTGGAGCACCAAGGCCAAGACTCAAAATTATAAAGTCTCAGAAAATAAAGTGTTTGTTGGCAAAATATCCACCACCAGCTGTATGTTCTCTTGAGCCCATGTGGCCAATTGGGAACCGGTAATGGGCATCTCCTATTCCGTATAATGCTTTCATATCCTGTATTCATTTCTCCGAAGTCCCTCCCTTTGTTCCCTGAACTACCTTCAGTACATAATACATTTGCGAGAGGTGGGTACCAACACTCATTTGTGTACACCAGGATTGTTGTTTTCATCAGACTTTGACTCAGACCGAGAAAGCAGAAAAGAAAGAAAGAAGGATGAAGAGAAAGATAGGAAAACAGTGGCAAAGAGAGAAAGCTGGGGTGAAAAACGACCTGCAAGCATGAGATAAAGAGACCGGAGTTGTGAGGTGATGGAAGAAAGAGTATGCGGTGGATTCAAGACTACCGACTTGGGCCCCTCTGCTATTGTTGTGCAGATTAAGGACTGACTATGAATCACCAGGTTGGCAGGTCCTCACGTAACGTAGCTTTCCTACGGAATTTACCTCTAATGCTGATTAGAGATCACAGTTCCTCTATATTAACGCACAATATTTCATTAACAATATTGATCCCTCCCGAGCGACTGCAAATTTGACTTGGGTCATAGCCTGATTTCACGAATGAAATTTGCTTTCTCTGCCATCTAATGGCCCCTTGTATTTTTTTCTACACAGTTCGACTGGTTTACCACTTCACAACGTAGTTTCCAGGGAGAGCTGCAGATTTTGATGCGTGCAGGTTCGTTTACCACTTTTTCTGTTGTTTTTTTACTCCAAATGCTTGTTGAGGCTGCACTGGGATGCCTCCGGGTCGTCATGCGCTCTATAAGTGATGAAAATAGAAGGCGTGCTGAGAATCTGCTGAGTCATGTTTCTTGCTGCTCTTGAGAGGAGAATATTCCTTCTATTAGATGGTGCTTGAATTTTGCTTACATGCTGCAATTGTGAAATAGCAAACAAGAATGATGCATGTGCCTGACCAAGGAAAGGCAAACCATGAAACACCTGTCATGAGATTTACAGGATGACTGACCAAGTATCTGACTGTAAAATCACTGAAATGTGATTGAGCTGAACTACATACTCACCAATGCGTCCAAACATTTTTTTATGTTGGGGGTAACAGGTGGAGTCCTAGGGCACCCACAGCCCTGGCCATCTCCCCTGGCAGGACACGGCTTTATCTAAAATTGTTGGTGTGTGCCACGGTGCCCACCAGGGGCACCCACTATCTTGGCCTTGTTGGGGGCGAATGGGGGCTCTAAGGCACTGGTGGGCCCATTTTTCACTGCTCCGGCTGGGGGGGAGCAAAGGTTTGTTTTCTGCCGGGAGAGTGTGGGCAGAGTATGCCTGCACTCTCCTAGGCAGTAAACAGCAATGTTCTGGGGATCGGGGTCCCTGGGACACTGCAGCTGTATCAAGCCTTGGGGGAATGGGATCCCTGGGGCCTGTGCCAAGGCTCAGGGAGGAGGCCGCGCGCCCACCTCTCCAATTTACTTACATATCAATCCCCGGGGGCAGGTTCGCCTGCAGCATGTCAAATGCTATGGGAAGGGGGTCCTCATGCCCCCTCCCCTTAATAATAATTTATCAGCCCCGGGTAATTGGTCCGGGGACCCCATTGCCTAAGGTCCTAAAATGTTCCCATCACATCTTTGTTGATGTGGTGGCAATTAATGAAATCTCATCTTGAAATCTGTTGTCTCCACGGATCCTCCGCAGCGTGAAATATCTGTATTTGTTTTACCTCAATTTCTTGAAAACAGCTGAACGGATTTTACAAAAAGAATGCTTTCTGGATCAAGATCTTGGCACTGCCAAATTTGGTGTAATTTCATTCAGCCGTTTTGGCTATAGCTGTGTCTAATTTCCCTATGGAAAAATAAATGGGTAAAACGTGTTTTGAGACCGTGTTTCAGGAAGGAGCTAAGGTGGATGAGATTTTTGGGGGAAGGTTTCTTGAAGATTCGTCAAATCGTGCCAAAGTTATAGGCAAATCAATAAATGCTTTTCCTGTGGCAACATAGTCCTAACTATAACTACCCAAACTACGTGTCCCAGAATGCCAGATAGGGGCATGTTGGGACAGCAGTATGATTAAGGACATGCTAGCCCTAAACAAGACCTTTTAGTTGAAACGCATTAGCGTTTGTGAATCTTTTTGTAACGTGGAATAAAATACCAAATGTATAATAGAAAGTGCCCCGGGGGTGCAAAGATTATACGCACTTTGGTATTACAGAAGGGGCCGCAGACGCTTGTGGGGCCCCTTCTTTAATACTAATGGCGCTGGCACACATTTAGTGCTAGCGTTATCATGAGTTGGCGTTACCTCCCTTTGCATAGGGCATGATGAGGTAAGCATTTTAGCTCTGCGCCCGCACTGTATTATAGATGTGGATGCAGAGACAAACATACCTTTAGGAGGTGCACAAAATGTTGGCACACTTTCAACTCGTCTTCTTAATGCAGCTCTCCGGAGGGGAGACGGTGGTCCCATGGACCACTGAGACTTCCTCATGCGTGTGGGTGCAGTCACTCTTTGCACCCACATGCAAGAGAAACCTCCAGTCCCTCTTGAAAGTGCAGGCTGGTGTTACCTGCTCAGTGAAACATGGAGCAGCTGTGAAGCAGCCACTTTGTATTTTACTTAAATGTGCTGCCCTGGAGGAAGCATCAGTTTGCCGCTGCCATGGTGTCAGTGCATTATTTCTAATATGGCACGCTGTCCCTGTTCGCACCCGGCACAACTTTTGAAAGGTGAGCCATGGCACAAACAGTGAAAGTGCGCTGTATACCTAATACGGCCGTTGGAGAGTTACGCCTCTTTGTTATTTCCTACATGTGAAAGGTGACGGCCTGTCTCGAACTGGCACCAGCTGAAAGAGAGCACCACTATTGAAGACTGCATTGTGTCTCATATATACATATATATATATATGCTTTTAGTCAATACTTATTTTCATGCAATGAGTGCCTCCATACAAAAACAAGATATATATATATATATATATATATATCTTTCAAAGTTCGTCCAAAAACGAAAGCGCACTCCGACAACAGATCACTTTCTAGTGCTTTAATGTTTGCAGGAGCAAAGCTGGGCATTAGTGTCAGGATAATTTCTTTGCCTTACGTGTTTCAAGCCTCCTGGCTCTTGTTCACAGGCATCACAGGTAACGGAAGCACCAACAAAAACAACGGCGATATGTTTCCCTCCAGTGGGATTCTCTCAGGTGAGTTCACTTTCACGTCGCGCTGATTCTGATTATTATATATATATATATATATATATATATTTTAAATTTTTTTTCCGTACAAATGGAGCACCTCCATGTGCATTTAGAGTGACTATAACAGTACCAGCTGTGAAATCAACCAAGATGAGTAGGGTACTATACCCACCAATAATTGATATTGATGTGGAACCATTCTAAATACTGACTTTAATTTAAATTGCCCATGTGACTTAACATGAATAAGAAATGTAAATAATAAGATCACACCAGTCTTTCTTTTAAAAAATGTGTATATACTGTTTTCATACTACATATCCCATAATGCTCCATAATGACTAACATGGGCTAGTATAAAGTAGGAAATAGTAGAAGGACCAACTGACCGTGAGCAAAGCCTTGTGTGGCTGAAACGCGTTGGTGGGGTGAAGCACTGATTAAAGGCTTCTAAAACTCTCTGTTTGTGCCGCTCCATTTGTACGAAAAAGTAATTGTTTGGGTCTGGATCCGACCCCTGAGCTGAGCACACACTGTTGAGCGCTCTCATAGCCTGCTGGATCACTTTGTGACAGATGTATATATATATATATATACACACACACACACACACACACACTCGTGTTGTTTCCCCATACAAGAAAAAACAGCAGGATGTCTGCACTATTTCAGTGATTCTTTTGATTTTATTTTTGAAATCACACAGCAAAACATTGACGCATTTTGGTCCTTCAGGACCTTGATCAAAGGCTAAATATATGTATATGTGTGTATTTTTTGTCAATCCTTCTTCTCCGCTCTTTTATTCATTTTGTTCTTCTCCTAGTTCCATGATGGTGCAGTAAATGAGCACGTAATACACATGATAATTTTATTAAACAAGTGTAATTTTTCATTTGATAGCGTAGTGATATCCATTTCTACTCTTCTTTGGCAAGCTACTCTATCCTCAATCCTTTTGGTTTAATTTGTTTGGCATTTGGGACTACATTAACTCAGATTTATTTAGTAGTGGAGCAATTTTACAGAGAATATTTTTATTAGAACAGGAGCAGCTCAAAGAAGACTGTAGTTCAGCTTAGACCCAAGTCTCCCCTCACTGATATTGTACTTGATGGGACATGCCAACCTTATGCTTCTTAACTGTTCATCTCACTGAGATGGGACATGATGTAACACATCAACCTGGAACGGTCCTAGTCCCACCTTACCAAAATTTGACCTGCAACACAGAGTAACATCATGTAAAGCAATGTAGCTTTTGCCGGCTCCCTTGTCCCCATGATTAAAGACACAACATGATGAAGTGGGATTAGCTTGTCTGCAACCTTATTTTACTACTACCAAACAGATATATGAGTCAATTTATTCAACACTAATAATACATTAATTCCCATCCATGACCAGGCCTTAGTCCTTGCAAAGAAAGTGATTATCGCATGCTTGGTTTTACAAGCTGAAAGCAGGTACGTGTCTTGCTCCCTAGTTGCGACTAACATTACTGGCACATGTTGTGATAAAGCTGACCATGGCCACCATTGCCTATCTTGACAGGAGTTTTGTCTCCAATCTTTCACCATCTGCAACCCACCTAGTGTCTTCTAGGTTATAGTCCTGGCATTGGGAGGCTGGCATTCTGGGACTTGAAGTCTTGAGACACTTCAGTTGTACCCATAGGACAAGGTAACAGATTTCTGTGGTTTGAAAAATTAAAGAACAACCACGGCTGGAACTCTTTATTAGTGACAGAGAGTTCTCAAATAACTATAGTTAGAGGCAAATGTGGTATAGGACTTAACCTGTAGGAAATTGGGTTACTGGTTGAGGGAGGACGAAACCCTACTCCGCAGTAACCACAATTCCTGTAAGGGTTAAGTCACAAACAAACTCCAAATTAACTTGCGCCTAATCCTGTGGTAGCTTGGCACAAAAGTAGTCAGACTTAACTTGCAGGCATTGTAAAAAGTATTTATGCATCACTTCACACAGTAATATTGTGAAAATATAACAAAAGGAAAACCCCAAAACCAATTTAGAAAAATAGAGAAAATCTAAAAAAAAATGTGAGACCAAAAAGACAAAAATCCAATCACTAGAATCAGAGCTATGCAAATTTACGTGAAGATAGTGCCAAAAAGTATACAGTGCCAACTGCTGTTATCTGTTAGCGTCAGACCGGGACAAAGTCACAAGTCCAGACCAACCGTGATGGTGTGTGAGCCGGGATACAGGGACCAAGTTAGGACCCTGAAAAAAGTACCTTAAATCCTGCTTGCGGAGCGTTGCAAGATCCCACGTTGAGGATGTGTCGTGCAGCGGCAGTTCTGAGGGGCTGCAGGTTGCGATGCCTTGTGTCGGAGATGCATCGTGCAGCGATGGTTCCGATGAGGCTGCATCACCGTTGAGGATCTCATTTACGAGGGTTTGCAATGCCAAGTCCTGCATCAGGGATGTGTCCTGCAGCGGTGGTTCCAAGAAGCTGAAGGCTGCGATGTGAGGCCCTGTGCCAAAGTTGTGTCAGGCACTGGCCCCTCCGCGGGTATTTAAGGAGATGCTTTGCGCTGCATCGGTTCTGCCCAAAAGACCACAGCTGAGCTTTGCGGAGAACCTTCAGGCCCACTTACAAGGGTCCAAGACTAGGGTGGCAGCACTTCGAGAGACAGGGCTCACAACACGCAGAGTCCTGGTGCCGGGTTCAGGGTGGTTGGGGTATTTTCTGTCCCTGAGGCTCTGATCAGGAGGCTAACCAATTAGCCTTTGGAGTCATTCTGGTGGTCCTGGGTTCAAGATGCAGTTTCAAGAAGGCAGCAGTGTAGCATTTCTTGCTGAGCAGCACAGCAGGCCTTCTGATTCTTCCACGGTTCAGAGGTGTACTAAAGTGTTGGGTCTGAGGATACCATGTACAATTAATGCCAGCTTTGAAGTAGGAGAAGGCTCTGGAGGTTTCCACCCCCAGAGATATTTGGAATTTCCTGACACCCTGCCCTGGCACCAGCTTGTCTGGGGACACAAAAGACAAGTGTCACATGCCTTTGTGAGTGTGCTGATGGCAGTGGCTTTGTGATGTGTAAGTGTGGTAGGTGACAGAATTGGCCCACTTTCAAGTCAGAGAAGGCCCATCCTGCCAAAAACCTATTCTCCATTTGTCTCATTTGTCTCACTGTCTAGCTATCCCTAGTCATGTGACCCAGAAAACAGGCTACAGATATCTAATGGCTGGGTCAAGAAAATCCCAGCTTTCTGATTTATAATCAGACTTTACCATTAAAGAGGGTTTTAAATTAATATTCTTTAGATGCCAAGCTCGATATTCCCATCTGCCGCCAATTTAAAGTTAGTGCTTATTAAATGTAGTAAGGTCACCCACTGTTATCCTAGGGAATAGGTAGGCCTTGAGTAATGATAAACAAATGTGACGTTTGTTTACTTCCAGAAAATGTTAAAGTAAAAAAGTGCATGCAAAGATTTTAAATACACTGCACCCTGCCTTTGTGCTATTTAGGGCCTACCCTACGGGTGACTTATATGTATTAAAAAAGGATGGTTTAAGCCTGGCAAAAGGTTTATTTTGCTAGGTCGAAATGGCAATGTGAACTGCAAGCATAAGCTGCAGTGGCAGGCCTGAGAAATGGTCAAAGGCTAAAGGGGTTAAATTCAGAATTCTGAAAATTGCACTTTTAGAAAGTTGGCATTTTGTTGCTATATACTTCCATTTGTGCCTTCTGCAAGTGCCCTGGGTCACAGGATTGTGAATAGCTCTGCTATTGGGGTTTGTGTATTCCTCCCAGACAGTCACACAAAGAGGACTAGTGTTGGCAGGATAGGGCATCCTGCCAGAATGGCTAGGGGCAGAGCTGTGCCCTGCTCTACTTCAAAGGGCTTTCCTCCTGCATGCACAAAGAAACCTGACACCAATCTTTTATCACCCCACACTTCTTGGAGTCTTGACAAGAGAAGGAAAGAGCTTTCCAGAACCAGATGTTGGGGTGGGGCTGGGGGTTCCCCCACACACAAATGCTGGCACCAGTCATACATTGTGGACCCTCAGAACAACTCTTCAGAGCACTCCTGGACCTTGAGGACATAACAGAAGAAGGACTGCCCTTCTGCTGAAGTCTGTTTTGCGGTCTGAGAAGAAAGACTGGACCTGCTTGCCTTCATCCCAGGCTAACCTGAGTGGCTTCAGGGTCAGTTGGCTGGCCTCCTGTTGAAGCTACGGGGATATAACAAGCACCAGAGACCTCCTTGCAACTGCCCAGCTAACCTGCTGCAACTGGACCTGCAAATTGACCTGCCTATTGCAAACCTAGCCAAGAGGCAGTGAAGGGCTGCACAGTGTCAAAGACAAGCATAAAGTCAACGAGTGATCGGAGAGGTAGCTGTTTTTGACTGGTAATGCATTGTGATGTAGTGTTCTTGAAAGAGGTGTGATTTCAACTCTTTCCTAAATTGGGGCTGTGTTGGGGCAGTCCTACTGGTTATGGGGATGTTGTTCCAGATCCTGGGCGCATAGATGGAAAATCTCTGCTGCCTTGTTCTTTCTTTTTCACATTTCTTGGTCTGAAGGCTGATGGTGTCCTGGCTCCTAGTGTGCCTAAAAAATAATCGATGGTGAGCTTGTCTGCAAGATAAGCAGGGATGCTGATTGTAATGGCTTTGTAAATGATGCAGCTGGTTTGATGATGGTGCGTGCCAGCAAGTGGAGCAAATGGGGTTCCATTAGGATGGGGGTGCTGCGGCATGTAAGATGACTATAAGGAATGCAAGTATGGAGTACGTAAGGCTGTGGAACAGGGTGTTACCACCATCCAAATGCAAGAATATATGGGTTTGAGCAGCCGTTTTGTATTCTCTTTCTGGAAGAAACTGTTTCACTTTTTTGGGGGAAGAGAGAGCTGGAAGAAGCTCATTGTTCTGTTTTTTGGCAGTTTTTCTTTGAGGATGTAATTGATGTCCAGGGTGATTCCAAGTGACTTGGAATTTGCTGAAACTAGGGGTTCAAACCTGTCAAATTTATTGTTATGGAGCCAGGTGTGTACTGTTTATTTGTCGTTCTTTGCAAATAACACACACAATATGTTGATTGTGTTGAGCTTAGGTAGGCGAAAGACATCCAGGTCTGGATTCTGTATAAGCAATGGTTGAGGATTTGGATGTCTGAAGGAGACTTTCAAATGGAGTTGTGCATCATTTGGCATATTGGGGAATATAGATGCTGTTATCTGTGAGTAGAGCACCAAGATGACAGGGAACAATATCGAACCCTGAGAACGCCACAGGCGATAGCAATGTTTTGAGACCCGGGGGTGTCCATATGAACAAACTGATGTCTGTTGGAAAGATAGAAGGTGAACCAGTGACGTACATTGCTGGTAAATCCCATTAGAGACTCCAGCATGCATATGAGGGTGGTGGGATGTTAAAGGCAGCTAAGATGTACAACATAATCAGGAGACAGGGATTATCTTGATGTGTGGTCAAGAGGGCATCATCTGCGATGTGCAAGGTAACGGTTTCCTTGCTGCAATGTGAGCTGAAGCCAGACTGATAATCACACAGAAGATGGGGAGCACTAATACGGTTTTGGGCAACAACTGCTTTTTCAATGAACTAGCAGATGAATGGTAGGTGAAAGATAGACTGTTTTTTTTTACAAGATCATCAGGTACTAGAGTAGATTTCTTTAGGAGTGAGAGGATCTGGCCTATCTTGAGAACTTCTGGAAAAATACCTTGAGGGAGAGAGGCATTGTCAATGGTGAGTAAGGAGTAGAGATCTGTGAAGTTTCGATGTTGAGAAAGATGGCAGGAACAAGGGTAATCTAGAAAGGGTTTCCAGTTTTTTCCTTGTGGAGAAACTCCTGCCACCTTATTGTGCTCTTCAAGCTCCCCAACAACTGGCCCTGCGCTTTCCCCTTTCATCCAAAACATTCCTTGTCAGAATCCCTAGGGAAAGAATGTAGGTAAGGATTCCGCAGCAAGGAGGGAACACAAGCCGTGTACTGATACCCAAAGAGCATCTATAGAGAGCTTTGATGAAAGATGTGGGTAATATAAGAAATGGCTTTGAGGGAGTTTAGTATTTCGGTCTGGATCTGCAAGAGCATGGGTTTTGAAGGCTGACCTTTGCAGAATTCTATGGGAAAGGATGTGTGTGAGAGATGAAGCAGGCTTGGTGCGGCTGTGTGCTGTCAGGTATTCTGTGTTTTTCCACTGAAGAAGAGGTTGGTAGTATTGCACTTCACGAGGGAGTGAGGAATAGAGGGGTCGAGCATGGGTTAATGCAGTGCATGATTGTTTTGAAAGGTGTTCAGATTCTGTTGGTGGCTTCATTGATGGTGTTGGTATAGACCTTTTCTCTGGATGATGTAAAGAGCTCATGAGGTCATCAGAAGGTCTCTTTTTCTTCCATTTTCTTTCCTAACTGTGGCAGGATCATGTAGTGTCAGCAAGGCCTTTAGAGTACCAGAGTTCTGAAGGCTTTGGCTTGCACTTGCATATATCGTGGATGTTAACATAGTTTTCTAAAACAAAAGTTGTGCATTCTTTTAGAAAGGTGTTAGCATTGGATCTGAAGTTGAAAGGGGGGGGAGATTATTTCAAGCTTTAGGTTGTCTATGGAGAAGTCTTTGAAGGATCTGAAGGTTTGGTCTTCTCTTTTATGTTGACCTTGGAATGATGAGAGGATGCTCAGCAGAGAGATAGAAATGGCAAATTGATTGGTCCTGTCCAGGGGTATGGGTTGTTTGCATTGGACTGTTGATGATTTTGAGAAGAGAAGGTAGATGACGAGTGTGCTGATGGTGTGACATGTTGTACAACATCGAATGTGTTGATGAGGTTCTCTTGTGTTTTATTTAAGCTAATGTTGTCTGGGAGGTTGAAGTAACCTAAGAGGGGGTGTGGGCATGTCAGATGGATGAGGTGGCTAGGAGATCTGAGAATTCATCAGTGAAGTCCTTGTTCTGCCCTGGAGGCATGCGAATGGAATGAAAGGAGGTGGTCTGAGTTGCAAAGAGTGGAAAGTGACATATCAGCAGCTCCATGGAGTTGACTGTTACTTGATGGCCTAGGGTGCAGGACTTGGAAGAATTACGATTGACCACATTGTCCCCACCCTACTTATGTGCCATGGCCACACAGTGGATCCTGTAGTCTGTGGGAAGAAGATTGTCTATGATGGGTGAAGATCTGGGTGTGAACCATGTTTCTGTGTTGAAGTGGGAATCACACTTGTGATAGATGATGAGGTCTGCGATGTTGGTTGTGTGGACTACCTCAGAGTGAGTGTTAATGTGAATGAGTTGAAATATGTGTTCTATAGGTTGAGGCTGTGTGGGAGTTAGTGGGATGTTTACAAGGTTTTGTCTATGTGTTGTGTGAATGCTTTGTTTGGGCCATCTAGATGGGTGTATTTCTGGGGATTGGCAGCATGGCATGTTCGATAAAGCACATGAGTTTATCTTACCTCTGCGATTTTGGTTCTGATCCAAGGCAGTTCCTGGTCCTAACAGACAAAAACAAGTGACACCCATGTCTGCATCTGCCTTTAACAGGCCAAAACAGTTAATACCCTTGTCTGCCCATTGCTGAGGACGCCTGGGCGATGGATTGCATTGAAGATAGTTAATTTCAGGCCTTATCAAAATGTGTGGTTTATGGAAAATGTGTGAGTAGTTTGCAGAGTCTGTGCACATATAAAAATCTACATTTGTAGAAGCATGAGCGTTTCACTTTTGGACTGTTTTCAGCACAGAACTTGCTGTAGGCAAGTTACACATGAGAGATAAGTTCCTGAATGATGTTCTCTTGAATTAAAAAAGATAGGCCTTAATATCCGCCATAACACTATGATTCGATGCATTCAACAATGCTACTGCATGAAAACCTCATGCCCCCCCTTGTTGCTCCTGTAGTAGAGGTGACTATTTCTCACTCATTTGACTTGAAGTATAGGCAGCATTGTGGGACGTGTGTGTCCAGGGAGAGTTCCTCCACCTGTGAATGGGGAGTATGTCAGAGGGAGCACAACCGAGACAGAATAACATGTGCTATTGCAGGAAAAGTGCCAAAAAATAAATCAACTAGGGGAAACAACCTTTACAACACAGTCATTACATCGCACTACGTTTACATAGCAGTCATTACATTGCAACATCCTTTACATCACATGTCATTACAACGTATCCATTACATCGCATGTCACTACAACGCATGTCATGATAACGCATGTCACTACAATGCAGGCATTACATTGCAAGTCATTACAACGCATACCATTACAACTCATAGTACCCTTACACTATCCAACACTTACCCTACTGTTGCAGTCATTGGAGTTAGAATAGTAATTTTTACCCCTACACTATCCAACACTTACCCTACTGTTTCCCTCACTGGAGGTAGAATAGTAACTATCCAATACTTACCCTACTGTTGCACTCACTGGAGTTAAAATAGCAATTATTACCCCTATACTATCCAACACTTACTTTAAGTGCGATGTAATGGTATGCATTGTAATGGTATGCGTTGTAAAGGTATAATACAATGTAATGGAATGCGGTGTAAAGGTAGTTTCTGAAAATGCGATGTAATGGCATCCGATGTAAAAGAATGCGTTGTAGAGGATGTTGCGATGTAAAGGCATGCGTTGTAACGTCATACATTCATCAACTAGTGATACTTAGCCTTCAGTACTTGGAAGTGCTGTAACTGTTGCCTGGCAGTTTAAAATATAGGCATCAGTACCAGCTAGAAGTGGAACTAGCTGTTGCTACCCCTGGATTGCTCTTTCGTAGCTCTGGCACTTTCATTGCCACGTGCTGTAGCTCCCACTTCTTGCATTTACTCTTACGTCTTAGCCACAGGTAGAAGGCTGCTGAAGGTCTGAAGGTAGGCCATGGGGGAGGTCGGAGCAATGGTATTATGTCTTTGTGGGCAAAGGTTATGTGACGTGACTTCTGCTGCGCCTCGCGTTTTGGTGAAACAATGTCCATGACTAAAAGGTTAAACATTTATGTAATCCACTCATAATACGAAGCGTTTCATTGATATATATTAGGCGTAATAATTGCTCACCATAATGGTACTCATTTAATCAATTTCAAAATAATGAGTGCAACTATTTGAAAGTATAACCTACATGTTGCACACAAAATTCACTAGCAGGTACTTAACCCACGTAGCTATCTTACTGATTAGCTATTTGGCAATATGCACCGACGTACACATAGGTACTTCTGCAGAGACACGTTCTTCCCAGTGATACTTATAAGAACACAAGAAATGGAAAAAAAATACATCTTTTCCAACACTTATAACCGTTGAAAATGTTAAATTATTAAACCCCTCCTAACTACACACAGTCAGTTGTACCATTCATTTCCATAAAACTGGAGCATGTAATATAACCAATTTCTACAAATAGGACGTAACTAGTACAGTTCCTTTGTGGTAGTCATGCCTGCTTACGAAAAGCTTCATTAAGCTGATTCATCTGCCAACAAATTCCAAGTGTGGTTAGAAGCCAATCCTCCGCGCTTTTTATTGTAAAGACGCTTGGGTAGGTTGAATCATTTATTAGTGATTCAGTTACCCTCCGCTCATATCCTTTTGGTCCTCATACACCTCTGGTATAATGTCCTCAGGCAGCTCAGGCTTTGATGAGTAAGAGCCCCATTCTCTCGGGCTAATTGACATCACACTTTGTGTCCCTTTCAATTACTCCTCATTAGAGTTGGCCTATTCACAGTGATCAACATACTTAATTTAGTTTGACTGTTTAAATATATTTATACACAATGCCCACATGCCTGATGGCTATGTCCACAAACAGCGATGACAGTGGAAATACGTATAATCACTTCTGACTGCTTTTCAACCTATGTATGAAACCTATAGGGTTTTCACAGCACATCAATTAACATAAATGTGCAGAGCATACGTTCAAACATCATAGAATAACACTTAAATTCACAAACTCTATTCTTGATTATGATTTATCTAGTTAATAGTTACTATGGCTTATTTTTCTTAATCGACAATGTACATCGCTTTATATAATGTGGTTAGATGTGTCCGTTTTTGCAGACCAAGAGTCCAATTATATGGAAAATGGCGCTTTCACACTCCTAGAAGATTGTCTACAAACAGCTGTTTGCACGATTCCAGGGGAGAAAGGCCTTTTTATAGACACCAGTGTGTTCACGACCGAAAATGACTGGATGTATGTCTGCTAAGTCTTTACAAAAAGGTTCCTGACAGGTTTCAACCTATTGACTCCACTCACTTAGAACTGGGGGATTTTGGAAATTTACACGCTGTATCACTGTGCTTTGGGAAAGTCAGCATCTCTGTCAATACACATTTTTAGGTTTTGCCTAGCCAATGCGTACAAAGTACGCATGCGCTAGCAAAATCTTATGTTTTTCTCTGTGGGGTCGGGTATCCGCCCCCTCCTCCCATTGGCTAGCTCCATAAATGGAGGCTAGCCATTGGGAGAAGGCTCTGTCCGTCAATCCCGGACCAGATTCGGGGGCGTTCCCGCGATTTTTTCCCCTCTGCAATGTCATGCGGCCGTGGGTGGGGTTGCCGAAATGCCCCCTTCGTGCTGGGCCTCCGTTGTTCCCCAGGTGAGTGCTTGTTTATTTAGTTCTTTAGTTTGGTAAACGGATTTCTAAAAACACTATCCGATTACTCCTTTTTAACACTGCAATGTTTGCATTTTAATTGTGTTCAGTTTTTCATTATGTGCCTTTTGAAGAGTTTCTCAAACGCAGCTTTGAAAAAAAACACCCCTTCCACCCCCCCCCCCCCCGTTTTATTGATAGGTCCATGGACGAAAAGAACACGTGGAATGCACGCAGCGTCTCCCGTGCGTAGGGCCGTGGGGAGTGGGCCATGTGGAGTGCTGGGTGCAGCGTTCACTCGGAGGGTTTGTGGTGTCCTCCAGTGCTTGGCCCGCTCTGCTCGGGTTGCTGTTTGTGTTACATTTAGAAATGGCACCAGTGCTGATCAGGGGGAGAGCTTGCCTTTCTTTTCTCTGGAAGCTGGGCCAGAGTCTCACACTTCTGCTCCCAGAGCTACCGGAGAAAAAAAGCGCCGTACACAGGAGCCAGACCGACAAGAGGGGGTGGGGGGGTCTTCCAGGCATCCCTGGGCTCCGGGCTTCCTTCGGGTCAGACCAGGCTGGAAGAGCTGGGGCAGAGTCTCACAAGTGTTCTCCCAGAGCTACAGGAGAAGCAAAGCGCCTTACACAGGAGCCAGACCGACAGGTTGTGGGGGGGGGGGGGGCGGTGGAGGAACTTCCAGGCGTCCCTGAGCTCCGGGCATCCCTCAGGTCAGACCAGGCTAGAAGAGCTGGGGCAGAGTCTCGCACGTGTCCTCCCACACCTACAGGAGAAGCAAAGCGCCTTACACAGGAGCCAGACCGACGGGGGGGTAATCAAGGAATTACAACTCAAGTGTTCAACCCCTTGACGTCCATGGGGCCCTCAGCTGGGCTTCTCTGAGAACTGCTGGACAGAAGGACACACAGAGTGGGGGCGAGCCAAACACGAACAATCCGTGGGTGGAGTGGGAGGAACAAGGGGGCGAGAGAGCGAGTGAAGGAGATTCATCTTAGGAGACCGAGGAGAGCGCATGAGTCAGTGCTTAATTTGGGCCAGGGTTGCACGGGGGCCCAGCACTTCTAGAACGACCCGTGCTGTGTCTATGAAAGTAAAGTTAGTAACAGTCGAAAATCTCAAAGTATTTTGCGTGTTCCTGGAAGTAGAACGCAGTCTACTGACAATGATTTTGTACAAATCGTAGTGATAATGTTACAGTTCCTAATAGTAAGGTAACACCTGATTCTGGATTAAATTCTGCATCACGTGTCAAACACAGTGGAAAGGCTCGAATGCATTCTATTGGATTGAAAGATTTTGTAAGTTGCTCAAGTTTGGGTTCTTTCCAGGTCGGTTTAGTAAATGTAGGCAATGATTCTAAATGGAATTTTCTGTTATTATTCACGCCCCCTTTACCATAGAATTTCCCTATTTTTCCTATTAATACCAAAGAAGCGCAGAGCCACGGGATGACGCGCAGGGTCACGGGGTGGAGCGCAGTGTCAGGGGGTAAAGATCTCCGTCTCTTGAGTCGAAGTTGGAGTCCCGAGGACGAATTGTGACGGGCGTGAAAGATGGGCCGGTTCTGGGGGTGATGGGCGGGCTGGGCACGGACCGGGTAGAGTGGCCGCAGTGGGCCAAGATAACGTGTCTGCACGGGGTGAGTGGGGTGGTTGTCCCAGTGCAGACACAATTGTGAATCAGGTGTGAGCCGTCTCAGCATTTCATCCTTACTTGGTTGCTTTTCTGACCGAATACTTTGCCCGGCAATCAGAATGATGCTACATAGTCAGAGCCTGTGTTAACTACTCCGTCCGTATGCTGGTGAGACACACGTCAGTCTTGACATAACCTCTCCTGAGAAGTTATGAAGAACTTCTTCATAAACCTGCAGCAATTGCAAGACTGTCCGACCTGCCACCTCTTGAAACACAATCCTTCAAAATGAGTTTCTCCTCATCGAGCCCTCTCGCCTCGACCTCACCTGTACAATATTGGCCTGAATCCAATGGCGAACTGGATTGCTAACAGGCAGTCATTGTCAGGGTTTCATCCCGGACAAAAGACCTCATGTGCAGTTTCTACTGAATGATTTCTAAAAAATCTGCACTTTTAGGTAAGATTTCTTTGGAGGCTTCGTTGATATATTCCCTTACAGGCCCTCCAAATCCTTGTCCAATCTCTTGCTTTCAAGATGATTACAATGTGAATTATCCGCTGACTGCTCTTCCCAAAAAATATCTAGCCCCCATAAGGCATTTTTAACTTGTAGTGGTTTTCTTCCGCAAACGGACCAAACCAATGTGCATTAATTGCAAGTCCGAAATTACTCCCACAACTCCCCCTCCATCTTCTTTCCCCAAACAATGTCCATACTCTTAACTAAATGTAGCTTATGAGCTCAGTCGGTTCGCAGCACGGGGACTGTGGCACAGTCCTTTTCTGGAGTGGAGACAGAATTTGGAAATCTCTCTCTCCTATCATTTGCACCTCTTCCCCGATAGGCACCTTTGAGAAGGAGCGGAAACTACCCTTCCAAAGAGACCCCCAAACTGGACCGGATATATCTTTTTCTCTGACTTTACCTCCCCCTGCATTCCATTCCACCCTTTTCCTCCCCATTCCTTCCTCAGTTCCTTCATCCATCAGCTACCTTCATGTGACATCTATGAAACTATCTTTTCCCCTTGATTTTACCTTCTCTGATTCTTTCCACACTCGTGATGAATGTAGTCCGTCTAATTAGCAGTTTGACGAACAAGCGATATTTGTCGTTGTAATTTATATCCGTAACTGCCTGTGTCGTTGTGTAACTTTTGCATTCGTCATTATGCAGCACTCTGATTCCTACCCACCATGTTAGCAAATAGGTCTTACATTTCAGGTTGGGCGGGCTCAATGGAGGCACCAGCTTCTTGGACCACCATATTCTAACGTATAATAGAAGTATGCTACCATGCTTACCCATCACTCATTGAGACCATTTAAACTCAGTTCCTCCTGCATCGTCCTGTATATGAGGTCATGTTGAGTGCTCCTTAATTGTGTTTGCTGACAGCAGAGATGTTACACCCTGAAGCCTTTTCATGCTGATTAAGACTGTTCCTTAATCTCATTTATGAGTTTGAAACGCGTCGATGCACTCATAATTGGCACACCTACGGATTTGTCTCAAGTTTATGTAAAGAATGTGCACGGATATATTAAAATGCACGGTTTCTGTCTTGCCACTATCCTCACACAGTATTAGTCAGACTTCCTTAATCTGCTTGTGTCATAAGTAAATACTTTCTTGATGCATATGCAATCATATTTGTGTGACAACTGCATCAATCCTCTTTTGCCTTAGTGCTAAATAATGGAAGGACAGTAAAACAACTGTACACATTTCTTTTTACGACTAGGTGGTATTTGGTGAAGTGCTATTGTAAAGGTATCGCTTGCACTTTTTCGTGATTTGTGCCGTTCTGCCCTCCGTTAGAATCACCCCCCCTCGTTTTTGTGTCCTTCTTCCCTCTGTCTGCCTAGTTTTTTGTGCCAATCTGCCCTCAGTTATAATTGTTTCCCCTCGTTTTTGTGTCCTTCTGCCCTCTGTCTGCCTGGTGTTTTGTGCCGTTCCTCCACCTGAACTGAGCCTTTTAAAATAAGGCCATGCTCCAAAAAGTACCGCAGCCCCCTGCCCTGAACCATAAAAAACTGCCCCCTACCTCCGTGAAGTACTCGGACTCTGCTCCCTACCCTCCCTTGGCGCCTAAAACTGTCCCCTCTCGGTGTGCTTCGAGGCCGTAAAATGTAAGCCTAGGCACAAATGTAAGCCTAGGCACAAATGGATGGTTGGATTTGTGGGGTAAAGTTTTATTTAATGTGATTTTATGTAGCGCGAACTTTACCCGAAGGTGTCAGAGCGCTTTACATAAGAATGAGTTGCCAAACCTAAGGACTTTGATTTACATGCGTTAAGTAAAAGATACAAACAGGAAAAGAATTGAAATGTACTAGATGTAGTCACACAAAGAAGAGACTGTTGATTCTCGTTATATTTCTATATACATATGGAAGGGATATGAATAGATGTACTGCAAGAGTCACTTAGGAATGTTAGAGTAGAAAGGTCTACTTCATATACTAGTGAATACAGTCATCTCTATATACAGAAAAAATGAGTTATATTTAGAGGGGTCGGAGTGGGATGCAGTGGGTGGATGGATGCATGATGGATGGATGTATGGGTGGATGCATGGATGGGTTGGTGGATTGCGTAAATTGTTGAGGGATTGGCTGTATATATGCATCTATCCATACACCCATCCATGCATGATCCATGCATTCACCAACTCATCCATGCAAGCATTACAACAGCCCGCAGCTCTCCTTCGTCTCTCCTCGCCCCCCTTCCCTGAGCCCGCAGCTCTCCTTCGTCTCTCCTCGCCCCCCCTTCCCTGAGCCCGCAGCTCTCCTTAGTCTCTCCTCGCCCCCCTTCCCTGTGCCCTGCTATTGTAAATGTCAATGCCATTTATTTATGTTAAAAAAAAACATAAATAAAAATAATGTCAAGAGCAATGCCAATAGCTCTAACTTTAACAAAGGCAAAACCATTGCATTGTAAATGCTTGTTTTTCATGGAGACTTGTTTTGTAGCTGTGGGAAAAAAGCTGCACGATGATTTGGGCTTTTCTGTTTCCATATCCATCCTGGAGAGGTTTCTTCAAAAGCAAATCTTCAAACAATTCCAGAGCGGGAAAAGGTCGGAGGGCAGTTTGTGAATGGTAACAAACGTATGTGTTTGTGGGTGTTTTAAACAAGCACTGGCGTTGCCAATAGGTTTCGCGTTTGGAAAGTTGGAGCTATTGGTTTTGTAAATGACATTTTATATTTATATATCGTTATTGGCATTGTCAATAACAATATATAAATATAAAATGTCATTTACAAAACCAATAGCTCCAACTTTCCAAATGCGAAACCTATTGGCAACGCCAGTGCTTGTTTACTTGGGTACTTTCAGTCCAGGAGTCTACCTACCCGGTGCTTTTCGATGTCATGTCACTTACACCCTTCACAACCAATGGCAGGTCGGCACGCTGCTGTGGACACGCGGGGAAAGCAAGCGTTAGGGAAAGCATTGTTCATTCGTTGCTTGGCCTCTGTGCTGGAAGCCTGCATACTGGGTGTGTCTTTAAGTGCTCGCTTGGAATGGGTGGAGGGCCGGGGCTGTCTGAGGGGCAGGCAGGGGATTCACACTGGGTAATGTTTCTTTTCTTTTATATGGCGCACGTGTAGTCCGACAGTAGACACTGTCAACTATGTGCATTTAGATTCGAAATAATCGAATCAGGACGCTTCATCAGGGGTAATAAGCGCTATATAAATAAATAAATTGCCTTGCACTCGTGTCTTCGTCACAGAAGTGCTCTATGGATGAAGGAAGGTTGTGAGTGAAGTGTTTGGTGACCCGCAGAGCAAGAGCGGCATGGCCGGGAGAGGCGCGAGATGTAAAAACAAGAGCCTGTGGGTTGTGTCGCTACATTTTCTGAGATACCTGATGTGTGTCAGCCTATGTATCTCGCATGCATTACCCAAAGGTTACAACACGGGTGTTAATTCTGTGACCGATACAAACTCCCAATGTGGGCAGCATTTGCCCAGGTGCTGAGTTCACAAGTTTCCGATTCCGCGCTATTGGCTCTTGTGTTTTTGACGGAGAAAAACAACTGAGAATCTTTATTGTCAAATAGCTAAATTTTTTGATTGAGTCCTCTAAATGCACATGGACATTCCAGAACCTGCAAATTGGAGCACCCCTCTGATTTCCAGATCACACAAATCGTGATGTTGTGGTTATTACTGAACCAGATTCTTAGCAAGTTGGACCTGCCAGAAAACATCAGGCAAACAACTGCAAGTTGCGATTTGCCAAAGGCATATGTGAAATCAGCTCGTGGGCAAATACCACCGGATTTGAAACTTTGCGCCGGAAACAGAACACCAAAGGGGAAGATTTGCAAGCCCCGTGCGCCACTTTTGCGTCACTTTTAACTTGGGAAAAGTGACGCAAAAGTGGCGCAAGGGTTTTTAAATCTGCCCCCAAGATTGTAATCCGGGTCTAAGTGCAGATTGCTGTGTGGCTTTAAAGGACCTGAGAACCAGCCCTAAAAGGTGCCGTGGTCGTTTCCTGTTCTCTCGTCCGAAGGTAAAGGATTTGTTGCACGCACATGTGCACTTGGTTATGCAGGATATGTTCTAATTGGATTAAACACACATGTAACCGAGAAACAGACAGACACAACAGGAATTAGGAGCACTGTAGGATACACACAACAGAGAACTAGAAATATGGCGTTGTACTCATAAAAAACACAGGACCGTGGTAGTAGACACACAACAAAGTAACAAGACACATAGACAGGAGTAAAACGTATACAGAGAAGGGAAACACATGTACAAAAACACGGGGTTCATTATGCACACACATGTGCTATGTAGACACTGCAGAGGCAACTGAAAAAGCACCCATTAAATTAAAAGGAGGGACACGCGAAAATAAAATTATTCAGAAAAGAAACAGACCCAGGTGCGAGTTGATACAAATCAGATGTACTGAAACACACAGGACTAGACACACACTTATGTTATGAATAAATGCACAGCTATCAGCCCGCCGAGAACTGTGCATACAACAGAGAAATAGACATACACATAGTTGGATACGCACACAACTAACGTGTAGTGACTGCACACAGAGCAGAATAAACACTGATAAAAGTGCCCCGACATATACACGCAAATGATTTAGTCCCTCATGCAACAGAGGAGATGGACACGCTGTCAAATGTGTATAACACAAAACACGTGTCCGCCATATTTCAATGTAAACAAGAGAACATTACAAGCAAACACATTTCAAAAGCAAACGTTACATTATATGAGGCAAAAGTGGCAATCGTGAGCAAACAAAATACAAGAGGAGCAAACGGTGCAATACAGTAGGAACAAGAAACACCGACAACAAGCAGAAGTGGCATAAACAAAGCAATTAGACATGATATTTGAGCCGAGACAATGCAAATGCAGAGGAACCCGGTACATGGAAACAAGGATAATACTGCAATGAATGGTAAACATTCCAACAACAAGAAATAACGCACTGGGAAGGCACTTCCATAGTCAGGGGAAGGCACCTCCACGGGCAGGGGGTTGTTGGGAGGGGGGAGGGGAGGGTGCCTACAGGAGAGACCTTGGTAGCATGCAGGGGCCTTTCATCATCCGGAGGTATTTTGGGTTGGGGGCAGGGAGGCGGGCACTGTGAGAACAGGGAGGGGGTCGGCGAGGTCTGTTCCAAGAGGGGACAAAAAAAACAAGTAGCCCAGTGCAAAGTGCATGACACGCTGATCTGCTAAGCCAGTTCGACTGCAACAACACAGAAAAAACAGAAAGATAATGGAAGTTCGGGTTTCCGAGCATGTTATCAGATTAATGTGAAGCGTTTTAAGGCTGAGATTGGGAATAGGCACTTTTAGAAGTTGGCTTCCATAGTACCGCTCCTTCCAGTGGACGAGTGACCCGTGCTAGCCAGGTCCTCGGCATGTGGAATTCACGGTGAAAGCATGTCAGAACTGAAGTTAGTGCCACTTCGAATACAGCTTTGTTAGGGACGGCATCTCTCAAAGATGCTCAGCCAGATGCGTGGAGGGAAGCCGGATGGGGGCGGGAGAGCCTGGGGGAGGGGGGGGGGGAATGCAGGCGGATTGCGCTGTGTGCGAGCTTGAAGAAAAGAAACGCACGGCAGACCCAGCAGGGTGGCTGTTTTCACCGAGGTGTTTCAGTGACATTAAAGGCACTGAGAGCCAAGCCGCAGCCGTCTCTGATGCCGACTGTGTCCCGAGGTGGCAAACATCCCCCTTGTTGACAGCTACCAATCGCCATTGTAAGTGTGGCAGGCAGATGCGCGGAGGGAAGCCGGTTGGGGGCGGGAGAGCCTGGTGGGGGGGGGCGGGAATGCAGGCGGATTAGGGAGATGCGCGTGCTTGTGTGGTCACGTGACCCGCTTTTGTGGTCACGTGACTCACATGCACTTGGAAGAAACCGCAGTGGTTTCCCTCGTCGATTGAGCCCTTGAATTTTCGCCTATTACATTCGCAAGCGAATGATAATAGGCGAAACCTAACAGACAAGCATGGTCTTTAGTTCAGGGAAATTCGTTATTTACTCACAATGATAAGCTGATATTTGAAAGCAAAATAAGTGCTTATTGAGCAAATGTCAAGCTGCCGAAAAGTGGGGTTATTTAGCAAACATAAAAGGCTGTAATTTGAGACCAAACGCGCATAAATATAATCATTAAGTAACAGTGTAAACGGAATTGAGGATTTTGGTAGAAGAAGGCTTTTCGTGTTAGGAATTTTATTTCATGTATGTATTTCGTACTTGCGTATTGTGAACCGAGCCAAAAGGCTTGGAACGTTGTACTGTGTCCTGCAGAAATTGAATCATGACATATACTTGTATGATTGTTTTACATTATTTATCATCATTCTGCTCTGAAAGTCTCTGAAACCTGGGTGGAATCCCTAGTGTCTATGCGTGTGAGCTCTCTCTAACCTGGGGATTGCTCTGCTGTCTGTAGTCTAGGATCTGTGTAACATTTCATTTCGAAACGAAAATCCCGAGCTGCTGGGGACGTGGGTGGTGGTGAGATCCGTCAGCGTATGCCTTCACCTGCTACCTCTGAGTCATGGCTCATGGGGACTCGCCTCCCACACATTATTAATCAAGAGCTAGGAGAAACTGGAAGGTAAAATAGCAGCCAAAAGGATGAATATTACTCTGCATTGGCTGGGTAACAATGCTAGGGAAAGCTTTCTTGAAGTAAAACCTATGAAATATACAGCTACCATGTCGGCACGTGCCATGTGTGGCAAACCGACCCAGTCTAGACTTTAAACACAACAGTGTTTTGCATTTTGGGGCCTGTAGTTTCAGATTTTTCATTCTCGTTATAGGCCCCAAAGCCTCAAAATGAAAATTCCTGTTAGCTTAAAAACATGAGCACAATGCGGAAAATGCTGCATAAAGCGCTTATCCAAGGTGATCTACCACACTGATGTACAAAGGGCTTCTCAACTGCTCAGACTAGTGCCCTCCTCGCAGATTTTAAATGCATGTGATGCTGAATTGAAGAAGTGCCTTAGTTGTGGAAAAACACATAGGGGCCGATTATGTTGGTGGACGGACCTGAGTCCGTCCGACACCCCAGAGTAGGAGGGACCATCCGCAGGGGCAGCGGCGGTCCCTCCGTGCAAATTAGGATGTGACCGCCACCCTGGCGGTCACATCCTGTATATTTAACATTACGGCGGGTGCTGCTTGAAGCAGCACCCTCCGCAATGTTAAAAATGAAAGTTGTGCATTTGCATGCACAAAGCAGCAGGCACCGCGCGGTGCCTGCCGCTTTGTGCACGCAAATGCAGGGGGGTACCATAGGTACCCCCCATGTGCACCCCCCTTCACCCCTGGGGGCCCGCAACGGGCCCCCAAACAAAAATCCATATGCCTTTGCACGGCGGAAATGCCGCCGTGTAAAGGCATAGTACTCCAGACATCCTAATATGGCTGGCGGTGTCTGATAGACACCGCCAGCCATGTTAGTGCTTTTCCGCCGCGGACGGGTGGCGACCGCTGCGGAAAAGCGGCGGACGGAAAAAAGATCCCCCAGCCATCCTAATCTGGCGGGGGGTCTTTTTTCAGTCCGCAGCGGTTTTCCGGCATCCTCCGGGCCGGCGGTGGCTTCCGCCGGCCCGGAGGATGCGGGAAAACAGATATCATAATCTGCCCCATAGTTAGTGATAAGGTGTGAGAGCTGCTGTGCCATATACCAGAATGCGTAGGTCTACCGTAAAATACCAAATCACCTTTTTCCTTTTCATTCACATGGCTGATTTGTAGCACACACAATGCTTATAGATTATGGTGGGAAAACCAGCAGACTCCTAGCGAGAACTGAACAACATCCAAGCCAGGGGACTGGCATGGCCCTAGCATGATCCTAGCCAGGCATGTAAACATAGGTGTAAGACTCTGTATTGGGTGATTTATGGAAAGTGGCAGTTTCCCAAGGTGGACTTGGACGCATTTAGGAATTCCACAAGTACCTTTCAGTGGTCAGATGACGTTACCTTGAGTGATGCGACACTAATCAGTTTGTTATGTGCATTGTTCTCATTGCCAATACTATTAGCAGGTCTGTCACTAAAGCCAAGTAAATGGGTCAAACTACATTATATTGTATATGCAAATTATATTTTCAATAAAAATACTTTGAATTAAAAAAAAAGCGTACATGAGTGAAGTTTTTGTTGTGTCCTGAACAGAACATATTCAAGACACTCTACAATGTAACTGTTTAGGAAAATGTGAAGATGCATACATTGCCTAAAATCACACAACCTGGTCGAGTGAGGATGCAAGGAGTGTGGCATGGGTTTCCTAGTCACACATTCTGCAATGCAACCTCTCACTATGTATTTCATTGACTTTGAAGTTTACCACCAAAACGCAACGTCTAATTGCAGTGCAGAATAGTATACTGCCTTTAGGAAAGTGATCTTGAAAAATACATGTACTACATGTTAAATCAGCACGACACTATGTAAGACTAGCAAGCTAGAATGATATGGACATTAAATGGAAAATATTAGAAAAGGGAATGGGTGTTTGGACCATATGATAAAGTTAGCAAATTACATCGGTTGTGTATCAGAAACTCACGTTAGCGTTTGGAATAAATACCATGTTCTAAATATCGTATTCAAAAATACCATCGTTTGGATAAAGCTTTCTATTTTTACTTCCTGTTGGACAATGATGACATTCCTGCACCGTACCATTACATGGATTAAAATACGTTCGAGACTTTCTCCGTAGTACAAAGTTAAGTATAAAGGAAGGCAGGACATGATATTTCCCTACTAAATTCACTAGCTTCCTCTTACTTAAAAACATGCTATTACAGGGTAGAGTTGCACCTAATAGGAAGGCATTGTTTTTTTTTAGTTGCAGTTCTTCATTTGGACTCATGTTGGAAGTGCAGATTAGCTTCAGGCAGTAGACATACGTTCACTGTCTGTACTGGTGGCGGACCCCACCTATGCTGTGGGTGGGAGGAAGGGGGTGGGCACGCTAAAGCAGCTGATACACACATTCAAACACTATAAAACCATTTGTCCTCATAAGCAAAAAAAAGCCTGCAATTGATTATTCCGTTTGCTAATAAACACCTCTCTGCCATATTTGCTGATTTTAAAACAAAACATGATAAGACTTTTCTTCATAGTTTTTACATAACATGCCCAACAAAACATTTTGCATACTCAACTTTTGACAAAAAATCTACACATTTTATCTCCTAGACAGCAGTTCTTTTGAATCCTGATTGACCACATAGCCAGCCCTTACAGCATCAGTAATTCACATGAACCCTTCAGTCCCCAGATGTGTCTTCTTACAGGATAAATTCACTCGCTCCTTCCTACCAAGGGTTCTGGGGTCAGAATGTAAGCTGAGCTGCTAACCAACCACGCCAGTGTCAACCCAAAGGCGGGATACCCCAGGCACCCTTCAGGTGATGCGCCTGGGAAACAGAGCCATAACCTGGTCCCTTAGTGCAAGCACCAACTCCCCAGCATCCCCAGGGCAGTACGTTATGTGAGGGTCTAAGGCCAATTGATGTAGCTCATATCTCCTGCCCCACCTTGGACACCGTAGTACCAGTGCCCTTGCTTAGAGTAAGATTTAAACCCAAATCAATACAGAATTTGCCAGACTTTTTGATGCTCCATACAAAGGTGCCTACCTGCTTTGTGGCCAACCACGAGTCTACCCCACCAAAATATAACAGAACAAATGACATGGGAGCACAAATTCAAGAAAGTTGCAAAAAACGCAATAAAGAAATTACGACAATGCAAAAAAGAATTGAACAGAGCAAAATAATGTTTATCCTACTTTACTTGAATTGGGGATAGGTGGGCTGGGAAAAATAGCGGACCATGGCTAGTGGGAAGCAGAGAGCACATAGAGGGGTTGCAGAGGCACAAAGCAGTACAATCTATTATAAATGTTGGTTTCTTTGGGCCCCTGCAGTCCCCCAGGCAACCCCACCACAACGGCAACCAATGAGGGCAGGCGGTACATTCTCATGCTTTATTCACATTTGCAAAACACTTCTGCAAGGAAAAGGGACAATGGCAGAGGCTGCTGGATGTTCCCCCTCCCCTAGATGTGGCCCCACCAAAAACGCCAAAGACCTCGATGATGGCAGCCTCCTTTGTCCATTTCAATTCCAGCTTTAAAAAGTTCAGGTACCAAACCCCCTTTCAAATGTTATTTATGCTCATATATGTCATAATTGCAAGCTGTCCGTTGATTACCAGAAAGTAGTATTTTTTGTCTTTCGAAAAATTCACTGGGTTGAAAAGGCAAGATGGGTTAAGATGCTGAACTCAGCTTTGTTATGGCTCACCACTCTCAGGAAACAAAGGCCAGGCCTCAGCCAGACATTTGGCATGTGCCTTGCTTGACTCGCCAACTCATAATCGGGGATAGCAGATTGACTTAAGATTTGGTTTGCACAATTGACCAGAACTCACATACTAACAATCCTATCTCGTTAAACACATTGAGCTCCTCTAGTGACCGCCAGCAGACGATTTGCTGAGTGTGTTTAAAGTGAGACTATTCTAAGGGTTTCTGAGTCTTGTGGTAATGTGAGGTGCCCAGTGGGCACGTCATGCCACCCAGGGTCCCAAATCAGATGCCGAAAAGGGATCTAGGAGCAGAAGAAGGGAGTGTTCTTCTAAAGGTCCCAGTATGGGAAGGATTTCTATAGAAGCTGCACAGGTAATCCAAAGACTGGTGGGCCAGCAGTTAGATGAATCGACTGTCACGAATGGAGTTATTATTACCAACTTAATAAATCCAATCTGGTTTGGTCAAAATGCAGTTCTGAGAAAATCTCTATTCAACCCCCAGAAACTATGGCACTATCATCAGGTAGCCCCTGCACTTTTGTGCTTGTTGAGGTCAAACAGTGCCTACAATCTATAAAGTCAGCAAAACTAGACAATCAAAGTTCCAATCCACTTAAAAAAGATATAAAAAAAGATAATGAGAAAAAAAACCTTCACGATCAATAAAATAGGCTGGATATGAACTTTTAAGTTTTAAGGCAAATATTAGCTTAAAAAGTAAGCAATGTAAAAAAAAACACAGTTCACGGTTGACCTAGACCAAGGCGCAATTTCAGGGCTACCATGATGAAGCAGAGGTTTGATACTCCAAACAGATTGTAATGGTCAAAGATTTTTCCTTTGGTCTTAGCTGCCAACTGCTGGAGAAGTTCCTTCTGGTAAGTCCTGCAGTTCTGTGCAGACACCTGAGCACCAGGTCTCTGTCCAGTCATGTACCCTGCAAGGTCCAAGACTCAGTGATCAGATGAGCCCTCATGGACTAAGGAGTCCTTCTGCTTTTTATGTCCCCGAAGCAGGCAAACAGAAGGCCAACTGCTTGATCTTTAGAGACCTGTTCCAGTCCCTGGGTGCCAACAGGAATCAGGGGTCTATCAGTTCTTGATTAAGTGGTTTTCTTCCAGCAAGAATCAGGGATTTTCTTTCTTTTCGCAGGGCCTTCTTTTGTCAGGTAGAGTCTTCCCAGTTTCTGAAGAGGTAGTAATTGAGGTATGAGATTTATCCTGTGCACTAACTAGCCAGTAATCCGAAACTTTCTGCCGCGAAATTCGAACTATTTTTGCGCAATCTCCTACCTTCTTTTGCAGCATTCCCTCTTTACCTTACTGTAACATTACTCAGCACTGCCTGTTACTCCAGTATTGGAACTTTAATAGATTCACATACCTGAATCATTTTCCCGTCGTCGAGACGGGAGTCTCCGGTACATAAAAAAGCAATGATTAGCAGTATAGCTAACTGTAAAAATGGCCTAGGCCCATTTTTCTTTTGCAACCCATAACCTTCGTTCTGTAAAGAAGGACCAAACTTTTCTCTTAGCCAATCAGAGGCACTCACCCGCTAGAACCCTCCTGAGAGAACCTCTTGCCCCTCAGATTTTCTACCGGCACGTTGTGCTAGGGAGTCTCCTTTGAGCTCTGCTCAAACTCTGGATTTCCAACTTTGTAGAAGCTTCATAATCAGGCTATTTCTTCTGGATTTGAGAAGTTTATAATCTATTTCTCATCTACATTCCTGAAAATGGCTGGAAAGGAGAAAAAGGGTCTGTTTAGAGCCTGTGCCACCTGCTCTAAAAAGAGACTCTACACAGATGACCCACATGAAGACTGTATATATATATATATATATACTGTCTTTACCCGGACCACCAAGCAAAGGATTGCAAGGTATGTCGCACTTCTAATTTGGCTTCAGAAGATCAAGGCCAGAAAGGAGGTGGTTTCTAGTGATAGTGACCAGGAATCCTCTTCTTCTTCCAGGAGATCTCAAAAAAGATCAAGATCTCCTCAGGCTCATTCCTCAGGGGACCGTCCTGAGAAGGCCCTAAAAAAGACCAATCAAGGGTCTTCAGGGCGTAGTCCTTCAAAATCGCCTCAGAAAAAATCAAAGGAGAGTAAAGGACTCACTTTAAAAGAAAAAGAATCCAAAAGAACCTCTTCTGAGCCTTGAAATACACCACCATTGGCTCCAGCATCATTCAAGAAGCCATCCTCTAGTATTCCTGAGGAGAAGGTGAAAAAATCCACATCGTCGACGGAAGCGTTGACGAGACCGTCGACGAAGAAATCATCGACTACGGCGACGACTAAGGTACAAGAGCTACCATTAGAAGTATTGGAACCAGCGTCGACGGGGGCGTCGACGACGAGAGCATCGACGACGGAGGCGTCGACGGGGAAGGCGCTGACGGGAGCGTCGACGACGACAGTGTCGACGCCGGTAACTTCAATGACATCGTCGACGACGGTGAGGATGACGACGGCAGTGTCGACGACGGGATCGTCGTCGACAGTGATGACAATGAGGTCGTAGACGGGAACGTCGACGACGATTACTATGTCGCCGGCGAGGAAAGGATCTACGGCACTGACAACAGCTTCGTCGACGGTGGTATTGACAACGATCTTGTCGACGGGCTCGTCGACGAGATAAACCACGGAAAAGAGCAGGAAGAAGATGACGCCAGCAGTAACTTCTCCAAGTAAAATTACTCCATTGGTCTCGTTGCACCTTTTGGAGGAAGAAGAGTCAGATGATGAGGAGGATGATGGGCCCTTTGGGTATGCCACAAGCCCATCGGAGCTCAATGTAAAATGTCAAGATGATGATGATGAGGAAGGATATGAAGAATACCACAGTGTCACATACCACAGCTACCAACAAGAACCTCAGGAACAGATGGTAGCAATGCCATCATCCATGTTGACGGATTTGCAATCAATGTTGGCGGATTATAAACTGAGGTTTTCCTACGTCAGGAGTTTCTCAGGACATTCCACCTTCACGTCCTCGTTCAATTCCGGCCACTCCAGTCCGCAGTAGAGAAAACCTGCTGGACACTGCTCCGCTGACACCTCAGCTCCAACAGCAGCAGGATCCTGTGACAACAGATGATGATGACCGCGAAGAAGGGGAGCTACCAGAACCCCACAGAGAATGTGATGATTTTCTTATTCCATCTCCGCCTTCGCCCACCCAAGTCCCGGCAGATTCTCCAACGGTGGATATTGGTGGATTCCACAACTTAATGGAGAAGGCGGCGAAAAGATTCCAGCTGCCACTGAAAACAACCCAAGCAGAATGTTTTCTGTATGACTTTAAAGAGCCATATCAAAAGTCAATCAGGTCTATACCAATTATTGACCACATATGGAAGGAAGGATTGCAGGTCATGACAACTCCAGCAACGGTTACACCGGTACTGGCGAGGCTGGATAAAAAATATAAGGCACCTGCGGACGCTCCGGCGTGTATACTGGGCCATCCTAAACCGGACTCAACCATCTCGCAAGCAGCGTCAAGTCAAAAAATCCAGCAGCACCTATTTCGGCACCTCCGGATAGGGAGGGACGGCGTTTAGATAACGCAGGAAAACGATTCTCCTCCATGTCAGCGCTCCTGGTCAGAGCTGCTAATGCCCTTGCCATCCTGGGCAGATATGACAAACAGCTGTGGTGCGATGTAACACCCTATATCGACCTCCTCCCGGAAGACTCTAAGCAGGAGGCGAAGAAAATTCTACAGGAAGGAGAGAGAACTTCGGCTGAAGTTATTGATTGCGCTATGCATATAGCTACCACAGCGTTTTTGTTCCCTCGGAGGAGCAGCAGTTTTGAGGCGCCAAGGTTGGCTGAGGGTCACTTCCTTTAGACCAGAGGTCCAAAATAAGATTCTGGACCTACCCTTTGATGGGGAGGGATCTCTTTGGGCGCCTGGTGGATGACACCCTTCAAAATATTAAAAAAGATATACATCCTACCCTTCCTCTTCGCATCCCTATCGGCAGCAATATGGGCAGAAACAATCGGGAGGCTACTCTAAGTCCACTCCCAGAGGACGAGGAGGTCGTTCTGGAAGAGATAATAATAAAAGACAATGACAACCTACAGATTGCAGGTCCTTCTCCTCCTATCCTGTCAAATCTTCCCCTGGGTGGAAGAGTGACTCATTATTTACCACAGTGGCGGAAGATAACATCGGACAAATGGGTTCTCCACGCAATACAATTCAGACATACATTAGAATTCCTCCATTTCCCTCCTCCCACGCCACCTACATATCAAGAAGCAAAACACCTATCCCAGATGCGTCAGGAGATTCGGTCAATGCTCCGAAAGGGAGCAATAGAACCGGTGCCGAACTCCCAAAGAGGACAAGGATTTTATTCCCGTTTCTTCTTGATCAGAAAAGATGCTCTCGGGTGGCGTCCGATCTTGGACTTAAGGTCCCTAAATGCCTACCTCAAGAAATTGTCATTCAGAATGGTGACCCTGCAGGATATTCTGCTGCTCTTAAACCCAGGGGATCAGATGACCTCCCTCGATTTACAAGATGCATATTTCCATATCCCCATCAATCAGTCCCACAGAAAGTTCCTTCATTTTACAGTGGCGAAAGACCATTACCAATTCAAGGTGCTACCGAGAATATTTACAAAATGTCTGGCACCGATGGTGGCCTATCTAAGAAGACAAAAGCACCAGATATTTCCATACCTGGACGACTGGTTGATAAAGGCACCATCGCAGGAGGCAGCTCACGCTTGCACCGTAGCATGCATGGAGCTGTTTGCGGATCTGGGCCTGACCTTAAATGTAGAAAAATCATCTCTACAGCCATCCAGGACGATCAAGTTTCTAGGTGCAATTATGGATACATCACAAAACAAAGCATTCCCATCAGTAGAGAGACAGTTGGGAAATCTAGCCAAGGAATTTGGCAAAAGAAAGTCTCTTTCAGTCAGAAGATACAAGTCGCTTCTGGGAACAATGTCCTCATGCATACCACTCATTCCCCTATGTCACTTACGAATGCGACTGTTACAAGAAGAACTGGATCTTCAGTGGTGCCAAGTAAAGGGATCCTTCGAGGACAAGATAAAAATCACGCTTCAAATGTTACAGGCAGTAAAGTGGTGGACTCGCAGGAACAATATCTCTGTGGGTCTCTCCTACCTGACCGAACCAGCTCCGTTGGTAGACACCACGGATGCCTCTCTCGAGGGATGGGGAGCCGTCCTGCAGGAGTTACAGGTCAGCGGCTGATGGCGCAGACAAGAACAACACCTTCACATAAACCAATTGGAGTTAAGGACTATAGGATTAGCGTTGTTGGCCTTCCTGCCAAGAATAGAAGGAAGATCAGTGTTAGTGCGGACAGACAACACAACTGCAATGCACTACATAAACAAACAGGGAGGAACAAGATCTCTGTCTCTCTGTCAAAAGAAGCTCAGAAAATATGGAAATGGGCGATAGATTACGGTGTGACTCTGAAGACCATACATCTTCCAGGGGATCAGAATACAACAGCGGACACCCTCAGCAGGCGGAAGACGACCTGTCACGAATGGGAGCTAGATCAGGACACGCTGATGACCATCTTTGCCAAATGGGGAATACCATCGGTGGACCTGTTTGCCACAGCCCAGAACAAGAAATGCTGATTCTTTGCAAGTTGGCGTCACCAAAGGGGATCATGGGGGGATGCGTTTTTGATGGCATTTCCGCCGATTCCCCTCCTGCCACGAGTACTCACGAAGATGAAGAAAGAACCGTGCAGGATAATACTGATAGGCCCTTGATGGCCCAGGCAGCATTGGTTCACAGAGCTGCTCCTTTTATCGGAGACCGAGCCAATACGTCTTCGACCAATACCAACACTACTGACTATGGAGAAGGGACAAGTGCGGCATCCAAACCCGACATCATTGCAATTAGCTGCCTGACTCCTGACTACAGAGAATTTCAGCACTTGAACATTCCAGCAGAATGCAGAGAAATCCTGGTAAAGGCAAGAGCGGAAAGCACTGATAGAACATACAGGATGAAATGGAAGAGATTCTGCTTATGGTGTCAGGAGAATGCCTACATCCTCTGCGGGCAGAGGCGCATCAGATTATCCTATATTTGCTAAAACTAGCGAAATAGGGATTAGCCCATGCATCTATTAAGGTGCATTTGGCAGCAATTTCATGATACAGGAGAAACTCAGCATGTCCTTCTCTGTGGTCGGAAAGAATTGTGAAGCAATTCATGAAGGGGTTATTTCGAGTTTACCCACCCATTAGGCCTCCACCACCTGTGTGGCAACTGAACATTGTCTTGTCACAACTTATGAAACCACCATTTGAGCCAATACACAAAGCTGATCTGAAATTCCTCTCCTGGAAGGTGGCTCTTTTAATAGCGCTAACATCAGCCAGAAGGGTGGGGGAAATACAAGCCCTTCCAACGCAAGAGCCATTTCTCCAATTCAGAGAAGACAGATTAGTACTCAGAACGAATCCAAGATTCATTCCGAAAGTACCAACAGCTTTCCATTTAAATGAGCCCTTAATCTTGAAAAGATGTTTTCCTCAGCCATCGACGGCGGGGGAAAGGACTCTCCACACTCTGGATGTCCAGCGTTGCCTGAAGTTCTATTTGCAAACGACAAAACCGTTTAGAAAGTCTACACAATTGTTTGTGGCGTTTAGTGCCCCCAGGAAGGGTTTCCCGTTGCCAAAACGGGGAATCTCACGATGGATCTCAAGTGCCATTCAGTTCTGTCATCAAGCAGCAGGAAAGCCATTGACTGCACGGGTTTGTGCTTTCCACAAGAGCGGTATCAACCTCAACTGCTCTATTTTCTGGTGTCTCCATACAGGATACAGCAGAGCAGCCACCTGGAGGAGTACGCATACCTTCACCAGGCATTACTGCCTAGATGCTCATGCAAGAAGCGATGTAGCAGTGGGACAAGCAGTGCTGCAGAACCTTTTTCAATAACGGTGAGCCTCTTTCTCATCCCTCCTTCCTTTCTTTGGTAAGGAAAGCACACTTTATTGTTGATTGATATTGGATATGTCCTTGAGAAGCAATATGTCTATATATATTGATATGGTTACTACTATGTGCAAGTATCACGTGTTGCCTGTTGATGAAAACAAGGTGACAAAACCAAAATGTGCTATAATTTACTGCTCGCTATTCTGATTCAGGTATGTGAATCTATGAAAGTTCCAATACTGGAGTAAGAAAACAAGTTACTTACCTGTAACTGTAGTTCTCCAGTATTAGGGGTGTCTTTCATAGATTCACATGCTTGAATATTCCCCGTCGTCGAAGTGGGAGTCCCACGGTACATAAAAATAGCAATATTGCTAATATAACATAAATGATAATATCATAGAGTAATAAAAATAGAGATAATACACTGTAAAACCTCTAAATGGTAACTTCCATAGGAAGACATTACAAGAGAAAAAACTCATTTGTAACATATCAGTGTCATTATGTTGGTCCAAACTGCAGCCAATCAGGCTCAAGCACCCTCTAGAACCTTCTCCTCAGAAGCTCAAGCCCTCAGATTTTCTACCGCACGTCGTGTGAAGGGAGTCTCCCTGAGCTCTGCTCAGTTTTCTTCAGAGTTTGTCTCTTCAACTTATTTTTTCCAGAATGTCAAGTAAGAAGTCTTTGTTTCGAGCTTGCTCTTCATGTGGGAAGCTACGGTTGTTTGAGAAGGACCCCCACCAAAAGTGTATTTACTGCCTGTACCCTGACCACAAGGTGGATGAATGTAAATTCTGTAGAGCTCTTCCTTCTAAGACTCTCAGAGACAGGGAAGGTCGTCTTCTTATATGGTTGAAGCGCCTCCAAGATAAAGAAGATGTTCTGTCAGACGCAGTAAGTCTTCAGTCAGGCTGTTCCACTGTCCCTTCCAAGCGTGGGAGTGTTCAAGACTTGCCTTCTCCTTTTCTTCAGAAAAAGAAAAAGCTGGCTTTGCCTGTGGCACAATCTTCAAGTTCTATGCCTTCTGTGTCAACGCCCACGAGACCTGGCTCTCAGGCGTCTTGTCCAGGCTCTATCAGTATTCTGACAGTCTTGACTCCCAGGTCGTCGACGGGCTCGTCGACGACCGTTCCGTCCACAAGATTGGCTTTGCTGTCTTCGTCGACGACCTCTGTGACGACGACGTCTGCTTCCTCGTCGTCGACGACGGTGATGTCGACGTCCTCGGCGTCGACGAGAGCTACTACAATCCCGTCGACGATCCCTATTGTCTCGTCGGCGACGAAGTTGCCGTCGACGAAGAAAACCTCTTCGACGTCGAAGGATTCATCGTCGACGAAGGTCCCGTCGACGTCAGCCTCTCCGTCGACCACCTCGTCGACGTCGACATCGTCGACGAAGAAGGCAACGATGGTTTCGACGACGAGAGCCCCGTCGACGTCGAGTGCTCCGTCGACCAGCTCCACGACGACGGCGTCGTCGTCGAAGAAAGCGACACCGGTTCCATCGACGAAGGTACCGTCGACGAAGGTACCGTCGACGACGATGCCGTCGACGAAAGTATCGTCGACGAAGATACCGTCGACGAAGACACCGTCGACGAGGCTGCCGTCTCCTCAGATCCCAGCAAAGAAGACTCCGTCGACGCACGTTTCGTCGACGACGATACCGTCGACGACGAATCCCTCAGTGGGCCCTACCTCGTCGACGATTTCCTCAGCGGCATGTTCAGGATCCTCGTCAGGATTGGGTTCTTTTGCCACCATGCCTCTGGTACCACTGCCTTCCTTGACCTCTGGCAGGGATTCTTCTCTGCAGTTGCCACCTCCTGATCTCCAATTACCCTCACCTTTGATGGCAACTGATCACGAGACTGGATCTATGGGGGACGATGATGACGATGAAGCTCACAGTCCATCGGAGTTAATCATAAAATGTCAAGACTCCAGTTCTGACCAGGAGGAGGTGGAGGAAGTGGTCCAACCGGATGACCAATTGGTCCAGTTTCCTATGGCATCTTTCCCAGTTTCTTTGTTTTCAAACCTCCAGCATATGCTGGATGACTACAACCGAAGGTTTCCGCCTACCCCTCAGGGTACTCCAAGCCACGCTCCTGCGGAGGACTCCGGCCCTGCCACCCATCCGCAGTCTTTGGAGCAGCCTGCTTTGCCAGAGCTTCCCCGCCCTCACCCCCCTCTTATTCCGCAACCTGGTGCGCACGGGGTGGATGAGTCGGACAGTGAAGAAGGAGAATTACACCAGGATACTGACGATGAGCAGGATCCAGATATGGTGGATTACGACGACTATCGGATACAGACACCTTCTCCGCAACAGCCAGAGGCAGGTGATTCGCCTTCCATTGATACAGCAAGCTTCCATGTGCTGATGAATAAAGCGGCGGACCGCTTTAAATTGCCAAGAGAACAGCGGCAAGAAGATTGCTTTCTCTACGATTTCAAAAACAAACCATACAAACAAATTCACACCATACCAATCATAGAATTTGTATGGAAAGAAGGGATGAGGATTATGAATTCTCCAAACTCCTTGCCGGCACAAGTCCCTCGCCTGGAAAGGAAGTACAAGGCTCCTGCAGGTTCTCCTGCTTGTTTGCTGTCGCATCCCAAACCAGACTCGGTTGTCACACAGGCGGCACAGCGACGATCCCGTAATCCGGCGACTCCTCTCACTACTCCACCGGATAGAGAGGGTCGACGTTTGGACGCCATTGGGAAGAAATTTTCCACCATGTCCTCTACGTCTGTACGCGCTGGAAATGCATTGGCCATTCTAGGTCGTTTCGACAGGCAAATGTGGTCTGACATTTCCGCATTCGTTTCACTAATTCCAGAAGCGTCCAGAGCGGAAGCCCAGCAAGTTCTCCAGGATGGCATGAGGGCGTCAGAGGAAATGATTGACTGTGCGATTGATGTGGCGAGTACGGGATTTCGCATCCTCGCCAGTGCTGCGGCTCTCCGCCGCCAGGGCTGGCTTAAATCCACTTCTTTCCGACAAGAAGTCCAGTCGAAGATACTCGACATGCCCTATGACGGTGTATCTCTTTTTGGCGCTCACATTGACGAGGCGCTTGAGTCAATTAAAAAGGACACCGATACAGCAAAATCGCTAGTCTCTTTACAATTTAAGAAGCAGCCCTTTCGTGGCGCCCGTGGAAGAGGTTCGTCTTCCACAACTTTTCGAGGAGGACACACTCAGTACCGCCAATTCAACCAAGGCAATCAACGTTACTCCTCCCAGCAGTCTACTCGCCAAAATCAGTCAAGACCCTATAAAGGAAAACCTACTTATAGGGGTGCCAACAACAAACGCCAGTGACTCTCATGTCACACAAGGAGTTGGAGGGAGAATCTCGCAGTTTTATTCCCAATGGTCTCTGATAACATCGGACCAATGGGTATTGGACATTGTTCGCAAGGGTCATGCCTTGGAGTTCACAGAGATTCCTCCTCATTCTCCGCCATCAGGCCCGCCACCTCCCCATTTGCTAGAATTGCAACATCAAGTTCGTCTTCTCATACTAAAAGGTGCAGTCGAAGTGGTTCCTATATCACAACAAGGGACAGGTTTCTACTCACGTTTTTTCCTCATTGCCAAGAAGACGGGAGAGTGGCGGCCTATACTGGATTTGAGGGCGCTCAATTTCTTTCTAAAACAGCAGTCTTTCCGCATGCTCACATTGTCAGAAGTCTTGCGGCTTCTCTGCAGCGGAGATTTTCTGTCCACGATAGATCTGCAAGACGCCTATTTTCATGTGCCGATTCTGCAACAACATCGCCAATTCCTGAGGTTCAAGGTGGGCACTGTCCATTACCAATTCAAGGTGCTGCCTTTCGGCCTGCGTTCAGTGCCTCGTGTTTTCACGAAGGTCCTGGCCCCAGTCATGGCTTATCTACGTCTTCAAGGAGTGCAGATTTTTCCTTATCTGGACGATTGCCTCCTGAAATCTCCGTCTCCTCTTCAGCTGGCTCACGACACAAGTCTCTGCCTGCGGACTTTCGAGTCACTGGGGTTGACCATCAACGTGGACAAGTCACACTTAACACCATCACAAAGGAGGAACTTCCTGGGTGCCATTCTCGACACGGAATTATCAAAAGCCTTCGTTTCCCAAGAACGACAGGTGAAAATAGTACGTCTGGTCACCCTCATCCGTTCAAAACAGTCAGTTTCTGTGCGCATGTTGAAGTCCTTTCTGGGGATGGCGTCGTCCTGCATCGCTCTACTCCCGAATTGCAGGCTCCGCACTCGCCCTATTCAGGAGGAACTAGACCTGCAATGGCGCCAAGTGTCAGGATCCTTCAACGATCTAGTGAGAGTCTCGTCTCGCATGAAAGACAGTCTCCTTTGGTGGAGAGAACCATCCAACCTAAACGAAGGAGTTTCCTTTCTGGCCCTTCCTCCGGATCTAACACTGACCACAGATGCATCCATGGAGGGTTGGGGAGCTCATCTCCTAGACCTTTCAATCAAAGGAAAGTGGACTCCGTCACAACGAACATGGCATATCAACAGATTGGAGCTGCTGGCGATCTTCCTTGCTCTCAGATCTTTTCTGCCAGTAGTGCAAGGAGAGTCCGTGCTGGTTCAAACGGACAACACAACCAGCATGCACTACATGAACAAACAGGGCGGCACAAGATCTCAGCCCTTGTCTCGGCTAGCTCAGAAGATCTGGAACTGGGCTCTTCGCCATCGAATCTCCCTGACGGCGGTCCATCTGCCGGGGGTTTCAAACATACTAGCGGATTCGTTGAGCAGGTCCACATCATCGACCCACGAGTGGGAGCTTCATCAAGAGACTCTGGACATGGTGTTCCGCCGATGGGGTCGTCCCCTGATGGACCTTTTTGCCACTCCACTGAATCGGAAGTGCCCCGCCTTTGCGAGCTGGCATCCTCATCCGGGGTCCAGCGGCAACGCCCTTCTCATGGACTGGAGCGGCCTGTTCGCCTATGCATTTCCTCCCATACCATTGGTGCCGAGGACGTTGTGGAAGATGCGCAGGCAACCCTGCCACTTGATACTGATCGCACCTCGTTGGCCCAGACAGGCTTGGTTCTCAGAACTTCTTCTGTTGTCCCAATGCACGCCCATTCGTCTACATCCACGTCCAGACCTTCTGTCCATGGACGAGGGCCAAGTCTGCCATCCAGACCCGACCACTCTTCAGTTATGGGCATTGAACCTGAATACCTCGAATTCGCGAACTTACAGATGCCCCAAGAATGCAGAGAGATTCTAGCTTCTGCTAGAGCTTCCTCAACTGTTCAAACGTACAAACTAAAGTGGAAACGGTTTTGCCATTGGTGCGCAGAAGCAAATGTCCATCCACTCACTTCTGCCCCGGAACAGCTGTTGCCTTTCTTTCTAAGCCTTGCTCAGTCTGGCCTCTCTCATGCCACCTTGAGGGTCTTTCTGGCAGCTATTTCACGTTTCAGGCATGATGGCTCAACCTCTCTCTGCTCATCCAGAATTATCAGACAATTCTTTAAAGGTCTCTTCAGGAAGTTTCCTCCTATCAGACGCCCGCCTCCGGCATGGCAACTCAACGTGGTATTGTCACAGCTCATGAAGCCTCCTTTTGAGCCAATCCACAGAGCAGACAACAAATTTCTTACCTGGAAGGTCGTTTTGCTTTTGGCCCTAACATCTTCTCGCCGTGTGAGCGATCTTCATGCTTTCACAATCAAGCCTCCTTATTTGCAATTCAAAACCGATGGAGTATCTCTTCGTACCAATCCCTCTTTTTTGCCAAAAGTGCCTACAGATTTCCATCTGAACGAACCTGTCTTCTTGAAGACTTTCTTCCCGAATCCACAGTCACCGGCAGAACAACGCCTTCATTCCTTAGACATCAGCCGTTGTCTAAAGTTTTACATTTCAAGAACTGCCCCTTTCCGCAAATCAGATCAACTTTTTGTAGCATATGGAAGAATGCGAAGGGGACATTCAGTGACAAAACAAACACTTGCAAGATGGCTCTCAGCAGCCATATCCTACTGTCACCAACAAGCTGGCAAGCCTTTACAGTGTCCTGTGAAGGCACATTCGACGAGAGCGATGGCGTCTTCCACCGCCTTGTTTGCCGGAGTGCCTCTACACCAGATTTGCCGGGCGGCAACGTGGTCGAATAGGCACACCTTTACCAGACATTACTGTTTGGATTCCATCAATGAGGCGGATACCGCAGTGGGGCAAGCAGTGCTTCGCCATCTCTTTAAATAAGGTGAGCCTCTGTTCCCTCCTCCTTTTTCTTCTGTGATTGCTATATGCTTTTAAGCTATGTGTTTACTTCTTGTGAAGATGCTTGCAATCCCAGTGCTAAGGAGTTACTGCTATCTATTCTATTCAAGCATGTGAATCTATGAAAGACACCCCTAATACTGGAGAAGAACTATCGTTACTTACCTGTAAACAGGTGGTTCTCCAGTATTGGTGTCTTTCATAGATTCACATGCGACCCACCCTTCCTCCCCTCAGAGGCTCTCTTCTCCTCATACGCTATTATTACTAGTGCTACGAAAATCTGAGGGCTTGAGCTTCTGAGGAGAAGGTTCTAGAGGGTGCTTGAGCCTGATTGGCTGCAGTTTGGACCAACATAATGACACTGATATGTTACAAATGAGTTTTTTCTCTTGTAATGTCTTCCTATGGAAGTTACCATTTAGAGGTTTTACAGTGTATTATCTCTATTTTTATTACTCTATGATATTATCATTTATGTTATATTAGCAATATTGCTATTTTTATGTACCGTGGGACTCCCACTTCGACGACGGGGAATATTCAAGCATGTGAATCTATGAAAGACACCAATACTGGAGAACCACCTGTTTACAGGTAAGTAACGATAGTTCTTCTCCAGTATTGGAAGCTTTCATAGATTCACATACGCCCACCCTCCTCCCCTGAGAGGCTCACCTCAGATTGGGTACGGAAAGTATTATAGCACAAGTGCCCGAAAATCAGAGGGGCAAGAGGTTCTCTCAGGAGGGTTCTAGAGGGTGACTGCCTCTGATTGGCTAAGAGAAAAGTTTGGTCCTTTTTTACATAACGAAGGTTATGGGTTGCAAAAGAAAAATGGGCCTAGGCCTTTTTTACAGTTAGCTATACTGCTAACCATTGCTTTTTTATGTACCGGAGACTCCTGTCTCGACGACGGGGAAATGATTCGGGTATGTGAATCTATGAAAGCTTCCAATACTGGAGAACTACAGTTACAGGTAAGTAACTTGTTTTCTTTCAGTATGGCGAACCCTTCGGCAACCAGGCTTGCCTGTCTTCAGATCCTTAGCAATTCCACTATGAAGATAAGTTCTCCTCCCACCTGACAGAGCCTCCCCTACTGTGACTCGAGACAGTTTGTCTAGCAGGTCTTAGGAATGAGTAGAAGAAGTCCTCATTGGCATCGCCAAGTCAAAAGAGGTTGTGCCGAAGCTGCCCTTTCCTTTGCCAACTCTTTCTGTCCACTATCAAATAGCTAATTCCTGCTAAGTGGTAAGCAGTTAACAACCACCTGCTCTACCTGGCTCAGTGGCAGGCTACTGTCCTCTGAGCCAGAGTTGTTAACTCTCCGTAGCCAAGGATATATATTCCATCACAAAAGGGAAGAAGGAGGGGCTGAGAGACAAAACCGGATTGAGAGCAGTTTTGGGTCAGGCAGCACAACATACATTTTCTCAAAGTCACTATCCCACTTTCATTATTAAACATCTGATTTCAGTATTAAATACATTTTTGAAAATGAAGTACCAAATAACTTTCAAGCAATTTCGTAGTATTTTTCCAAATGGAGATTGGAAATAAAGATTTTAATTCCATCTAGGTTTATTCACGAAAAAGTCTAGCAAAGCTTACACTGTGAAATAGCTCTTGGGGTTTATTTCATCGTAAACATATACTAACCCTAATAAGTAATGAGCCATAGTAAGTAATGCCCCCGTTGGCTTGTGAGGCACACTTTAGGAGTGACTTATGCGTACATAAAAACAGGCTTTTCCAACATGATGAAGGCATTTTATTTGCCATGTGTTAGTGCAGTTCATTTAAACTTCAGCCCAGCCAAAGCACAGTGTTGATCCTGGCAGATGTATACTTTTGTCATAGATGTGGTTGGTATAAATGAGCATTGCAGCCTATATCTTTACACCATTGGTGCATATTCTATGCCATCTAAAATGGTTTTAGAGGACAGTTAATCTTATGGGTGAAACAATTACCATTCTAGAGCTATATAGCACACACTGTGGCACTAATCAGTAGTAACATGGCACACAATCCGATTACCAGAAAAAGGCAAAAAATCTGGGATGACCTTTCAGAAAAGGCAAATTTGGTACATCAACTCACCGGCATAAGATTGACTGGATCCATTCTGGTCTATGGTCATCCCTGCAGCTGAAGGTATGGCTATAGATAGCAGGGAACTGCCACTAGCCTGGACTCATTAAACCAATCACTAGCCAAGCCATAAGTGAGCAACTTATGGCAGGTTCTCAGTTGGAGCAGTCAGTCACCTTTTGGTTATTTTTGCGGTCATGTCCTATGTGCTTCAATCAAGACCCCTCTTCAGTGCAGATACCACTTAAAATGAAATCTAAATTATTCAGTTTCAGATGTTTCCTTAACTACTTGTGAGCAGGTTCTGCTCCCAAGTTTAGTTTAAAGGCATTCCAAAATCTGCAGCCTTGTATACTGAAGTTCAACCTCCATGTATCAACTCCTGAAGATTTCTTATTGGTGATTACAAAATAATTTGTCTCAAAACCTGTGCTTTACAGAGCTTTGACTTCCAAAGTAGGTGTATTGATTTCCAGTTTCTACACAGAAAAGGCATCCTCGCTAGCCACAGGAATATATCGAAATTAGAATTATATGAAGGTCATTGATGTATAAAATGCCGGACTTCAGTTTGTAAAATCTAGGCATTTTATTCCCACAGATGTTAAGAAGTAAGTCACTGACCTGCAAGATGGTTTTTATTGTTTTCCAAGTTGGATTCAGGGGATGTTGCAGTGAAGTCAAAATGTACAGTGTGTTCGTTGATGGAAAACGCTATTAGATTGCCTTCTAGAAATCAAATACTGTGGCCAGTTAGTGCCCTTTACCAGGATATGAAGTGCGTATGTGCAGTTGGTTCAGCAGTACTTCTTGTCATAGATGTTGAACTTCAGCAACTGCACCTTTGACCAATCCTGTTGTGCTACTCTTTCATGAATGCGTGCTTTAAGTAATCAATGTTATCCTAGTATTTGTCACTCTCCAGTATCACTATTCACAAGGGAGCAATTCTGTGCAGCATCTGTTGGACATGTGCCTACAAAATACTGGTTCTGTGTGCTTCTACCAGAGTGGTTTAGACCCTTCCCATCTGTCTGGCTTCAGACAATGTTTTTACCACCTAACTCTTTTTAACTCAGGTCTCATGGCTGCTTGCTGTCTCCAAGCTTATTTAATACTCAAGCCGAACATTTTGCCATACCACAGGCAAACATGGAACTTACTTTTACGTGTACTCTGATATCCAGGAACTATAGTATATATAATGTCCTGATGGTGCAAAATGTGTTTGTTCCCCCATTTTCTTTCGGGGCACCTTGTGGTATTACAGAGCGGACAGGAGATACTTGCATGGACCCTTCTGTAATACAACTTGCACCAGAGGAGATGATGTGGTCTGTCGGCTAGACTGCCGACTTTGGTGCTGAAAACCAGGGTTCGAGCCTTGGGGTCGGCTCCAATACCTTCGGGTCGAGTTCGCGCTATATAAATATGCAAAACAAAAAGAACAAACTGTGTGTTACTTGATCAAAAGATTTGTTTGCACATTTGTATGGCATTGTGGATTTGTGCACATTTGGGAATGCATTTGCACCCATGCCATATTACAGATGCCTAAACAAGGGCAAAGAAGCCATAGGGAAGCACCTCAGATGTGGCGCATAGGGAGACACACAGATGTGTGCGCCACATCTGAGGTGCTTCCTGTTAATTCCCTTAATGGGTGCACTCCCCCGTTCTCTGCTTGACACACCCAGTGAAGGGTGCATCATGCTGCACCCAACGTGAAATTAGATGCCAGATCTGGATGACGATCTGCAGAGGCTGCTAAGAAACTTCCTGCAATGTATGCGAGAGGTGTGGTATTGGATGACAAGCTGCTGCTTTGATATACATTCAGTTAAGTCCAGAGAGAGCAGTAAGTCCATCTGAGATGGACCTTCTGACCCCAAGAGATTGGTGTACTGATGATTCCTGTTAAACTCTGGAAATAGTGGATTCAGAATAGATCCTGAGCTTTTAATAGCTCCTCAAATGTTGTTAATAACATTGAGTTGGTTTTTACAGCTCACACTACTCTATAATTCTACCCAAGATTACTGCATCGGGCAGAGGTTCTGCTTCAGCAATAGGGCTTGGATCTGATCTAGATTATGATAATTCAGTATACTTGAGAATCCCATGTGGTCTTTTGGGAAACCTATAGTTCATTCCGAGTACTGTGGCCTACTTCTTCAAAGGAGGTGGGTGGTGTGAGTCTGTTCGCTTCACTGGTTGACGTTCTCAGCACACATTTTGCTTACAACTCTTTGAATTTTACACTGTCTACTGTGTGGGCAAGACATATGTTTATGAACAACTTCTTCAAAGTTTCTCTTCGATCTGTGAACCATGTTCTTCTTGGGGGTCCTTGGCTTCTAGTTACAGCAGGAATTGCCTTTAGTGTATTCTGTGGATACCTATGATCAGTTCAAGTGTAGGAAGCTTCTAAATCCATGGTTTCATGATTTCAGTTGCTCTTAATTATATCTTGCACGAGTACCAGTTAAGTTTGCTGATTAAGGCTAAAAACAAAAACACATAGCAGGGAACAATCACTTTCGAAATGCTCTAGTATTCATCTGAAATAACACAGGGTAAAATAAATTAGATTAATATTAAATTACATTCAGGGCTTTGATAGTTGACACTTGGAAGAATTTTACCCTCTGCCCAGCAAAGGCTATACAGGTCCAGCGGCATCTACCACAGACGAAGAAACTCAGTACAGAAGTATTTGGCCTACCTGAAGTTTAAATGAATCTCATTTGTACTTTGGCCCTGTTCGTTTTAAGACTAACCAATTAAAGAGAGAATTATGCATTATTAATTGGAAATTCATCAGCATTTCAGTAGAGGTGAACCTAAGGGGTATCAAGGAATGGAAATGGATATATTAAATCAGCAAACTCAACTGATTTGAAGAAAAATTATTTTGTGAAGTACAGTGGGCTGGCAGGAGAACTTACCTGGATCTTCTAAAATGGAATATCTAAAGCAGTACCACTGAGAAAACAATTGATTGATGAAAAGCTTTCTTAAAAACCATTTTCAATCCCATAAATGTGACAATAGAACAGAAGCTTCAGCTGCTATCAGAATAACCTGCTCCACTAATGTCTTCATGATGCCCCAAGCCAGAAACTGTTTTCTACAAGATGAAACTCTTCAAAGTGTAGAACCATTTATGACGTTAAGACGACTAAGATGTTACCATAGGCAGTTTTTTGTTGTACGTGGTGAATTGAGTTTCTTCCTATATATTGTGCACCCACTGTTTTTAAGCTGTGATCGTCCTTAAAGATATATGTTATTTCATTCAGCCCCACTAGAGAATATTCCATTACTGCCTGTACTTTTATCTTATTCCCCTTGCCCCGGGGTAAGGAACACACTACGTAACATGCTGAATTGTGTGAATGATTGCCTCCTACAACTCCATGATCCAGCGTCCCACCCAATTCAGCTTCAATGATGAAATTTTAATGGTGGTAAAATAAGTCGCTACGAGGATCTAGAGTCCATGAGCAGTTCCACAGCCATAGATTGATGACCTCACACATGGGGGATTTCCTCAGTGAGAAGCACCTGTTGACTCTAATAGGCCTCATTGTTGGAAAATGGCAGTTTTCAGCCAAACATTGACTTTGATGACGTCCAAGCACTACCGGAATCTGCTGTCTACCTTTCTCTTTATGATCATGTCTGAAACCTATGTATCAAAAAGAGAGGGGGGGACTAAGGAGCTTATAAAGGTCCAGTGTCCGTGCTCCGAAAATCAATATTTAAACAACAAGGAGGACAAAGTTCCTATGTCAGGGTGCAAAAAGTCACCCATGCATCGTGGTGCAAAAAGTCACCCATACTTAAAAAATTGGAAGAAAAAGAAAGGAAAAAGAGAAAGGGGGATTCCTAGGTGTAAAAGACCCAAAATTATGAGAGGGAAAAACATTGTGTTTCCTCTGTTGCCCTCACACACCCCGAAGAGTGTCATGCTTCATCATCGGGCGTTTGCTCCTCGTAGGGCCGGCGCTGCAATTCCCTACGGGTCCCCCGAAGGGTCACTTTATCGGAGATCTTTTAGAGGAATGCCGGATGATGCATGCGGGTGTGCGGGTAATGAGTCAAGAGGAGGGTAAAGAAAAATCGTGCCAGTGTGATAGATTGAAATTAAAACAAGGGTAAACATGCAGCGATATGTTTAGAAGTATACCCTTGGCAGTCAATACTGCTAAAAATTATTGACCCAAGAGGCCTATTATGCCTAGGTGTCAATTGTCAAGGTCAACATGTTTCGCGCTTCCGTTGCCCATAGGTCGTTAGCGCTTCGTCAGGACCATAAAGAATAAGTAAAGTGCACGTGATTTAGTGAGTATAAAAATTACCCTCTTATCTCAATCAGGGTGGAGTAGAACCTGTGTACCCTTATCATGGTCACAGCTAATAGGTGGAGGCCACTCCTGAATGAAGCCTAGGAAATTGAAAAAGAACAAAACAAAGTAATAAGACAGCATCGATGACAACTTGATGCCGCAAAATGTACCACATGTGTGTACATCAATTACACTTAAACAATAAAGTAGAAAGGCACATAGGACAGGTTAATCTTAACTGGTCAAAAAGAGGGGGGGGGGCTTTGTTTAATGTGGTTTTGGCCCCTACCCTGCATAGCATAAATATTGAAAAAAGGCGGGGAGGAGTTTAAGTGGTCCTCAACCTAGTAAAGTTTAAAACATATGCTCCATACAACAAAGCAATCTGTCCTGGTTTGTTTACTTAAACCGAGCGTACAAACTGTAAAGTTATAAGTGCTCAAAGAATATGCTCACCAAGCACTGCGTGTAGTAATCCTACGTGGTCAGAAATATGGGCGCCCGCAAGTAACCGGGCTGTAAAAACAAACACAGAGACAGCAGCATACAGGCACATTAGCCAATCATCTGAAGTGCTGGGCCGTGTGCTCACAGTGCAGGATATTACATCTTTGAAGTACTTACAAATGAGTGCGGGTGCTGCCTTCTTGCAACCTACCCAAGACCACGCTTCTGCCGAAAGGAGACTCACATCGGCAAAACCGCCAGTTTAAATGCACAGGCCGGGTCAGGTGTGAGGTGGTATCCTTTTCCGGAGAGGTAAGGAATCCTAGTGAGAAGCAACTAAATGAGTATGTGTGAGCACCGGAGATAAACGCGCATGAGCTTTAATCGGGCACACTACTCCCCTGCTCATGCGCAATGGCTCACTACATGATCAAGAAACGGGAATTGTCGAAAAAATTGCCCAGAAACGTACAGGCAATTTACAACATGAAATAATTTACGTACAATGCCCTCCATCGCCACATAATTTACCATAACGGGTTATCTTAATGTCATATCTGGACCGCACTTCATCCTGCAAGTAATATAGCCCTGTGATACTGCTACCTAATCGTGAACACTCAAATGGACTCCAGCACTTTCTTAAAATACAATTTGTTAAATTGCTATCTTATGTCTGAAACCTGCCTGTTGGAGAATGACAATATGTATGAACCTTAAGGATACATGTCACCTGAAGCACTACCGTCATCTCCGATACCAGGTTATCTTTGTGTGCTGTCGGGCAACATGTATTGAAAACAGTCAAGCATCTTTTTTTGTGTGCTCCGTGTAACTAGAACTATCAGAATGTCTTTAGTGAAATGTAATTGTTGAAATGTCTATTGATAAAAATGTTTTAATTTAAACTTTTTTGATTACAAATATTCCCTGTGCTTAATTTAATAGTATTGCTTGCATGTTTGCTCGAAAACATTTAATTTGAAAAGCAAATAATCTTTCCCCAACAATAATCTGTGCAGATAAATTACTATTCTTCCTCCAAACCTAGAGTATTTTCGGAAGGGTTCTTTTTGGAAATCCTACCCCACGTTCTCTTCGCAATATTGTGATGTGTTAAAATGCATTATGATAATAATGTGTTGAATTTATTATTGTCTGGTTAGATATATTGCAACTCTAAGTCCATTCCTGGGATATTTGGGCACGGTGCTTCTCACAGATCCAAGGCTTAGTAGCTTTTATTCGACTGTAATATTTAATACCATATTATGTTTACTTTTTAACCATGGAGTTGATTTTATATAATTGCACTGGAGGGTGTTTTCTCAAAAAATCCTAAAAGCAAATCGTTTTTTAGGTAAATGTTTCAATCAGTTTGTGTTTTTTCCAATAGTATTTTACCAAAAACCCTACAAATCCCAGAATCCTAACTACAGATAACCTTAGCTGCAAGAATATATTACGTGCAGCCATTTTCTCATTTTAATGCATATATAACAATTACGAAAATGACTAACATTCTGAGCTGCTCCCCACAGCTCCTTTTTCACAATCCACAGATCAACTCAGTTGATAATGTTATAATTTTAAGGCCTGGATCAATGTAAGGTTCATTGGTTTAACCTGTACCATATTAAAGGTGATGAGGAAGAACTTACTCTAATGCCCCCTTCTGTTGGCCAGAAAATCTCCACTGCGTGGAGCATAATTGGTATCTATATTTGGAGCAGATTTCAACGAAGAGAACCGGCATCTATCGGAGCATAAAAAAACACAGATTAGAAGATCCAAAATAAACCTAAAAAAAAGCTACAAAATGATAGGAAATGCCAAATATCGAACAAAGCACAGACCGCGTATACGGGGAGAGTAAGGTACTGGCTGAAAGTATATGATGAGCTCAATGAAGATGAGACCCACAAAGCAATTGTGACACACCAAAATTGAATTTATTCACCTTTAAATATGTCTCCATTGCTGACCTGCCCCAGCTGACCCTGAAGTAGTAAGCCTCCACCTTGGATTGATCTTTTAGCGAATACTCTATAGTGACACTGTGTTGTCTAGGGCTGTAGAACGTGAAGTCGCTCAAGCTTTATAACCATATAAGGACACAAAGTGTCAACCTTATAGTAATAAAATGTTCAAAACGTTTGAAAGCTATACAGAATCTGAGAGCTATGAGTACAATACACTTCAGGAATGGTGTATCTAAATAGCTATTCACTGTGGATGTTGACAGAAGCCAGAGGAAACCAAGCAGGTCTTGTCAGCTGACACACCTGCTTCAGCAAGTAGGCTATACACTAAATATAGTTTCAAACTTTGGACTTTCAAGCCATGATTTGTGCTTCTTGAGCATTATTTAAAAAATACAATGACGAAGAGCGACATGGCCACTGTATCGTTGAGTGTAAAATACAGGAGGTAACGCTAAGTTTAACAGAACAGTTCTGAGCGAAGGAAGCTTCTTGCATCATATATTTTGTCATTTTACTCAGCACTTTTGGGTTAGTTGCTAGATTTTGCAGGCGTTGTTGGCTTTGCCAATATCTTTAGCCATGTTGTAGATCAACGTGGCTGCCAGGAAACATGGCTAAGAGTTAGAAAAAAGCACTATGATACAGCCAACACTGACCGCATCATAGTGCCTTTTTATCTAATGGCGGGTGGGAAACACAGACAAGGGGATGGAGAGTGGGAGGGAACATGCAACCTGGGTAACAGAAGGGTTGGTGAAAGGGAACGTCATAGCTTTTTTGTTCTTATGGTAGGTGGGGAGCCACAAAGACAACAAAGTCAACAGGGGGGTGGGAGGGAAGAAGCAACAGAGACAAGGGTGGAGGTGAGAGGGAAATCAGAAACAAAGACAAGGGGAGTGGGAGGTGAAGAAGCAATATGAACAGGTGAGGGTGGGTGGGGAAGAAGCAACTCTGACAAGGGACCTGGGAGGGTAAGAAGCAACACGGACAACAAAAGGTGGGAGGGAGAAGAAGCAATACAGGACAAAGAAAGCAAGTGAGGAAGAAATAAAAGTAGTACCTCAATCACAGTGCGAGCAGCAGAAGGGCACTAATCAATATGAAGAAATTAGTACTTGGTCCCTGCTCTACACAAAAGAAGAAGAATTGATGCCGGCATGCACTAGCCAATTAGGAGACAGCAGATAAGAGTGACAATAAAACAAACGAATGGTAAGCAATGGGTGGGCTCCAAGTCCCTTCTAGGAAACAATATCTCTTGCATGCAGCAGCGCATGCACGCTGACTTAGGTGAGGCCTAAAAACAGCTGTGACTTCATTAGTGGAGTTGCTTAATGTCTCAAATACTGTCTGTGTTACATCTGTTTTTCAGCAGCTGAATATGCAGGCATTGCATTATAGCACACTTTGGAGCACACGGATGCACAACGTTTCATACCCTCCATACACATAATAATATCATTTTACATTTGTAGCAGGTGCTACTGCAGTTTTTGTGAAAAACAAGGGTACCCCAATTTATCGAACATAAACTCTTTAAATGCTGCATTAGCCTGTCGGAACTCGAACTTTGAACCTGCATGTTACACACAGATGTCAGTAGTGTATGCTTAACTCACTGAGCCAACTAATCTACTTTAAAGCTACACAGTGCAAAATAAATGTTGATAGCCTTTTTATTTAGCCAACATAACAGGCATGTGAATTCCTGGCTTGATTAAAAACATTTAATAGAATTAGAGAAGGTAAACGGCAGACTAGCTTGTGATATAGCATGCCAACCTTGTGATAAAACCTTCTAACCTGTGAGACTATAATGTATGAAGCTGAGACTAACAGATGCACTGAACTACCTGTAGTAGCTACAGGGGAGTAGATATGTTTGGGTAAGAAGTATATGTGCTGTCCCTTGGCACAGAAGAAAGGAATTGAAGGTACGTTGTGATCATCAGGAAACCTATGTTGTGAGGTTCCGAGTGTCAAAAAGTGGAGTCACAGTAAGATACATTTAGGGAGGAGATGCTACTGCATTTGTGTTTGTGGTGGGGAATGTGGGGCGGTGTTGTGAAAGCGGGGCGTCGTGGATACAGGTGTGAAGGGATGTCATTGTATACAGTAGGGCGTGGTGGTAAGATGTGGTTATAGTGAGATGTAGTGGTTTGTTACTAGATTGGCATGTATCAAATGTTAAGGGCGGGTAGTAGAGGTTGGTTATGAAGAAGCACTACAATATCTATCCCAGTAATAAAATGGGTAACTGATGTTGCTGGAAGTATTGCTAAACAATATGAGAAGAAAGAGCCTTCTAGACTCTAGTCCACTCCTTCGGACCAGTCTTCTTGAAGTCACTGCAGGAGCAGCTTCATTTGAGCAGTTTAGTAAGATGAGATCATGATATTCAGCCCTCACTGGACCAAAGTTGAGCCTTGGATAGATCCTTTTTGCGACTAATACTGTGCCTAATAGACCAATGAGACACTAACAAGTCGTGGTCTGCTGTAGAACCCATTGACAGAGCCACGAATCTGAACTCGTTTTCATATTATATTCCTTTAAAAGGAAGCACTGGGCAGGGGAAGAGAGATCACTGAGAAGCCCTGGTGGATGGCAATTGCTCTGCACTGGTGCACAGCCAACCACTAGGATCACTGCACAAATACCGGAGCAGCAATGGCTGCTGATGGGGTCTCACTACTACTGATGCGGAGCAGCAAGAGGAAGAGGCACTGTACCCTTATTCAGCCAGGGGAGCTAAAGGGCAAGAATATGTTGGCACCGAGGGCATGCAGAATTGACTTTTTGCTCCCCATCTGTCCTGACTACCTGAAAGCCTACTCCAAGACCCCCAATGTTAGGGGAAAAGAGGTGGGGCAGAAGGGAGCATTCAAGTTGTCTAAAAAGAGCAGAGGCAGGTTGGTGCACAATGATGCACACTTCCTTACACCATGATGGTGCCTGAAGCATTAATCTAAATTCTAATGCGCAATGTACAGTGTCTCCTACGCGTCATATCATTTCCAAACCGTCTCTGCCCAGGCTCCTCCCTAGAGATGCACTCTGTGACACAACGAACAACATCGATAGTTTTAATGCTGGCCCTTTATCGATTAAGCAGTACTACTGAGGCAAGGTCAAGCAGCTGTAGAAACTCAACAGTCTCACAGTGACGCATGCGCGCTGGAACTGAATGGGTGGGTGTGCATCGGGGGAATATAAGGGAAGAGCTGGGCAGGGCCATTGGGCCAGCATACGGGAACCCCGAAAGCCTCTCTGATGGCCGCCATGAATAGACACAGATCACATTTATTAGGCCAGGGCGGTCTCCTGCTTGTCAGAGCTTACTGCAACGAAGATGGCTGATTGAAAGTAACACACTGTATCAATTTACACAATCTCCTCAAATTTCGGGTCCTCTAATTCCAAATTCTGTATCCTAAACGGCGCTACCCAGCTGTTACCTATTCTGGGCATGCAGTCAATGGGACAAGACAAGCTAGGCGTGCAAAGGGGCATATTCTTCCAGGCAATAGCGGGAATAAAACACACTTGGAGCGAGTGAGACAGGTGCACCTTTGCACTGCTCCCCACACTTTTCATTTCCTCACATTTTCTTTCCTTCAGTTCCAGTGTATGTGACTCACCCGCCATGGGCCTCTTGGCAAGCCAGGGGTTGCAGCTGCGACTCCTGGCTTGCTCCCTACCACCCCGGCACTTCTTTTGCGACCCCTGCCCTTCAAAGTGGCAATATCTGCTCCAGGAAGGTAGAGGCAGCTTCGCCCTCCCTCTTTAAAGCTCATTTGTTTTATTTATTTACGTTAACAGTGAGTAATTGTATTATTATTCACTAATAGTGTAATAAAAACTGGAGCATCAGGTAAGTAAAAATATTTTAAATGTATGTTGTGTGCATACTTGGGGGTGAGAGTGTGATTGTCAGAGAGAGATTGTTTGTGTCAGTGTTTGTGTATGTAAGCATGTGTCTGAATGACAGTGACAGTGAGAGGAGTGGCAATAAATGAGGCTAAATAACAGTAAGGGAGTTTGAGTGATTCAGGGTGAGTAAGAACTATGGAACGAGAGTAAGAGTGATTTCATGTCAGTTTGAGTGAGTAGGTGTGAGTTCATCCATGTAAAAGTTAGTGACAATGTGAGAGTGGGTGTAAGTTTGAGGACAAGAGAGTGAGAATGAATGAGTGCACATGAGAAAGAATGATTGAGTAAGAGTGAATAGGTGGGAATGAGTGTGAGTTAGTCAATATAAAGTAGCAGGAGTGAGAATGTGGTGTGATCAGCTGCAGTCCGTGCAAGTAACAGCGGTGGGGACTTGGGGACGGGCAAAGGGAAAATAAATAAATAATTTATTTTTCCCTCTGCAATGTCCCTCGTAACCTCCCCTTACTAAGCCACACCGCCACACCGCTGTTACCTGCACGGACCGCGGCTGGGTGTGATATTTGCAAGTCTTCGTTTGGCTGCGGCAAAGTACTGGTGTTGGCACACTGGAGGCAATTATTAACAGACAGGGACCTGGATACTAGAGATAATATTTGATATATGGCACATCCATGGCAAAATACTGGCACTAGCACATTGGAGGTGATTCTTGGCATAAAAGCCAGCCTTGCTATATAGGACCGGGGCAGACATGACAATATGCTAGCCCTATAATACTAGAGGTAAATGTTAACATAAAGGTTGCCCTTAGTACATGAATAACATTAATAGCAAATTTCCGGGTGTAGGAAGGGGGAGTCTCTAGTTGGCGCAGTGCAGCACTGGCGACAAGCAGGGACTCTCTCTTCCCCGTCAGGGCTGAGGGTTACCTTCAAGACAACCTCTGCTTACCCTCTAGGTAGTGTGGCTTAAGCAGTCTTTGGCTAATCTCTGGGGCACATAGGGTTAAACATTTGCAATATTACACCGTCACAACCAACCCACCACACAATGACACCAAACTGTATTTGTAAAAATATATTCTCTTTATATAAATTTCAAGCAGGCTTGTAAATACAGTCTTGGTTACTCCAAATGCAGGTTCCAGTTACTCTTTAGGTTAAGTTGCCACAGTTCTTTCTTAGCAATAAGCAATCGTTGTTTAGTGTTATTCCCAAACAGTTCTTTAAGTTCCTTTCACACAAAAAGGGGGGGTCAGGCTCTTCAAGGTATCGTGGTGGTTCTGCAGGCGCTGTTCCTTGTCAGCCAGGGTCACCCCGGGCTGTCCGTGGACCTCTCTGCGCCCCTCGGCTCCTCCGCGCTGGAAAAGCGGGCCCGGTCTACCCACCCTCACGCTTCTGGCGGGGGCGGCGGCCGGGGAATCAAAGTCCGCCTCTCTCTGCGCGCTGCACGGCTGTGCGCGGCTGGCGGGGGAGAGAGCGGGGGCCCTGGGAGCGCTCAGCACGCGGCTCCTGGGGCGAGGCGAGGCAGCGGGCGGTGCGAGCGAAGCAAGACAGATGCTCGCACCGCGGGGCAGGACACAGTACCTTTTCTTGTTGAAGCAGCCTGGGCACAGTTCAGCGCGGTGATCCGCGTCGCGGTGTCTTCCTTCCGACGTTGGAGCGAGCGGCGGCTCGGCTCTGGCTCGGGGGTTGGCGTTGCGGCGCGGGCCGGGCTGAGGAAGCGCCTCAAGATTTCCTGGCACAGGGGGCACACGAAAAAGGGGTAGCGATCGGCAAAGCACGCCTCTCTCGATCCAGGCGACGTTCAGGCACCCCACGCAACAGCTGTTTCTCGGACAGCGGCGGCGCGTTCAGGGGCACCAGACACGGCGGGTGCAAGCAGGCAACGGGCACCACCTCCTCTTTGCGTTGCGAGCTGCGGCTCGGGGTCAGTCACGATGTTTGGGTCAGCTGGGCTGACCTTCACGGTGCTTCTGGGCCAGGCAGGCAGCAGTCACGGTGCTCGGAGAGATAGCAACACCCAGAGCGTTGCTGAAGAGCGCGATGGTCACAGCGCGCTCCGCTTTTCCTGGTGAGGCGGGCAGAGGGAAAGCAACTCCCCACAGCGGTTCCTCTGTCAGGGGGTAGCGCTCACTGTTCCTGGAGCGCTGGTCAGGGGGCAAGTTCAACAGCAAGCCCTTGGAGATCTTTCAGCAGAGTTTGGCACAAAGTTCAAAATAAAAGCAAAAGTCTCTTGTAGTCTTTTCTCTTCCTCTCCTTTGGCAGCAAGGCACCAGACACAGGCCAGAGTCAGCACTCCTCCTTGTAGTCCTTCCAGGTCCTTCTCTTCGGGCAGAGTTTCTCTTGTAGCACAAACAGGATCTAATTTACAAGGAGCAGGGCTCCTACTTTTATACCCAGTTTCTTTTGTTCTAGCAAGCCAGGGGCCTCTGCATAACTGCTCCAGTCTCTGAGCACTTGTTGTGGGTACTTCTGGCTTCTGCATTCAGTGTGAGGGCAGGCACATCAGCCGCTCCCCAGGGGGGCGGAGCCGGCATTGTGAGGACAGGAGTGGCCTGAGCACTTTGTTGACAAGCTTCGGTCCTTCCTGGGCCAGGTGCAGGCTGAGTCATCAGTCGCTCCCCAGGAGGGCGGAGCCAGCATTGTGGAGGCAGGGGCACAGCCTGATGCATCGTTCAGGGGAAACTCCCACCACCCACTAAGGGGTCCTCCTGCTAATCACTACCTGTCAACTCCCAGCCCTGTCACTCACACACACCAGACAGTCAGATCCACATCCAAGCAGAGGCGGGCTGAAATGGTTAGGCAAGCAAATGCTAACTTTCTAAAAGTAGCATTTGCAAACACAGGATATTAAAATAAACTTTACTAAAAGAAGTATTTTATTATTCTGAGTTCAGGCATACTAAACATTAATTTCTACCATGTTCCCTGAGCCTGCTGGGATTATAGAGTGTAATAATTCCAGCAGCCCATCTGGCCTAGAAGGGAACTGGTAGCCTTACAATAGTGAAAAACGAATTTGGCAGTAATTCACTATTAGAACATGCCACACACATCAGGGCATGTTCTACCTTACACTACAATGCACCCTGCCCTCAGGCCTACCATAGGGGTGACTAATATGAAGTTAAGGGAAGGTTCAGGGGCTGGCAAGTGTGTGCACTTGCCCAGCTAGCATGACAGTACCAGACTGCACGCAGGTTCTGCAATGGCAGACCCTAGACACATTTTAAGGCTGCTTCTGTGGGTGGCGCAACCAGCGCTGCAGGCCCACTAGCAGTGTTGGCATTCACAAGCCCTGGCACTCCTGGTGCACTTTACTAGGGACTAACAGTAAATCCAATGAACCAATCATGGACATCAATCACATGTATACTTTACAGTAGGGAGCACTTGCACTGCGGCACGGGTTGGCCGTGGCGCAGTGCCCTGAGTAGCAGACACCAGCAAAACATTTGAGGCACAACAGCAAAAAGTGGAAGGGAAACTCACGCCAAGGTGCCAGGTCTAACACGTGTCCCCTCCAGCTGAAATGTGGGGGGAACTACCCTTCCCCAGGGAGTTCCTCATCACTAAGGCGGAAAAATCTGGACAGACCATCAGCGTTGGCGTGATCTGTGCCAGGGCGGTGTTCCACCGTGAAGTCCATACCCTGTAGGGAGATGGACCACCTCAACAGTTTTGGGTTCTCACCCCTCATTTGCATCAACCATCTGAGGGGCCTGTGGTCTGTCTGAACCCGGAAGTGAGACCCAAACAAGTAGGGTCTTAGCTTCTTCAGCGCCCAGACCACAGCAAATGCTTCTCGCTCTATTGCACTCCACCTACTTTCCCGTGGAAGTAACCTCCTACTGATGAAGGCTACGGGTTGGTCCCAGCCCTCCTCAGTCATCTGTGAGAGAACAGCCCCTACACCATGCTCTGAAGCGTCTGTTTGCACTATGAATTCCTTGGAGAAATCAGGAGCCAGGAGCACGGGCGCCGTGCACATGGCAGTCTTCAGGGTGTCAAAAGCCTTCTGACAGGTGTCAGTCCAAATCACATTCCTGGGCTGCTTCTTAGAAGTCAGCTCTGTCAAGGGGGTCACAATAGTGCCATAGCCCTTGACAAACCTCCTGTAATACCCAGTGAGCCCCAGGAAGGCTCTCACTGCAGTCTGGGTCTTGGGGGGTTCCCAAGCCAGGATGGTTGCAATTTTGGGTTGCAAGGGTGCCACCTTGCCACTCCCAACTTGGTGTCCCAAGTACACCACTGAACCCTGCCCAATCTGGCACTTGCTTGCCTTGATTGTGAGGCCTGCCTTGCGCAGCGCCATCAACACTTCCCAGAGGTGCCGCAGGTGTTCTGGCCAGGTGCCACTGAACACTGCGATGTCATCCAGGTAGGCGGCACTGAACTCATCCAGCCCAACCAACACCTGGTTGACCAACCTCTGAAAGGTGGCAGGGGCATTCTTCATCCCAAATGGCATAACCCGGAACTGGAAATGACCATCTGGTGTGGAGAATGCTGACCTCTCCTTTGCCCCATCGGTCAAGGCGATCTGCCAGTACCCAGACGTTAAATCAAACGTGCTGAGGAACCGGGCAGCCCCTAGCCGATCAATGAGCTCATCAGCTCTGGGGATAGGGTGCGCGTCAGTCTTGGTGACTGAATTGAGTCCTCTGTAGTCCACACAGAACCGGAGTTCAGGTGTGGCTCCCGGCGCAGCAGCATTTGGGACCAAGACCACGGGGCTGGACCAAGGACTGCTGGAAGACTCAACCACCCTAAGAGCAAGCATCTTGGAGACCTCCTCCTTGATGCAGGCCCTGACCCTGTCAGTTACCCTGTAAGCCTTATGCTTCACAGGTAAGCTGTCTCCTGTGTCCACATCATGGACGCACCAATCTGTGACACTAGGAACCAGGGAGAACAGATCTGGAAACTGCCCCAGCAATTGGCGGCAGTCTTCCTGTTGCTCAGGGGTCAGGGTGGGTGAGAGGTTAACTCCATCCACTGACCCATCTTTCTCACAGGCCACTAAGAGGTCAGGAAGAGGCTCAGACTCTTCTTCCATTCCATCATCAGTGGCCAACAACATGCCCACTTCGGACCTTTTCAAGTGGGGCTTGAGGCGGTTAACATGGAGGACCCGTAAAGGGTTCCTGGGCGTCTTCATGTCCGCCAAGTATGTCACTGAGCTCTTGCGCTCCACAACCTCAAATGGGCCTGTCCACTTATCCTGAAGTGCACAGGGTTCCACTGGGGCCAAGACATACACCTCCTGTCCAGGCTGAAGCTCTACCAGAGTGGCATTCTGGTCGTACCACCGCTTCATCTCCTCCTGGCTAGCTTCCAGATTTGCCTCAGCAAGTTGTCTGAAGCGCCTGGTTTGGTTTCTGAAGGCCAGCATGTAGCTATATACATTCTGGGGAGGTTTCCTGGGAGATTGCTCCCAGCCTTCCTTTACCAAACTCAGTGGTCCTCTCACGGGGTGACCATACAGCAGTTCAAAGGGGCTGAACCCTAGAGACTTCTGTGGCACCTCGCGGTATGCAAAGAGCAGGCATGGTAAGAGGACGTCCCACTTACGCCTCATTGGACCTTCCAGGCCCATGATCATGCCCTTCAGGGTTCGGTTGAATCTTTCAACCAACCCATTTCCTTGGGGATGGTAAGGTGTGGTGAACTTGTAGGTTACACCACACTCTTGCCAAAGGGACTTCATATACTTGGATATGAAGTTGGTCCCCCTGCCACTCACCACCTCTAGAGGGAATCCCACTCTGGAGAAAATTCCCATCAGTGCACGCCCCACCACGGGGGCCGTCACTGTCCTCAGAGGGATGGCTTCAGGGTACCGGGTGGCATGATCCACCAAGACCAGGATAAACCTGTTGCCCATGGCTGTCTTGGGGTCCAGAGGCCCAACAATGTCAATACCCACCCGTTGGAATGGCGTACTGACCACAGGGAAGGGTTGGAGGGGAGCCTTGTTCTTCCCTCCGCTCTTCCCACTTGCCTGGCAAGTTGGACAGGTCCTACAATGAGCGTCTGAGCTCTTGTGCATTTGGGGCCAGTAGAAGTGGGTGACAAGCCTGTCATAGGTCTTGTCCATCCCCAAATGTCCTGCTAAAGGCACATCATGAGCCAGTCCCAGTAGGAAGGCTCTGAACTTCTGGGGTACCACCAGCACACGGGCTGACCCAGGTTCAGCAGCCTTAGGCTCTAAATACAGGAGGTCATTCTCCCAGTACACATAATGTGTTTTGGCCTGAACACCATTGGCCTGGTCTGCAGCCTGCTGCCGCATACCCACGAGAGAAGGGCATTCTTTCTGCTCCCTGCAGAATTCCTCCCTGGAGGGGCCTCCTTCTTGCTGCCAATGGGTCAGCTCAGGCAGGTCCCCCAGTTCGGCAATCTGTTCCCCAGTAGGCTCCAGGGCATCCCCCTCAAGGTCTGCTTCCTCCTGGACCGTGGGAACTTCAGGGGCCGGTTTCCCGCGCACCCTGCGCCTTCTCCCTAAGGCCGGTTCCTGGGCCTCTCCATCAGGCCCCAGGACCTCTTGATCACCCCTACTGGCTGCCATTGACCGGGTGGTCACGCACGCCCAGTCAGGTAGACCCACCATCTTCAGGTGAGTCGTTTTCTCCACCTTTTCCCAAGGGGAGTCCTCCAAGTCGTTCCCTAGCAAACAGTCAACAGGCATGGCTTTCCTCACACAGACCTGCAGAGTACCAGAGACCCCCCCCCCACTCGAAGGGAACTTGAGCCATTGGACATTGGCTCTCAGAGTTGTCAGCATTGACAACCCTACAATAGGCATGGGGCACAACCTGCTCTTGAGACACCAGGTGATGCCTCACTGCAGTCACACTGGCTCCTGTGTCTCTAAGAGCCTCAGCTTTCCTACCATTGATGGTAACCACCTGCCCATATTTTTTAGTGTTAGAGGGCAGGTAGTTTGTAGGGACCATCTCACTGTCTCCTAGCGAGACTAGGGTCATCTGAACAGGGTCTCCACCCCCCGGGACCATCACTTCTTCTCCTAAGTGAACACTGGTCACTTGTCGGGGCGGAGCACCAGTGGGTGCTGGTTTTCCAAACAGGCGACACTTGGGGTCACTGGCTATGTGCCCCGGGTCACCACATTTGAAACAATTGAAGGGCCCCTTTGGAACAGGTCTACCTGTCGGGGCCCCATTCTGCTTTGGGAGTGGGGGAGGCTGAGAACCTTTCTGCTGGTCCCCTTGGGGATTACTTTGGGGGCCTTTTTGGAACCCTTTCTGTTTTCCCTTGTCCCCCCCACTCTTCTGCTGGGGACCCTGCCCACCCTTGGCGGAGTCTCCCACTGGACCCTTGTGGACCCTGGTGCTGAGCCAGCGGTCCGCCTCCTCAGCAAGCTTCCTCGGGTTGGACAGCTTGCTATCAATCAGGTGCTGGCGTAACTCAGGAAAACATTGATCAGACAAGTGCTCCCATGCAATTAAATCAAAGAGACCTTGAAAATCATTCACTTTGTTACCCTTCACCCAACCATCCAGTGCTCTGCAAAAAAAAGTCACAAACTCCACATACGTATTCCCAGGCCGCTTATTACACCCCCTAAACTTCTGCCTATACATTTCAGGGGTAAGCCCATACCTGGTCATTAAAGCTTCTTTCATATGGGGATAGGATCTCTGGTCTTCAGTGGGCAAATCTAGCAGGGTGTCCCGCCCTTCGCTAAGGAACCTTCCCCATAACCCCGCTCCCCAATCCTTCTCAGGGACCCGGTGGGAAAACATGGCTACCTCATATGCCCTAAACCACTGTCCTATGTCATCCCCCTTAAAGAACTCTTTAACTACATCTTTGGGGATGTGCACTCTTGACTCTACCTGCACCGGCGTTGCGCTGCCACCAGAGGGAGGATGATCCAAGGTTTTCTCTTTTAGACTCATCTCCCTCATTTTCACATCATACTCCAATTGGAGTTTTCGCTCTTCCAGAGCCATTCTTTTGCTTTCAAGCTCCATTTGGCCCTTTAAATTCAATTCTGCCAGTTTTATCTCATGATCCCTGGTTGCCTGTCTGTCTGCCAGCTCCTCTGGCGACAGGCCTCTGCCAAAGCTAATGACGCTGTTTGGTTTCTCCAGACTCACAGGATCCACAGGTGCACCCTGATCCTCAGGTGCCTTCCTAGATTCCATCCAGGCCTTCAGGGCTTTGTAGAACTCAGGTTTGTTTTTGCACCCTGCGTGTGGAACCTTGAGTTTCCTGCAAAAAAAACTCAGTTGCTTCTTTGTGTAGTCATCCAGCTTTGATGCATCCCATTCTAGCTCCTGCGCACCAGAGGCTATGGACTCTCCTCCATCAATGCTGTTTGTGCCTGTCATGCTTTCAACACTAGGGATCTTCTTCTTTTAGCAAAATTAAAAATCAAAAAGTCTGTGGCTAAGTTACTGGACTGTAATCACTATGCAATGGTCAGTAGCTAAGGTAAAACACTGCAAATGTAAATTCGTAAATCCCACCGCTGCCACCAATGTAGGAAGGGGGAGTCTCTAGTTGGCGCAGTGCAGCACTGGCGACAAGCAGGGACTCTCTCTTCCCCGTCAGGGCTGAGGGTTACCTTCAAGACAACCTCTGCTTACCCTCTAGGTAGTGTGGCTTAAGCAGTCTTTGGCTAATCTCTGGGGCACATAGGGTTAAACATTTGCAATATTACACCGTCACAACCAACCCACCACACAATGACACCAAACTGTATTTGTAAAAATATATTCTCTTTATATAAATTTCAAGCAGGCTTGTAAATACAGTCTTGGTTACTCCAAATGCAGGTTCCAGTTACTCTTTAGGTTAAGTTGCCACAGTTCTTTCTTAGCAATAAGCAATCGTTGTTTAGTGTTATTCCCAAACAGTTCTTTAAGTTCCTTTCACACAAAAAGGGGGGGTCAGGCTCTTCAAGGTATCGTGGTGGTTCTGCAGGCGCTGTTCCTTGTCAGCCAGGGTCACCCCGGGCTGTCCGTGGACCTCTCTGCGCCCCTCGGCTCCTCCGCGCTGGAAAAGCGGGCCCGGTCTACCCACCCTCACGCTTCTGGCGGGGGCGGCGGCCGGGGAATCAAAGTCCGCCTCTCTCTGCGCGCTGCACGGCTGTGCGCGGCTGGCGGGGGAGAGAGCGGGGGCCCTGGGAGCGCTCAGCACGCGGCTCCTGGGGCGAGGCGAGGCAGCGGGCGGTGCGAGCGAAGCAAGACAGATGCTCGCACCGCGGGGCAGGACACAGTACCTTTTCTTGTTGAAGCAGCCTGGGCAGGGTTCAGCGCGGTGATCCGCGTCGCGGTGTCTTCCTTCCGACGTTGGAGCGAGCGGCGGCTCGGCTCTGGCTCGGGGTTGGCGTTGCGGCGCGGGCCGGGCTGAGGAAGCGCCTCAAGATTTCCTGCCACAGGGGGCACACGAAAAAGGGGTAGCGATCGGCAAAGCACGCCTCTCTCGATCCAGGCGACGTTCAGGCACCCCACGCAACAGCTGTTTCTCGGACAGCGGCGGCGCGTTCAGGGGCACCAGACACGGCGGGTGCAAGCAGGCAACGGGCACCACCTCCTCTTTGCGTTGCGAGCTGCGGCTCGGGGTCAGTCACGATGTTTGGGTCAGCTGGGCTGACCTTCACGGTGCTTCTGGGCCAGGCAGGCAGCAGTCACGGTGCTCGGAGAGATAGCAACACCCAGAGCGTTGCTGAAGAGCGCGATGGTCAAGGCGCGCTCCGCTTTTCCTGGTGAGGCGGGCAGAGGGAAAGCAACTCCCCACAGCGGTTCCTCTGTCAGGGGGTAGCGCTCACTGTTCCTGGATCGCTGGTCAGGGGGCAAGTTCAACAGCAAGCCCTTGGAGATCTTTCAGCAGAGTTTGGCACAAAGTTCAAAATAAAAGCAAAAGTCTCTTGTAGTCTTTTCTCTTCCTCTCCTTTGGCAGCAAGGCACCAGACACAGGCCAGAGTCAGCACTCCTCCTTGTAGTCCTTCCAGGTCCTTCTCTTCGGGCAGAGTTTCTCTTGTAGCACAAACAGGATCTAATTTACAAGGAGCAGGGCTCCTACTTTTATACCCAGTTTCTTTTGTTCTAGCAAGCCAGGGGGGCCTCTGCATAACTGCTCCAGTCTCTGAGCACTTGTTGTGGGTACTTCTGGCTTCTGCATTCAGTGTGAGGGCAGGCACATCAGCCGCTCCCCAGGGGGGCGGAGCCGGCATTGTGAGGACAGGAGTGGCCTGAGCACTTTGTTGACAAGCTTCGGTCCTTCCTGGGCCAGGTGCAGGCTGAGTCATCAGTCGCTCCCCAGGAGGGCGGAGCCAGCATTGTGGAGGCAGGGGCACAGCCTGATGCATCGTTCAGGGGAAACTCCCACCACCCACTAAGGGGTCCTCCTGCTAATCACTACCTGTCAACTCCCAGCCCTGTCACTCACACACACCAGACAGTCAGATCCACATCCAAGCAGAGGGGGCTGAAATGGTTAGGCAAGCAAATGCTAACTTTCTAAAAGTAGCATTTGCAAACACAGGATATTAAAATAAACTTTACTAAAAGAAGTATTTTATTATTCTGAGTTCAGGCATACTAAACATTAATTTCTACCATGTTCCCTGAGCCTGCTGGGATTATAGAGTGTAATAATTCCAGCAGCCCATCTGGCCTAGAAGGGAACTGGTAGCCTTACAATAGTGAAAAACGAATTTGGCAGTAATTCACTATTAGAACATGCCACACACATCAGGGCATGTTCTACCTTACACTACAATGCACCCTGCCCTCAGGCCTACCATAGGGGTGACTAATATGAAGTTAAGGGAAGGTTCAGGGGCTGGCAAGTGTGTGCACTTGCCCAGCTAGCATGACAGTACCAGACTGCACGCAGGTTCTGCAATGGCAGACCCTAGACACATTTTAAGGCTGCTTCTGTGGGTGGCGCAACCAGCGCTGCAGGCCCACTAGCAGTGTTGGCATTCACAAGCCCTGGCACTCCTGGTGCACTTTACTAGGGACTAACAGTAAATCCAATGAACCAATCATGGACATCAATCACATGTATACTTTACAGTAGGGAGCACTTGCACTGCGGCACGGGTTGGCCGTGGCGCAGTGCCCTGAGTAGCAGACACCAGCAAAACATTTGAGGCACAACAGCAAAAAGTGGAAGGGAAACTCACGCCAAGGTGCCAGGTCTAACACCGGGCCTGGCATATAATATGTAATTGTTGGCATACAGGGGGCACCGGTAGCAAAATGCTTGCCCTGGCACAATAGAGGTAATGTTTGGCATATGGGGCACGTATGACACATTTTGAAAAAAAAGGTAAACTCCTGTGAAATGTCAGGTTTCATTGGCTTGGCATTTCATGAAAGGATTTGTATATGTAATGGGTGCCCTTTCTTAGCCCATTAATTTTAAGGAGATTTATGTGAAAAACGTTCTTTAAAATGTACTGTTTGACCCATTATCAACCCCTTAGCCCTGTGCTCATTCAAAGGAGCTCTGGTTCATTTGCTTTGCTCAGTACAATTTCGGGCAATTATTATGTTACACCCCACCATTTTCAGAGATTATGTCAGCACCCTAATATAGATGTATCCAAACACATTCGAGTTGCATTTTTATGCCAATAATACAATTATAATGTGATTCAGTGATGACAGGTATTCTGATATCATCCAGGTTAAGGTAAAGTAACATCACTTTTTGGGAAGATTCATGGTCAAAGGTAGTATGATGTCTCTTCCTTTGATGCCAATAGGGTCAAAGGTTGTGTGATATCACTTTGCTCCCCTTGGCATTTTGGTGAATTGACATCTATGTCTCCCGCCACTGTGACCGCTGCTCTTTTTCTAGTCTCAACCACTAGCTGACTTGTAATGTGCTTGAAATGTGGTTTCACCGCAGGAGATGTCAAGGGTTATTTATGGTTCATGGCGATAAGCAAATGTTTAATTGTTAGTCTACCCCATTGCTGGGTACTGAAGCCCTCGTTGCCAGGCGCTCGTGAGCCCTCGTAAACTAGCTTAGAATGGCCTGCACTGGAGAGACGTGTTCTCTGATTTATAAGACACAGTGCTGGGTTAATATGCAAAGTCAACAGAGGTCAAACGTGCCTCATAAATTGTGAATGTTATTAGCCCTTCAGTCAGTCTCTTTTCCTGGGATGAACCACTTTCGCTTTTATAGCACCAGTGAGCCTTATCTGAAGTCAACAAAATGGGCCACTCTATGTCACTGCACTCTACACCACTCCACTCTACTCTGCACCACTACCATATGCCTGCACTCTACAACACTGCACACTACTCTGTGCCATTCTACTCTGTGCCACTGCAGGCCACACCACTACACTCTACGCCATTCTGTTCTACTCTACACCACTCCACTCTATGACATTGCACTCTTTGACACTGCACTCTACATCCCTGCACCATACTCTGCACCACTGCACTGTATGACACTAGACTCTATGCCACTCTACTCTACTCTCTGGACTGTTCCCATGAGGTACAGGGTCAGACTGATTTGCATATGGCCAGGTCTGACCTGGGGTGGCGGAGTGAGCTAAATAATGATGATGGATTAAACCCAGATCAGTTGTTTGGGGGTGAGTGCTTGGAATGTTCAACACTCCATCCATTATCCCATTTGGTTTTGCTTTGTTTGCCCTAAGTTGGCAGGGTATGCCCAGACGTGGGTCCCTTGCTCACTTCGCCACTGGATTCAAGCTAGCCTGGCTGATTAGCCAGAAACCGGTCCCAGGATGCTTGTTTCCGGTCCAGGGAAGACATGGCTTGGCAGTTTGGGCTGGACTGTTCCCATGAGGCACAGGGTCAGACTGATTTGCATATGGCCATGTCTGAACTGGGGTGGTGGAGTGAGCTAAAGAATGATGATGGATTAAACCCAGATCATTTGACTGGGGGTGAGTGCTTGCAATGTTCAACACTCCGCCCATCATCCCCTTTGGTTTTACTCTACTCTACAGCACTCTCGACCACTTCTCTGCACCCACTTTACGCCACTGCACTCTAGACCACTACACTTTTCGCCAATCTTTTCTACTCTGTACCAATGCACTCCATGCCACTGCACTCTACGCCACTCTAATGTACGCTACTCCACTCTACTCTATGCCACTGCACTCTACGTCACTGCACTCTGCTCCACTCTACCCTATGCCATTACATTCTACGCCTTGGCACTCTATAGCACTGTACTCTTTGCCACTGCACTCTACTCTACTACACACCACTCCACTCTATGGCTCTGCACTTTACGCCACAGTAGTCTACTCTGCACCACTCTACTGTACACCACTGCACTCTGTGCCACTCTACTCTGTGTAACTGCACCCTACACCACTCTACACTACTGTACACTGCACCAGTCTACTCTACACCACTGCCCTCACTGCCACTGCACTCTACAACACATCATGCTACTCTGCACTACTCTCTGCCACTGCACTCTATGCTACTCTTCACAACTCACTCTACGCCACTGCACTCTATGCCACTCTACTCTACTCCGCACCACTGCACTCAACACCACTGCACTCTACGCCACTCTACTCTGCACCACTCTACTCTACACAACTCTACACAACTTCACTCTACGTCACAGCACTCTATGGCACTACACTCTATGCCACTCTACTCAACACCACTATATTCTTCGTCACCGCACTCTACACCACTACTCTACTCTTCTCTGCACTACTCTACACCACTGCATTCTATGGCACTCTACCCAACTTTGCCCCACTCTCCTCTATGCACTGCACTCTACAGCCCTCTACTCCATGCCATTGCAGTCTATGCCACTGCACACTACAGTATACATCACTCTACTCCTCACCACTCTAATCTACTACATTCTGTACCACTGCACTTTATGCTACTCTACTCTGCACCACTCTGTGCCACTACATCACTCTACACCCCTCTACTCTATGCCACTGCCCTCCAAGCCACAGCACTCTACGCTGCTGTACTCTATGCCACTGCACTCTGCACCACTCTGCACCATTCTGATCTATGCTACTGCACTCTGCCATTCTCCTCTGTACCACTCTACTCTACTGCACTCTACATCACTGCACTTTATGCCAATTTACTCTGCACTACTCTACTCACCTCTGCAGTTTATGCCACTGCACTCTACACCACTCTACTCCATCCCATTGCAGTCTATGCCACTGCACACTACAGTATACATCACTCTACACCACTCTACTCTACTACACTCTGCACCACAGCCCTTTATGTTACTCTACTCTGCACCACTCTATGCCACTACACTCTACACCACTCTACACCCCTCTACTCTATGCCACTGCACTCCAAGCCACTGCACACTACGCTGCTGTACTCCATGCCACTGCACTCTGCACCACTCTGCACCATTCTAATCTATGCTACTGCACTCTGCTATTCTCCTCTGTACCACTCTACTCTACTGCACTCTACATCACTGCACTTAATGCCAATTTACTCTGCACTACTCTACGCCACTCTACTCACCTCTGCACTTTATGCCACTGCACTCTACGGCACTCTACTCCATCTCATTGCAGTCTATGCCACTGCACACTACAGTATACATCACTCTACACCATTCTACTCTACTACACCCTGCACCACTGCACTTTGTTACTCTACTCTGCACCACTCTATGCCACTACACTCTACACCACCTTACACCCCTCTACTCTATGCCACTGCACTCCAAGCCACTGCACTCTACGCCGCTGTACTCTATGCCACTGCACTCTGCACCGTTATAATCTATGCTACTGCACTCTATGCCACTGTACTCTGTACCACTCTACTGCACTCTACATCACTGCACTTTATGCCAATATAATCTGCACTACTCTACACCACTACACTGTACGCCGCTCTACTCACCTCTGCACGTTATGCCACTGCACTCTATGCCGCTGCACTCTTCAGTCTATTTCACTACTTTCTATGCCACTCCAATGTATACCACTCTGTGCCACACCACTCCAATCCACACAGTGCCACTCTGCCCCAATCCACACAATACCACTCTATTCTATGCCACTTCATTTTAAGACCCTTCACTCTACCCTATTTCACTATATGCCACTCTAATCTACACCACTCAAAGCCACTGTACTCCACTTTACCCTGTGCCATTCTACTCTGCTCCATTCAACTCTACACCTCTCCACTTTGCTCTACTCTAGTTTACCCCACTCTAGTCTACGCAGCTCTACTTTATGCCACTCCATTCTACACCACTCTACTCTATGACACTCCACTCTACTCCACTCTACACCACTCTACTCCACCGTACACCACTCCACTCTATGCCACTACAGGCCATTCTACTCTACTCCACTCTACACCAAACCACACCACTTTACGCCATGCCACTCCACCATAGTCTACTCCACTCCACCCTCCTGTACAACATGGCTAAAAGACTTGACAAAGCCAGTAGCTCTCTTGTAGGCAAAACCTTTTGACTTTGCCAATGCTTATTTAATTACTGGTTTCTTCAGCATCCCAAAGAAAGCAAAAACAACATTTTATTTCATTCAACAGCAGATTCACATTGACAAGACCAATAGCTCGGGCATTGCTGATATCCATTGGCTTTGCTAATGCTTGTTTGGTGTTGACGGGTTCTTGCTGAACAAATGTGGAAATAATAGTGAAAAACAGTTAAGGAGGTAAATCGATGATGTGATGTAACGGCCAGAGCTGCCGACGAGAACTGGGGAACCAGGTTCTAATCTCGGGTTCGGCTGAACAATTTGTGATTCTGGCAAAATCACTTAGACTTCCCCCTGCCTACGACAATGAATGTGTCATTATGTGATGTAACTGATGAGCACTTAAAGCGATACAGTACCATTGGCTGGTGTTAGCACTATGGCAAGTTGGAGGATGGAACAAGCGCTCCAATACGATTGGATCGTGCAAAAAAAAAACGGCAGTGAAAAGGGAAGTATTGGGGGACGGGTCAAGTAGGGAAGCTGTAGGGGATGAGGAGATAGGCAAGCAAAAACGTGGAAAAGATCTTTAATTGAAGTAGGATCCGCGACAAAAATTAATGTGTCACTGTGTAATGTAACTGGTGAGCACTTTAAGCACTCCTGTACCAACGGCTTGTGTTCACGCTATGGTAAGACGGACGGACGACGCAACAAGCGTTCCAGTGCCCTCAAATTGTGCACAAAAAAAAGTGCAGTTCATCTTTTAACAGCTTTTTTAAGACATGCGTCATTTAAGTGGGATGTGTATATATGCACAAGGGAGACGGCCTGTAATCATGAGTACTCTTATGGCTTGAAAACAAATTAAAAAAATAGTTCAACAAACCGGGAGCAGTGTAAGGAGACATACACTTTGTCCTTGCACTATGGGAGGGCCAAACACAAGAAGAGGGCATGATGCCGACATGCCATGATGAATGGCAGCAAAGATAATGAGAGCGATACTCCTAAGTCGGGCTCCCTTGGATGCTTGGCGGGGATTTTAATATGGTACTAGATGTTCGGCTGGACAGGTTTTTCCCCCCCTTTGTGCTGCAGCGGTAGCGTCCAATGTGCAGGCATTCAGGGACTGGCTTTCACACTGGGCCCTGCAGGACCTGTGGCACACACTGCACCCAACTGATAGAATTTATTCTTATTATTCAGCAGTCCATGACTTGCATGTCCGGTTGGACAGGATAGTGGGTTCTGCTTCCGCTTATTGTACAATCTGAGTACCTGGGGAGGTCGCACTCTGATCATAATCCCTTGTGGTTGCAGATCAGCTGGGAGGCGGATCGCCCGCCTGTCCCCACGTGGCGGCTACAGCCTAGTGCGCTAGAGGATTCAGAGTTTCGCTCGTCCCTGGGCACGGCTGTCCTAACGTATTTTAACATCAACGAAGGGATGACGAGCAATGCCCAGGTAGAGTGGGACGCCCACAAGGTGGCCGTTCGGGGGCATTGCTTCGGGGCCACGTGGAACATACGCCGGATTCTAGCAGCCTCTCTTGCCCGCCTAGAAGCTGAGCTATTGCGTCATGAGCGGGAAGGAGAGGGGGGGGCAGGCATTCACACAGGCTGTTGGACCTTTGTACCCAACATGCGGGGCTTCTGGAGCGGTTGAGATGCCACAACTATGCGGCGCACACGGCCAGAACGCACGCCAAAGCAGATAGGGCGGGCCATCTGCTGGCTTGGTTGATAAGGCAAGAGGGGCGCGGTGCCCCGATAGGAGCTCTCCGCACAACAGGTGGAATGCTGGTGTACACGCAATGCAAAATCCATCGTGCCCTAACATACCACTATACACAGCTATACAGGGCCTAAGGTATTGGCCCCAGGCACATTCTAGAGGGGTTCTTGGACTCTATCCATCTGCCCACGGCCTCCGAGGAGCAGAAGGAGAAGCTTAACTCGCCTCTTTCGTTGGAGGAAATCGGGGAGGCGATACAGTCAATGGCATCCGGGAAGACCCCAGGGCCGGACGGCTTGCCCGCCGAATACTACAAAGCTTACAGGGAAACCCTGGCGCCACTACTTCACAAGCTGTATAGTTCAGCGGTGGAGGAAGGATCACTGCCCCCTTCCTTGATGGAGGCGTTTTTGGTCTCCCTGCCTAAGCCGGACAGGGACCCCACGGCTCTGGGCTCATACAGGCCCCTGGCGATGCTTAACGTGGACTATAAGATCTTCGCGAATGTGCCGGCAGAAAGGTTGGCGCCAGTGGTCCCCCACTTAATCCATACTGACCAGAATGGGTTTGTCCCTGCGAGATCCACATCTTTGAACCTCAGGAGGTATTTCAGGGTGGCAGCTGAGGCCACGCGGGAGTGGCCCAGGGCAGGAGGCCTGATCCTGGATCTGGAGAAGGCGTTTGATTGCCTAGAATGGGGCTATTTGTCAGCGGTGTTGCTGCGCTACGAGCTTGACATGGAGTTCTTCCACATGGTCGACCTACTATACAAAAATCCCACAGTCCGGGTGCAGCTAGGCCCCTACATCTCTGAGGCGGTAGCGGTGGGTCGAGGCACCCGACAGGGGTGACCTCTGTCCCCGTTGCTGTTTGCGCTGGCAATCGAGCCCCTGGCCGTAGTTATGCGGGCGACCCTCGGTGATGGTATACCGATGGGGGACGCAGTCCATCAGGTATCACTCTTTGCTGACGACCTAGTGGTGTTTGTGAGGGGCGTGGGGTACATACCCGAGCATCTGGCCCACCTGCTGCACACCTTTGCTGCCATTTCGGGGCTCCGAGTGAATGCGGGTAAATCCTGCCTTTACGCTTTAAGTGCAGGGACTGCAGACCCGGGATATCACCTCGGGGGTACACGAGTCCAGTGGAAAGAGGATACCTTTAGATACCTGGGGATACAGATCTACCGCCACCCAGCTGACCTGTTCGATGGGAACCTTAGGAGGGTGGTTGCAGGGCTTAGATCGCAGATACGCTTCTGGAGCACGCTTCCACTGAAAATCGCGGGTAGAGTGGCGCTTGCTAAAATGGTCATGCTTTCCCGCCTCCTGTACTACTTTGTCAATTTACCGTTATTCATTCTGGCCTCCTTTTTTAATATGTTCAATAAGTTGCTGCGGGACTTTACCCGGGGCGCCCTCCAGACATAGGCTGGCGCTAGCGAAGGTATACCTGCCGACGGACCAGGGAGGCCTGGCTGCTCCTTGTTTTGAACACTACTATCTAGCCGCTCAGTTACAATGGATTGCTCGCTGGTTGGCGGATAGAGGAAGAGATGACACAGCCACAGCATTGCCGCCTTACTCACTAGAGCGTATAACCAGACTTTTCCACCCCATAGCTGCGATTGAGCGCCCAACACCGCTCCTCCTGGCAGTGGCACACAAGTGCTACCAGAGGGCTTTATACCTCATCCGTAATACGGTTCCTTATGCGCCACCTATACCCCTGGAGGCCTCGCCTGGTGGTGGAGAGGTGCTTATGGCTTCTATGCTCACGGAGTGGCGGGAGGCCGACATCCATACGCTTGGAGTCCTATACAGGGATGGGGAACTCATGACATATGAGACACTGGTAACAGAGGAGGGGCTTCCACCCTGGGGGTTCTTGATGCACCGCTCATTGATAGTGAAGCTGACTGCCAGGTGGGGAGACGTAACAACGGAGCCCAGGCAGCATTTAACCATGCAGTATCTGCACGTTATGGGGAGGGGCAGGCATCTGGTTTGCGGCATCATTAAGGGAACATGTCGCAGTTAGTTTAGGCCCACTTTGATGCAAATGGGAGCTGGACCTGGGACGGGCACTAGCGGACAAAGAATGGAAAAGGGTACTTAAAAGTCCGGTGCGCATCCCTAAAACATGCGATTCCGCCAAATTCAGGTCTTTATTGTCCACAGGGCATACCTCACGCTTGAGTTGATTAATAAGTACTTTTACCGTGACGATGCGCTCTGCCCTAGTTGTTGCGAGTTGGGGGTGAGGTTCCTGCATATGCTGTGGAGCTGTCCTGGGCTGGGCACTTACAGGCGCGCAATTAGTGAGCTGCTACAGGGTTGCACAGGTCGCGCCATACCCTTTGACTGGCCCGAGTACATCCTGAATCACTTCAAGAGGTCTCCCAAGGATAAGGTGTCATCCTGTTTTCTGGACCTGGGGCTAGCGGTAGCAAAACGCCTCCTTACAAGGAGATGGAAGGCACATGACCTGCCATGTACGCGGGCATGGAGTTCCTCATTTCAGGCATGGGCTAGGGCATAGTGGGCCACCATTCGCAGGGAGGAAACACTAGGGCTCCGGAAGGAACCCATAGTGGCCAATTGGGAGCGGATGCTTGGTGCGTTACAACAGTCGGACAGAGAGGGGCGCACGAGTCACACGGAGAGTGTGGGAGGTGTACACGTGGATGGGTGCATACCACAGGTCGTTCTCCTGCCGGGATAATCTGGTGACGCTTTACTCCTGCCCCACCAGGAAATGAAGGCAACCATGTCAGCACGGCCACAGATGAGGAGCGTGTGCACAATCCGGGAAGGGGTGGAGGGTTGGGACTAGGGGGGGAAAGAGAGGGAGTTAAATTCACATGCGGTTTCTGCTGCCACTGTTATTGTTCCTTGTTTCATATATACACTATCTGTTTGTATGCCCAAGATAGAGGGTCAGCCCTGGACCGCACAGACCACTGGGAGGTTAGCACACTGGTCCTCATGGGTAGCCTTAGAGTCTGCATCAGGACTGGCGAAAAGTAGTTTAGTTAACCCCTGGGTGAGCATCTTTTGTTCTATTCATAGTAAAGCTCAAATGCATGTAACATATCATGACATTGTGCTAATGTATTGATGAATGACCTGTATATGACTGCGAGCTTTTATAAGTGATGCTTGTGCTGTAAAGTGTAACCTTAAAACAATAAAAAAAGATTTGACGAAAAAAAAGATAATGAGAGCGATGCTGAAGTTTACCAATGGTAGAAGATGGGCGGCCTGTAAGCCCACTGATAGAACACAGCGTTATATAAGGGGGTGGTGATGGACGGAGCATCTGAACCAATCAAACACTCACACCCAGTCAACAGATCTGGGTTTAATCCATCACCGTTCTTTAGCCTACTCTGCCACCCCAGTTCAGATATGGCCATATGCAAATCCGTCTGACCCTGTGCCTCATGGGAACAGTCCAGCCCAAACTGGAAAGGTGAGCAGGTAACTTTTGGAAAGGGTGAGTGAGCGCATGTGACATTTAAGTACATTTTGATTTTTTTGTGGTAGAAGCATTTTTTTAATCTGCATATTGTCAGCAGATGGGGGATTATGTGGCTAGAGTGGTGAACCTAATTCTGCCGAGAACTCCGCTGCCAGAAATTTGCTAAGTTCTCCACTGGCACTGCAACACTGCAACATACCTAAAGTCAAACTTCAGAAGGGAAATCCATGAAGTAGTGGTACGTTCTGGTGAATCCATGTTAATTATAACTAACTGATTCCAATGCTTCTCAGATTGTATTTGAATGTAAACTTAATGTTCCTTAATTTGCGGTTTCTGGTTAGGATTGACACCATTCAAAACAAGGAAAGCTGTTTTTGCCAAGCATTGCCTTCCCTGGACCGGAAATAAGCTTCTTAGGACCGGTTTCTGGCATTCCAGCCGTCTTCAGCCAGGCTTGCTTGAATCCAGTGGCAAAGTGAGCAAGGGACTCACGTCTGAGCATACCCTGCCAACTTATGGCGAACAAAGCAGTACAAAAGGGGGTGGTGATGGACGGAGCATCTGAACCAATCAAACACTCACACCCAGTCAACAGATCTGGGTTTAATCCATCACCGTTCTTTAGCCCACTCTGCCACCCCAGTTCAGACATGGCCATATGCAAATCAGTCTGACCCTGTGCCTCATGGGAACAGTCCAGCCCAAACTGGAAAGGTGAGCAGGTAACTTTTGGAAAGGGTGAGTGAGCGCATGTGACATTTAAGTACATTTTGATTTTTTTGTGGTAGAAGCATTTTTTTAATCTGCATATTGTCAGCAGATGGGGGATTATGTGGCTAGAGTGGTGAACCTAATTCTGCCGAGAACTCCGCTGCCAGAAATTTGCTAAGTTCTCCACTGGCACTGCAACACTGCAACATACCTAAAGTCAAACTTCAGAAGGGAAATCCATGAAGTAGTGGTACGTTCTGGTGAATCCATGTTAATTATAACTAACTGATTCCAATGCTTCTCAGATTTTATTTGAATGTAAACTTAATGTTCCTTAATTTGCGGTTTCTGGTTAGGATTGACACCATTCAAAACAAGGAAAGCTGTTTTTGCTTTGCTACTAACTGTCCCACCTTTACAACTTTGCACCAAACTACGCACACATGTTAGGGGGTCACTCCCAAATGTGGTGCCGATTCAATAAAAGAGAGAAGTTATAAAAGGTGTCACAAAAGAAATATTTCAGAATTATGCTGGGAATTTCCATAAGGAACCTAACCAGGAAAAAACCTCTAAAATAGTTGAACGCAAATCCGCCAAATATGGGTGGGCATTAGGGCATGGCGCTATTCAGTATCTTGTCCAAGTTTTGGGAACTTTAGAAGAGCTATTTATTTAGAAAAAAAATGTGTTGGCCAAAAAGTATATGTGATTTATAGATAAATCAGCTAGTCAATTTTAGACCAACTACAAACCCAAAGTAGCCTTATAGCTGCATTTTCCGAATAATAGCTAATATCTGATTAAGAAGCATCCCCTTTCAGAGGGCAGCTATCTTATTTCCATCACATTTGTTCACAGAACAAAGGAGACAAAACAAAGGTGAATGGTTGTTTAATCTTCAAATTAGCATGCTACAGCAGACAAAATGATGTATGTGTTGTTTAAATTAGGAAACAAAACACTAAGTTTCACAACATTCTGATTACGAACATTTTGAGTCAGTGCCAAAGCTGCATTATGCATAAATAGTTGTGCATTAGACCTCATACAGATGTCTCCATGCCTCTCGGATCATTCGGGAGAGATTAATAAGAAAATGGCCTTCACCTCAGCCCTCATGGGCAGGAATAATGGAGGGTGGGGAGATAAAAAAGCAACTTGGCCTACACAAAGGTAGGCCTAAACATAGGAGACCAGTAAGCTCCTAAAGTAAATCTCCTATCAGCTAGGCCTGTTGGCCGGGAAGGGGAGACGTGGCCTTACCAAATCTATTAGCCCCAGCCTAGCCAAAGGGTTGGAGGCTTGCATTTACCCCAGACCTTTTTGAAATTCTACAGCCGGTGCTGAAGGGGTAAGTAGGCAGTAGCAGCTGCTACCAGGGAATAGTGGTGGGCGGGGAGGAGGAGTGCTTAAAAAAAATGGTGGGGAATAAAGAAAGAGAAAAACACACTTTCCTTCCCGACAGCTGGCTCTCCTCTGTCCTCTATGTCCACAAGTCGCGCAGGAACAGGAAGCAACCTGGCTCCCTCAGCCAATCTCAACACTGCCTTACAGCAGCGTTGTGATTTGTCTGAGGGCCGAGGTTCGGTGCTCAGATGGAGTGTAAACTTGGGCATGTTTCCCCACTAGGTTGTGTAATGCAGCCTGGTGGGGAACATGCAAAGTATTCATGTTTGTTTGGATGCTCCCCCGCCCACAATTTTACAGCGGTAGAGAAAAGTCAACATTGTTATTATAACTGTATTTTTCTTGTGAGGTGACGCTCCTGTAAGTAGGTAATCATGCCACTACTTAATATTCCACACCTTGCCCAATGTCTGGGAAGGGTTGCCCTAGTCTGTGCTCCTCCCTCCCACTTACAATTCCGCCAAACTCAGACTCTGAGGTTTCACTGCCGTCATGAGGTCTCCTCACCTTGCCACGGTCCTTTGTTTGCTAACCAGGACTTCTTTGTCTTGCATCATTTTATGTGACTGGGAGGACATCTAAGGACCATAAAAAATCTCCCAACCTGCCCTTGCAGACCTTCTCTGCCTCCTAGATACACTCCTTTCAACACTGCCCACTATCTCATTAGGTAGACTCAGGTTTTATTTCTGGATAATTACCCTTCTTTAGCTAGACTAACAATACGTAAAGTTTGATAACTGATAAAGATCTCTAGACCTAGTCAGTCTCAGAGATTTCGTCTACCGTTTCTCTATTTATTTGATTGAGGTGTCCTCATTTTCCGCTAAAATTCCAAGTTTAACCATTTTCTAACCCATGCATTCAATTATTACATAACCGAGTTGTTTATAAATGACTGTTCCTTAACCATCTGTTAACACGATTGAGGTTTGAACCACCACGTTTTAGAAACCATGTAGTATATTTTCACATTTCATCACACTGTTGTGTCACTACATGTATCAGAAGCTGGGATAACCTTATAATGAATGGGATTCTGCAATCGCTGTATAAATGCCCATCTAAATTATTTGACTTGACTTGAATATTATCTGTAGTTTCTTTATAAGTGGCAAGTTGTGATGCACCCAGTCACTGATTATAAAGAAAAGACTTCAGAACTCAACTGAAATAAATTATTGTAGTCGACTTCTGACATCACAGTGCCTGCTGCGAGAGCCAGCAGCCAATGTGAAAGGCAGGTCACATCACGAGCAGAATTAAAACAGCTGTTTAAAACAACAAAAACTTAACTTAAATTTTCTTTCTTTTTCTCTGTTTTTCTAGCTTACAGTGACAAGCAGAAAGAACATGTTTATTGTTTGCACTTCTAGATAATAATTGAAATGTTTGACTCTTTCTGCATGTTCCTACACATTCCAAACTATTGCAGCTTTTTTTTAATTTAAACTGCCTTTTATTGAACTGTTTCTAATTCCTTTTTGCTACAAACATCCAACAGGTTTTTGATGTGTTTAATTTTGGTTAGAGGTTTTATTTTTATGCTTCGTGTGTGCATACATACTTTCTTTCATATTATAGAGCTACACACCAAGGTTTCAAAGGCTTGTGGGAAAGATGATGGTATAACAAAGTACTATATGGGATAAAGTACCGCCTGCTGTTCATGATAAGAATATTGCAAGCCACCTCAGAGTTCCAAAATCTTATAAAGGAACTCAGCCTTCAGCCTCGTTCCTCTATATGGTTATGGAACTCCTCAGTGACTTGCAATACCTTATAATATATGGCAGGGTGTACCTAATCCCTTATATGATGCGTGGGAGTCTGCAATCCTTGTATAAAAGGTTTCTCTGATTTCCAAATTACAGTTGAAACGTGATGACTATGTCGCATGTAATATTGAAATGATGTAGCTGCTCAACTATTATAACTCACTATAATTTTGCTGTGATGTCATAATGCCTTCTGCCAGAGCCAACAGCCAGGGTGAAAGGCAGGTTACAGAGCATAATTACAGTTGTAGTTTAAATAAGGAAAACAAGAACTGGCTTTTTATTCTTCTCATCTGTTTTTCTCAAATAAACAGTGACCAGCAGAAATCAGATATTTACTGAAAAATGTTTATTCTTTGGATGCTATTGTTAATTTCAGGAAAGATAGACTCTCACAGCATGTTTTTACACATTCTAAACTACAACATTTTTTTAATCTAACACATTAAACTGATTTTAATATATTTTTCCAACAAATTATTTTGGTGTGTTACATTTTGCACCATAGTTCTGCTTTTATTTTTCATGTCTGCAACCATACTTAAAGGAGCAAGGCACCAAGTATTTAAGCGGTTTGTGGGAAGGGTGATGGTGTGATCATACCTTATAAGCAAGAAAATACTCCCTGCTGTAGGTTAAAAGGATGTTGCAAGTCCCCTCAGAGTTCCATGACATTATAAAGGACCTCCGCTTTTGGCCTCGTTCCTGTATCTGGTCACAAGTTTTCTGTGACTTGCAATATCCTTATAAATTACGTTAGGGGGTACTTTATCCATTTGATCTCCAGAGAAATACCAACATTTCTGATTATATGTATAATGGATAAGTGAGAGAGAATGTGTGTACCTAGTATCAGACAGCAGGCAGACATACACAGGAAACACATGTATACTCCAACACACATACACACATGGATACACAAGTAGATATGCATCAACAAACCCACACACACATATACAGAATAAATTGACCCAGACAACACACACTTCCACATGGATACATACACAGCCAGGCACCCTGGGAAACTGATACTGGGATACTCGCACAAACATACACAGACAGATATGCGCATACATAGACGTGCACAGGCATGTGAGTGGAGACACATAACCAATGGACTAACACAAGCATATAGAAACACACAGACACAGACAAACGCACACATACGCAGGCACAGCCATACATAAACATGCTACAGACTCACATAGAGGGAAACACAGGCATGCACAAACAACCGGACACACAAAAAGAGAAATGCAAAGGTCTCCACAAAGACACGCACTCAGTGAACAAACAAAGGGACACAACACCCCCAGGCACAACAAACACACAGACACATCCACATCCACAAAAAGATAGACAAATTCACACAGACAGTCAAACTCATAGATACACAGGCATGCAGAAACACACACCCATACTCATACATCTGCACAGACAAAAACACCCGTATAGATGCTTACAATCGCAAAGACACACACACACACACACACACACACACACACACACACACAGAAATAAACTCACCCGAACATGTATATTTTTCAAGACTTCTAGCCCCTGTCAGCTGAGATGTCGGTGGCTTCAAACGCTGCACTACACTCTACATGTCTGGTTGCGCGCATGTTCTTCCTGTACAAACAAATGTTATTTATGCACCATAAATTACATTCTCCTCGTGGCAGCAGATAGTTTTTTCAGTTTAATTATGTAGTCTTCGTTTTGAATATCCCCCAGCTTCCCTTGCTGCTGCCGTTTCTGCATCGATCAATAACCCGGAAGAGTGGATGGAGCATGTGTCAGCACTTGTGTCAGACTATGTTTTGAGCGCCCCTGTACCACATGTGCATGATTTGTAAAAAACACGCTGGCTGTCACTGGTGGACAGCTTTATTTCAACTGGCCTTGTCACTGTGCCTGCGCTGCGAGTGACAGTCGGTGCTTGCTCCATTATTTATCTGTCTTACATCCAGGTCCATGGTGTAGCAACCTCAGCCTCGTGAGCACCCGCACACTATAGAGGTACCTTGGCAAGGATTGGAGATGGCATGCGTGCTGTGCAGTAAATAAATGACCATTTGTATCCCATGTCATACCAGCCCCCTTGTGCATCAGCAAACCTGCCAACTTTTTAACCCTGTGAGAAGAGGGGTCGGTTTTTGTGACCAGCACTGCCCGTGAGTTACGTCTACCCTTCCTCTCTCCTCTTTCCCCCACCTCCAAAAAACACAAAAACGTCTTAGTCTGCCACCAGTGGCCCGAGGAGCTGTAAAAAGGCCATAATGGACTTAAACTGTGCACAGTCTTAAAACGCAAGCTGGAAACCTATCTTTTGTGGGGATTTCTAGCTCACATAGTGTTCCACGGTGTGATATCAATTCTTCACCAGGTGATCATATGAAGGGGTCGATATTATGTGACACACAGTTAAACCGAGTGTGTTGGCAATCTGTATCAGTCTTCTTCATAATAGCAGTGTGAGGACTGCAAGCTGCAACCCAGACCTACACAGCTGTACCTAGCGCATGATGGTAGTACATCAGCGTGTGATACTTACAGACATTTTAACCTATGCTAGGAAATATAAGGCAGTATCTGTCCCTGTGGGGAGGTAGTGCATTAGAGTAAAAATTTAAAAGTAGCACTAGTGGACAAAATGAGTGTGCTTTCAGAAATGGCAAACTGATGGTTTTGGACAAAATTTGTCAAAGTACTGAAAATACCAAGCTGACATTTCTGGTTTGGGAACACAACTATATATTCAGAAAATAATTTTGTGTGTGGTTGTGTGTGCATGTGCGCACAGCATACATGAGGTGCTACAACAACAGTGCAAAAAAGGATGTGTGTGGCTGAACGCTTATAAGTGTGTCTTTGTTGGGTCAGATTACATGTATGAGTATGATTCAGGGCACTTCTGTGCTTTGGTCCTACTGCAAAGAAAGGCAAACACAACTTCCTTCTATAACCAAGCTATATTTTTCCTTTAGTCTGCGGTTGCTTGTATTCGTGTCAGGAGGAGACTTGGCCTGGCGGTTCGGGCTAGACTGTCCCTGGTAGAGCAGAACCAAGAGCGATTTGCATTTGGTTATTTCAATTGGCTGAAAAACTGTGATCCTGAATGCAGCCAGAGCGAATAGCATTTCACCAGTGTTATTGAGCCACATTAGTGTGCAGCCAAATGAAACAACACAAGCCTCATTTCTATGACACACTGAGCCATATGTACACTGAGATAGGAAGGCTTGTCTGCTTTGAAAGTGGGGGATTCTGCAGGATAACCACCAGCCCCTGGCAGAGAGAGTCACGACCTCGGAGCACACTATGGCTGAAATATCCCCGGAAGTAGAGGCCTTGAGGGGGCGCCTGGAAGAAGTGGAGGGAAGGATCAAAACTCTGAAATATTGGGCTGAAGATGCTGAAAACAGAGCCCGAATAAACAATATCCGGGTGATAGGACTGCCAGAGCGGACTGAGGGGACCAATATGCTGGAGTGCTTGAAAACTGTATAAAGAAAGAGGTGGTGCATGAGATTCTTTCCCCCTTTTTTGCACTAGAAAGGGCATATTGGGTGCCAATGTGACCCATGCCGCCAGATGCTGCCTGTGCACGGTGATGGCCTAATTGCTCTATTATAAAGATTAGGATCACATTCTGCACCAGGCCTGGCTGGGACGGGATCTGCAGATTGATATCCAGACGTTCATGGTGTTCCCAGACTGTACTAGAGACGTCCAGAAGCAGCAGGCAACATTGCTGGAAGCTAAAAAGCACCTCCGCTAGATGGCTTTTCACTATGCAATGCCCTTCCTGGGCAAATTGCAGATGGCCACAGAGGATGACGTGCAGTTTTGTACCTCACCGCAGGAAGCTTGGGAATGGATCAATGGTCGCCTGCTGCGGCGACTTTCCCCAGGGCCATGGGACATAGAACCTTCCAGAGATCATCTAGGAGGAGGGGGCGCAGTTGTAGCCAGGCAATACATTCTAAAACACAGGCACAGCATGAACAATTGAAAGCAGTGGAATTGGCGGCAATCATGAGTGTGGCTGAGACAAGCCTTACCTTGCCAGTGGGTGATAATGGGACTAGAGACACTTAATACGACTAGATCTTGATATCCACAGTGGGCTCCGATGCTGCATTGCCCCGAGTGATGCCCAGCACAGTAGACGATCTTCTTCGAATTCTGCTGAAGGTCCAAAAATGGGGGTTGTTGTTCATGGGGAACTACGGGGGGCCAGTGACTTCTGTGTCTTCAATAACCCGTAAGTGGGCCAGGCCCTCTTGGCCATGAGGATGTTTGAAAAGGATGTACATGGGTGGAGAGGTGTGAGGTTGGGAGGCGCACACACAGTTGTTTGTCCTTTTATCTGGATCTTGTGCGTTGACTGCACATGTGGTAGAAATTGAGATGATGGTTTGGATGGGGGACGTTACCTTCTTGCCCTGGGTTTGAGGGGTTGGGACTGTTTTATTTTTTGTTTGGTTGATTCATGCCTCTGGTGGGGTATCTACCTGACCAAAAGCCTGACAGGGGCTGGTGGGGGTAGAGGTGTGGCCGCTGCCTGGCGGTTAAAAGTTCTCATGACAATGTGCCATGACTGACTCCCTAACGTATTCATTTATGTCCTGGATTGTGGGGGGGATCAATAATATGTCCAAGCGTTAAAAAGTATATTCCTACCTCCAGGGGTGGGGGGCACATGTGGCCTTGTTACAGGAGACCTACCTCTGGGTTGCTGAAGGGTTAGAACTCCACAGGCGCTGTCAGTGCCAAACTTACTATACTTCTATCTTTGCACACAGAATACTTATCTGGGTATGTCCTGGGGTCTCGTTACAAAAAACTGGAGAAGTGGTGGACCCGACTGGATGATACATGGTGGAAATGGGGAGGTTGGGAGGTCGAGACATGTCAATGGTTAGTATCTATGCCCCTAATGTGGACCAGGGAAGCTTTTTGGAGGAGTTGTCCCGGGTACTGGTGCCCTGTCTGGTGCACTCTATTCTCCATGGTGACAGTTTTAATTGTTTTGAAGACGCTAAATAGATAGATCCCATCCACCCTTGAGCGACGCCCAGGTTGTCAGGCTGGCGAGAAGACTTGCAGGATGGCACGAACATTGGGGGCTTATTGATTCCGGGAGACGCACCCACCCACTAGACAGTTCACAAATTATTCTTCTCAGGAGTACACCAGTTGCAGGTCACCTAGACCCGTTCCTTTGCTCTCCTGGGGTGCAGGTAACAGGGAGAGAGGTAGAATATTTGGCCAGGACAAACTCGGACAATAATCTAGTTCTGCTATCCCTGCACTGGGAATTGGGAAATCCCTATATCCCCAGCTTAAAGGTAGAAGCGCTGGATGTCCCAGTTTTCCAACATGCGATTTGCTGAGGGAATCAGGCAGTTCTTTGAGATCAATATGACTACTGCGTCTACTACGCCGGTTGAATGGGATGCTTTTTAATTGGTGCTTTGAGGTCAACTTATTGCAGAGGAAGTATATGTAAGTGGCACATGCTGTTGCAGGAAGTTGAGACCCAGGAGGTAGGGCTGCGAGCAGTAGAGAAGCTAAGACCCAGGAATCTAAATCTACAGCTTTGAGGTCATGGCTAGCAGGTCAGGTGTAGAAGGTCAGATGCTTCGACTATCAAGAATATATGGTCCAGGCACACGCTAAGCGGGACAAATCTGGGGCGCTATTGGCTTGGTTGGCTAATCCGACTAAGCGGGGATCTGATCCTGGAGCTTGAATCAGCACAGGGCGAGAATCTGTAGGTAAGATGCTATAAATGACGGCTTTCGGTAGTACTATGCATCCCTCTATGAGAGCATGGCTGACCAGGCGATACCCAGGATAGCTGCTTTTCTGGACTCACTCGCACTCCCGATTCTTACAATAGAGGAGGTTATGGAACCGGGTGGAGATATTGAGTTATCTGCCGGGCACTGATAGACTTTCATTTGAATTCCACCCCACATATATTGAGACGCTTACCCCTAAGCTGGTGGAGGTTTAGAAGGCAGCATGTGCCTCCGTCTGCCTACCGGCCTCTACTTGTTAGGCACTAGTGATTCTTTTATTGAAACCAGGCGGGCAGCCAGGCTCCCAGGATGAGAAGGCTTATCGGCCTTTATCAATGCTTAATGTTGATTATAAAATATTGAGCCAAATATTGGTGACACGATTGTTGGCCTGCATTCCTTGACTGGTGCATGCGGACAAGGCGGGGTACATACTGGGCTGGAATACTAAGTTTCATATCTGCAGACTCATGGCATTGATGGCTGATGACACTTATAATAAATGAGTGGTGGCAGTCATGGCGGTGGATATAGATAAGGCTTTCTATAGCCTTGAATGGGAGTTTCTTTATAGAATGTTGGAAAGGAGGGTCTGAGAGGCGGAATTGTGAGTTGGATTAGACTTTTGTACTCCACCACCAACAACCAGAGTGATAACTAACAGGGTGATCTCAGAGGAATACGCAGTGGGTTGAGATCCCGATAGGGCTGTCCACTATGTTCACGCAGGTGAACATAGATGCAGCAGGCCATACGGTGCTGCCAAACAAAATATTTTTTAGCGCTGGGATGCATACTTCATTAATACAAAAAATTGACTTTATTGATCTCAAAACATCCGCTTTGATAATTGTGGCGACTTCCCAAATCTCAGGGTAAACATGAAACAGCGAGTAGTGACTATATTGGAACCTTGTTAGGACTCGCGCTATGCAACTACAGCCTTATCTGAACATTGTGAATTCTGAAAGCCCTGAAGTAGCCCTTGTCTAGGGCGAACTGTTTTGCTTGCATCTTTCTGTAACAAACACATGATGGGAAAAAAAGTAATAAAAAAATGTATTTAAAGATATTTGTCCATAATCACAGAATTTTTCTTGAACCTGATGTTGCATGTGTTATGCTAATCTGCCTCTCAATCTCAGTATACACTGTCCACTATCTCCATTTGTTTTCGTGTTACTGGTTGAAACATTGGCCTGCTGTGTGAGGTCAATGGCCACCTAGGAAGGCGTAGAGGTGTGGAGCTCAACACATTATATAGCTTCATACGCAGATGATGTGCTACAGTTTCTTAAAGATGCAGTTGCAGATGTGGTTGGACCGTTTTGGAGCAGTCTCATGCCTGAGGGTCAACTGGCAAAAGTCTAGCATATTACCCTGTGTGCTGGAGTGCAACCGGCACCGACTCTGAGAGGGTTTAAATGGGAGTCCATATGATTGCAAAATGTGGGAGTCAAAATATATCATGACCAGCTGGGAATTCTGGAGGGCAACATGGGGGCAGCTATTCGGGCCCTGCGATCCAGTGTAGACTTTTGGAAGACATTGTCGTCTCGATGTCACTAAGATGATAGCGCTTCCCCAGCTGCTTTGTTTGTTTGCCATGCTTCCCATAGTGGTACCTTGTGGAATGTTTTGAGAAATCGAGTCCCTAATGATTGTGTCTGTGTCATATCCGTCTTGGGAAGGGTGGCGATGACTACCCTACAGTACCTGGTCACAGATGGCGGCTTAGTGGCCGTGTTTTTTAGGCTTGATCTTTGGTAGGACAGATTTAGTGGTTAACTCAGTAGGTGGTTGGTAGACAGACAAATGGGGGGGGCCTTGGTCCCCTCATCGTGGACACTGTTTCACCTTCTCCTGAACCCCCGACTGGTGCCTAAGGGCGGCCTAAAAGAGCTCCAAGGTATGTCTTGTGGGAGGACGGGAGTCCATTTTCTACAGCATTGGAGGTCTTTTACTACAGATCTCTGGGTGTTGAACATAATAGAGAATGGGTATGCCCTACCCTTCCAGGAATTACCCCCTCCATTCCCTCCCCAACAGGACTTGTGCTCAGAAGAGCACCTTCTGCTTCTCCAGCAAAAAGTGCAATTGAGGTGGTCCCGGAGCACGAAAGGGGTCAAGGATGCCGCTTCCGGTGCTTACTGATTCCCAAAAAAAGACGGTTGATTGAAGCCAATCCTCGACCTCAGGGTTTTGAATTTTTACCTGAAACAGAAGAAATTCAAAATGTTGACCCTGGCTTAGGTTCTTCTTGCACTGCAGAAGGAAGACTGAATGGTGTTGATCGATTTCCAGGATGCGTATTTTCACATTCCCATCCTGATGTCACATCGAAAGTATCTCAGTTTTATGGTGGGGTCTCAACAGTACCAGTAAGGCGGTCCATCCGTTCAGCCTTATTCACGCACCTCAGGTCTTTACAAACTGATGGCGGTGGTAGCAGCACATCTCAGAAGGTTGGGGATTTCTGTTTTCCCCTATCTGGATAACTGGCTGCTTAAAGCAAAGTCTCCAGAGATGGTGTTACATCATTTGCAAGTAACAACACAACTGTTGTTCGACTTGGGTTTTTCAATAAACAACCCAAATCTCACCGGGTGCCCTCTCAGCGCGACCTGTTCATAGGGGCAGTACTGGAGACTACTGTAAGTTGTGCCTTCCCGCCTCTACAGAGGATTCAATACATCCAGGCTATGATTCCACTGTTTTCAGAATGGAGTGGCTGTTCTAGTCCTGAAGGTCTTGCGCCTGCTTCGTCTGTTAGCTTCCTACATACTATTGCTCAACCATGCACGCTGGCATATGAGGGCCCTCTAGTGGTGACTCTGCAGACAGTGGTTTCAACACAATGGAGATATTGAGGAAGTGGTCAGAATCTCCAGAGACACTCCAGCGGAGCTGATATGGTGGAGTGTTCCAGGCAACCTCTATCAAGGGATGCCATTTCAACCTCCTTTTCCGGTGGCCACAGTGATAACGGATGCCTCAACTCTAGGTTTGGGGAGCCCGTCTGGGAGATCTGGAGGTCAAAGGCCTTTGGTCTCCAGAAGAAAGATTGTTTCACATCAATCTTCTGGAATTGTGGGTGAGACATTTGTCTTTCAAGGCCTTCCTTCCCTCCCTTCACCGTCAGTTGGTTCAGGTCCTAACAGACAACACTCCCGCAATGTGAGACATCAACAAACAGGGAGGAGTAGGGTTGTATCTTCTTTGCAAGGAAGCTCTGCGACTCTGGTCCTTGGCTCAGGACCAACAGATTTGCGTAATCGCAAATCATCTAGCCGGAGAACTGAAAGTGCATGCGAACAGTCTCAGTCGGCAGTATTCGGCCGATCATGCATGGCGTCTCCATCCGGAGATGGTCCTTCACATTTTCAGGATGTGGGGGTTTCCTCAGTTGGACCTGTTTGCAACTCATGAGAATATGCACTGCCCGGCGTTCTGCAACCTCCAGTATCTGATGCGGGGAGCGGTGGGGGGTGCGTTTCAATTAGATTGGGGCTCACAGCTTCTTTACATGTTTTCTCCCATACCGTTAATTCATCGAGATCTGAGAGAGATTTGCCAAGACTGGTCCCAAGTCATATTGATCGCCCCGGATTGGTTGTGAAGGGTGTGGTACACAGACCTCCTTTCAGACCTCCTCTCGCAGTCGCAGGGGCTAGTTCTACAGCCCCACCTCCAGAGCCTGCACCTTCATGCCTGGAGATTGAACGTGTAAACCTGAGTTATATTTTGGGCCAGAATACACTCTGCCAAATCTGCCTATTCTGGTAGGTGGGCCAGATTTGTTAAATGGTGTGGAGAGAGATCGATTGATACTTTGCAGGCCCATTTATCTGATGTTCTAAGTTTCTCTCTTTCTTTAGCACAGCACGGTTGTACAGTAGCTACTGTTAATGGCTACTTGCCTACCTTGTCGGCTTTTCTCTGTTTACCGGATCAACCCTTGTTGTTTAAATCTCTCATAGTTATGAGATTCATTAAGGGTCTCACAAATAGGTTTCCTTCCACTCTTTTTATCATGCCTCAGTGGGATTTGAATTTGGTTATCACTTTCTTGATGGGCTCGCCCTTTGAACCATTACATAGTAGTCCCTTAAGGTTTCTAGCGTTTAAAACTATATTTTTGGTTGCAATCACTTCCGCTAGAAGGGTGAGTGAGTTGCAGGCTCCTAGCTCTAAGCCTCCTTTTACATCATTCCATGTGGATAAGATGGTTCTTAGGACCAGAGCTGCTTTCCTGCCTAAGGTGGTCACTCCTCTCCACTTGAGGCAGTCCATCACTTTACCCACTCTTTGTCCTACCTCTCACCCTTCTAAGGACAAGGAGAGACTTCATAGCCTGACTCCCAAAAGGGCAGACAGCTTCTACTTGAACAGAACGAAGGACTTCAGGTTGGACGATCAACTTTTCATTGGTTATGTGGGAAAGACGAAGGGCAGGCTGTCCACAAAAGAATGCTCTCCAGGTGGATCATTCTCTGTATCTAGATCGGCTATGCCTTGGCCACGAAGGAGCCTCCTGAAGGTATTCGAGCTCATTCTACCAGAGCTAAGTCTTCTTCGGTTTTAGCTAGAAGTGTCCCTGTGGTAGACATCTGCGAGGCGGCAACTTTGGCCTACCTCCACACCCCTTTGCGAAGCACTATTGCTTGGATTTGAAGGTGATGAGGGACGTGCTGCAGGATTTTTTGGTGTAGGCAGGCAGGCACCCTCTGCCGGGAGCGGGACAGCTTAGGGATTCAGTTAAATAAGGGAGGAATCCCCAGGCAGATGTATCCATCAGAAGAACAAGTTACTTACCTTCTGTAACACTTTTTCTGGTAGATACAGTAACTGCCTGTGGATTCCTAACAGACCCACCCACCTGTCTTCTTATACCGAAAAGTAATCAATGTATATCTTATGTGATTTATTGTTGGAATCATATGATGCTTGGCACTAGGAAATGTCTATGATGGAGAATTTCCAGTTTTGGCTGTGTTTGTATACTGTGTATACTTGTGAAAATGTTGTTGGTTCACCCGTTCGCCTCGAAGACATGAAAAAATGGGTGGAACTGACGTCAGCAAGCCGACGAGGTCTTCTTATGGCTCCTATGACGTCACGCAGAGTTATGTGCAGAGCCGTTCCATTGTGACATCCTCTTCGACGAGGGAGAGTTGAGGAGATACGTTTCTGTGGAATGCTACGCATTGGGATAATTCAAAAAGTGAGGAATCCACAGGCAGATATTGTATCCACCAGAAAAAGCGCTACCGAAGGCAAATAACTTGTTCTTCTAAGGCAAATCTAGGTGTCTTTCAACCGGCTGGCATCATACCGGCCAACCAAATGCCTGGTGCCAGCCACTCGACATGATGCTAACATTTCGGGGTTGAATGCTCTGTGAACAAGGGTCCTTCCTCTGGAACACACTCCCTTTTCATCCATCCCTCAAATCTGACTTTCCACAATTTAGCAAAGTCCGGAAAACGCTTTTGTTCTGATAGGTCTATTTACTTGAAAAAAAATAGCTCCTTCCCCCTAGTACTATAAAAACACTGTACATAAAATAAACAGACTCTTAAAAATATCTGCATAGATCGCAATGCGGATGTTGAATGGCCAGGTAAGCACATTCAGGGTCAAATGGCCAAATGGGAAGTGAAGCCACCAGCAATGTCTTACTAGGATAATTTTAAAACTATGGAAATCAACCATTAAGTGTCTAAACAATGGAACTGTGAGGGCCTTATAATCTCAGTGACTGTGTGTGACAAAACAAGGGGAACCTCCATTTGAAACACCTAGATGATCAGGCATACTATGTCTCTAAATCAGATAACAACTGAGTTGAGGCCGTCTGATTTTCCAGTCCAACTTAGAGAATACTGTGCAAAATGATAAATACCCGGTGCAAAAAGTGTATTGCGCCCATTTTGTCTGGTTGTTGTGGTCTGGTTTACTGCCATCTGGTGCTCAATGGGACTGAGCTCACCTCACCATAGATGCAGTGCAAATACAGGGTGGAAAGCTTCCACAGACATTTTTATCACTGTACAGAATTCTAAATAAGGCCCTTAGAGCCTACTTTATAGACGATTAAGTTAGCTCATCAATGACTGGCATCAGTGGGCTGAAAAGAGGACTAATTGATGAGTTTGCCATTCCAAACTGCTAGTAACAACATCATTGAAATTGATACAAAATGACGAGCGGAGCGATTGCATATACATTATTTTATGTTACGTTGTTTCATTTAATCACAAAGTCATCTGTATACGGACTCTTGAAATCGTTTTGTGAGAGAGGTGTTTGTCGAAGATGTTGGGCAGAGGGAGGAGGAGCTAATGTTCCAAGAAGCCAATGACATAGGGGGCCGAAACTGACCAGAGAATTAACATAGCTGAAAGGCTAGCCTACATTTTGTATGGGTGCACAGCAGTGCACCTTAAAGACATTAGCCCAGAAACATAAGGGGTGGCCAGCAACAAGGATGTGGACAAAAGCTGGCAAGAAGCCTGACAGGAGGAGAGTGTTGCAGTAAAGGCGGCATTAAGGAGTGAAAACTAAATTCTTCCATTTCCTGATGTCGTTAAAAGGGTCCAATCAGGGCTAACAAATCAAGGTTCAATTGGACCGAATTGATTACAAAGTACAAAGGACTAAGGAATCGCGATGGAAAAAAGGGGAAAACAGCCATGATAAACAAGTTAACGTTGGCGGTAATCAAATGGTCATTATACGTTTATAATGCCCGGATCGTAAGGATGACCAGAAGTAGCGGCCTTCCACATGGCAAGCCTTGGGATGACAAAAGATATGGTCAGCCAGAAAGGAAAGTAAAGGAAGGAGATACCACATATGCAGGGCCACCTGAAATATATGATTCTGATGCATAATCTGCAGATTTTAACAACAAAAATGTGTGTCGAACTCAAATGGATCAGAAGTGTCTAAAAAAGTGGCAACATGCAGTTTCCATGCAGTTGAAGGCCCTTCGCAAAGGTTAACTGGTCATCTTTCAGTTGATTAGTGCTGTATTTGGTTTTTTAACTAGTACTAATGAGGTGCACTCTTCACCCAGACAGTGTTACCATGTGTAAAAATGACAAAATATTAGAGTAATACTATCACAAAATATGCCACAATGCGCCACATAATTTGCTATTTCCTTCGGTTTAATTTAGTCAACCCTGCTGCATAGTTTGGCCCACCCCTGCGCTTAATCCCAGTGGTCCTGTCTATATGATAGATGCAGCACTTGCAGCCCACACTTTGCAGGAGGACAGATGAGACAATCAGTAGCGACTTAAGCATAGAAAACGAGTAGAGGGGGCTCCTCCAGATATGGGCTGAAGTTTGTAAGGCATAGAAATGATCATATGATAACTAGAGCTGGGTAAGCCAACAAGTTAACAAGGAGAGCCAAGCCAGAACCCAGCAATGGGTCAGCTCTGGCTCAGAGAGCTCATACACAAATCAAAAACTGAAAATACTAGCTGCCATGTAACTCATGCAACAAACATGTTAGAGTATCAAACGTTATCTTCAGAATTCCAAAAAGCTCAGCTCGTCATGAGGCACAGTGGCGCTGTGTTCATGACGAGCTCAGCTCGTCATGACCGCCGCAGCGCTCCCACGTGGGGAAAATTCCCCCACTGTGCTGAGCGTTCTATTAAACCGGGCGCGGTCATGACAAGCTCATCTCGTCATGAGCACAGCGCCACCGTGCTGCATGACGAGCCGAGCTCGTCATAAGCACTGCAGCGCCGCACGCGGCCCCCCTATCCCCTGCAGTGGGAGGGTTTAAATGTGAATAGAGAAACATTTCTGCTTCCTCTTTGAGCTAAAATGCAAGTCAGTTCTCATGTATGCAGGTAGTATAGTAGTCAGTCTAGATCATGGGTACTCGCAAACATTTTCCCAGGGACCACTAAGTTTAGTCTGTGATGTGACCCAGGGCTGAATTGATACCAGCAGGTTTCTCGACTGAGACAATTTCTGTGATCCTAGTCAATAGCTTTATTTCACCGTCCCTCTTTTATCTACATTATCACATAAGAGGACTTCAAAATACATGACTTGAGAATTATGCTGTACAAAACCTTCATCCATAAACTATAATTCTGTTCACGTATAAGAGAAATCAGAGAGCACATAACTGCCTCCTTGTTCACTACTGACATTGCTGTCAGGGTGGGGTGAAGAATGAATGTTTCTAAATTTGTCATTGAAAAATGTATCACTGTTAAAAAAATTATTCTGCATGCCCTAATATCTGATGTAGTTTGGTGAAACAGTTCTGCATGTGGATGAAATACTTTTTTTCAACTTTGAACAGACTTTATCATACTTTTTTACACTTTTGGTGGGAGATGTATTTAAAAATTGAAGGTAATTCTAAAGTTACTTCCTTTCTGTAAATTAAATTCAATTAACCTTTAAATAAATGTGTCTCTGTTTATTTAACATATTTTAATGTTACTGCTGAGTCGAGGAACAGCAGCTCAGTGCTGCTGCTGTTGTGGGGGCCTCATGTAAAGGTCAGGGCCACATGCGGACCCCGGACCGTACTTTGAGTATCATCACTGCTCTAGATTCTTTTTTTAAATAGAGCAACTTTACAGGCTATTAAATCAAATACAAGACAGTTTTTTTGTACAGCAGGCATCCTGAAATCAGTTATTTGAAGCTGCAATTGTATGCGATAATGAGAAAAACGGATGTCTCCTGAAATAAAGTATTTGCCTAGGATCACACAATTTGTCAAGCGAGGACGCTGGGGCTGATCTATATTTTCCAGTTTCACACCAGGCAATTCAGACAATAGACTGATATATTTCTGCCATCAAATGTTAAAGGATATTGTTTTGTGCTTAATTATTGGAAGTTGAGATTAAAGTTTGGGTGACAGGCAAAATCCACATTTAATTATGCCAGATTTACACAGCAGGAACCATGCCGTAGTCTCAACAGCGTTTTACTGCAGACACAGACTTCTGTTTTTCAGCACAGGGAGATTTCCCGGAATTCACAGGGTGCAGAACTGACGCTGGGATTCGAACCTGCTCCCACTCATATTTAGGCTGCTGTAGCCGCCATGCCGTATCGCCTGTTGTGAAAGCGTGGCTAGTATTGGCATTGAGGTTTCCAGAGAACGTCGAACTGAGCCAGAGCTAGACATTTTTTTGCAGTGTCTCGCCCACCTCTAACAAGAACTGCTTAAAGTTAATCACAAAGGTTTTGCATAAATGTCTGAAAATCTTGGATTGTTTTAACTATCCTCATTTTGCCCTCCTCAGAACCGAACATGTCATGTTTTTTAAAGAAAGAAAATGCAGCCATTAAGCTCCAAAATATGCTCCTGCTGTAAAGCGCTATGATCAGGGCTCGAGTCGAGGTACCACGCGGGTGGACGGCGTCCCTCCACTTATTTTACAGGGTGGACGCCGTCCCCCCTGCCAAACAGCTGGACTTCACCTTTTTGACCTCTTTGGGACGAGATCGGAGCCACCTTTCGTGACGTCACTTCCTGTTGTGACTTCACGTTCGGTAACAGCATCCCCCCACTTGTTTTTTAGCACTTGTGCCCTGGCCATGTCCGAGCTATATAAAATTGCAAAAATAAAAATGAATAATTTCAAATTGGAGCTATGGGTTAAACTCAGTGACCCGAGTGCGTGGGGTAAATAGATGTGCAGCCCTGCCAAGTGTCACACATCCTGTGTGACACTAACGCATTTTTAGTTACATTACCGCATTACCGCATGTGACATGATTGTCACGGAAATCAGCGTACTTAAAAGCTGACTGTATAACCGATATTTGTGGTTCGTAGAGTCTAATATTTTATTAGGTTACAGAAACACAAAGCAGACGGGGTACAGCAGCCTATGCGAGTTCTGCTATAACGTTTTGATGGTTCATCCTGATTGAATGGTGTTTTGCTTGTATTACCATAGGCTCACCTGCCAACCTCCCCCGGCACTAATTGATCCTTATAGCAAGCACGTGCGTGCAGCCGTACAATGGTATATTACCCGCTCAGCGTGGGATTATTCCTGATAGATGACGTTGGTGAGAGCGGCATCACTCTTGCACGAGTGGTTGTGGGGGGAAGGCTGCACAGCACTAGTAATGTCAGTGCACATCTCTGAGGTCAATAATTTAATTGAAATAAAATAAAAAGGCAGATCCCCGCCGCCGCGTCCGACCGAACCCCACAGACTGCAGTGGCCGCTGCCTGGAACCCGAATCTACTGCTCAGACTCGGTCTGAATCATGCCCGGGCGGCTGGCTTTGGATGCGGGAGTCGTTGCGGCCACGAGGCGGACGAAATCGGATTGCAGCTCCACTTGCAAAAAATGTAAGTCCGTGTGCTTAATCCTTGGATAAGAGTGTAAATTTGATAAAATGAGGGGAAGCGGGGCCTTCAGATGGACGCCAAGGAGCAGGGATCGCAGAGAGGGGCACTTGACCCCCGCTGTATGCACATAGAGGGACGGGCACTGGCATACAGATGGTGCATCAGTCGTCGTAGGGCGGCATCTCTACACACACTTCATAATTTCACGGCAATGCAGAGAAGAAGGCACATAAGCACTTGCTTTCGATCAATGCCATTTGCACGAGGGTCACAACAGGGAGCAGAGTGACAAGGAGCATTTACACACAGGCTCGAAAACCCACTGCACCTTCCTTTCACAAAGAGCAAAGACACGTGGACCCTACCGCTACGAATATAAAGACTAATGCCAAGAGAAGCACCATTCATAGGGGTATCAAAGGTCAGGCTGCGTAGCCTTTGCAGCCCTCCAGTCTTGCAAGTCCAATGCAATAAATCAATATAACCGGGTTCTGGTCTGAAGAAAGGCCAACATGATTTCATGACTGGAAAGTGAGCCCTGAAATTAAGAGATTCGGGAGGGCTGTTATGAAAAGATGACAGATATTTTATTTTTCCACTAATAGTATTCCTTTGTAGGAGTCAGGGAGACGCTTGGCTGTAATAAGTATTAATTAATCTATGAGAAGCTTGAGAGATGCTGAGCAGCATTAAAAACTGTCACTAAGATTAGAAGTGTGTGGAGAGCAGCAGTTAAGTGAAAGGAAGATGGAGGGTATTGAAGGTGTGAGACCCAACAGTATACTCCCATATGGAAGTCACCCATAGCCTCTCTGACTTCAGATGGGATCCAAGGAGCGCTGACATTGGTAGAAGGATGCAGACTCCCTTATAGGGCTACAGATCCAAAGGGGTTCAGCGCAGCAAGAAATGCACTTCAGTGCACAGGGTCGAGTCATTTAAACAAACCTGCCCCCAGTCCAAATTACACAAATGGAGCAATGTTTGGTAAAGACAAGTTTACGCACCTACGTTGTCACATGATCGGTGTGCACAGCTGTTCTATGATCACCTGAATGCCCCTTTTGAGGTGACCAGTTACCACATGGTATTGCAGACTCATTCCCACAGGCCACCCAGGCCTTCTCCCGGATCGGTGGTAATGTACCCATCTCCTTTTGCACATTTACTGGCCTTAGTGACGATCACTGAACTCGTGTCACCTAATATCCCACGCCCGTCGATGTGTCTGGCACATTCCAATGGCACCAGACAGGTTTCCTGCCCCCAGCAAGTTTTAGGCAACAATACAAAATTTCAAGAGAACTCTGGTGACTAACGGACGTGCTGGGGATCGATTGAGTTTTCTCTAGTGGACGTTTTGACCTAAAAGTAGCGCAGAGGGTTAATATACCTGCTGCAAAGCATGTGCACCATGCAGATCACAGAAATGCATATAATGTAAATAGTTCAGTGGATTACTGCTTTTGTCTGAGAGATCCATTTATTAGTTGCAATTTATAAATTAAAATCTTAGATTGAACAGTGAACTATTAACCCTCATCAGAGAGCTGTGTGGAAACACCAAGGTATAGGTTAGATTTGATTTCTCTCACAGTTTTTCTTTATCCTAATAATGCAAAAATGGTTCATTTGAGTAGAAATCAATTCTTATTAGTAAAGACAACCCCAGCCACAATGGTACATTTCATTTTAAATTCTGAGTTTGCGCTTCTCCCAATCAAGCACTCAAACTATACCCAGTATGAATACCCTATGACTCCTTTCCTACACCTCTTATGTAACATTTGCTATACACTGATTTATTCACTTGGGATTCATTGTTTCTGTGTGATGTAAAGTGCTCTGACACACTACAATGGTTAGAGTAGCGCTATAAAACAAAACAAAGCAGGTAAGAGAGTGGCAATGGAGACTTGAAGGTCACTGTTAAAGGGTGGTAAATCGCACTCGTTTAAATTGCTTGATTTTGCTCGCAAGAAAGTGTCACTCATAGTTGTTGAAATGTCACTCATAATTACACCGAAATTATGAAATGTCACACATAGCAATCTGAAACCTTGTCAGCTATGGATGTGTTCACTAGAGAAAGTAGTTGTAAAAAAAAGAAAAGTATCTCGAGCAGCGAGAAGAAGATCTGATGTGCGCGCCTTTAAGTCAGGAGGCAGTGGCAGTCCTCGCTGTAATTCCCCAGCCTGCCGAGTGGAAGCAGATTCAGAGGGGAAACGAGGACACGGGAAGAGCCTGCCAGCTAACGATAATAATGAGGGGAGCGTTCGCCAGCTCGCAGTGCTTCACGAGCGCAGCCATGAAAGCCTCAGAACGGGGAGTTCACTCGATGAAAGCGCCTCAGAGAGGCGTCGACGAGGGAGGCGAGACCCACTGGGCCGCCAGTCCCGCTCGCAGTCCTGGGCCTTTCAAGGCAGCTGAACCCCGCCAAACGAGTAGGTGTTTCTTTGACACCGAGACCTCTCGCTTCCCCGCGGGCGCATTGATACTGGTTCTGCGCGGCCAGCGGAAGAGTTCCATAATTCGATGCACAAAGAGGAAAAAAAGCAGTCCGCGTGCTGAACTGAAGCGTCGCACAGCTGCCTCACCGCGCGCCGTCGCTGAACAGGTGAGGCATGAAGGGAAGAAGACGTGCTTCGGCTGCAGTCCACATGTGAAGGCGAAACCGCTAGAGGATGGCGGCGCTGGTCAAGTGCCACCTGGTGCTGCGCCGTCTGCCCTCTGCGCTGCACCGTTAATATCGGGGAGCAAGCACCGGCGTCGAGGGAAACGGCGTCGACGCCTCTGTTACTGCCTTCTGATACATCACATCCAAGAGCCCTCTCTTTACAGCAATTATTCCCTGTAGGGTTTGCACAACAAGCCAGTCACTGTCCGCTCTTCCTTTTGGAGATTTCCCTCAAACTAAACTCGAACACATTGGGGTCTTTATCTACGTTAGGTGCGACCACCAATTAGCCTTTCTAACCTTTCTATAGCTATAGAATTGAAAAGGAGTCTCTAAAACCTAGAAATATATCGAGTTTGCCTATGTCATCTATCTTCTTTCAGTGAGAACGGTATTTTTAGTACACGTACCAGAATTTTCAAACCATGGGATAAGGGTGAGGTGGTCTGACATTGCAAGTACATACTGTTTTTCACTAGTGTGGGCTCAGGTGAATCCCTAAAATGAAACCCCCCCAAAATATTACCTCAACATCCTTCCCATGGGTTGATGAACCGGAGACAGTGATAAACTTCAGGCACTGGAATGGATCACCTCCTTCCTCGACGGAAGAACACAGAGAGTCCGCCTACCACCGTACAAGTCAGAGGCCACCGAAGTCATCTGCGGCGTCCCTCAAGGATCCTCGTTGAGTCCCACCCTCTTCAACGTCTACATGAGCCCCCTCGCGGCCATCGCACGCCAACACAACCTCAACATAATCTCCTACGCCGACGACACCCAGCTGACCTCTCCCTGACCAACGACCCCGCCGCCGCCAGAGCCAACCTGCACGAAGGGATGAGAGATGTAGCCGAGTGGATGACGACCAGCCGCCTGAAACTGAACTCGGACAAGACGGAGGTCCTCATCCTGGGCTCCTCGCCCTCCGCCTGGGACGACTCCTGGTGGCCCCCCGCCCTGGGCAACGCACCCAAACCGACGGACCACGCACGCAACCTGGGCTTCATCCTGGACTCCTCCCTCTCCATGACCAGACAAGTCAACGTCGTCTCCTCGTCATGCTTCAACATCCTACGCATGCTACGGAAGATCTTCTGGTGGATCCCCACCGAGACCAGGAAGACTGTCACCCAGGCCCTCGTCACCAGCCGACTGGACTACGGCAACGCCCTCTACGCCGGAACCACCGCCAAGCTCCAGAATAGACTCCAGCGGATCCAGAACGCCTCAGCCAGACTCATCCTCGACATCCCACGAAACAGCCACATCTCCGGACATCTGAAAGACCTGCACTGGCTCCCCGTCAACAAAAGAATCACCTTCTGTCTCCTCACCCACGCACACAAAGCCCTACACGACCAAGGCCCGAGCTACATCAACAACCGAATCAACTTCTACGCTCCCAAGCGCCACCTCAGATTAACCAGCCACGCCCTCGCCGCCGTCCCCCGCATCCGAAGAGCGACAACAGGAGGAAGGTCCTTCTCCTACCTGGCCGCCAAGACCTGGAACTCCCTCCCGACCGACCTGCGCCTGACCCAAGACCACCTTTCCTTCAGGAAGAAGCTCAAGACCTGGCTGTTCGAGCAGTAGCGGCACCCCCCCCCCCCCCAGCGCCTTGAGACCCTACGGGTGAGTAGTGCGCTCTATAAATGTCTTGATTGATTGATTGATATAGAATATGCAAATCAGGAAAATTCCAAGTCCCAAGTGAGCAGCAAAATCAATAGAGAATCGGAACGCATCCCTAGTAGCATCGGAAAGTCTTCTGCCTCACCCACAAAATCAGAAGTTTATATACCTTTTTCTTTCATAGAAAATCATTAGTTCTGTAGAATCATCATGGTGTGAGTAAAATTGCATTCTCAGCAAAACAGAGCACTGTTTTATTTAAGTTCATATCGCCTTAACATCTAAGTACTATCCCAGTGCATGAATATTGATTTTGCCCACTTTAGTCTAATGTCATCCAGAGCAGGCACAAGAAACTAGTTTCACGAATGACAGCAAACTATTATGAAAGAGTAGGGCATAGTGAGGTAGTGGAAGGTCCTTGGAAAAAGAAACATTTCTGTGTACGTGATGGAAAGTTTTCATCAAGAACAGGAGGGACAATATCGATGGAAATAAACATAACTCTGCTTGACTGAGTGCTGCAGAACTGTGTACATGCAGGAGGAGAGATCCATTTTGAACAAGATGGCCTCTAGGCCTAAAGTGAGACTTTGTTAGCAAGAGCCCGTATAAGAAATTGGGTTTCTGGTTGACTAAGGTATACACCCAAGCCAGGCAGAATCCAGCACTCTAGTCAGGGTAAGCTAGATGCAAACATGAGATAACTTCTGCTCAGCCTCTGAAAGCTTTGCACAGAGCAGGCAGGCTTTTCTACAGAGGCAAGTGTAAAGACGATTATCTGCCTCAGTGTCTCTGAAGGTTTCACACTGACTACCAGTACCTTAGAAGGTGCTATTTAAAATTATTTTGTTGATATTAGAACCTACAAATCCACGCAACCGAGATATCTATCGGTCAGATTTACTCACTACACTACTAACAGTACCCTGAGATCTTCCTATGCAAACCTGCTCAAGCCTGTCCCTTTTAGACTCAGTACCTAGGTGGTAAATCCTTCTCAGCCCTGGGCACTAAAGCCTGGAATTAATTTCCCAGTCTTTTAAGATTCATAGATTCTGAAGCATCTTTCAAAAATCAGTTAAAGACTTGGCTTTTTGCAGACCCCTACACAATCTGTTACTCTCTTATCCTTTAAGTTAGTAGCTTCTTATGTCTGGTCTCGCATGTGTGAGTAGCTAATCTTCCGCATAGCGCCAGGATGCTCCTTGGGAGTGTCACTGTGCTTTACAAGAACTCAATTAAAATTCAGTATTTGTGCAACACCCACCCACAGTAACAGAATGAATACGCCACAAAAAGACTCCACACAGGTTTATGAAAAATAGCGTTTGTATTATCTATAAATCAAGACCAAAACGATAAAAAGTACTTTTTAAGTTATACTGGTTCAAAGTATCACCTTAAATAAAAAAATTCCAATCAGTCAAGTCAATACTGTGCTAGCAGCACTTTCGATCAAGTGGTGACTAGTGTGTACTATTTCCTCGCTGTGGCAGGAAAAGCAGTGCTCAACGCAGCACTCGGGATATGATTTTGAACAGGGAGTCCAACAAACCTGGGCCACCTGTGCAGGCACAGGGCGGTGTCTGAGGACCTCGGTGGCCTGACTCCCACCTACAGTACTTTTCCGGTCGGAGTAACAGGAGACAGGCGGGCTGTGCGTGACTGTCCTCCCTTGGTTTCAGGCAGTCGTAGTGGTGGTCCACCGGATTCACAGGGATGGGCAGAGTAGGAAGTACCGGGTGCTTAGACGGTTGACGATCCTTGCACCTCTGGCCCCACCTCTAGTCACAAGGGCAATGTGTCACACTGAAGCCACTCTGGAAGGTGCTGCAGCCATGACAGGGGTTGAAATCTACATATGCAGCTGCTGGAAGTTGCAGAGCGAGCCGGACTGACGGGCGGTGATTCTGGGTAAGATAACAATGGCCTCATCTGCACCCAAGCAGGGAGCTAGTTGATGAATACAGTGAGCAAGCTACCCAGCATACTCTGCTTCTTCTCAGAGCTCGGCCCCCAGACTCATGGCGACACTGAACTCTTTGATGATCCTAAGACTTCGATGAACAGGGGACAAGCAAACTAGTCCTTGCAGAACACTGGAATTAAGTTACAAGTCAGAGGTAGCAGGCAGGAGGCCAGCACAGCAAGGCAAACTGCAAAGTGGCAGTCCCTCCTGCAGTTCTACAAGCAGCACGCCAACACAGCAGAGCAGTTAGCAAAGTGGCTGTCCTTCTACCAATGTGCGAGTGTATCGCCAGTGATGTCTGGTTGCAAGTCCAAAAGTGTCTGATTAGATGGGGTCAGAGGCCCAGTATTTATTCCTAAAAGTGCCTCTGAACTCTCAGAAGTGCACAGGTCTCCTTTCAGCCCAGTCCTGTCTGCCAGCCTAGCTATGGGGGGTAAATCAGCCCTTTGGGGACAGGACACTACCTATTCAAGTAAAGTGTTACCTCCTCTCCTCCTCCTTGTCCAGGATAACCCATCAGTATACAGATGCAGTTGAGTGCCCTGTGTTGTGGTTGTCTAGAGAGAATGCACAAATGTAGCTGTCACCCAGCCCAGATGTGTTTTGGAGACAGGCTGTAAGGCACACTGAGCAGTAAGCCCAGAGAAATGCTCACTTTCTAAAAGTGGCATTTCTAAAATAGTAAAGTTAAATCCAACCTCCTCAGTAAGTAGGATTTATCAATACCATTCCAAAAATATGAACCATCAAAAAGCTACTCCTCTCTGATCAGGAATTGCCACTTAAAAAAGGTATAAGGGAAATCCCAGTGCTAACCTATGATAGTGGTAAGCCTGACAGTAGTAAAAAACGAAATAGGTTGTTTGTCTTATGCAACCCACAACAGTGCATGTCCTACCTTTTACTTACGTAGCACCCTGCCCTTAGGGCTACCTAGGGCCTACGAGCTTAACGCTTGGAAAGTAGTTTTAAATGTAAAGTTGAAATGGCAGTAAACTGCACACATACACTGCAGTGGCAGGCCTGAGACAGGTTTGAAAGGCTACTTCTGTGGGTGGCACCATCAGTGCTGCAGCCTACTAGTAGCATTTCACTACAGGCCTTGGGTATATGGTATACCACTTTACAAGGGACTTACAAGTAAATAGGTAAATCAGGTATACTCCAATTACACACATGTTTAGGGATGAAGCACGTGCACTTTAGCAATGATTAGCAGTGGCAAAGTGCTCAGCGTCCTGAGGCCAACAAAAATATACAAAAAAATGGTGGAAATAAAAAGCAAAACGTTTGAGGAAAGACTACCCTAAGGTCTAACAGCTAGGAAAACACATTTCTAAATGTTATAGGAAATGTGTTTGAAGTGCAGTAGTACCATGTCAGTGTGCGCATATAAATTCAAAAGTAAATCTGCTTTCTGCGCATTGTTAGTAATGCACAAAAATATGAAATGCACAAAATGCCCTTATACTATTCAAAATCTCTCTCATGAATGGGGTAGGAGCTTTAAACCATATTAAAGGCACAGAGGCAACGAATATGACTTATTTATATACATTTTTCTAATAGCAAAAACAATAAACCAAACATTACAACAGAGAAGAAAAATGTTCCAAAGTAAAACACCATAAATATATTTTAGTGCTTCTTTTATCATGATGTCACAGTCCATCAATCCTGATGCAGCTTATCCTCGATCAAAACCATTCAGTCTCCTCTTTGAAGACTATGCTGCAGAGCACAGTCAAACACTTTGAATGAAAACGAGAAAGGCTGAACTCCAATTAGAATATTGGAATGTTGAAGACTCCACTGAAGTCAATGGGGTGGCTCCCGGCTTATAATAGCTGGTGTAAGCCCTGAGTTCCAATATTCCAATGTTTGTCTTCATGTTTCTCCCTTTTCAATTCTGGACCTTCTACCCTTGGTGGGTGGAATGTTCTAATAGCCTCAACTAGAGGGTGGGTTGATATCTTTTCACTATGTGTCCTTAAGAGAATCTAAATCTGCTGTCACACTTTTGAGAGATATTGTATTTTATGGCTAGACAGAATGCTCAATTATGACAGGTTTAAAGTAATCACATTAACAATACATGAGCTGCAAACTTGTAATACATTCTAAAAGACCATTTTTAAGACCAGTCTGCGGCATTGATCATGTTCTCTCCAAACTACCAGAATACAGAAAGGAACATTTCTGGGGAGAAAAGTCTGTCATCAAAACCTAATGCTCTTGCATCCTAAACCCTTTGAAAGGAGATGTGAGAGAAAAGTATAGTTAACTTGGCAGACAGCTGCAGAAAAGACAAATATTCACTATCGAGCCACTGTACAAAGAAGGGGAACGCTATTCTAATATCCCATAAAACAAGCTACTTTTATCACAGTGGAATCGTCATAATACAAATGGAATGCAGGGCCAGTCTAACTAGGTAATGCTGCCCCACTGGCTCACTCTTTACTAAAATATGACCAGCCAAAATATCAAATATGTAACATAAAAAATATGCCAGGCTCTATCGTAAAAAAATGACACAAACACATTTGCCACCTTTACAAGAGTGGTACAAAAGGGGGTGGTGATGGACGGAGCATCTGAACCAATCAAACACTCACACCCAGTCAAAAGATCTGGGTTTAAACCATCACCGTTCTTTAGCCCACTCTGCCACCCCAGTTCGGACATGGCTATATGCAAATCAGTCTTACCCTGTGCCTCATGGGAACAGTTCAGCCCGAACTGCCAAGCCATGCCTTCCCTGGACCGGAAACAAGCTTCCGGAGACCGGTTTCTGCCATTACAGCCGTCTTCAGCCCGGCTTGCTTGAATCCAGTGGCAAAGTGAGCAAGGGACTCACGTCTGAGCATACCCCGCCACACTTATGGCGGCCAAAAGCGGTACAAAAGGGGGTGGTGATGGACGGAGCATCTGAACCAATCAAACACTCACACCCAGTCAAAAGATCTGGGTTTAAACCATCACCGTTCTTTAGCCCACTCTGCCACCCCTGTTCAGACATGGCTATATGCAAATCAGTCTGACCCTGTGCCTCATGGAAACAGTTCAGCCCGAACCATCACCACCCCCTTTTGTACCTTTACAAGAGTAGCAACAATGGGATTATTATTATGCTGTTCCAAACTCCAGCTAATCCACACTGCCCCACCATATTTGTAAGTTCCTGGACCCCATGCATTTTTGATGACTGACAATGATTTCTCCAAAAGATCTGCAACATCTAAGGAACTCCAAAAATCTTACAAACCATCGAATGAAGATGACCTTTAAGTACCAAATACTGAGGAGATCCCACTGGATCAATCTGAAATAGGACGAGTTCATCTGTGAAAGTCTACTGACAACTACAGAAGTGGAGTACATCACACACGAGCAGGCCAGAAAGGAATCACTAGGACAATACACCAACACAGCTTTGTACATTCTACCACAGGATATGTGGATCATGAAAAAGAGAGAAAGCATACACCCAGAGAATCACCAAAGGTTAAGGAAAAGCATCCTGAGCTTTTGCATCCGGACACCAACTAAAAAACTTATTTTCCAAATGAGATGTGAGGCAAACTGGTCTTGCAGACTGTTGAGAGGTCAGAAAACCTTTTCATCTACAGACAAATCACGTATGTACGGAAAAACCCATAACTCTCAGCCTGCTACCTCATTGGATAACCCTAGGAGATATTCCAATATATTGTTTTATAGGCAGATATGGCACACATTTTTCACTAAATCCACAAAACCCATGGAACAAGCACCACCTAGATCGTTGGTGTGTCTAACTGCTGACAGTGTGTCCATTTAAAGAAGTAAACAACAATTGGCCCTGCCTTGAACTAGACTTTCTAGTGCAAGGGAACCGGCAATACATTTCTCTTTTCCTCTAGGGTCCACATTCATCCTGGTATTATTTCTCCACATCTCAGCCAACAACTCACATTGCTGGCATATTCGCAGCAATGTACTTTCAAAAATAGAGTTTCAGTTCCAGGCTTCTATCTGGGAGAACCACAAACCTAAACTTTCCCTTGCGTACTGAGAAAGTAAAATGAATGATAAATATAGATAGCCTTTTCTCAAACAAACGGCTTTCAACCTTTAAAGAGTTTTATAATACATGCAGGCTGGGAATACAGTCTGAATTGACAACCACTTGACCCACAATCTTGGCTAATCTCCTAAGGAATATATAATATCCACACATAACACTCACAAAATATTTCTTTTTTTATGTACTTGATATTTGAATTAGGTGGAGACAGAGAAGCATACACTGAATCGACTAGAATCTCCAAGAACTAGCTTGTTCCAGTTGACGTTAAACTTGAAGAAATTTCTTCTGCAAACCCTAACTGCTGCCGGTCCACAATTGCCTCTTGAAAATGATTCTTTACAACCAACTTGTCCTTGGACATGAGCAATTTGTTATCCAGGTGTACAGTCAACCGTTACCCTTTTTGATCTCAACAAATCTATCATCAGTTTACGGAGCTTGGTGATATATTAAGCAGCTGATTAAAGGTTGAATAGGAGAAACTTGAACCAGAAGCTCCTTTCTATAATATATTTAATTGGATTTTGTGCTGCAAGGCATCAGTGCATATATCAGTGCATAGCACAACGTACCAATGACGTGACCAAAGTTCAAGAAAACCCCCCCATGAAAACCCAAGACGCATAGTCCCATAACCCGCACCCATTCTTACCCGCCCACCTCCAAATCGTCATCTCTCTCTCCTGAAACAAATTCCAACAGCTAGCAGTTTGCGCAGGTATTCCTCGTAGGGTTGTATTTCCATCGCCGGTGTTGCTGCACTAGTTATCAACCAGAAGCTCTTTCAACAACAAAACGAGGAAATGGGTGTTGCAGAGAGAAGACTGGTGCCAGAAACTAAGAACCCTTCAAGTCCAACTTGACTATCCGAAAGGCCTACAACAGGGAATCCCTTAGGCACTCAATACCTTCCATCTTTGTGTCTTTGAAGCACAAAACCATTGAGCAACCGGAAATTTGACCCAACAGAATCTTTCATTGCCTTTGTGCAGCAGAAAAAAAATGCTAACAGGTAATGGGGCAAAAATAGAAACATTCTCCATTACCCAACTCTGTAATAATTGATAGATATGCTCCTGCACCCAAGTTTGATTCAGCTGTGAGAATTCATGAGAGCTGGCAGGAATCAACTCCACTGGATGGGAATTAAATTATTTTCTGTAACCTTATACCTCCTGAAAAACACATGGTTTGAACATTATTAACTTTCACTGATGGAGAAAGAGGGTAAGTTTGTCTCCCAACTTTCTTTAGGAATACATTTTTAATGGACCATGACCTACCATTAGACTATGGTGCTCTTCCTTGACTTCGCCGATTAATGCCGGTCAGCTGGCAGCCTCACTGACTTTCACTGTACCCAAACATAGGTATTCCTCTTGTGCAGTATTATGAGGATTTAAGATGCCTCTGTTGCAGAAAAAAGATCACAAAGAGAGCTAGGCTTCCATAGCATAAGAAAAAAACAAGAGTGTGCAATCTTTGTTTAGGTCATGCTGCATTGTCCAAGGAGCTAAATGTCTGGACATAAGTTGAAATATTCTTGATAAATTTGTGGGGCGTGGGAGGAACATGGCAGCCGCCAGCTAAATGGCCGCGGTCGCGCTCACCTCTACGATGGTAGAATGACGATCTGAGGACCGACGTGGTGGATTTTTGTTTCCCCCTGATGTGATGCGACTCATTCCCTCTTTCTGCTCACGGTTTCGTGCCTTTCTAAGTTCGGAAGACTTTGCGGGAGTTCGCTGAAGGTTTTGGCGCCGTTAGGGAGCTAGTTTGACCCGGCGAGTGCAGTGACTGGAGGTGGGAGGAGGCAGCGCGGCTCCAGAGACGCCAGGACGCCGCTTGCTTCTGGTTTCGATTCGCCATAGGAACAGGAAGCTCAGGAGCCATGTTCGTGTATGCCAAGGCTGTTTTGAGGCAAGGTTGCCGAGGTTGAATAACGCGCTAGAGGGAACCTCGGGAAAGAGGCAAGCGGTGCCAGAGGTCAGTGTGTCCATTTCTGAGCGGGTGAGCTTGCCGGCGGAGATTTCAGCTGCTGTTTTCTTCATCTGAGGGGGCCCTAGAGGAGTGATCCTCCCTGCATATGGGAGCTGGGAGGCAGGCAACTTTCCTGGCAACTTTCCTTCCTGCTGTATGGAGATGTGGGGAGGGGAGCCTGAAGAGCAGAGGGTGGTTGAGGAGATAAAAGGGTGTCTTTCTCCTCCTAAACTAGGCCGCTACACCCTTAGGGCCAGGGCAGCTCACTCTGTACAGAACTCCGATATTATTCAACCCATAGTGACCCCCAAAAAATCTCCCCCATCTTGGAGACCAACCTTAGGGGTCAACAGAAGAAGCACAGCGCTACGACTGGGGAAGTGGAGATACAAGTAAGGGAGCCCCCAAAAAGCAGAGGAAAAGGTAGGGGGAAGAAAAGTATTGTTTTAAAAGCTAAATTTACTCCCTCTCTAAAAACTTACCAAAGAGTCATGTCCTCCACAGCAAGCCTGAGTAATTCGGCTGAAATAAACATTCAAGAAGAGCGAGAAGGAGGGATTCCTACATCTAAGATTAAATCTAAATCTAAGACACCAGATGGCGACAGTGAACCCCCTCCTCTTTTGACTCCGTTCCAGCAATGCAAGCAGAGGGGGACTAAACAACCTAGCGTAAATCAACTTCTGAATCCCAACCTCACCCAGAGGTTACGTTGCCTAATAGATTCAAGGCCTTAGAAGTTCAGGACTCGCATATCCAGCATAAACCCCCTTTTGACTCTCATGGCCCACAAGAAAGGGTAAATGAAACATCAATCCCTGGGGGAACTTCTTCTGATAGTAAAACTATGACCACTGAAACTGGGGAAGCTGAGCCGGAGAATCCCGGAAACACTGGATCAGGGGCGTATTCTTTGTCTGACATCCTGATTGCAATGAAGGGGGAAATGATAAGTGGCTCTAAGGTGTCAGAGATGAATCAGGCAGAACTGACGAGTAGATTTTCCTTCTCTGAAGCAAACCAGGCGGCAATTAAATCCTCCTGCGACGTGCTGGCCCAGAAACTGGAGGAGGTGGCAGCTAGAACGGTTCAAATTGAGGCAGAGATCCCAGTAATCTGCCGCAACAGACATGGCAAAGTTGGCAAAGTTGGCAATTCAGAATAAGGCATTAAGAGATGATCTAGAAAGGCTGGAGAATCACTCTCGGAAAAATAACTTGAGACTTCTGAACATTCCAGAGAATCTTGAAGGGAAGGATCTCAAGGGATTTATTATTCTGCTGTTACAGGGGACAGTCCTTAAAAGTTTTCCGGATATAAATCTGGTACAGGAGATCCAAAGGGCCCACCGAGATCCGTTTAGGAAGAAGCCCGGCCAACATAAGCCCAGGATGATCTTGGTAAATTTTCTCGCCTACGCTGTCAAAGAGCAAATATTGTCTGCAGGCCTTAAGGAAGGCTTAGTCTCCTTTTCACTCACAGGGCAAGAGGGAAAGAGCCAATTGCCTTTCAGATAAGATCTGATATATCTCACACAACAGCTACCAGGCAATGGGAGCTGGGGAGTAGGTTAGAGGAGTTAAAAAGTTTGGGAGTTAAGGCTCAGCTGGTTTCCAGCTCAGTTACGAGCTATGTTTAACAACCAAATGCATCACTTTCGCACAACCGAAGAGGTAGATGAGTTCATGGCGAAAATCAGAGGAGGAAAATCTGAGAAATGATTATGAGAAGGTGTTATTATGGGGGTATGACAATAGCATAAATAGCTTTTCATCACAGAGGCTAAGATCGTTAATTCATCTCTTTTTTATGTAATTTTTTTTTTTTTTCTATTTTGAGGTGGGCGTGACTAAATAGGCTTCGCCTATTTGGAAGGTAGGGTTCCTCATGGGAGTGAAGGGGCATAGGAGGGTGGGTGGGTGTGTAGGGGGGCACGGGGTGGGGTGCAAAGGGATAAAATAAAAAAGTACTCATCTCACTTTAGGAATTCAGCATATGGGCCGACGGCTTTGGGTCAGAGATCTTTAATTGGATGGCAGGAGTAGTAGCTCAACGTAGTAAGATTAGCTTTAACTCCTGGAATGTTAACGGACTGAGATGCCAAAATAGACAGAGATTGATAATGAAATATCTAGAGCTCTCTGAGGCACAAGTATGCATCTTACAAGAAACACATTTAACTGCTGACGAATCTAAAAAATTGTTTTCCAAAACACCCTGGGTTGAGAGTTTTTGTTCCTCTAGTCAAACAGTAAATAACCGTGGAGTTGCAATTTTGATAAAGCGGGGGTTAGCGTGTTCTATAAAATCAACTCAGACAGACCAAACTGGGAGATGGATCGTCGTGCATTTGGACCTTGAGGGCACGGATCTAATCAGTGCTTCTTTTTATGGCCCAAATGTGTACGACTCGACATATATTTCTAAACTCTATTCAAAGCTAATTTTGGAGAATCCTCCAATGATCGTGGGGGGGGGACTTCAATGTCCTCCTAGATCCCCTCAAGGATAGGGCAAATCAAGGCCATTATATAGGGGAACCCCGCATTCGGCGTGCAATGAAGAATCTGATACACGACCTAGACTTGGTAGATGTTTGGAGGGGCAAGATGGGAGAGGTGGCTGGGTTTACGTTTTATAGTAAAAGATACCATCATTTTTCCAGGATTGATTATATATTAGTGAGTAGAGAACTCCTGACTAAAACGTCTGCTGTTTCAATTCTCCCAAGCCACCTTTCCGACCATGCCCCGTCTTGTTCTCATACAAAAGAATAACAAATCCCACTCAAACTAGATGGACACTCAACAGGGGAAAGTTGACCGACCCAGATATCATTCAGGGCATCAAAGCATCCTCCCTAGAGTTTTTTGAGATCAACATAGGCTCAACAACTATGGAAGTTGTCTGGGACGCCTTTCAGGCTAAACTTAGGGGTCGGCTCCATGGCCTTATATGCTCTAAGAATCAAGCTGAAGGCCAGGAGTTAAGATGGAGAGAGGATAAAATCAAGAAGTTAGAACCTGAACTTCTCTTGTCAATAGAAGGGCCACCTGAAGGGATGGGTAAAGTACAGGAGGATCTCGAGCTAGCTAGGCAAGATTTCAGAGGGAAGCTAGACGAGAAATGTAAGGCTCAATGGCTAAATAAGAATATGGAGAACTATGAGTACGGTGAGAAGGCCTGTGCCTTGCTAGCATGGAAAGCTAGAACTGACCGCTCTAAAAACAACATTAGCGAGTTAGTTATAAACAACAGTGGTGATAAATCCACGGATATAGAGGACATACAGAACTGCCTCCTCTCCCTTTTCACAGCTCTCTATTAGGAGAACCTGAGCCCCATAAAACATCAAATACGGGCATGGCTGAGTACTAAATCTCTATCTTCCCTAATGCAGCTGGTAAAGACCTCCTGGACTCTCCGAACGTAGTAAGATTAGCTTTAACTCCTGGAATGTTAACGGACTGAGATGCCAAAATAGACAGAGATTGATAATGAAATATCTAGAGCTCTCTGAGGCACAAGTATGCATCTTACAAGAAACACATTTAACTGCTGACGAATCTAAAAAAATTTTTCCAAAACACCCTGGGTTGAGAGTTTTTGTTCCTCTAGTCAAACAGTAAATAACCGTGGAGTTGCAATTTTGATAAAGCGGGGGTTAGCGTGTTCTATAAAATCAACTCAGACAGACCAAACTGGGAGATGGATCGTCGTGCATTTGGACCTTGAGGGCACGGATCTAATCAGTGCTTCTTTTTATGGCCCAAATGTGTACGACTCGACATATATTTCTAAACTCTATTCAAAGCTAATTTTGGAGAATCCTCCAATGATCGTGGGGGGGGGGACTTCAATGTCCTCCTAGATCCCCTCAAGGATAGGGCAAATCAAGGCCATTATATAGGGGAACCCCGCATTCGGCGTGCAATGAAGAATCTGATACACGACCTAGACTTGGTAGATGTTTGGAGGGGCAAGATGGGAGAGGTGGCTGGGTTTACGTTTTATAGTAAAAGATACCATCATTTTTCCAGGATTGATTATATATTAGTGAGTAGAGAACTCCTGACTAAAACGTCTGCTGTTTCAATTCTCCCAAGCCACCTTTCCGACCATGCCCCGTCTTGTTCTCATACAAAAGAATAACAAATCCCACTCAAACTAGATGGACACTCAACAGGGGAAAGTTGACCGACCCAGATATCATTCAGGGCATCAAAGCATCCTCCCTAGAGTTTTTTGAGATCAACATAGGCTCAACAACTATGGAAGTTGTCTGGGACGCCTTTCAGGCTAAACTTAGGGGTCGGCTCCATGGCCTTATATGCTCTAAGAATCAAGCTGAAGGCCAGGAGTTAAGATGGAGAGAGGATAAAATCAAGAAGTTAGAACCTGAACTTCTCTTGTCAATAGAAGGGCCACCTGAAGGGATGGGTAAAGTACAGGAGGATCTCGAGCTAGCTAGGCAAGATTTCAGAGGGAAGCTAGACGAGAAATGTAAGGCTCAATGGCTAAATAAGAATATGGAGAACTATGAGTACGGTGAGAAGGCCTGTGCCTTGCTAGCATGGAAAGCTAGAACTGACCGCTCTAAAAACAACATTAGCGAGTTAGTTATAAACAACAGTGGTGATAAATCCACGGATATAGAGGACATACAGAACTGCCTCCTCTCCCTTTTCACAGCTCTCTATAAGGAGAACCTGAGCCCCATAAAACATCAAATACGGGCATGGCTGAGTACTAAATCTCTATCTTCCCTAATGCAGCTGGTAAAGACCTCCTGGACTCTCCGATCTCGTTGGAGGAGATAAAAACTCAAATAAGGTTATCTAAAAATAAGAAAGCATCTGGTTTGGACGCCCTCCCAAACGAGGTCTATAAACTTTTGACGGACAACGTAACTCTTCTCAGTGATTTGACTTATCAGACCTGTTTGTCTGAAGTCTTAGAGAAATATATTGCTATTAACATTATTGCTCCTTTCCATATAATACGGGATTGCATGAAGACTGTTATGGGGACTCTACTCTCACATGCACGATTTCTAGAGACATTACAAATAAGACTTATAGACTGAGAACTTCATTTCAAATACTAAAAACTGATTATGCCCTTTCCTTTGCAAACCAAAGTATACCAGTAGTCTCTGAAAAATATATAACTATCTTGTCACTGCTAAGAATCGTATCGAAAACATGTATGGAACAAGGCTGGCCATAGAACCTGATGTAATTCTTAAAACATTTTGAGAGCATTTAAAATATGGGAAGAATCTTAGCCCTGAGAATAAGGGATGAAACTATCAACAACCACGTATTAGCCATCAGGGTCGCCAGGGCAAGATAGTTCAGGAACAAGGCAACATCATTTCTACATTTCGGGAGTATTAGACGCATTTATATCAGGCTGAATAGATGCCATCACAATTCCAGGTTTTCAACTATATCCGAGAATCTTATGCTTGATGAGTCACACCCACGCAAGGTTTTAGTTTGGAAACATCCATAACAAAACAGGAGTTAGACAAACCAATGAAAGATTTCCCCTCAGGTAAAGTCTCTTGCCAGTATTCTATTCCTAGAGTTCCACTAGGTTTCTATCGATACACTGTCCCCGCTTTTATTTTTTCTTTTATTTTCCTTTGATAATAACTGCAAGCGTTTAGACTAACATTCTCCATTATGGGAAATCTTAATGGATAGGATAATGGGTCAACCTTATGCAATATGGTTTTGTCCCTCAGAGGGACACCACGTGCATCCAATCTGTCTGTCTCCATATTCCATATTACGTTGGTTCAAGGTTGCATGGCTGGGATGGCCTGTTGGATGCTGAAAAAGCATTCACCAGGATATCCAGCATTTTCTTGACATGATCTGAGCAACATCAGCTTTGGCTCTAGAATTATCAGGAGGAAGTAAGCCCTATATGAAGATTGTACAGCTAAGGTAGTTTGCATTAACTTGCAATCACAACCTTTCGCAGTTGTGAGAGGTATCCATCAGGGCTGTCCCCTCTCGTCTCAATTGTACGTCTTATACCTTAGAACCATAGATACAACATTTAAATAAGTGCCCAGTGATTCCACTGTTAAGCCTGAACACCACCTTTTGTGAACTTATTACCTGTGCCAACAACGTAGTGGTATTTACAGTGAATCATATAATTGCACTCCCATTCATTGAACACAAAGCAAAAAGGTTCAGCGCTATATCAGGATATTTTCTAAGTGCAAATAAAACTAAATTCTTTACAATCGGCAATTACCCAGTTTAGCTATCATTACGACTCATCCACCCGACGTACCTAGGAGTAAATATTACACCTAATATCAAAGAAGCCTATCAACATAACATTGAAACTCTTTTGTGTAATGTACATTTCTAGGATAAACAACCATCATGTCCTTCAGGAATACTTATTGTTCTTTTCAGAAAAACATAGTCTGCTAGATCCTGTAGCAACATGATGTGACTGATACAAGCAAAATAAAAATAATTGTTAAGTGGTAGCTCTTTCGAGGAACTCTTAAAGCCAGTGAAAAGTAAATCTCCAAACATGATTTGCAATTTTATTTTTTACAGTTTGTAGTTACTTACATCCTATCAATCATACTGTTTTTATTATATTTTCCTGGTTACGTTATTTAAATTTTAGTTATAGTTCATAACATTATTTCACATGTCCAATTAAATGACATTGTATTTTTAGCTGATCACCATCTCTTCTTAAGAGAATCTCCACAAATTGAGCAACTTGGTTAACTTTGAAGAAGTCTCAGGTTTGTCTGGACCTATTAATGTCTGACTTCAACTTGATTTTTAACTTAAGGCGACATTTGTTCCCTCTGCTCCTCTAGTCCTGTGGATATAAAGTAAAATCATCAAACTGCTGCTTGGTAAACTCCCTAAACATAATCATAGACAAACTCACAAATGGTGCCTAAGCTTACACATAAAGTATGTCTGTGCATGTATGCATTCATGTTTTGTTTGATCTGTTTAATAAAGTTTTATACATAAATGAAAAACAGTATACATGTGTAGGTATTATCACACGGAGCCAGTAGATAGTTTGCTAGTCCCAAATTGCAATTTAGCATCTCAACATCATGGATACATCATCATCATTAGTTACAACTGATATCGACAAATGACATACCCCATCGATCTCTAAACCTCCTCCCTCCTATAACATGGCTGTTCTTATCTCGTTGTGGTACATATAACTCTACTACTCATGTGCCATTCAATGACATATGTACGGCTCCTATGGCTTCACTCCACCATATCACATCAAACTACTTATACAATCAAACAGTCTTATTAATAACAACTAATGAAAAAACACCCCTTAAGGGGGGAGGCAGGAGCCTTATAAAGGTAGATAAAGAAACATGAATGTCCAAGGCTACAAGACAGAACCTTGTCAACGATCATGACTGCTTAGAGAACAGGCATCACAGTTGGGGGTATAAAGGACTTTCCCTTCAAACCAGTGTATGGTTCGGTTCGGGTCATACGTCAATGCATAACTAACATACTATCAATCAGGAATAGGAATAACTGGCAGGTCATCCGGCGCCAGCAACCCTTGAAGCGTACACAGCATTGCATTCCATGCAGCGGAACTGGGGAATTTACGAAGGCGTAGCGTATCCTCGCGTATTAAGGAGACCGCCTCAGCCTTTACCCAATTTAGTATTAAATGAAACCAAGCCTTCATCAGCGGGAGCCCCTCCGCCTTCCACAGGCGTGTAATTAATCATTTGGCCACAATGAAACCCAGATCCAAAAATCGAGAGGATGCTTTGTGTGTTTTGCTCCTTGGAAAATCGCCTGTAATGCATACCTACCATGTCTGCGGTACCTCCCTGTCGGTGCTAGTGGCTAACGCCCCAATCACCCGATCCCAGTATAACTGCAGACCTGGACTGGACCACAGCATGTGTAAAAGGTCTGCATCTGTCAACTTACAGCGCGGGCAGCACGCATCCTGTCTGTGGTAATACCTATTTAACTTGTTTGGGGAAAGATATGCCCTGTGAACTATGTAAAATTGAATTAACCTAAAACAAACGTTTCTGGGGATCTGTTTAGAGCTCTCCAAGACAGCGGACCACTCCCTCTCAGAAATGGGCCTCCCCCGGTCTGCCTCCCTTTTAGCTCTCAACGGTGTTAAGTCCACCATAGTGTGCTCTCAGATCGACTCAGCAAACCACTTTACAAGGTGGTGCCCCGTACCCATGACATGCACATATTGGAGGAGATGCGTCAGAGGCTCCTGCGCAATGTAACCCCACCAGCGTCTCAACTTGGCCGTCCAGGAGGCGTGATTCAGGAATTGGCCCGGGGCAACCCGCCCTTATCCGTGACGGTGAGAAATGGCCGTAATGTGCCCTCATCGTATAAGTCCACTAGGGTAGTTATACATGCCCCTATCCAGTTAGTAAGGTCCGTGCTCAATACAACATTTACGCGCAATCTGAACCAGTAATGGAAGAGGTTAATTCGATCTATTGCAAGGATAGAATAAGGAGAGCATCCTGTCCAGAGGGTACCGGGGGTCACACTCCGCCGAGTCCGACAAATGTAATTACTCCACCCATCTGGCCACCCATAGTATTTAAGAAGCAAGGAAATAATGCTCCAAGTTGGTTAGAGCTAGCCTACCCCTTGACCGTGGTAAGTATAACTTCGTCAGGGCTACCCTGCACTGCAAGCTACACCAAATGAAATCCCTGACAATCCCCTCCATTGAGTGAAAGAAAGACACGGGTAAGTAAAGCGGTGGGTTGGAAAAATAATAAAGGAGCCATGTCAGCATTACCATTTTGACTAATTCCACTCTACATATAACCGAGAGGTTCAGTGTCTTCCAAAACTCAATCTAAGACTTGAGCACTGTAACCGTTCTAGTGCCTAAGATCCATAAGATCCCGATTGTTACGATAAATGCGTATGCCCCGATACCTGAACGCCACCGGTTGCCAATGCACTACTATCTTCCCGTCCACCTCCCAACCCGGATCTTCCGTACCAGGATTAAGGGGTATCAGCAAGACTTACCCCAATGCACGCCCAGCTCAGACAGAGACACAAAGAGTCTCAACGTGTCAGGTATGACACGTGGGATCGCTAGAAGATCTGTCACGTACAGCAAAATGTCGTCCACGTAAAGCGAGACCGCGTGCAGGCCATCTCCAAGATGTATCCCCTATTCCGGTGCCGAGCTCCACAACACCATTGCTAGTGGTTCTATTTCCAGACCAAAAATCAATGGGGAGAAGGGGCACCCCTGGCGAGTCCCCTGCTCTATCAATATAGAGTCAGAGAAGAGAGTCCCTAGCCGCATTCTGACCGTGGGAGCCCTGTATAGTAATTTAATAAGGCTTACGATGTATGGCCCAAATCCAAATCAATGGAGCACCGCGAACATGAAGGGCCACTCAACCGTGTCGAAGGCTTTCTCCAAGTTCAACACAACACAGCCGGCCGATGGCCAATCAGCTGAAGCATAGTGCATCACCTGAAACAACCGTTGTATGTTGAGCGACGTACTACAGGCCGGTACAAACAGATTTTGGTCTGGGTGGACCAATTGAGGAATCCTAGAAGGCAACGCCCTCATTGTGCCTTGAACTCCGTCTAACATGAGCTGGGCATCTAGCTCCCCCTGCTGTTCCAGCGACAGAGCCAGGAGAGGGAGTCCGTCTAGGAACCCCTGTATCGCCTCCTCCGAGGCCTTCTGACCAGACCTGTAAAGCCAGGTAAAATGTGCGGACAGCTCACCGTGTTTTTCTAACTGTGTGTATTTAAGTTTCCCATCCGAAGACCAAAGCGCAGTAATCGGCCCAGCTAACCAGGCGAGGAGAGGCACAGAGCGATCCTCCTTGGCATGCAGAGACACTGAGTGCGCTGCAAAGTTGAGACAGCGCTGCCGTTCGAGTATCTCCGCGTGTTTCTTGCTGTGCATGTTTGCTTTTATATAGCGATAATCTAGCAAGGGGTTAAGATTATGATTCATGGTTGTTTATAGTGTAGATGGGTAAAGGGCTAATGTAGACTGTAAATCAGAGGCAATTTCTAAGGTGTTGAACTGTAGAGTTATTTGAAGAGGTAGGTCTTCAGCTTTTTCCTAAATCAGAGGAAGGTTGAGCTATTCTGCTGGTTACAGGGATGTTGTTCCAGATCCCGACTGTATACACTGAAAAAAACTGTTTATTCTTTCTAAAAATGTCTTTATCTCCAGGCTGGCATTGTTTTGGCTGCAGGTATATCGAGTTCTGCCAGAGATGGTTAGTTTATCAGCCAAATAGGCCATGGTGTCCTTCATGGTGGCCTTGTAGATGATGCAGCTGATCTTGAAGATGATGCAGCCATGGAAGAAGAAGAGACATTGGAGTTCCATCAGGCTAGGGTTTAGGAGGTCAGATTTCTTAGGGACCTTGATAAAGCATGCCACAGGATGTATAATGCATTTCAGAGGTGCCACAGAGCTGAGATGTTGCATATGCCTTAATAGATATGCACCAGACCACTCTTTTTGTAGGATCACAGTGTTACCTTTATGTTAGGGTGTGTATGTTAAGCAGTGACCCTTAATCAAGTTGGTGTTGTCTGACTAAAGACTGGTAGAATAATCCCAACGGTTTAAAGACTGATCACAACAGGATTTATAGGAGTAGCAATGAGCACAAGAAGGGTGTTGGACATATGGTGAGAGAAACTTAGAAAGTTGCTCCATATCATGACAAGAAGAAGCCCTCTCACCATTGATGTATTTCATCAGAGGTTTTAGTTTCCAGAGAAGTAGTGCCATGGATGATCATACCCCACCTAGAAAAACGTATTTGTTATATCACCAGAAAGAATGTGCCAAAGGTGCACACTAATGTTTATTTGTTTGTTGGTGTTGTAAAGTGTTTGTACTGCAGTCAGACACAGGATTCCAGCAGGCTGAAAAAACACAAAATGCTGGAAACTTTTTGACTAGAGAGTTTCCAATGAGTATCGTACCCAATACATTAGGACTTGCGCAGTACTACCGTTGGCCGACGGGCGCAACGAAGGGGTTGAACAAGGTATTCACTCAGAGCATAATTTCTTCCAAAAACCCTCACCTGAAAGAGAAATTATCTCACACAATTCCAGCCTTCGATATTATTGGACATTGATTACTTCACGGCAAAAAATATTTTGTCAATCACAATCTTTCTTTTTTCTGGAAATTCCTGGGTAAGTCATACCTACGCCTAGAATAAAACACAAACACTCAGAAAATGTATTGTAAATCATGATTGGATAAGCAGAAGTGATTTGCACCAAACATACAACTGCTCATAGACTAAGGTTTGTGAATGTGGTTTCTGTAATATATTCATACTTTGAAATTTCATCACTCTCCTTTTCTGAAATGGTGCGGAAGCAGCTGATCTGGGCCAGCTGTTCTCTTGGGTAAATATCACATTACTTGCACAGTAGTAGTTTCCCTATTCTGTAGCATGCATGCATGAACGCTATGATGTGACACAAATAATTCATAGGAACACTTGTCTCTTTAATGTCAAGCTACATGGAGAAAATGAAGTGGGACACATGATTCGAAATCCCCAGTGGTTTCCGTGCACATACTCTTGCAGTACATTAAATGCGTACGTTCCCTTAGAGACAAAATGATTTTCCGGATGCCTACATTATGCTACTCATTTGTGCTGAAAAGGTTTTTGTCGTATCAGTTTTGCGACCAACATGACACACCATGTGATTGATTTTTTTTCTCTCTGTTTGTTTTTCTTTTGGTTATCGAAGTGTCATGGGCGGGAAATATGGGGTTTCCTAGCTGTATTAAGCTGCTGCTCAGTTTACCTTCAAATATATTTTGATAAAACACAATTTTTACATTTTAATGCATGTGTTAAGTTAATAAGGGAATATATATTTTTTGCCACTCGCAAAGTCAAGTGTATTCTTTTTACGCTCAGTTCCCTAACGATTTGCATGTACTGAAAAACATTAGAGCTCAGTGCAAGTAAGAAACTTGTCTCAGGACTTAACTGCCTGTCATCAAAGGTGGATAGTTTTCCAAAAGCGGGAGAATCTGAAAACGTGACAATTGAACCATGCCATTTTCACTGCAGAAATTGTGTTTTTAATTTGAAATTTTGGTGATATAGATAAATTCTTTTTTCCAAGGCGGATTAATGCTATAGTGGTACATGTAATTATCAAGAATGAATCCCGACAACAATTATCGCAATATTTATCAATAATGACAATGTGCTAGCTATCATTCCCCTCTGCTCCAGCCTCATTTCCTACTCTTCCCCACTGCGTGGTTCTACTAATCCTACTGTTGCTCAGCCTGTGTCATGTGATGCCAGTGCATCAGGACGGCCCAATTCTAGTCCAGGCGGCATCCTGCATGTCCTCTTTCTATTTCAGCTCCTCAAAATAGAAAGTGGACAGGCAGCACACTCCCAGGCTCCAGACTGGGAAGTGTATGCAATGGAATCAGGTGCCTGATCTAGTGAGAAAATGATGACTGGCAGTCCCGCTTCAATAAAAGACTCTTGCTCAGGTGTCAAGGAATAGGAACGGAAAATGCCTGCTTATTTTCCTTCTTGATATAATCAATGAAGGGGTAACTCCTCGCAGGAGCCATTGTGCCACTCTGCACTTAAATATAAATGTGAACGCTGTCAAGTGTTATCTTAAGAGAGTCAAGGTTTTTAGGAAAGTTAGGCGCCAACCTTTCTCTACCTGACAGCAAGGAAGAGGAAAGTGGCAAGAAAAAAATCCAGAAATAAATCCAAATGAAAATGCAGTGGCAGGGAGCAAAAGTCAATTACAAAAAGAGTAGCAAGTGGGTGATGAAAGCAACTCAACTCTCATGAATTACGGACGTGGATGTCCACACTCCCTTCCAAGAGTCCCACCACTCTCAATACTTTGGAGGATCCATGCTGAACTCCCAGTGGGGAAACTAGTATTGGATGAGAAAGAGAAATACTGATGGGAACCACGTTAGCCAGATCAGGATGGAAGATGCCCTCCATTAATATACTACTGGTATACCCCTTAGAAGTGAAACAGATAATACAGTCATTGAGACGGTTGGAAGACATTGGACTATCTTCAATGTTGTCTTGCTATACTATCAGAATATTAACACCTCCACTCATGCAGTTCGACTCTCAGTATACCTTTCTCTAGGAGTTCAGTCTTCAGTGTATTCTAAAGTTCACCTAGAACGTGCAACATTATGATTACAGACAAATTTACAAACACCCTAGTACCCTGTACCCTAGTGTATGTAGGTGTTTTAACTGTATTCTAATGCGTCTCTTTCAGCATAGTACTTGCCCATGGCCTGGTCAGGCAGAGCCTAGGGTCAGTCACAGTCAGTTACCACCAGCATCAGTCAGCAAAAAGTTGGAGGGTGCCAAGGGCACAGCATGACTTTGCAACACAGCCCCCACCCAAACGAAAGGTGATGGGTTACTAACCTACACCCTGGTAGTCCTCATCAGCTAATTGGAAAAACCTGGAAAGGCCATCTGCATTTGCATGGGCAACCCCAAGTCTGTGTTCCACTGTAAAGTCCATTCCCTGGAGGGAAATGGACCACCTTAACAACTTGGGATTCTTCCCTCTCATCTGCATGAGCCATCTGAGAAGCCTCTGGTCAGTTTGACCACGAAAGTGAGTCCCAAACAAATATGGTCTCAACTTTTTCAGGGACCACATCACAGCAAAAGCCTCCCTCTCAATGGCACTCCACCTCTGCTCTCTGGGAAGAAGCCTCCTACTAATAAAGGCAACTGGCTGATCAAGGCCCTCTTCATTTAGCTGTGACAATACCGCCCCAATCCCTTGCTCTGAAGCATCTGTCTGAACCACAAATTCCTTTGTGTAGTCAGGGGCTAGTAGCACTGGTGCTGAACATATTGCAGCGTTCAGAGTGCCAAAAGCCTTCTGATACTCTGGGGTTCAAATCACCTTCTTGGGCCTCTTTTTAGAAGTGAGTCCTGTTAGGGGCCCCACAATGGTCCCATAATTTTGAATAAACAATCTATTGTACCATGTCAGTCCAAGGAATGCCCTGCTCTGAGTCTGGGTAACAGGAGCTGTCCAGTCCAAAATAGTTTGGATTTTCGCTTGGAGAGTCTGTACATGGCCCCCACTTACCAGGTGGCCCAGGTACACCACAGAACACTGCCCTATTTGGCACTTGCTTGCCTTAATAGTCAGGCCTGCCTGCTGCATGGCCTGAAGCACCTCCCTTAGGGGGCTTAAGTGATCCCCCCAGGTTGAACTGTATACAGCTATATCATCCAGGTAAGCTGCACTGAACTGTTCCAACCCAGACAGGACCCTGTTCACCAACCCTTGGAAGGTGACAGGTGCATTCTTTAAGCCAAAGGGCAATACCTTGAACTGATAATGTACCCCTGGTGTGGAGAATGCTGACCTCTCCTTTGCTCCATCAGTGAGGGCAATCTGCCAGTAATCTGAAGACAAATCAAATGTACTCAGGTATTTAGCAGCCCCTAACCTATCAATGAGCCCCTCAGCTCTAGGTATAGGGTGAGCATCAGTCTTTGGGACTGTATTCAAATCCTCAGTAGTCCACACATAACCTTATCTCCTTGGGTCCCCCCTGAGGATTAGGTTTAGGTACCAGCACCACTGGACTGGCCCATGTACTCTTAGACGGTTCAATTAACCCCAGTTCCTGCATCTTAGCAACCTCAGATTTAATGCTGGCTCTGACATGGTCAGACAGCCTGTACAGTTTATTTGTGACAGGTAGGCTGTCACCAGTGTCAATGTGGTGCACACACCACTCAGGGATGCCTGGGGTCAAAGAGAACAGGCCAGCAAACTATACTGCTCCAGCACTTCCTTACAGTCTCTGTGCTGCTGGTCTGTCAATTTGGGAGAGAGCACAACTCCCTCCACTGACCCATCTTGCACATTAGTGGAGAGGAGGTCGGGCACAGGCTCAGTTTCCTCCTCCACACCCTCATCAGTGACCAGTAACATGGTCATGTCTGCCCTGTCATGGTGGGGTTTCAATCTATTCACATGCAGGACTCTGAGGGTTCTGGGGGTGCCGAGGTCAACCAAATAGGTCATCTCACCCTTCTTTTCTAAGATTGGATAGGGCCCACTCCACGTGTCATGGAGGGCCCTGGGAGCCACAGGCTGCAACACCCACACCAATTGTACTGGAGTATACTCAGGCAAGTAGCCTTTTGATCATACCAGTGCTTCATGAGCTCTTGGCTGGCCTCCAGTTTCCTGTTTGCCTTGTGCATGTACTCCGCCAGTCTAGATCTCAGGCCTAGCACATAGTCAATCACATTTTCCTTACCTTCTTTAACAGGCTTCTCTAAAGACTCTCTCAGCAGGCTCAATGGCCCCCTCACAGGGGGTTCAAACACCAACTCAAAGGGACTGAACCCAATCCTTTTCTGTGGCACTTCCCTGTAGGCAAACAGTAAGCATGGGAGGAGCACATCCCATCTCCTGAGTTTCTCTGACAACCCATTTATCATGCTCTTCAGGGTTTTGTTGAATCTCTCAACAAGACCATTTGCTTGTGGGTGATAGGGGGTGGTGAACTTGTAGTTAACACCACACTCATCCCACATAGCAGTCAGATAGCTGGACAGGAATTGTGTGCCCCTATCTGACACCACCTCTTTTGGAAAACATACCCTGGTGAAAACACCAAGCAGTGCTCTAGCCACTGCAGGAGTATCAATGGTTCTAAGAGGGATTGGTTCAGGGTATCTAGTGGCATGGTCCACTATCACTAAGATATACCTATTCCCTGATGCAGTAGGTGGGTCCAGGGGACCAACAATGTCCATCCCCACCTTTTCAAAAGGAACCCCAACCACTGGCAGTGGTATTATGGGAGCCTTTGTCTTGCCCCCTGCCTTGCCACTGGCCTGAAAGGCGACACAGGAGCTGCCAAACTCCTTTACCTTTTCAGACATATGGAGCCAGTAGAAATGGTTCACCTACCGGTTCCATGTCTTTGTCTGTCCCAAATGTCCTGCTAAGGGGATATCATGACCTAAAGTCAAGATGAACTCTCTGCACTTTTGGGGTACCACCAACCTCCTGGTGCCCCCCTCCTCTTGCTTAGAAGCAATCTGCCTCAAGCTCTCAAGGGTAGGACAGTTTTACTGTCCCTTACTGAACTCCTCTCTGGAGGGTCCACCTGCTCCTGTCAGTCTGCCAAATCAAACAGCTTTGGCAGGGATGGAGTCCCTCCCTCAGAGTTCAGATCCTCCCCATCAGGGTTAGATGCTTCCTGCACCTCTGGAGTTCCCTGTGCTGGCTCACCAGGCCTAGTTCCCTTGTCCTTGGATGCTTGGCCCTCTGTTCCAGGGTTCAAGTGTCCAGCCCCTACCTTCTGGCTAGTCTGTGACCTAGTCACAGCACATACCCACTGGGGGACCTCCAATATTTTCATATGGAGTACTCTCTCCACCTCTGACCACACAGAGGCTTCAAGATCATTGCCCAGTAAACACTGGACCTGGAGCACCTTTGACACAGCTACCTCCATAGGGCCTGTCACACCTCCCCATTCCAAATCCATCACAGCCATAGGATGGAGTTTGGTAGTGCTGTCTGCATAAATCACGTTGTGAAACTCACCAGGTAACAACCTCTCTGGAGGCACCAGCTCATCTGGGACCCTAGTTACACTAGCCCCAGTGTCTCTGGTAGCCTCAACCTCAGTCCCATGCACTTTAGGCCTCTGCCTGTACTTGTCCATGTTTGGAAATGAGGCAACAAGAGTGGCAATATTCACCCCACCCAGGGACACCAAGGTTGCTTCCACCACCTGACTACCCCTCTCTGGGGCACCACTCTCCACCCCTAGACTGTCAATGGCAATCCCTGTGGATGGCCCCTTAGGGGGGAGCTCCTTGGTGCAGACAGCACCTCCCTGCTTATGCCCTGGCTGGTTACAGTCAAAGCACTTACCCACCTTTGAGGGATCGAAGAACCTACCAGGCATTTCCTGAAACCCCCTCCCTTTGAATTTGGGTTAGCTCAGGGCCCCCCTTCTTGTGCAGTTTTTTGTGGGTCTTTGGAGGACTCCTTAGGTTTTTGACCTTCATTTCCCTGGGCTTTTGCTTGGGAAGGGACCTGTCCTCCTTTCTTCTGGTCACCCCCCTGGTGCCGAATGGAAACCCGGGTTCTCACCCACTCATCAGCTGATTCCCCCAACTATCTGGGGTCTGTCAGCTTAGAGTCCACTTGATACTGGCATACCTTCTCTTCTGCAGAATGAATCAAAATATGTTCCTTCAAAAACAAATTATATAATCCCTCATATGTGTCAACTTTGTTACCAACAATCCAGCCTTGCAATGCCTTCACTGAAACGTCCACAAAGTCTACCCAAGACTTTGAACTCAATTTCTGGGAGCCTCTAAACTTCACCCTGTACTGTTCTGGAGTCAGACCAAATCTCTTGAATAAGCATGCCTTCATCTGCTGGTATGATTCTGCATCCTCTCCCTTCAAGGTCAGGAGCCTATCCCTTCCAGCTACTGGAATCAACTCCCACAGGATTGCCCCCCAATACCTAGAGTGGACCCTACTCATTTTAAGGGCCCTCTCAAAAGCTGCTAGCCACCTGTCAATGCCATCCCCCGTTGTGTACTTGGGCACTATACCCTTGGGAAGTTAAGGATCAAATTCACCACCCGTGGACATTTCAAAATCTTCTTCATTTTCACTGCCACCATTTCTTCTCAACTCCTTCCTCTCCCACCTCCTCTTAGCCAATTCCAATTTCTCCTGCTCTAAAGCTATCAAAGCTAATAGAGCCTTAAGCTGTCTCTCTCCAAGGGACGGTAGTGGTTCCTGAGTAAGGGACCGTTCCCCACTACCACCTTCTGGAATCACCTGGCTAACACTAGTAATGATGGGAAAGGTCTCATCCTCACCCTCCTCTTGGGTGAGGTTGGGGGGACCGTCCTCCAACCCCCCTGGGTTCTCCCCGGCTACCCCGGCACAGGCCTGTAGGGACTAAAGCAACCCTGCCTTCCTCATCTTCTTGGCATCAGGCAGCCCCCTAAGCCTACACTGTTCCCTAAGCTCAGCAAGCTTGAACAGGGACAGTTTAGCCAGGTCGAGCTCCATGGTTCCCTAGTTTTGGGTCACAAAAAACGAGGCACAACAGAATTGGAACAATTTGGAAAAATCAAAACAATGTATTAAAAACAGTTTTAATTCCAAAAATCAAACTCAAAAGTTTTGTTCTAAGGCAATTTAGAGGATTTTTATAATCTTAATTCACTTTACTGAAAGGTGTCCTTTTTAAACACAAGTCCTCATCCACACCGCTGAGCACCAAATGTTGGAACGTGGGTTATTGGTAGGGGCAAATGTAGGTCTGCCACTGGCAATAAGGCCACTAACACATGGTAGGACTCAGCATAGGTCTTAAAAAATTATTGCTATGCTTAACCCTTGGTAACGTGGCTGCGAGCAGACAGGCTTAACTTCAAAGACAGGTATGTAAAGCATTTAAAAACACCAATTTAGTAAATATTTAGGATACAACACATATAAAAAATAGGAAATATTTTCATCTTTAAAATGACACCAAAACAACAAAAATCCAATGTAGGGAACCCGAGATATGAATTTTCAAAGATTTCATAAAATATAGCACTTAGAAGTTTATAGCACCATATTGTGATACCTGCTCGTGATAGACCGGGCTAAAGTCAAAGGTTCAGGCCGGGCGCAATGGAGCCCAGAGCGGCTACAGCCTGCGGCAGGTCCCGGTCTCAGTTTCTACCTTCACGCGTAAAAACTTTTCTGGAGCTGTTCTTCCCGACGTCCCTGAACGCTCCAAGCGAGTCCGTATTCAGTGAGGGTTCGCCGGCTTGCCTTTCGACGAGCTCCCGATCAACTTCCCTGGAGTGGACTTAGAAAAATGTTCTCTATCGCTTCAGGGGGGCAATCCAGGAATCCAGGCCGGCACGTGATGGAAGGCAGGTGGCTTGACGTTCGCGGTTGCTCCCGTTCACCTTTTCTATGAGCGGACTTAGGAACTTTTCTGGAGCTTTTTCTCATGAGGTCTCTCGATGCTTTCCATGGAACTGGATCCGGTGAGGGTTCGCCGGCTTCAGATTTCTTCTAGTCCTGGTCAAACTCTGGAAGTTGGAGCGATGGAGCTTTTAGTGGGACACACCTGGTTGGCTTGGCTGGCTCATGCTTGAAAGCAGGCGGTCTGGCTGGCCAGGTTGAGTCTGTCCCTCTATGGAGCTTTTTTCCAAAGTTCTCCTAACTTCTTGAACTTCTTCCTGAAGTTCCTCAAGGGGCCCAAGGTGTCTCAAGCTCACTCCAACGGTCCGGAAGTGCCAAGATGGTCCTTGAAAGTTGAGGACTTTAGTTCCCACTATCCACTGGTACAAAACCCTTACAAATCCACTGGTAGGTCTCCAATGTGTAGATTTAGTTGGTGATGTTCCAGATGAGCTCTTTTAGCCTGTAGCTTTCAGGGAGTCCACTCTTTAGTTCTTTTTCAGCAAGATAATCCACAGGGCTGTAGGGTCAGATGGTGCAGTCTTCAGAGGTCAGGCCTTGGAAATCTTTGCACAGCAAAACATCTCAACAGGGCTCTTCTTGCTTCGGTAAGTTTCAAGCAGCAGATCTGGAGGGCTCTGCCCCTTTCAGATACTTATTCCAAGTACTTTGGGTCAAGCAGGAGGTCACTTCTCACCAAAGGGAGCACGGTAACTCCTCCAAGATATAACCACATCATGTAAAGTGTGGCATTATTTTGTTCCAGAGTGCATCAAATCTTCCAAATCCATAATGGCTGATTTTCCTGCAAGGTAGGAAGAGCTGGCTAAACCCACCCCTAGAATGGCTAATTTACTTAGACTCTCCCCCCTGCATCTGCTCATACCTTCTTTAATCCTACCATCTGCTAAGGTGGGAAGTTCAGAGATGTAAATGACACTGTTCTCTGCTCTCCTCTTGAAGAACATAGTTTATGACTCCTACCCCTGGCCTGGCATTCATATGGAAAAGCACAATGCCCTGCCAGCAGAGCTGGCGACCCCCAGGGGCTCTTTATCACATCCACAAGGCAGCCTGGCTAATCCACTTAACTCTGACCAATTAGGGCAGACCACTGGAAGGCTGAATTTGGACTTACAAACAGGAAAGTCTTAACTTCTTGTATGTACACTTTAGGAGAAATTCAACAATATGACATTGTTGGATTTATCAATACCATTCTGGGAAGTCTTTGAATGGCATTTCTAGTCCTCTCCTACCAGGAGTTATTAATCAATAACTCCCTACCATGTTAACCTATGTAACAGGATTTGCAATGGGAAAAATGACTTGGGCCATTTTCCCAGCACCTGGACTTACAAAAACATATTTTATAAGTACCTGTCTTATACCTACAGGAATCCCACCCCATGTGCAACTAGGGGAGCCTTTAGGGGTTCTGAATCTGTAGAAATATTGCAGATCCTCCCTCCACAGTGCTCCTAGCATCAAAGTCAAATTTGAGCAGCACTTTACCACAATGTGGGGAGTGGAATGTGAAATGTCACTTTACCCAGGCATATAGAAACTCATTTTATAAGGGTGTACCTTATAAATACCTGACCCACCCCACCCCTGGGGGTCCCTAACATGCCAAAACATTGTAGGCTATCCATTTTAAGTGCCCCAAACCCCAAAGTCGAGTTTGGGCACAATTACCTTTTTTAAAGTAGTCCTGGCACCCAGGGCTGTTTTTAAACCGACCTCAGGCTTCAGCAGTGTACCCATGTAAGTGCAAAAAGAGCTGCTGGCCTCTACACTGCCATGCCCTAGGGTACTAGGGGCTTCTAGGTAGTTTCAACCCCCCTGCCCTATTATATACTAGGGGCCTATAGGGTAGGTCATGCCAATCACAGGGGTACCCCACCATGCCAAAGTGTACCCTAGTGTATGTAGGTGTTTTAACTGTATTCTAATGTGTCTCTTTCAGCATAGCACTGGCCCTGGGCCTGGTCAGGCAGAGTCCAGGGTCAGTCAGAGTCAGTTACCACCACCATCAGCAGCAAAATGTTGGTGGTTGCCCATGGCACGGGATGACTTTGCAACAGTAATACAACTAATCCAGGTGTTTTGAAGAGTCCAGTAAGATACCTCTATTTTATCCAGAACACTGCTAGTAGAATTCTCTTAAAGCTGAAATGCTGGGGCATCTGTGTATTATTAGTCTCCATCCATTGACCACTGGTGGGCACGAAGATAAAGGTAAAGCCTCTGTTTCAGAAACAAATTCCCAAAGCTGAAGTTGTTGATGAAATACAAAAGAATTATGTTGCACGTGGGAGACCACTGATGATTTGTCTTGCTTGGAGCTTCCACATGAGGCATAGGCATTTCAACCTCAAACCAGCTGCTCCTGTATACCTCATTGGATCCACGTATGAGCTAGTAACCCCTGTTGATTTTTTAGGTTTAAAATTAACAAAGAAACTGCATTTTTGTTTATAAAGAACTCCTAATTGTAACCAGGATGATGGTTACAAATATAGCTCATCTGCATGTATATAAACCATCCCTTAACTGCTTTTCTGTTTGTGACACTGGTTTGGCATGATCGTTTTTTTTACTGAACCTAGTTCAGGTATAAGCATTACCCACAAAGGGCTGCCCTCATTTCCTCCCTTCTACTTAACTGAGAAATAAAAAATTTCAGGTGCCAACTGGGGGTCTAGAAATTCTCATTTTCTTCTTCTTAAGCCTCCCATCTTCAATCAAGAGTGCTTAATTTGAGCCGGTGGTTGATGATGGGGCCACCAGCACTCATTTTTGGGGGATCGGCACATATTTTTCTGCATTAGTCATTTACTGGGTGCAAGAGAGGAAAAAACACACAAAATAGAAAGACTTAGGAAGAGAAAGACGGTTTAAACCGTCACACAGGCATAAAGCAGGAAGCTGCAAGTGTTCGATGTGTATGTTGTGCAGGAAGTGTATGGTAGCGACTTAAAGATTTGAGGTGAATTGACTACTACACAGCCTTGATATTTGCCACCCCTGAAGATCGAGTCCAAATAGCCAGCCTAAGATCTGCTTATAAGAAAGCTATTTTGGAGAGGAAAAAAGAATTGAAAGATGAGGCCTGGTCTCAACTACTTGCCCCTGACATTCTTAAAAATAGTGGGCAGTTTTGGAAAATTGTAAACCAACCATTATTCTCAGGCGTGGAGAATTCGTCACTTGAGGCTAATATTCCAGATGAGGGCTGGATAACACACTTTGGTAAAATATATTCTAATCCAGACCCTGAAACTCAAATTGGCGATATCCTTCTTGGACCTGTGGGCCCAAATGTAATCTTTGAATACAAAGAAGTTGAAAGAGCGCTTGAACTTTCCCCAAAAAAATAAGGCTCCAGGGCCTGACGGGGTCCCCGTAGATGTATTTAAATGCGCACCGAAATTTTGGTCAAAGATTTTGTGTAATGTTTTTAATGTTTTAAATTTAAATAACATCCCGGCCTCCTGGAAAAAATACATTATCATTCCAGTGTTCAAGAAGGGAGACAGGCAGGACCCCTCTTGTTACAGACCCATTTCCCTTATAGACTCGTCTGTTAAGATTCTGGGAAGGGTCATTCTGTTTAAATTAAATGAATGGGTGTGTGACAGGGATCCTATCCAACGTGCAATATGGTTTTAGACCGAAAAGGAGCACGCTGGACCAATACCTCAATTTACATTTGATACTGGATAAATACACTAGGGTCAAGGAGGGGTCCATGTATCTGGGATTCATGGACCTCTCCTCGGCTTTTGACCTTGTAAATCGGTCTAAGCTGTGGAAAATGTTACTTGACTTGGGTCTCGATAGGGCCTTAGTTAACCTTTTGGCGGATTTGCACTCAGGTTTAGTAGCTTCGGTCAGGGTTAACACAGAGGGGCGTTGCTCTAGCCATTTTAAGTCAGAAAGGGGAGTCAGGCAAGGGTGTATCCTGGCTCCCCTTCTTTTTACGATTTACATTAACGCCCTAGAACCTGCTCTAAAGGAGGCCACCCTTGACATTCTGCGTATGGGGGAACTTGGTATTCCTGTTCTCCTATACGCGGATGACGCTGTCCTTCTTTCACGGACCGGAGTGGGCTTACAGCGTCTGTTAGATGTCTTTGGGAATTTTATGGGCTCCCTGGACCTTAAAATAAATGCTAAGAAGTCCCAGATCATGATCATGGGGAGAAGCTCCAGGAGGAAGCATTCTAAAACCTTTTTTTGTGGCAAAGAGGAACTTTGCAGAGTCCCAACATTCCCCTATTTGGGGGTTACTTTTGATGATAGAGGGAATTGGGGCCCGCAATTAAAAAATAGAAACATTTCCCTCGCTAGGACTAGTTCTGCACTCCAAGTTTTTACAAAAAAACTGGGGGCTAGGCCTATAACAGCATTAATGAAGATCTACAAAGCAAAATGCATTGCAGTGGCCACATATGGTAGCCCAATATGGGGCTATATTGCCCCGGATTGTCTACAGACTACAGAAAATAAATATTTGATATCCGTTCTTTCAGTGCCACAGTCTTCTCCCTCTTACACCATTCACTCTGAACTTGGGGTGGGGTACATTCCAGACTCTATAAGAATGGCTCCTATAATATGTTGGTTGAAGACCTGGTTAAATCAGGAAATTCCCTTGAATCATATTATATTGAAAGATTGTCTCCAACTGGATAATAATATCAAGATTCAATGGCTGACATACGTTAAAAACAGCCTTTTTAAATTAGGGAGACCGGAGCTTTTTTCAACTCCAGAGTCAATAACCTCAAAGGACATTGCTCTAATAAAGGGCGCAATGGGCCAAATGGTAAGTCTGGAGAGAGAAGAACTGGAACTAAAAAAAAACACTGTTAGGGCTAATCTTATAATTTCTTGCCCACAAGGTCCTGAATTCTATCTTAACCTGGTGAATCGCCCATATCATAGGTTTCTTTTAACACGCTTTAGTTTTAATATGATTCATCTGAATCTTGGTTACTTTCCTAACTGGAGTACCCCCGATAATGCTATGCCGTGTTCATGTGACAATTTTTCCATCCAGAACACCATGCATTTCTTGATGTTCTGTGGTCACTACACGGAATTAAGGATGAAATACTTGGTTCCAGTTTTAAAGGAGGCAGGATTTTTGCAGGTTAAGCCTGCCCTCCTGTACCTGCAATTACTAGAGACCCCAAGGACTGTCTTCCATGTTGCCAGCTTTTTGGTGGGTGCTGTTAGGTTAAGAAATAGGAAAATAAATGATTGTTTGAATATAGATGAATTTGGATGTAATTCAGTATAATGTTTGTATAGCGAAAACTGGCAGCAGGGGAAATCAAATTGATTGATGATTTTATATTTTAGTTTTAAATCATGATTTTATTAGAAGATCTTTAATGGAACTTTTTAAATGCCCACAACTCGGTACTTATTGCATGAAATAAATGTATTTTATTCTGTTTTTATCATGTATAAAGATTGTATTTTATGTATGTTGTGTATAGTACGATTGTCTTTTTATGATATTAATTTATCGAAATAAAGTATTTTGACCGCCTGACTGACTGGCATGCTGACATTTTATAGCGCCAGCCACGGGGTTCTGAGCAGAGCTTTGGGTACAAGCACTTATTCTTTTACAAATTAGGCACTGTGAGCGATATATGAGTCATTCTTCAGAAGAGCAAAGAGAATTTGGAACTCCGTTCCTTCGCATAACCGCTTGCCATACCACCTTCAGAAAACATCTCAAAGCATTCTCTTCAATAGATACTTCGGTTGATTCCTCCTGCTCCTGTGTTCACTCTTTAATTTACGCTCTAATATGTATGAGGTTGTCAATGGTATTCACAGTGCGATTGTTTTATTTTGGCCCAACTGTAATTGGTATTCATGATGTGATTTGTTTTTGTTTTTGGCCCAATTGTAAAGCTCTCTGATGCCCACGGGCCATGTCCGTGCTATATAAAATTACAAAATATATAAATAAACAGTGGCGGCTCCTCTGCTAAGGCATAGGAGTGTCGCCCCACTGATTTTCAGCAGTGTAAGTAAAGGAAAAATAAAATGATAACTTGTTGTTATATCATTTTATTTTTTCCTGCTTCTGCAGCTTTGTTGGGCGCAGTGGGGCGGGGCTGTTCTGATGTCAGATCAGGGGGAGGAGTGGCGGGCACTCTGTAAGTGCACATGAATGTTTGGCTGGCCGTCTTGGCTGGCCAAACTGTCATGTGTACTTTGCATGTTCTCCACCCAGGCTGTGGTGGAGAAACATGCCCAGGCTCCCAGTCCCATTGTGAGAGCACCAAACCAAGGTGCTCGGATCAATGCAGCATTGTGATTGGCTCAGAGGAGCATGGGTGCTTCTTGTTCCGGCTGATAGAGATGCACAGGACATTTTATCTTATTTTATTTAATGCATTAGAACCGACGAGTAGGTAACTTTATTTTTTTTCTTTACATCCGCCCTCAACCCTGCCACCCCATATCCGTGCCACCCGCCACTGTAAATAAATAGTTTTCAGTAACATTTCCACTGTATAGAATACAGTTAGCCTCTCTTTTTTCCCTCAGCCAGCTAGACCACAGAACCCTTATAGCCATGTGGATAAAGGGTTCCGTGTTGTTTTCCACTCTTTTTGTGTTTTTTCACGCGCTTCCTAGTCGGCGCCATCGAAGTATTAATGTAATTATATCTGTGGTAAGAAATTCCTCTAGCAGGAAAGCCCTTCCCTTCGATGTACAAGAAGTTATCCCGGAGCGCCCTCTCGTGCGAAGTCTCGGTACTACGTGCTTTCTCTTCTGTTTCCCCCATTTTGCGGCTGCTTGCTTTTTCTTCTGCTTAATTACAAAGTGAAGGCGGGGGAAGGACTGGATAGTGATTGCAAGAGGAGAGCCATTTAAACAGATGTTCTCATTTGTTTCTTTTATTATTCAGTCTGACGCTTTGACTCGCTGTGTTTTAATGGGGTTTGGCAGGATGTATATATTCACTGCTAAGCTGCCATGTGTGGACAGTTCTTATCTTAGCTAGATCTTGAGCTCTCGTCCTCTACTGGAACGATTTTTATTAGAGTGGGGGCGCTGGCCATTGGTGTCATCTCACTAAGAGTTTTTAAAAATCCCTCTGCTAATTAACAAAATAGTGTCGCTAACAAACCCAACTTTTTTCCAGCCTGGTAGAGTGGGGGGCACCCCAAGGGCTTTATTTTTAATTTTTATATAAGTAGAGCAATTTTATGCGCATATTATTTTTTATACTGGTAAATATGGTATGATTGTTTTTGTTCATTTATAGATAGCACACTCCTCCGCATAGAAATGATACTTGGCTCTAGTAAATCACAAGAAACAACCACTACAGACCCACCTTAGAGAGTTACTTGTGTAAGAGCCACATCTTCATTCTTCACAGGCTGGTCTGAGAGTGACCCTTTGCATTCATCTAATAGCTCAAAATTTTCAACAGTGTCCACATGAAGTAGACATCCCTAACTCCGGAAAGCTTTAATATGTACATCACTTAAATGATGCACCCAATTAGCACCACAAAAATATCTTAGTTTGACAGTCAAAGTCAAAACCATCTTTATTCGGCTTCCATAATTCGTAGAAAACTGTAAAAGCACAGATAAAAACATTTTTTTTAAAAGAAACAATTATAAAATTATCATATTTCGATATATACATAGTGCCAACAGTTAGTTAAGGTTAAGATTGCCATGGTGATTGACACAAAATTTCAAAAAGCAAGCTACAGATTTGGCATGTATTTCATTATCCAAAAATTGAAGTGCTAGAAAAGCAGGACGGCACATTCGGAGTCTCATAGATCTTAATATGGGAACAATCCAACGTTTACGTGGAGCTTCGTAGTATTTACAGAACAACAATGCATGAATTGAAGATTGTGGAGCAATGGTATCACATGGACAGAGTACTAAATTCCTTGTCCAATCATTTTGCTGTGGAAAGGAGATCAAACGATGGAAGCTATCTAATCTAAATCTTGTTAAAAGAAACTTTTCATATGGGTTCAGGTTAAACGTCAAATAAGGCTGCATGGAAAAGGTAGTTTGTACAGCTAGCAGATGCTGTACTGAGGGTTTTCCTATTTCCTGGGAGTGTCGTAGCTCACCTAAGTGGGAGAGACACAGTTTTTTTAAGTCCTTCCTTGACACTTCAGAAATAGTAGGTGGATCTGTAAAATATCCCTGAAGACCTAAGTCCTCCAAGAAAGACCTTACATATTTTAACCATCCTATCTTGTCCATATCATCCAGTAACATACATTCCAGAATAAGACTTTGTGTCAGTTCGCACTGCTGTGTGGTCGAAATACGCCTCCATAGCATAATCGGTTGAATCTTTAAAATGTCGGAGATATAGTCCAACCCTAATTCTAAGTGGCAGCCATATGTCGTGGTAGTTTGTGGGACTGCGTGTAGACAGCGCAAAAAAGAGATTTCTTCTCTGTATAGCATCCGTATTTGTGTATCCCCACAGCCCTGCACCATAGCTAGCAACACTAGTGCACTTTGCCTGATAGATTTTTAGCATTTCCAGTGGTGGCCTCTTTCCTAGCTTCTGTGCAAATGCCACCAGCGCGGCAGTGGCCCTTAGGAACAGTAATTTCCTAGCCTGGACAGCCGCTGTCCATTTAAGCTTATGATCTATTAAAATCCCTAAATAGGGGTATGTTGTCGTGCACTCTAGACTGCTGTTATTGACAAAAATATCTCTCGTTTTTTTTGGTCTATGGCCAGCGTGCATGGCATAAGTCTTTTTTATATTTACTTTAAGATTCAGTGAGTTCATAAAGTTACAATATTTATTCAATGACCTCTGGAGCTGCACAGGGGTTCTCCCCAAAATTACGGTGTCGTCGGCGTAAAGTAACGCCGGAATTGGCCGACGACTAATTGTTGGCAGATCCTGACTTCCTTTCACCATCTCACTTCCAACCTGTTGGTGTATAATGTGAATAGGAAGGGGGCCAAGACACAACCTTGTCTGACCCCCCTCTCTATCCTGAATGGCTCAGTGAGTTCCACCCCTGTTCCATACCTCACTCTTGCGGTTGCCTCTGAGTAGAGCTCCCTCAAGAAGTTCACCAGCGGAAGGTCCCCTCCCATAGCCAGTAAAATTGCCCACAATTTGGAATGACTGACGCAGTCGAATGCTGCTGTCAGGTCGACATAAACCATGTACAGAAACCCTTTTTTTGCTGAAACGTACTTCCCCATGAGAAGTGAAAGGTTTAGTGCCTGGTCCACTGTGCCTAGACCCTCTCGGAACCCGTATTGGAGGTCAGATATTATACTATTATCGCTTGCCCAGTCCTGAAGACGGTCTAATAGAATTCGTCCAGCGATTTTACAGAGAGAGTCTAGTAACGATATGGGTCGATAACAGGTGGGACTATGGCGATCGCCTTTTTTAAAAATCGGCACCAAAATCGATGTAGACCAGGAGTCGACCAGACCAACCTTTCTAGCTGCTTCCAAGACTCTTAATAAAATTGGGGACCATAGATCTAATTTATATTTAAAAAAGTCTACGGGAACCCCATCGGGGCCTGGGGCTTTTCTCAATTTTTATGTTTTTAGGGCATTAATTACCTCCTTATGGTCAAAAGTTAGCTGTATAGGATAGCTTATTTGGGGTATAGTCTCCACTAAGCCCGGAATGACGTCCTCTACTTGTTTAAAAATTTCCGTAAAATGGTGTATCCAAGTATCGGCATCTACTGCTATGTCCAATTTTAGAGAATCGTTATCCTCAAGTAAAAATGGAGATTTAACTACTCTCCAAAAAGTGGTCATGTCCTTCATTTGGCAGCTTTCATGCAATTGATTCCACAAACTATTTTTAATCTGGGACTTACGGTTTTTTAGGGCAGCATTATAAAATTTCCTCAGTATAACAATTTCATTTCTGTCCCTTACTTCCTTGCTCAATGCCAACTTTGATTCCTTGTAAGATTTTTTGCACTCGGAATTGAACCATCCCTTCCTGGGGGTCCATTTCAGTTTCCTTTCGTGAGTTAGTTCTTCTTTGATGATTTTGGTGATGGTCATATAACTAAGGAGTATTTGTTCAGGAGTGGCATTAGGATCTAGACAGACATCAAAGGAAGACAGGCCTCTCTTTACTATGTTGGCCGTGACTAACTCTCGGTCTACTTTGCCCCACTTTAGGGAAAGGCCGTTAAGTCTGTCGATGTTTAGGGATCGTTGATCCAATAGACTCCAAAAATCAACATCTGCCGAAAGAGAGGTATTACTTATAGTAACGCTAGTAGGAAAGCGGTCACTTACGGCACTGATAGTTGTGTCAAAGTTTGTTAATATTGGTGAGATACAGTGCGAGACGATTATAAAGTCGATTGTACTTGTAAGTCCTCTCCCACTAAAAGTAGGGGCAAAAGGAACTGGGGGGTTGACTGATTCGTTAGCAAACCCTAAATCCAAGGAGATCATTATTTCATTCATTCGATCTCCTGCTCTCGTATGTACAAAGTGCGTTTTGTTGTTTCCACCCTCGTCCTGAATTCCAGAGGGGTTAGTATTGCTTTTCTTGCATAATGACAGGTTAAAATCACCGCCCCATACCATTGCTAATGATTTATCACTTTGCTTCAAACTTAACCCTTGTATTAAAAAGGAAACCTTATTTAAAATATCAATTAAATCAATTGAATTTACATTGTTATAAAAATTTACCATAAAGTAAATGGACACCTTATTGACAAACATCAGAAGTATCTGATAATTGCTTTCTAATGCCACAACTTCAATTTTATCCACGGACAAAATGTTTGATATATACAGTATTAAGCACCCTTTTGGCCTTCCAGCAGTAGATGGAATAGCCGCCGAAAAGTAGGTTTTATATCCCACTAAATGAACGGGGGTACGGAGCCATGTTTCTTGCAATCCTATAATGTTGTACTTCGTCACTAATGACAGCCAGTTTTCATTTGCAATGTTGGGAAGCAGACCGGCTACGTTCCAGAAAGCGATCTCCAATTTTGAGACCTGTGTTTTAGGGGATGAGGGCCTTTTTTGCGTGGGAGGTTCACTATGTAGAGTTGGTACTGGAATTGGCATATCTGTTTTAGGTTTACAAGTCAAATCACCTAAGTCATTAAATGCTGTTTTCAAATCCCCACCATTTATGCGTTGAATGGTAATAATATCTGATGTTAGAACAGCATGTGTGGGCCCGCCGCCAAATCCAGTCACTCGTTGTCATCCAAACCTGATAGGGCGCTGAATCTATTATTGGTAGGAATCGGCTGTAGGAACCACTGAGCGGTGTAGAGATTTCACATATGTAAAGAAGGAAAATCCATGCTATTCGGAGGGTAAAAAAAGACCAGTGGCAGAATATTAATCCCTATAGAATCAGCTATGTGATTCCGCCCTTTGTATAGGACTTCCTTAACCAGTTGGGGGGAGACAAATGTCAATACTATACAGTCCCCCGTTAGAACCTTCTCCCTTGCCCCTACCCATTTGACTCGCCTAACCATCTTAAAATCTCGAAAAAGGTGGGTGTGTAGTCCAACCCTACTGCTCAACCAATGGAGCGACTTGTTCTTAAGGGCTGACCATGTTTGCTCGTTAGAGGACTGGTTAGGGGGAACATTACCTAAGATGATAACATAGGGGGTGGCTTCTGGAGGGAGATCTAAATGAGGGTCTGCAGCCCTATGTTCAGTCTGGAGAGAAGTAGTGGGGTAATTTTGGCTTGGATGCTGAAGGGAAGAAGGGACTTGTGCACGAGATGTTGTTACCTGTGGAGGCGGATTAGTGAGTGTACTAATGTGCCGTAATGTTGTGTGCAGAGCCCCTCTTCCAGCCTGAGTGGTATATATCTTCTCTGTCAGAGGGGGCCGGAGGAGGTGCCTTTTTTGTTCTTAACCCTTCATTTTCACAAGTATTTTGAATCCCTGACTGGATGTTTGAAGTCGTATTTGAACCTGGATCGGTGCTTATGCGTTGGGTCGCTAAGCTAGATTTAGTCAGTAAGATATTTTCTACATTGGTCACTCTGGTGGATATCTGATCTAACCTGACTCTTATATATGAATCTAGTCTTTCCACTAAAGCTGTTAATTTCTGTATCTCAGGATAAGACTGGGTAGTCACAGTGCCGGGGGCGGTTGGCTCTCTTCTGTGATTGCATTTTAAGCTGGCCTACAGGTCTCCTTTTAGATGTAACTATTTTCCGTTGGTTGGGCGTGCTAGGGGGAAGATGGATAATTACTGGACCCGTTTCGTTATGAATATTGTTAGTGCTAACTGCTGTTCGTCTTGGTTTATTTTTGGACTTTTTTGGGGGGGGTTGGGTGGGGGACTCACTACCAATAGACTGAATATCGTCGGTGTGTAATTGAATGCACCCGTTTTCTATGCTTGGTACCTTGCTCCCTGAGTGTGGAGAAGATAATTCTTCACTAGGCGGTTGCTCCTGGCTTAGTGCAGAAGATGACCCCGCTATAGACGCTTCTACTGAATGAATCTGTTTGTCTAGCACATCAACCGCTCCTGTTAGATAGCTCAGAAGGGTCTGCTGTGTGTCAGTGTTACGCCTAATTCCCCTGGGACTCGGTAGTTTCCTTTTACCCATTATTCAGTATTAGTTACCCACAATACCAATACTTAAAGGATTAATCAGGGAAAGGGTAATAAAAGGGGGAAAATAAGCGAAACACAGTGTGGGCCAAGAATGCAAACCAAGGGAGTGGGCCCAGCCCAGCCTCTTCCGGCCGATGACGGCCAAGGACGGGCCCGCCCTTGGCCCGGGCTTCGCCCGCGCGCGTCCCGCGACGCGGGGGCCCGCGCTTAATTTAAAGGTCCCGGGGGGCGGGGCAACTGCTGAGCACCTCTCGCGAGACCGCGCTGCCCTCTGAATCTTGTAGTTGGGCAGCGCGCGGTCCGCGGATGTCAGGAGGCGCGTCCAGCAGGCAGGCACAGGCACGAAGGGACAGTCTGACCCCCAGCAGTCTCAAAGGGAGGTGAGCTGCGGTGCAGGTACTGGCGGTATCACAGGTTCGTTTTTCAATTTTCTGCAAAGGTGTCCCACAACGTGTAAAGCTGCCCTCAATTTAAAGGACCCGGGGGGCGGGGCAACTGCTGAGCACCTCTCGCGAGACCGCGCTGCCGTCTGGATCTTGTAGTTGGGCAGTGCGCGGTCCGCGGATGTCAGGAGGCGCGTCAAGCAGGCAGGCACAGGCACGAAGGGACAGTCTGATCCCCAGCAGTCTCAAAGGGAGGTGAGCTGCGGCGCAGGTGCTGGCGGTATCACAGGTTCGTTTTTCAATTTTCTGCAAAGGTGTCCCACAACATGTAAAGCTGCCCTCAATTTAAAGGTCCCGGGGGGCGGGGCAACTGCTGAGCACCTCTCGCGAGACCGCGCTGCCGTCTGGATCTTGTAGTTGGGCAGTGCGCAGTCCGCGGATGTCAGGAGGCGCGTCCAGCAGGCAGGCACAGGCACGAAGGGACAGTCTGACCCCCAGCAGTCTCAAAGGGAGGTGAGCTGCGGCGCAGGTACTGGCGGTATCACAGGTTCGTTTTTCAATTTTCTGCAAAGGTGTCCCACAACGTGTAAAGCTGCCCTCAATTTAAAGGTCCCGGGGGGCGGGGCAACTGCTGAGCACCTCTCGCGAGACCGCGCTGCCGTCTGGATCTTGTAGTTGGGCAGTGCGCGGTCCGCGGATGTCAGGAGGCGCGTCCAGCAGGCAGGCAGAGGCACGAAGGGACAGTCTGACCCCCAGCAGTCTCAAAGGGAGGTGAGCTGCGGCGCAGGTACTGGCGGTATCACAGGTTCGTTTTTCAATTTTCTGCAAAGGTGTCCCACAACGTGTAAAGCTGCCCTCAATTTAAAGGTCCCGGGGGGCGGGGCAACTGCTGAGCACCTCTCGCGAGACCGCGCTGCCGTCTGGATCTTGTAGTTGGGCAGTGCGCGGTCCGCGGATGTCAGGAGGCGCGTCAAGCAGGCAGGCACAGGCACGAAGGGACAGTCTGATCCCCAGCAGTTTCAAAGGGAGGTGAGCTGCGGCGCAGGTACTGGCGGTATCACAGGTTCGTTTTTCAATTTTCTGCAAAGGTGTCCCACAACGTGTAAAGCTGCCCTCAATTTAAAGGTCCCGGGGGGCGGGGCAACTGCTGAGCACCTCTCGCGAGACCGCGCTGCCGTCTGGATCTTGTAGTTGGGCAGTGCGCGGTCCGCTGATGTCAGGAGGCGCGTCCAGCAGGCAGGCACAGGCACGAAGGGACAGTCTTGTGGAAAAGTAAATTTTGCCATGTTCTGTGTCCCTACGCCTCATCCATCATATGTTATGTGTGCATGACCAATATGCATATGTTATTCCCCATGTCCGATTAAAGGCGCAATTCCAGTTGTGTCCACCTCTGGTATGTCATTTTCCAGTCCTCGTGAATACTACGAATATCAGGCCTATGTAAAGTAATGTTGCCACGTTTCTCAGTGTGCACGTTATTCCATTATAAAGTCCCCGTTTCCAGGCCTCAAAAGGGCCCGGACCACAGATTCAGCTCCTGTCTCCTGAAAGCCTCGCTGAGGAGCGATACAGCCCCCACCTGTATCCTCGACCCTTCACTTACTTCCTGCCTCGCAGTGCCCGGTGTAGCTTGGCTCTGCCTCTGAGTCTGCCAAAAGTATGTTATAGTTCCAGTTATCAGTTCAGTCCTCCTTCTGCATTCCTGAGCTACTGAACTGCATCAATAGTTTCCGTCATTGTCTAGCCTTCTCGGCTCCACGTTAGAGAAATACTGTATTAATGGTCATTTAATATTCTTCATCACGCACTACATGTAGAATAATGCATGGTCCAGTCTTAGAATCAAGTTAGCTTTTCCCCTCATGACTTCTAGTTTATATCAACATGTTCCCTAAACATTAGATACCAGATAGGGTTTAGGTACATGTCGCTCCGACCCTCCCGACTCTAGTCTCTGCTCCTAGCACAGAGTTCGTAGCCCCCAGCTTCTCCTAGTAACACGTCATTGCCAGTTTTCGCGCACCATTAGGTTAGAGGTCCCGGCTCCTTAGGTAGCCCCCTCCTATGTTTCCGCCCCATTCATGACATATTCTGTTACGTTTGCATCACATGTCTAAGTATACTCTCAGTTACACCCATTTTTACTGTTATCTTTCGCGACTGCTACGCGTCACGCTTTCTGCTCCACCCACTGCTACGCCTACTGCAATGTAATGCTATGTGTTCGCGCTATGTATATATGCCTGTGTTTTGTTATTGAATGTTAGCGCGCTCATCCCAGACCTAGCCCCAGCAGCTGCTGGGCCTCTTTTCCCCTGTTGGGCCCCAGTTGTCCTGCTGGGCCCTGTCATTCTGTTCCTATGCAGGTTGTCCTGATCCTGTCCTTATGCTGTAATAAACCTGCAGAAACTCCCACTACCTCGAATCTTGACTCTTATTTTATTGAGCTATCTGTTATGCTATAAGTCTAGTCAAAAATAGGGTATTATTTATTTATTTACCACATAATGGCGCCCGAATAGGGACTTGCCCTTTCCCCACGCGTCGGTGAAGCCACGCCGACCCCCTGACCCTCTGCAGTCGTGACGGAACTCTTCTGCGCAGTGGCAGATATTTCTGCTCAAGTATCCCTCAGGCCCACGGAGGAGACGGAGGAGGCGGTCCAGCATCCGAACGAGACGGTGGAGGAACGCGGCGAGTCCCGACCAGAGCCCAAGCCGAGAGTCCAAGGTCCGAGGTATCCGGAGGCCCACCCGTAACTGAAGTCCGAAGTTCGTCGTCCGTCGTCCAGTCCCGTTCGAGGCCTTCCGTTCCGTGCTGCCCGGTGAGTACCATTGCTGGGGTAGTATCTAGACAGGACCAATCTAAATTGACTCCTGGTCCGTGGGTTGGTGGTGCCCAGACTCACAAACGAAGTGTTCACCTAGGTGGATACGGGTCTTGATGTGTCCCTTTATGGGACCGGTATGTTCCGTACTGTTACAGCAGTGCATCCAGTAATTCTAGTCTGTTCCGTTCTCGAGAAATTCTGTTCTGTTTCTGTTTTCAGTATTCCAGGTAATATTCTGTTCGAACTGTTATTTATAATGTTCTTCATGTAATTTACTGTTGTGGTATGAGTGCGATGTGATTTCGTGTTTTTATTGTGTATTGTATTGTGTCCAGATTACAGTTCAGTCATGCCTATATTTTCCAAGTTACGTCAGTTAAAAACTAGAAAAGGTCTATTAGAGGAAGCGGTTCCTGTCCCGCCTAGGGACAGTCCAGGTCATTTTATGTATCAGAAACATGGCATAAGCGCCATATTGTATCTAGATTTATGGGTAGAGTATACCAAACAGTTAGAAGAAAAGTATAGATGGCCCGTATCGGGTACATGGGATGCCGAATGTATCATGCGAGTAGAAGAAGCATTATGGAAAAAGAAAGCCAGACAGTCACAGAAAGATGCCATCGAGTTATGGCGTAAAGAGGCGCATAGAAGAACGGAAAAGGAAGTCAGAAAGTCAGAGTTAAGTAGAGAATCCCAAGAACGAGCCCAAGAAAGAGAGTTAATCGAGATAGGTGAACAAGTCAAAGCCGAACAGTCAGACAGACAGAGGCATGCCCTCATTAAGGGTATGTATCCTCTCCTTGCCGAAGGTTTGCCAAAAGCGACCCCAGAGGCATCCAGTAATTTCCCGCCACCATTAGTTCCGACCAAGCTACGTCACAAACCGACCGCAGCTGATATTTTTATTTCGTCCTATCTGGACGACACAGTCCCAGAATATGCAAATCCTGTTCGCGCTCCGCCAGTCCTTGCAAATCAGGCACCTCCCGCTCCTCCAGACACCGGAGTACCTGTTACGGTACCCCCGGTCCAGCCTATAGTTCCACTTCCCATTCTGCCAGGACGTAGAGCCTCAGTAGACGACTCCAGTTTAGGGGCCGCAGGAGGAGCTACTCCTCAAACCCCGCCGCCACACAAGCGTTTATCAGCACTCGAATTACATGCTCAAGCATCACAGCGTACTCCTAAAAGTAATAAGTCTGTCACAGAAATCAGGCAAGCCCTTAACGAATGTGTCTATGATCCAGTCCCAGGCGAATATACTATGGTTTTATATTCCTTACGTGTAAGGAGAGTGACCGAGTATCTAGTCACCTTACCGAATATGAAAGAAGATCTAGACAGAATATATCGTTTCATCCGTACAGGGGATGATCCAGAAAGTATTGGCGAGATTATGTCTCAAAGGAAAGCCGAGATTCAGCTCATGATATTAAAGTTCCTGATCAATTGTCTAATAAGAGAACAAGATTACCCGTCTAAAGATTCCGCCGAAATGAGAATCCTGACAAGGTGGAGTGATAATATAGCCGAGGGTAAGCACAAGACCGTCGGTGCTATGGAGAGTATGTACAAGAAAATTCGTAAAGAAATAATAAGGTTACACGACCAGCGTAAAGCAGCACAAGTAAGCGAGAAAGAAAGTATCTCTGATCCTGAAGAGGAAGAGAACGAGAATCCCGCCAGAATAGCGTATGTAGGAAAATCCAGATTTCCAGATCGCCATTTACGTCTAGAACCCAAGTCTATTTTTCATCTAGCACCAGAACAAGGTTCTCTAGAACAAGTATTTCAAGCTACCGATCACATTCTGAAATCACGAGTCGGTTACAGTGAATTAAGTACTATGCATGAACAAGAACTAGCCCGATCAGCAGTCCGATGGATTACTGATTCTACCACTTTTCCAGACGAAATAGTGGCACAAATGTTTCTGAAACTGCCCCCAGCCGAGCAACGACTGGTGGGTATGTATATGATCCAGCACCTCATTACTTTGTATGAGGGTCAACATTCTGATCCAGGTCCGTTGCACGATATCCTGAACGAGTTACTCCAGTATAGATGGAGAGGTCTAGGTACTGATTTAATTAGTGTCATTCTAGAACAGCGCCACAAATATAGAACGTTTCTGAACCCGCATTTTGTTCATGTCTCACCTCCAGAAAGTAAATCGTTTTACATAGACAGACAGAATCCGTTACGAGAAGTCCACCCAGTCCAAGGGGCGGGTGGCGTAATGCAACGAGTGTTTGTATACACTCCGATTTCAAAGATGGAACTTCTTGAAATGAAGAAATTAATTCCCTGTCATGACAAAGATCCAGCAGGGTTCCATAGAGAATTAAAAGACATGCTCCGTATGGGAGAATACACTTACCCAGATATTATTAAAATGTTAAAGGTCCTGTTACCCGCAGGGGTGTATGAAAAGTTAAAGGAAAAAGAATGGGAGGTGGGAGAGAAAAAGATCGATTGGGCAGCTCTAGAAGCTGAAGACAAGGCACGAGTACCAGGTACCGGTCTTGGAGATAAATGTAAAGAATTACCAGAATTACTGATTCAAGTTTTACCCAGATTATTGACAACTAGGAAAGAAGACTGGGATGCAATCTCAGCCTGTAAACAGAAACAAGATGAAGATATTAGTGATTTTTATTCTAGATTTGAAAAATGTTTTAGTATTAATAGTGGTCTCAAGACAAGTAGTGAGTCATACCCTCATCTTTTCGTCACCAAATTAGTCGAGAATTCAAGTCCACAAATTAAAAACCGAGTTTTAAAAGTCGAAAGCACCTGGCAAGCAAATACTCCGTCCCAGATGCTCCAGATGCTCCAGTACCACCAGAATAGAATCAGAGAAGAGCAAGAACACGAGAGAAAACGTATGAAAGACACGAAAATGAAAGTGCTAGTTGCACAATCTGTTCCTCAAGACAGTCAGAAGAGGGGTCCGAATCAAGCCAGTCATCCTGCAGCTCCCGTTAAAGGGAACTGCAATTATTGTAAACAGCCAGGTCATTTTATAAACGAGTGTGCAGTTCTGAAACATAACATAGCTACTGGTAAGACTAAAGAAAGACCACGTCCGCCTAGACAAGAACAAGTTTCACAGATTCCTCAGTCACAGAATGCACCACAGACAGTTTCCGCACCGCAGCCTATTGCTGCAACACAACACGTTACATCACAGATGTATCAGTATGCACGGTCCGAGTATCCAGAGTATCAGTCATATTCATGAAACAGCCTAGAGAGGGAGGTAGGCTTGCCTCTCATCGAGATACCTGTAGACCAAGAAGGTCCCTATGTTCACAGTCAAGTATTAGGGAAAGACAGAAAGTTTTTGATCGATACAGGGGCAAGTAGGACCACAATTAGTCATGCCGAAGTTCCAGGGGCTCCGCTCTCAGGCTCAAGAAATGTTTCCCTTGGATTTTCAGGAAAGCCAATAGTTAATGAGATATCAAAGCCAGTTACTCTAGAAGTAGGTCCATTGTCCCGTACTACTGATCTATTACTTACTAAGTCATGTCCAGAAAACCTATTAGGTATTAAGACACTGAAAGAATTAGGTGCAGTTATTTGTTGTTCCCCAGAGGGAATACGTCTGTTCCTACGTGACTTTAAGGGTCACTATGTATTACGAGATTTTGATTCAAGATTGTCTAATGTTCCACAGCATTTATGGGCGCAAGGTCCAACTGATGTAGGTTACATGCAAATCACACCCCATCGTGTGACTCTCAAGCCAGGTGTAGTGTTACCACGAATCAGGCAGTACAGATTGCCACCCGAGGCTGTAGCAGCCTTATCCAAAATTATTGACGAGCTCATGGCTCAAGGAGTAGTTGTAGAAACTGACTCCAATGTATGCAATTCTCCGATCATTCCAGTCATGAAACGTACTGATCCAAATGCACCCCCAGTATATCGATTAGTGATTGATTTACGAGAGCTTAATAAATGTATTATTCCTCAGTACCCAGTTGTCCCAGATATTTCTTCCCTGTTAACAGCCATCGATTCCGAAGCCATGTTTTTCACTGTCATTGACCTCAAGAATGCATTTTTCAGTGTTCCAATTCATCCAGACAGCCAGTTTCTTTTCGGTTTTTGTTTAAATGGAAGGAGCTATATGTTTACACGCGCTCCTCAAGGTTTCACAGAAAGTCCTAGTATTTACAGTCAAGCACTCAAGAGACAACTAGACAATATTCACATGCCAACTGACACTGCCCTGCTCCAGTATGTCGATGATCTACTGATCACTGCCCGTTCTGAATGTGCCTGTGAGCGAGCATCACTTACAGTTCTGTATTTTCTAGCCGAGATGGGGCACAAGGTGTCACCTTCGAAGCTTCAATTCTGTGTCCAGCAAGTGGTATACTTAGGACACTTGCTGTCCAAGAGGGGTAGGCAGTTGACACCAGACCGTATCCAGTTAATAGCGAGTCTTCCCCAGCCCAGAACCCAGAAGGAGGTACGTGCTTTTATCGGCCTTACTTCTTATTGTAGACAATGGATTCCCCAGTATGCATTTCTAGCCAAGCCACTGATACAGTTAACGACACAGGAGGCAGCCGTATCGACTGTCCTCCCTTGGACATCTGACCATACACTTAGTTTCAACGAGTTAAAGAAAGCCCTATGTCAAGCTCCAGTTCTAGCTACACCGAACTACAGTAAGCCTTTTACACTTTTCGTTACTGAACGGGAAGGTACAGCATTGTCTGTTCTCACACAAGATCAAGCAGGACAATACAAGCCCTGTGCTTATTTTTCGAGCACATTAGATCCAGTCGCCCAGGCGTTGCCTGCGTGCCTCAAGTCAGTTGCAGCCACAGCACTAGCTATCAGACAAAGTGATTCTATAGTTTTAGGACATTCCCTGACAGTACAAGTCCCACATTCCGTAGAAGTTCTTTTAAACCGAACACAAACTCAGCACTTGACAATTGCACGTTTAACAGGTTATGAATTGACACTGTTCCAGCCACACATAGAAATCAGACGCTGCAACGTTCTGAATCCCGCTACACTGTTACCATCAGTTAATTCAAATCCAGACCCACATGATTGTGTGGAAGTAGTTAACATTACGACAAAGCCAAGACAAGACCTGACAGATATTCCGTTACCAGATCCTGACCTGACACTTTATGTGGATGGTTCATGTATGAGAACTAGTACAGGAGAACTAGTCGCCGCGTATGCAGTGACTACTGACACTGAAGTTATTGAAACACACCGTATTGACACCCTGTCCGCTCAAGCAGCAGAGCTAGTCGCTCTGACACAAGCCTGTATACACGCCAAGAACCTGAAGGTTAATGTTTACACAGATTCACGTTACGCATTCGGAGTTGTACACGACTTCGGAGTGCTCTGGCAGGAGAGAGGTTTCATGACTTCTCATGGAACCAAGATTCAGCATGGTCTCCTTATTCAAGCCCTGTTAGATGCCATACATTTACCGACATCTATTGCTATCATGAAGTGCAAAGCACATACGAAAGTCACCGACATTATTTCCCAAGGTAATGATCTAGCAGACCGCACAGCCAAGCTTACAGCACATACTCCAGACATTCCAGTTAACATGACACATACTCCAGATCCGATTACATGCATGACAGTTAAGGACCCTACACAAGATGTCATAGATATCCAGTTACATGCTACTCCCGATGAAATCAAGAAATGGTCTGAACAAGGAGGGGTCCAGACAGATCAAGGATGGTTAACGAAGGGTAGAGCCACATGGTTTCTCCCCGATTCTATGGTTCAAGTCATTATCAATACCGCACATAGTCCAGCCCATTTAGGAGAAAAAGCTATGTTAGACAGTATCCAGAACATTTGGTTCAATAAGCATTTACGAGCTGCAGCCAAGCAGAAAGTCCGTACCTGTATGATATGTTGTCAGTTTAACCCAGGTAAAAGTGTCCCGGTGGAACAAGGTGGTTTCCAGCCCCCTGACCACCCTTTTGAGGTCCTCCAGATGGATTATATTCAAATGGAGCGATGTCGAGGTTTCAAGTATGTCCTTGTAGTTGTATGCGCTTTGTCCAGGTGGACAGAAGCATATCCAGTCCCAGATTACACAGCCGCGACCACTGCCAAGCAGTTGGTTCGTGAATTTTTCCCTAGATACGGACTCCCTAGAGTCGTATATTCTGATAACGGTCAGCCATTCTCCTCAGAGTTAATGAAGCACGTTTCCCTTTTGTTAGGGTACCAGTGGAAGTTCCATTGTGTACGCCATCCTGAAGCAGCCGGTCTCGTAGAGAGACATAATCAGACTCTGAAAATCCGCATTGCAAAAGTCTGTAAAGACAAAGGTGTGGACTGGTTAATAGCTCTGCCAGTCGCTTTGTTTTATATGCGCATGGTCGCACATTCCAGATCAGGTCTGTCCCCGTACGAGGTCGTATTCGGCCGCCCCCCTAACATGTGGGGTACTCCTAGACCCCGAAGTATTACCGATGTTTCATGTAATATGCTGACAGATTACCTAGCTTCCTTGATGTCTGCCCTCAACTCATGTCGTTCACAGGTTGCCGCTGCATTTCCAGACAATACCGAAGTGGCACTGCACGAGATCGTTCCGGGCTCCCTTGTGATGATCAGAAATTTTGACAGATCAAGTCCGCTGGAACCACGTTGGAAGGAGCCACGTCAGGTCCTCTTGACCACCCGTACTGCCGTCAAGTTGGAAGGCAGGAAGGGGTGGGTCCACCTTTCTCATGTAAAACTTTTCAAAGGATTGAAATCAGCCTCCAAGAACATTTCCAAGGATTTCCAGGATTCGAAAGATTGCCAGAACATTGTTTTAAAGGACTGTCCCGCACAAGACATTATTACAACCCCTCCCTTGTTAGAGAAAACCCCGCAACAGGAGTATAAGTTAAAGCTCAGGTCTAGTAAAATAAGTCAGTCAGTTTGATTGTATAAGTCCTCCCCTAGGTGAAACGGTTAGATTGTTTCTGACATGTATAAAATAGACCCCCATAGTGAGAGAGTCAGTCGAAGTTCACTTCAATGTATCGTTTTTCTGAGTTTCATATTGTTTCTCAGCATAATGATTTCCTGCACTAGTTACGCATTTTTCCTGTATTTACCAGTTCCTCATGTAAATATGTCTACTAATGCTACAGTAGAGCACACGTTTAGTGATCTGCCTCCTCACGAATATTCATACCGCCTCGCTATGCGTAATAACACATTTATCCGTATGTTACATTACTCACACCAGACCAGCAATGCCACTAATTGTTGGGTGTGTGGTCGACTCCCCCCTTTCCAGACACCGAAGGGAGTTCTGCCACTCTTTCCTTATCCATTCTCACACAATGGTTCGTGTGGAGCATGGTCCACGTTAACGTCATCCTCAACAGATATGTCTTTTCTTAACAGTACATGTTTTCCAGACAAGCAAGGTCTCCCCCACAGAACAGGTTTAGATCTAGAAAATGAAGTTTATAATTTAGGTAATTATTCGTCGAATTTCATGGTCCTGAATGTTCAGTCTGATACTACTCCAGACTTACCTGCTATTTCAGTACTACCTGTCAAAGGCGAATTATGTGTCCGTAGTTATGGTTCTGTACATATAGGTCATAGTGTATGTACTACTGTTATCAAGTATAGTGACAGTGGGAAATCTGTTTTCAAAGCTTCACGTCACTCTTATTTTATTTGTGGTCAAACTGCATATGTCCGTCTGCCCCTCGATTGGGAGGGAACCTGTTACATTGCCTTCCTACTGCCACCTGTTTTTCTAGCCCCATCTGATTATCACAGAAACACACATCTAGTACACATTAGACATAGAAGGGAGTCCCCAATTGTCGATTATACTGAAACTACCCTAGAACAGTATACAGATTTCAATAAAGGTTTCTTCTTCTTTGTAGGACCTGTCCAGAATAGTAAACTGATCCGTAGGTTAACAAGAACCCTTGAAGCTGTAGTTAATGAGACTGCCTCTGCTCTAGGTAACCTAACCGAGGAACAATCTGCTATGAGATTTGTTGTTTTGCAAAATCGTCTCGTCCTTGACGTCATACTGGCCGATAGGGGCGGGGCCTGTAGAGTCATCGGATCTAGTTGCTGCATTTTCATTCCAAATAACGCGCCGTCTGTTTATTCAGCTATAACCAGACTCCATAAAATTGCCCATCTGTTACATCAAGATCCAGGCACCTGGACATGGTCCGGTTGGTTCTGGAATATAATTTCCGCCTGGGGATGGAAAGTCCTGTCCTTTCTAGGTATTGCAGTAGCGATCATATTTAGCTGCTGCCTCTGTATACAATGTGGCCCTGCGATTTGCAGAATGTGTGCTACCTCTTGTATTCCTAGTCCCAAGCCCCGTTCTAAATCCCGTTCCAAGACAATTCGAGACGAGCAAATGGTACTGTATGAAATGATAGATGGTATCATGAAAATTGATGTTTCCTGATGGAAACGTAGTGACAAGGAGGGAATGTGGAAAAGTAAATTTTGCCATGTTCTGTGTCCCTACGCCTCATCCATCATATGTTATGTGTGCATGACCAATATGCATATGTTATTCCCCATGTCCGATTAAAGGCGCAATTCCAGTTGTGTCCACCTCTGGTATGTCATTTTCCAGTCCTCGTGAATACTACGAATATCAGGCCTATGTAAAGTAATGTTGCCACGTTTCTCAGTGTGCACGTTATTCCATTATAAAGTCCCCGTTTCCAGGCCTCAAAAGGGCCCGGACCACAGATTCAGCTCCTGTCTCCTGAAAGCCTCGCTGAGGAGCGATACAGCCCCCACCTGTATCCTCGACCCTTCACTTACTTCCTGCCTCGCAGTGCCCGGTGTAGCTTGGCTCTGCCTCTGAGTCTGCCAAAAGTATGTTATAGTTCCAGTTATCAGTTCAGTCCTCCTTCTGCATTCCTGAGCTACTGAACTGCATCAATAGTTTCCGTCATTGTCTAGCCTTCTCGGCTCCACGTTAGAGAAATACTGTATTAATGGTCATTTAATATTCTTCATCACGCACTACATGTAGAATAATGCATGGTCCAGTCTTAGAATCAAGTTAGCTTTTCCCCTCATGACTTCTAGTTTATATCAACATGTTCCCTAAACATTAGATACCAGATAGGGTTTAGGTACATGTCGCTCCGACCCTCCCGACTCTAGTCTCTGCTCCTAGCACAGAGTTCGTAGCCCCCAGCTTCTCCTAGTAACACGTCATTGCCAGTTTTCGCGCACCATTAGGTTAGAGGTCCCGGCTCCTTAGGTAGCCCCCTCCTATGTTTCCGCCCCATTCATGACATATTCTGTTACGTTTGCATCACATGTCTAAGTATACTCTCAGTTACACCCATTTTTACTGTTATCTTTCGCGACTGCTACGCGTCACGCTTTCTGCTCCACCCACTGCTACGCCTACTGCAATGTAATGCTATGTGTTCGCGCTATGTATATATGCCTGTGTTTTGTTATTGAATGTTAGCGCGCTCATCCCAGACCTAGCCCCAGCAGCTGCTGGGCCTCTTTTCCCCTGTTGGGCCCCAGTTGTCCTGCTGGGCCCTGTCATTCTGTTCCTATGCAGGTTGTCCTGATCCTGTCCTTATGCTGTAATAAACCTGCAGAAACTCCCACTACCTCGAATCTTGACTCTTATTTTATTGAGCTATCTGTTATGCTATAAGTCTAGTCAAAAATAGGGTATTATTTATTTATTTACCACAGTCTGACCCCCAGCAGTCTCAAAGGGAGGTGAGCTGCGGCGCAGGTACTGGCGGTATCACAGGTTTGTTTTTCAATTTTATGGCGACCGTGCGACGCAGGTGAGTGTGACCCACTTGTGGGACACCCCCGCGCCGCACGGCCACCAGCTGCTGCGTGTGCCCCCAGTGCCTGCCTCTGTCTCAGCGCCGGCCTCGCTGCCGCCCTGAGCGATCTCCTTGGTGTTTCCCCCGTTTTTGCCTGAAATTGTGCTTGTTTTTGCCTGAAATTGTGCTTGTTTTTTCTCTTCCCCAGATCGTGTGTCACTGTCTTTTTCACCCGTTCTTTTGCCTGAATTTGTGCTTGTTTTTATTCCCAGATCGTGTGTCGCTGTCTTTTTTCCCTGTTTTTACTTTGATTTGTGCTTGTTCTTTGCCGTTTCTCGTCGTGCTTGCCCCCGCTTCCCGCCACCGCCTTGAGCCCCGCCCCTTTTCTCTTCTGTTTCCCTCCCCGCTCCCGCCTCCCAGCTGCTCCGCCCACCCGCGCACTTGGCCTTAAATGGCGACCGTGCGACGCAGGTGAGTATGACCCACTTGTGGGACACCCCCGCGCCGCACGGCCACCAGCTGCTGCGTGTGCCCCCAGTGCCTGCCTCTGTCTCAGCGCCGGCCTCGCTGCCGCCCTGAGCGATCTCCTTGGTGTTTCCCCCGTTTTTGCCTGAAATTGTGCTTGTTTTTGCCTGAAATTGTGCTTGTTTTTTCTCTTCCCCAGATCGTGTGTCACTGTCTTTTTCACCCGTTCTTTTGCCTGAATTTGTGCTTGTTTTTATTCCCAGATCGTGTGTCGCTGTCTTTTTTCCCTGTTTTTACTTTGATTTGTGCTTGTTCTTTGCCGTTTCTCGTCGTGCTTGCCCCCGCTTCCCGCCACCGCCTTGAGCCCCGCCCCTTTTCTCTTCTGTTTCCCTCCCCGCTCCCGCCTCCCAGCTGCTCCGCCCACCCGCGCACTTGGCCTTAAATGGCGACCGTGCGAACGCGCAGCGGTCACGCGCAGCGGGCGCGCCGATTGTGCGCCGAAGGCGCGCCAAAGGTAAGCCCGTCTGCGCCCGTCCGCGACCGGATCGCGACCAGCGCCAGGACCCCTGGCCCCCACCGACGGAAGCCGACCCGACGAACCTACAGCGCCGCCGACCTCATCGCACTCAACACCGGCCACATCCCAGGATGTCACCGAGCCGCCCCGAAGCACACCCACGGACCCTTCAGCTGCCTCGCCTGCAAGTTCACCTGCATCCGGACCTTCCCTGCACCCGCCAAGCCGAACTCCAGCAGCACCCACCTCAAGTGCATCCTGCTCAACACCCGCTCCGTCCACAGACACGCCGTAGAACTCTGGAACCTGCTCGACACCACCGCCCCCGACGTTGCCTTCATCACCGAGACCTGGATGAACGCCTCCTCAGCCCCAGACATCGCCATCGCCATCCCAGAGGGCTACAAGATCACCCGGAGGGACCGCGACAACCAGACCGGAGGAGGCATCGCCATCATCCACAGAGACACCATCCGCATCACTACCAACACCGATGACACCCTCACCACCGCTGAACACCTGCACTTCCAGATCCACACCAACCCGAAGACCACCCTCAGAGGCACCCTGATCTACCGACCCCCGGGACCACGCACACGATTCAGCGAGGACATCGCCGACTTCGTCAGCCCGCACGCTCTCCCCTCCGCCGACTACATCCTCCTGGGGGACCTCAACTTCCACCTGGAGAACAACAACGACCGCAACACCATCACCCTGCTCGACAACCTCGACAACCTCGGACTCAAGCAACTGGTGACCACCCCCACCCACCTCGCCGGACACACACTCGACGCCGTCTTCTCATCCAGCAAAGACGTCACCTTCAGCCACGCAACAGGACTCCACTGGACGGACCACAGCTGCGTCCACTTCACCTTCAGAAGAACGACGATCCACCACCTCCAGCAACAGGTTGCTCGAAGAAGCTGGAACAAGATCACAGCCGACCAGCTCACCGCCTCCCTGAGCCAGCACCCACCCGCCAACTCAGCGAACCCCAGCCAGGCCGCCGACAACCTCACGAAATGGATCAACGACTGCGCGGACGAACTCGCCCCTCTGAGAACCCCACCCAGCAGATCCTGCAGCAGAAAAACACCATGGTTCACCGACGAACTCAAGTGCTCCAAGAAGAACTGTCGAGCCCTCGAGAAAGCCTGGAGAAGGGAACCAACGACGGACAACATGACCACCCTCAAGCTCGCCACCCGGAAACACCACCAACTGATCCGCGCCACCAAGAAAAATGCATACAAGGACCGGCTGGACAACAACGCACACAACTGCAAGGAACTCTTCAACATCGTGAAAGAGCTCTCCAACCCCAACGCCGGAAACAACGACATCACCCCGTCGCAAGACCTCTGCAACTCCCTCGCGTCCTACTTCCACAACAAGATCACGGACATACACAACAGCTTCAACAACCAACCAACGCAAGCCACTACCGCAACGACGCCACCCACCACCACCCTCCGCACCTGGACCCCGATCAGCACCGAAGACACCATCCGCACCATGAACTCCATCCATTCCGGATCTCCGACTGACCCCTGCCCTCACCACGTCTTCAACAAAGCCGACGCTGTCCTCGCACCCCACCTGCGGGACATCATCAACACCTCCTTCGACTCCGCCACCTTCCCTGAGAGCTGGAAGCACGCCGAACTCAGCGCTCTCCTCAAGAAACCCACAGCAGACCCCACCGACCTCAAGAACTACCGTCCCATCTCGCTCCTCCCGTTCCCGGCCAAAGTCATCGAGAAGACCGTCAACAAACAGCTGGCCGCCTTCCTCGAGACGAATGGATCCCTCGACCCCTCACAGTCCGGCTTCCGAGCGAACCACAGCACCGAGACCGCCCTCATCGCAGCCACCGATGACATCCGAGCCCTGATGGACAACGGAGAAACAGCGGCCCTCATCCTCCTAGACCTCTCCGCGGCTTTCGACACTGTCTGCCATCGCACCCTGGTGCAGCGCCTCAGCAACGTCGGAATCCAGGAGAAAGCACTGGAATGGATCATCTCCTTCCTCGACGGAAGAACACAGAGAGTCCGCCTACCACCGTACAAGTCAGAGGCCACCAAAGTCATCTGCGGCGTCCCTCAAGGATCCTCACTGAGCCCCACCCTCTTCAACGTCTACATGAGCCCCCTCGCGACCATCGCACGCCAACACAACCTCAACATCATCTCCTACGCTGACGACACCCAGCTGATCCTCTCCCTGACCAACGACCCCGCCACCGCCAGAGCCAACCTGCACGAAGGGATGAGAGACGTAGCCGAATGGATGACGACCAGCCGCCTGAAACTGAACTCAGACAAGACGGAGGTCCTCATCCTGGGCTCCACGCCCTCCGCCTGGGACGACTCCTGGTGGCCCCCCGCCCTGGGCACCGCACCCAAACCGACGGACCACGCACGCAACCTGGGCTTCATCCTGGACTCCTCCCTCTCCATGACCAGACAAGTCAACGCCGTCTCCTCCTCATGCTTCAACATCCTGCGCATGCTACGTAAGATCTTCCGGTGGATCCCCACCGAGACGAGGAAGACGGTCACCCAAGCCCTCGTCACCAGCCGACTGGACTACGGCAACGCCCTCTACGCCGGAACCACTGCCAAACTCCAGAAGAGACTCCAGCGGATCCAGAACGCCTCGGCGAGACTCATCCTCGACATCCCCCGACGCAGCCACATCTCCGGACACCTGAGAGATCTGCACTGGCTCCCGGTCAACAAGAGAATCACCTTCCGGCTCCTCACCCACGCGCACAAAGCCCTACACGACCAAGGCCCGAGCTACCTCAACAACCGGATCAACTTCTACACTCCCAAGCGCCTCCTCAGATCAACCAACCACGCCCTCGCCGCCGTCCCCCGCATCCGAAGAGCGACAACAGGAGGAAGATCCTTCTCCTACCTGGCCGCCAAGACCTGGAACTCACTTCCGACCAATCTGCGCCTGACCCAAGACCACCTCTCCTTCAGGAAGAAGCTCAAGACCTGGCTGTTCGAGCAGTAGCGGCACCCCCCCCCTCCCAGCGCCTTGAGACCCTACGGGTGAGTAGTGCGCTCTACAAATGACCTGATTGATTGATTGATTTTCTGCAAAGGTGTCCCACAACGTGTAAAGCTGCCCTCAATTTAAAGGTCCCGGGGGCGGGGCAACTGCTGAGCACCTCTCGCGAGACCGCGCTGCCGTCTGGATCTTGTAGTTGGGCAGTGCGCGGTCCGCGGATGTCAGGAGGCGCGTCAAGCAGGCAGGCACAGGCACGAAGGGACAGTCTGATCCCCAGCAGTTTCAAAGGGAGGTGAGCTGCGGCGCAGGTACTGGCGGTATCACAGGTTCGTTTTTCAATTTTCTGCAAAGGTGTCCCACAACGTGTAAAGCTGCCCTCAATTTAAAGGTCCCGGGGGGCGGGGCAACTGCTGAGCACCTCTCGCGAGACCGCACTGCCGTCTGGATCTTGTAGTTGGGCAGTGCGCGGTCCGCGGATGTCAGGAGGCGCGTCCAGCAGGCAGGCACAGGCACGAAGGGACAGTCTGACCCCCAGCTGTCTCAAAGGGAGGTGAGCTGCGGCGCAGGTACTGGCGGTATCACAGGTTCGTTTTTCAATTTTCTGCAAAGGTGTCCCACAACGTGTAAAGCTGCCCTCAATTTAAAGGTCCCGGGGGGCGGGGCAACTGCTGAGCACCTCTCGCGAGACCGCGCTGCCGTCTGGATCTTGTAGTTGGGCAGTGCGCGGTCCGCGGATGTCAGGAGGCGCGTCAAGCAGGCAGGCACAGGCACGAAGGGACAGTCTGATCCCCAGCAGTTTCAAAGGGAGGTGAGCTGCGGCGCAGGTACTGGCGGTATCACAGGTTCGTTTTTCAATTTTCTGCAAAGGTGTCCCACAACGTGTAAAGCTGCCCTCAATTTAAAGGTCCCGGGGGGCGGGGCAACTGCTGAGTGCCTCTCGCGAGACCGCGCTGCCGTCTGGATCTTGTAGTTGGGCAGTGCGCGGTCCGCGGATGTCAGGAGGCGCGTCCAGCAGGCAGGCACAGGCACGAAGGGACAGTCTGACCCCCAACAGTCTCAAAGGGAGGTGAGCTGCGGCGCAGGTACTGGCGGTATCACAGGTTCGTTTTTTAATTTTCTGCAAAGGTGTCCCACAACGTGTAAAGCTGCCCTCAATTTAAAGGTCCCGGGGGGCGGGGCAACTGCTGAGCACCTCTCGCGAGACCGCGCTGCCGTCTGGATCTTGTAGTTGGGCAGTGCGTGGTCCGCGGATGTCAGGAGGCGCGTCAATCAGGCAGGCACAGGCACGACGGGACAGTCTGATCCCCAGCAGTTTCAAAGGGAGGTGAGCTGCGGCGCAGGTACTGGCGGTATCACAGGTTTGTTTTTCAATTTTCTGCAAAGGTGTCCCACAACGTGTAAAGCTGCCCTCAATTTAAAGGTCCCGGGGGGCGGGGCAACTGCTGAGCACCTCTCGCGAGACCGCGCTGCCGTCTGAATCTTGTAGTTGGGCAGTGCGCGGTCCGCGGATGTCAGGAGGCGCGTCCAGCAGGCAGGCACAGGCACGAAGGGACAGTCTGACCCCCAGCAGTTTCAAAGGGAGGTGAGCTGTGGCGCAGGTACTGGCGGTATCACAGGTTTGTTTTTCAATTTTCTGCAAAGGTGTCCCACAACGTGTAAAGCTGCCCTCAATTTAAAGGTCCCGGGGGGCGGGGCAACTGCTGAGCACCTCTCGCGAGACCGCGCTGCCGTCTGGATCTTGTAGTTGGGCAGTGCGCGGTCCGCGGATGTCAGGAGGCGCGTCAAGCAGGCAGGCACAGGCACGAAGGGACAGTCTGATCCCCAGCAGTTTCAAAGGGAGGTGAGCTGCGGCGCAGGTACTGGCGGTATCACAGGTTTGTTTTTCAATTTTCTGCAAAGGTGTCCCACGACGTATAAAGCTGCCCTCAATTTAAAGGTCCCGGGGGGCGGGGCAACTGCTGTAGTCAAACTGTGTTATTTAGAAACATCAAGTCGTAGCTAAACTACGCTTTCCACAAACACAGTGCTATCTAAATATAATGGCCATCAGCCTTAACATGTAACTGTTTAAAAGCACCATAAGGAACACTGTACTAGTACTACTTGTGTTCAAGGAGTGATATTAAAATAGTACAGACTGATAGAAAATGTCCATCAGAGTTTTGTGACATTGCACAATGCTCCTCAAAATATGGTATTCAGTTCTTGCCCACAGATTACTTGGCTACAGAATCTGGCTTCACAAAATGGTGGGGTACGTTTAGTCCCTTTTCATAACTATATACTGAAATACATAATTTAGAGTCATTGCTAAGACTGGCGTATCCTGTGAAGAAGTTAAACAACGGTTTCTTTATTCTGCATATTCGTTTAGTTGTGTAAGCAATGGTGAACCAATAGAAGACTAGAAGCCATATATCCCATGAAGAAGACGTGAACCCACTCTGACCCTTTTCAGCCAAGAATGCCTACACAATCCCACTGAGCTGAAATAAATGCATTCTAATTGTAATATGCCGTTTTGCATGAAGTGCCTTCTTCTGAGCTCTTTTTGTTTATTATTTAAGTATTTATCTCAAGTGCAATTTCTGACCAAGCAATTTCTTAAGCAGTACGTGTTAAAAGGTGTGTCTCGGTTTTTCCTAACCACATTTTAAAGTAATTGGTTTGGCTTTTTGTAGCTCTAAAAATGTGTTGCACATTGTGAATAGCTGTTTTCCTGATACCTCCAATATCAACTCACACTGTCTAAAAATGTAAAGAGGCCTTTTTAGGGAGCTAGCTTTGAAAATACACTGTTAGTGAGAGGAGGAGGAGTGATCTCCGAACCAGGCAGTTAATGCTATGGCAATTACATGGCTTAATTTAGCTGTTACATAGATCCCACAAAAATAAACTTAAGGGAAATAACAATATCACTGATTCCCTAAATTATTTGATCTTCTACTTTGCTGTATTATTGTAGCGCCTAAAAAACGTGTGGAGTTGGGTTAACACTAAGGGGCTTATTACGATGCTGATCGTAGTTGCCTCTGACCGACACCGTCTTTGTCTCGGGACTGACCAACCTCCGGTTCCACCCACCTGATTACGAAGATTCTCACTTTTCTCTATGGGAGCTTGTGTTACCCCTATATACCACCCGTAATACAGGCTCCTATAGATAAATGGGGATGTGGTGCCTGCCACACAGTGCAGTGTTTTACAGGGGGGTACCCTATGTACCCCTTCGACCAACAACCATAGGCTGCAGAGGCAAGGGGGCCTTGCTAGAGGCTCTCAAAGTTGCTTTCCGACAGCCTTTTTGTGTCAGACCAGCCGGCACGGAAAGGCTGTGGGAAACTGACATCGTAATCCCGACGGCAGAAACACAGTCCATAGGGGATTACAGTGCGGTTTCGACCAGCAAGAAGACTCCGTGAGCCGGTCGGAATGGAGCGGGAATGACCGCCGACATCGTAATCGGGCGGTCCAACCACAAACCGACAGCGTCGGTCAGAAAGCCTCCAACCACGGTCGGAAAGCTTCTGACTAGTGGTCAGAGGTTTTCTGACCAACATCGTAATCGCCCCCTGAGCCTTTATTCTTCAAGTACAGGCATGACCAACAGGACAAAGGCTCAGGAAGAAAATACCTAAACGTTCTTTCAAGCCGTTCACATTATTAATTGCTTTTTCTCATGCCCATAAGATCCCCTATGTCTCCCCCTTAAATATAACACCTATAGCATGAGACACACAAAATTACTCCACCAAACATAACAGGAAAGCAACGAGTACATCTTTTTAGTACAGCTCCTCCACCCAACACTTCACATGACAAAGTCATGGACCCTCTTTGGGGCATTCTTTATAAGTTGCGAAACACAATCACATGCAGTATTGTCGGACGTCTTCACACACCTATCACCTCTCTCATTCACCCACACATCCCTTTGCCATTTGGACAAGTATATCACTACAGATACCTTATTGTTATTCCACAAATTACTATCCTCCAATTGCACAACACAATTCTTCCCCACAATCGCCCATTTTGTATCAGAGAACGTGAAAGAAGCTTTTGGTACTATCCCTGACATAATTACCCACAAACACCTTCAGACTCCTCTTCTACCTGTCAACATATTTGGACTGAGCTTGAAGTCTTTTCATAAAGATCTCCCTCATTTTTAGGTTGAGCCTGGACAGCTCTTGTGTTGTTAGGTGAACTGTTGTCTGTACTTTCTGGGGTTTGACTCCTCCCACGCTTTGGATTGACTTTTGTGTGTGCCATTTAAAAATCGTAGCCTGCTAATGGTGGGTTCATGTCCCACCTTTTCTGAGAAGTTCGCTCCCATGGAGTATTGCTGTGGGTGTGAGCAGTGATGCGCACCCAGTCCCTATATGCTGTCTAGTGCATTATAACTTCTGCTGCTGCATTTGTTGCTTTTTGCGTAAATTTCCTTTATTTACACTGTGATACACCATGTTTAAGTTATCACAGCTGCCGCAAGTATGCTTATGTTTAAAAAGAAAAAACAGGCTTTTTGCAATTGTATGTTTTCAGTGGCCTCATGCTTCTTTATTTACTTATATTTGTTGTTTTATGCATACATTGCATTGCTTTATGCATGCCTTTGTTTACTGTTTTAAAAGGAATACATGGCACATTTCTGCTTATATTAAAAAGAATACCACACCGGGCTTCCTACTTTTTAGTGGCCTCATACTTCTTTATTTATATCTGAAGCGCCGTAGCGCTGCATGCCTTAGAAAGGAGTTCTTTATAATGAATCGTTTTTAATAACAGGCTGTGCTGCTGGCTTTCTAAAGAAGAATGTGCACTCTCAAAGTACCACAATGTTGTTTACAGCACAGTCCATATTGTGGGACACTGAGTTGTGCATAAAGGTAGTGAATTTGAAATCGTGATGGAGCGACTTGACTGTGTGTTGTTGGTTTTCCAGGGGTGCAGTTTGACGTACAGATATGCCATTTAAATCACAGCACTGATGCGGTAAACTTAAGCGCTGTCAGATGTTTTCAGAACACGTGTGAAAAAGCATGTATTTGTGCTTGCTGTAGGCTACTTGAACAGAGAAATGAACAGTGAAAACCAGGAGACAAGACCATAAATAGTCTCATACACATCCAGAAAGCCTAATAAGTTCACCTACACAACCACCTACAAACGTGCCCACCACTTACTCAGCCATCTACCTACCTACTCATCCACCCATTCACACATGCATTTATTGATCCATTTACACATTTTCATATACACTATTAATCCAACAGCTCGCCCATCCACGCCCCCACACACTCATACGTTCTTTGATTCATTTTCTCACCCACCTATCCATACATTCGTCCATCAGTCAACCAAGGAGTGACCCATTCTTCAACTCAGCCATCCATCTACTTTCATTCGATCTATCCATTCATCCCATAGTTGACCTGGACTTCTTTATGTTCTTTCGGCACGCAGTATCAGAATTATGGTGGCTGTTTTGACATTCTTATAATCGCAAAGTCAATTTGAGGTCTTCTTGAGTTCCTTGACTCGTGCTGGTCAAGTTCAGACTAGGGCGTGCGGTTAAAAAACACAGAACGTGAAAAACACCACAAAAAGCATGTTTTTCTAGGCAAAAACTAAAAAAATATTTTTTGCATGAAAAGTTTACCCCAAAAATGGTAGTTGGCGAATTCTCCTCCAAAATTGTTTCTGCGAGCAAGCGTTACGCGCAGTTAAAATTTCGTAAAGGTTAATATACTTAGCAATTTTGAGAAGTTGCAATGTTACTGAGCTTCACACAAACTCAAATCATTTTTTATTTTTTAAATGCGTTTCCATCCGATTTTTTTTGCATTGTGCTTTTGATAAATACTTCATCGGAAAGTAACACACTTTACTCCTTGACGAAGTTGCTTGGGTGCTGACTACAACTCCTTCATTGCTTTGAGTCCATTCCGGTTTCCTTTTTGTCTCCCAGGAATTCCAAACTGTTTTCAAACACTTTGTGAAGTTTTGTTGCTGTCTATGCCCCAGGCCTACCAGCTCATTAGGCTTACTTCTCACTGCTACATGAAATTACTGGTATTTTTACATATTTGTTATTAGCATTTGTATATTGCACTTTGATTCTTTTAATGTTAAGCAGCAAAAAGCATTACGTTAAGTCGCGCAACTAATTTAAACTTTCTTTCCTGCTTTTATATTTGTGTAACTCGCTGAGCTATCTTACTACTCGCTTATGTCTGTGAATTTCCACGCACTGCCCATATTAAAATAAACATATTTGTAATGTGCATATATTGTTCATAACTACTGGAAAACAAAAGTTTTTATTACATTTTGGTAAACGCATCTACTAGTTTTTAAAATCTATTAATTTAATTTTCTAGAGCACATACACGCTTAATGAAGCCTTCTAAAAATGTTTGTTATTTTAGTTTTAATGTTGAGTATGTGTATGTGTCCAGTCTTTCGGTTGAACCTTTTTTGGTTGTTTCTGTCTTGTTTTAAGAGAGGAAGTGCTTAAACCTTTCTTTTTAGCACTGTTGACTGGGACTCTCACCCTTATGAGGTTAAACAACAAAAGCTATTGAATGTATCAGGTGCGGTTCTTATTAAAAGCTTATTGGCACGTCTATATTTGTGTACCTTGCTCAGCCATCTTACCCAGTAATCTTTTCCCACCTCCCATATTGCATGTCTGTGCTTGTTTGTTCTGGAATCAGGTACTCTCTCATCCAAGATCTTAACAACTTAGACAAAGGTACCCTACTTCTTGGAAGGATGAACGGCGATATTTCTGTGTCTTCACTGGGTGTGGTTCTTATGGCCCACATAAGTTTCCTCACTTCTTGTATGCCATTCAACTCATTGGTCCTGGATAATCCCAAATTATCTTTGATGACCCTTTTGCATCTCTCAGCAAGACCATTACTTCTAGGATGATGCAACAATATCTTGGTATGCCTCACCGATAGGTGTTCCAGGAGCTCTTTAAACTGTAAGGACGTTATTTGTGTCATATCGATCTTTCCATTTGACTATTAACTGTTCACACAGAAATTAGATCGAGGGAATCACTATCTTCTCTACTAATGTACTCCATAGGCAGGCACGATAGGCAATGTGTCTTTTTGGCCTCAGGAATGTATTCTACTTTTTAATCCTACTCCTTTAATCTGTATTGCCACTTGGCAATTCTTGGGATGGCCTTGCCAATCCGGGGCTATGATTAGGTCTATTAGTGAACTTGCTACCCCACAAGAAAGTCTTGAAATAAGCTATGCCTCATCAACAGGTCAGTGCTTCATGTTCCAAAACTGAGTATGACAGTTCAGCTCCTTTCAAACTCCACAAATCAAAGGGAAGCACTTCCCTTTGACACCGTGCCAATCTGTTTTCGGAGCTAAACAGCTTCCAAACCTCATTCTCTTGTGTCAGGTATGGCAATATTTTTTTTATTTAATAAAGTTTGATATAGCGCGAACCAGATCCCAAGGGATATCAGAGCGCTTTACAAAATGATGAAGGTAGAGTACTACTCCAGTATCGATAACAAAAAGAATGCCAAACAGTTGTTGTCACCGAAAATCACATACAGGTGATACATAACGAGAAGAGAAGGAGAATACAGCTTCAGTAACGATATCAGATAAGGATACAAAACAGGTATAGTCACATTAATCACAGACAGGTGGTACACAGCGAGTAATGCAATAAACAGGTCAATACCAGGCTGCTACGGGGGCAAACCTTACATCCGAGAGGAGCAGAGAGCAAAAATACAGGATGATAAGAAGGATGTAGAGTTAATCAAATCGGCCAAGTTAAGGTAAGAATTTGTTCATTAGGAATCTTTTGACTTCAAGTTTGAAAGCAATTATTGATGATATTCTGCGCAAATCCGGTGGAAGAGAGTTCCAGATCTTTGGTGCAGCACCTGAGAAGGCTCGACGACAAGTGCTCTTTTTATTCGTGATACGTGGTTTCAAGAGGAAGTTGTTAGCGCTTCCTGAAAGTTTCTCGCCACATGATAATTCAAGCATTTGTGCTAGATACCTGGGGGTGTTGTCGTGTTAGAACGATAATCTTTAACTGGATTCGAGCTTCGTAGGGCAACCATTTAAGAGACTTTAGGACTGGGGAAATGTTCTCATTTCATTTGGTACCAGTAACTAGTCTGGCCGCAACGTGGCATCACACATGTCAAAAGGTTTTTACAGAATGGCTTGAGCAACTCCTCTGTTCATCATATCAAACTGTTGTACTCAAAAGTTCATCCCAGACAAATTTTCCACTTTTCTTTAATAATTTACACATATTATCAGTCTTCTTTGCACACCTTGCTATGAACCTGGCATAGAACTTCAGCATTCCCATGAAGGATCGCAACTGATCTTTATTCTCTGGAGTGGCAAATTCCTCAATCAATTTGATCAGACTTCCCTTTGGTTCCACACCCTTAGCAGGCAACTTATATCCTAGTAGCCCACATCCAAAACACCAACTTTGCATTACTCAACTTTAACGGTGACCCATTTATCTCTCAAAATTCTGAAAATTTGTTGCACAATAGTATCGTCCACATTTCTGATTGGAACCAATATCAAAATATCATCCTGAAATGTCACGACCACTGTTATTCCCTTAAACATGTTTTCCACCAGTCTTTGAAAAACCGCTAAGGCAGAAGTCAAACCAAAAGGCATTCATTTAAAGTGGTACAACTCTTTGTGAATGATGAAAGAAGTGAGATGTCTTAAGATTCAGTGAAGATCAATTTGGTGATAAGCAGATGTTACATCTAATAATGTGAAGAACTTTGCTCCTTTCAAGGTAGCCTACATTTCTGTTTTGTTCGGGAGTGTGTGCCTGTCAATCCAAATTTGTGAATTTAAATAACACAAATCAACATACATGTGTAAAGATCCATTTCCTTTGCAAGCAAACACTATGAGAGTCAACCATTCAGAATTTTCAGCTGGTTCTATACCTTCTTTGACACAAAGTTTTTCCAATTTGTTCTTTAGCTCACTCCTCAAAGACAAGGGCACCCTCCGAAGTTTAAGTGCCACTGACTGTGCATCAATTTTCAAATACACTTTTGCACGAAACACTTAAGCCTCCCTTGTTTATCTTTGAAGGCATCAGGAAAATGTCTGATTGAAATGGAATCGCTCACAGGGCACACATTCGAAAAATCATCCCTCAACAGTACTTGTTCTGAATTATTAGGGTCTAACACTATGACAAGATTTCTTTGATCCAACCATCCCAACAAACAAGATTCATCCTTCGTTACATAAATTACTCCATTCGTCGCATTGTGTTTGAGGTTTAGGGAGGCACCAAACTCTCCTAATACATCGACTGGTTTTCTTCTATACCAGACTAGCCAAACAAAAGATTGTTCCAAAGAGACCCCTTAAAAATATTTTTCAATGTTTTTCCACAATCCAAGTAAATGGAAAACAAGATCGGCCATGGCTTTGCTTTGCACACCCATGATGTCAATCATACAAAATGGGCGTTTGATAAGATTCAATAAAACCCCCATCACTAACTCTCAATAGATATATCTTGTTCAGTGGCACAATCATCCTCAATAGGAAGTAGGACATTGTTGTAGCTGGAGGTAGGATCTTCATCATGTGTGTGAGGTATATTAAACTATATTTACATTTGTTGACTTGTACATTTGATGAAGATTTGCCTTCTTAAGCAAAATGCCCTTTGTTCTTACAGTTTGCTTACTTTTGACCCATTGCGGGATGGTCTTGGATGTTTCCCAGGAGTGTTGCACTTCCACATTTATAACATTCTACAATCTTGTTTTTCCTCCCAAAATCACTTTTTTCTGACTTTCTTTGAAAGTTACTATCAGGTAAAACATTTTGCACGTGCTGACAGTGTCTGAAATAATCATTTGTTCCATGAATGATGTGGTACTTTCTATGCTACTTGGAAAATATATTGCTTTGTCCAAGGTTAAATTAATAGTTGAGTGCAATGCTTCTTTGATTTCCCTACTGCTCTTTTTACCACCTATTTGTCTCTTTTCATTTCCTCTTTAAAGGACTTGTAGTCACATGAAACAACTTGGATTCTGACTGCTCCCACAAAACGTACAAGAGACTTTCCAGGAATTTCACATCTCTTGAAGAATTTGTCTCTTCTTAGTTATGTTTGTATGTGCTTTAAACCTTATATCTAGAGATTTGAGGGCTGATGTTTATTCATTCTTTGCATCACCATCTCCTAGTACAGTTCTCTTGAGTTAGTGAATTAAAATCTTTCGGCGTTCAGAACCTAAGCAATGTCTTAAAATGGCACATTTCTTTTTCTGAGTGAACATATTATTATTATTAAATGACATTTATAGAGCGCACTGACACCATGAGTTTCCTGGCGCTGTAGGACAGAGGTGAGGTGCAGCAGGGAGATTGCAGGGATTAGGGGGATGGGGGAAAGAGGAAGGTTTTGAGCTGTTTCCTAAAATGGAGGAGGGAGCTGCTAGATTTGATGGTCAGAGGGACATATCACTGTTGATGGCATATAGGTACACCTCAAAGCCCTCCTTCCATTATTCACAGTCTCCATCAGGTACGGTTGCCATGGGTGCTAATACTGGAGGAGGAATCACAATGTGTTGCGTAGTGAATTTTTTATGTGTTTCTTAATGTTTTACATTTTTTCTCAGCCATTTATGGTGGTATTGGCTGTGCTCAAAGATGGAAGGAATATGTAGTGGAACAGTTTCCAAAGGTGTGCATATTATCGTGAACACACCGATTTTTTGTCCACTTCAAAAGGCACATCATGTATTACCATGCTTGCATGAATATTTATGTTACAATTATCACAAGTGCACATCAAAAGACTAAATTCATTATAGGGTATGTTCGTCACCAAGTACACACAGGTTTCTTGCTTTGTTAAAGATGGCGGCTGTGCGAGGTGCATGTAATGTCAATTGGCGCTAGTGCTCATCAAATGACTAATGTTGTTTTACGATGTGTGTGTCAAAGAGTACACACAGGTTCCTTGCTTTGGTAAATATCGTTGCTGCGCTGGGGCAGGTCAGATCAACACCGATTAGCATTGTGTTTTTTGTTCCATGATGATATTTGCCCAATCCAAGATGGTGCTGATACAGCATACATATGCTGGTGAAACTCATGCTAATGGTGTTGTTATTGTGTTTGTGGAATGTTTATGCACTCCACTGAAGTTGAGAAGAACGGAAGAAAGATAGTACTTTAAACAATCTTGTGTATTTCACTTGGGTGTTTGAATACAACATGCGCCTTAGTGTCCGTATTTCCCTTCACAGTGGCGTAGATAGGCCTTTTGCTGCCTGTGGCGGTCCCAGCACTTGCTCGGCAGCCATAAGAGCGCGTGGGTACTGGCGATCGATTCCTTGGTTTGCAGCCCGGCAACGGCTGCAGGTAAGAGCGGGGGTAGACAGCCGCCCCCAAAACTCGTGCCACCCTTGGTGCACCACACCGCACTCCCCTTGCTACGCCACTGTCCATTCAGGATGCAGTCTGGTTCCTGCTCTGATCACTGGTGTGCAATGAGAATTAAAATATCAGAGGTGTTCTTCCAGCAAAACTCCAAAAAGAAACTTGCACGCTGTCTGGCTGATTGCTTGTTGCCAAAGAATAGATGAGCCTTATCAGTGTCATCCTTTGAATTCTGAATCTTCAAATACAGACATGACCAACAGATTAAAGGGCCAGGAGGAAAATGCCCTACCGTCATTTCAAACCAGTAACATTCGTAACAGGTTTTACTCGCTTTCATTCTACGTTCTGTATTCTACATAAACTCAACAGTGCCTGCTTAAAAGTTGTTCCCAAAAACATCCTGTTCGTTTTCCCTCCCACATTTACCTTTGTTGGGATTTTGGTAATTTCAGGGGAGTAATAAAACACGCAGCCCAAGTTTTTGGGGTGTAATGTTTAAATCTGGGTTTCCGTGCAGAATCACTCATGTTTTCCTGTGGTGTTTCACACATAAATTTCAGATACTTTCAGTGGTCCCAATTTTCATAACACTACAACTTGTAATTCCTACAACAGGTAATTCCCATGATCAGCCCCATCAAGATTACTGGGGCGCTCATAATGAGGCCGTATGTGCATAATTCACAAATAATTGTAAATCATAGCAGCAGCAGCCTGATTCCATAAGAGTTCAGGCTTACTCCATTCCTCGTTACACTTTTATTAACTTTTATATGCCTGTTCGCATTATGAACATTTTGTTGTTGAACAGTTAGGGTGTGTTGGAATTTACACTTTCTGGGTGGCTAAGCAATGCCCCAGCCAGGCAGAACCTACCACTCCCAGCCAGGAGCGGGTGATTACACACTCTGTATAACCTGCGCTCACACTTGAGTAGCTTCGCACTGAGCAGTCAAGCTTACCACAAAGGCAATGTGTAAAGCATTGGCACAGCACTCACTCACAATAAATATATTGAGCGTCACAAAAGAGACTTCACACAGGATGTATATAAATAACATTTGTATTCAGCACACACAATAATCAACATGAACATCATGTATTGCAAGACATAAATTACACTTGGAAATATTACTAGCAGTACTAGGCCCAACTGTGTTGAAATTACATCAATAATATGCACACTTGGGTAAGATCCTCTTCTAACCCCCACATCCCGCGCAGCCTTATGTGGTGCGACACGTGTTCCACCCCAGGCCCACCCTAGCAGTTCTCATAATTCAACACCACACAATAAGAGGGTGCACCCCGGGTCACAACAATATCAGAAATATGTACATATAACAAATGATAATACTTTTTAGCATTACCACGGGCTAGGGCCGCACGGCTATAACCAATGTCAACCGTAGTGTTCTTCTGGCAAGAAGTCAACGTGCAAAGCAACACTGCCGGCCAGTGTCATGAATCACAGGTGGTCCACAGACTGTCACTCCCACACACACACTCACAGTCTGCACCGATAGACAGTGCAACTGATATCAGCTGGGTCCGTATGAAAGGTACTCTCACATATACGCACTCCCCACCCTAATGCAGTGCACTGATACCCTTCAGGACAATTGATAGCACACTGCAGACCCCGTAGCCCAAGCCTCCCTATTGCTTGCACCTACTATCCTACGCCCACAGAGGCAAGGTAACCAGCCCTCCCCTGGATACTAGGCCGCACGTGGCTGAAGTCACACTAGGCAGGGTCCCAGGGAAGAAGGTGGGGTAGGTAGCAGGACTAGGAGGCAGTCGTCAAATTGGGGCTTGGCAGCCTCTCGGGAAGTTCACCCACAGGATGTGGAGCAGAAGCGGGCTGAGGACAATAATCAGTTACTCAAAACGGCTCCGATCACTCTCAGAAGCGTTCCTTCAACCCAGTCAGTCACACTCACTACCCAAGCCCGAGCTGGGCAATACTAACTGGCAACACAAAGTCATCGGGGGCTAGTGAGAAGAGGGCAGTTGTTCCACCGCACTGAGGACCTAACAGGGAACAATCGATGAATGTGGAATGAAGCTGGGGAGCCTATCAGTATGAGGCGGCACCACATCAGGTACATGTTGATCAGAGTCGCACCCAGACAATCCAGGCGCAACATCTGGTGGGCATTAGTCTTTAGTGGGGCAATGATCTGGCTGTCAGAGGCCAAGTATTACAACCTCTTCCTCCAATCTATCCAGCTAAGCCCTCAAATGACAGAGGTCTGTTGTTTCAGTTACATGCCCAAGGTTTTAGCTGTCGCTGGGGAATTCACAGATGTGCTCCCCATCCTCCAGTGTAGATTGGAGCCAAGCAAAAAGGCACACAAAGGGATTTATGGCAGAAAAATGCCCACTTACTAGAAGTTTATTTTTAATTTTTTAAATAGAATCTGATCACCTTAATTTATTTCCTGCTATTTATTTCAGCAGAGTAAGAACCAATGTAAACCTATATGTATTGGTCCTGGCTATTTTTTGCCATGTATTTAACATTCAAAAACACATTTTTTCTGATTTATTCAACGTTTGCCTGAACATAAAACGATACATATAATGGTTTTTACAAAGAAACATAATGTGTACAAATTCATAAAACAATACAACTTTTCACTGTTGGTAAAATTTGGCAATAAGTGCATTCATCACAAACAGTTACTTAATGTTACACCAGTGGTTTGTCAGACCAATAATCACAAGGAACTCCTTGGAAAAACTATTCCTCTTTCTTTTTCTGAGTTCCTTTTTCCATGGGTTTAAGCTCTGAGCATTAGGGGATTTAAAGTTGAATTGGTCTCCCTATCATGCCAATTGGGCTATATTAGTCACCCTCGTGGAGTAACTTGAAAAGTGCTGACGCGTTTCAAATTCCTAGATTTATCGGGGGATTTTCTTCAGGGCAAATGGTGCGGTGTAATCTGAAAAATGTAAACATGCAAATTATAATTGGGCCCTTCTCAGGAATTTACACAATTTTTTAGCTCGACTTAGCATTTGGTTAGGGTACCTGTATTGTTATAGTTGTAACTCAGGGTTTCAACAATTTGCTTTTTGAATCCTGAAAGAAAAAAAATGACATTTTTTTAGAATTTACTGAGAAATGATTATGAGCTGCATAAAATGCGCACATTGCTAAAAGGAAAGTGCTTACTCGTAAGTTACTGGAGCCTCATTCGCACATTGTTTGTGGATTCGCATGTTAGCTCATTTCATTTATTTCTAGCAGCATTTAGCATTTATTTCTGGCTATAAAGAAAAAAGTTGAAAGAGCTACTTGGCTGCCTCTTTGATTATACATGAAGTTGTCGATCTTAACATTGTATTCCAACACTGACTGAAAAAAAATTCTGATCTGCGCCAAGCTTGTCTGAAGCGATATTCTGTTTTATTTTATGATCTGGAGCTAAAAGGAGACATTTGTTAAAGCGGACTTATCTCTTTGGTTTTGTGAATGTTTTGTGCTTCACACACATTTAGGTAGTCAGTATTAAGTTAAAAAATCGACTGAGCCACTTACTTTAGTTCACTTACTAGAAGTGGCATTTCTCAGCTACTAATTACAAAACCACCTTTGCCACAGGAGAAGGTTTGTCATTGCAAATCCAATGATAGAAAACATTATTATGAGGCTGCTGCACTGCAATCCACTATTGTAGCCTGAAGTAATTTCAACCATTACCTCATGATAGCCTATGAGAAGAGCAAACATCATAGGTAGTGAAAACACACATGGGTATTCCTCACTACCTAGGCAGGGAACACACCTGTGTACCGTACCGGCCTTTCACCTACCGCTCGCTTCACCCCTTAAGACATACTCCAGAGGTGCTCTAGTGGTAGTGAAAGCTCCTCTCAGGTTTGGCCAGTGATTGGAAATGCCAAATTGAGCATAAGTGCACTTGTGCATACACAGGCCTGTAATGGCAGGCTGGACACATGTTTAAAAACACCGTAGGTGCAAGTGCGCACACCAGCCTGCAATGACAGGCTGGACACATGTCTAAGCACATCTTTGGTTTAAGTGTGCACACACAGGCCTCCAATGGCCAATTGTGAGATGTGTTAAAAACATCAGGTAAACACCACTTCCTACCATGTGTAAGAATGGCACGCGCACTGTCACACTGCATTTACAGTGGGAAAGTGCCCAGAACCTGAAGGCCACAACAAGAGAATCAGCAAAACCCAGGAGGTGTCCCATGGGAAGAGCCCACCCACATGGGGCCACTTCCCTACCCCTGGCATAAAACATGCATGTGTCCCTACCTGGCCACTCTCTTACCACATGTTGCACCCGTCAAGACTTACCCTAGATGTGCTCTGGTGATAGTGAAAGGCTCACTCAGGGTTGGCTAATGAGTGAAACAGGCCAACCCGAGGACAAGACATGTTTGACAAGCTTTTCTGGTGGGTGGCACTATCATTGCTGTGTCCCACTACTAGCCAGTGCACTACCTGCCCCGGGTATGCGGTCTACCCTTTTACAGTGCACTCACAGGTACACCACGTAAACTAATCAAGTAAGCACCCCTTCCTGGCATGTGTAGGAAGGGCACGCACACTTTCCCACTGCAGTACAGTGGGAAGGTGCCCAGATTCCTAAGGCCACAAACAGACAATCAGCAAAAACCAGGAGGACAAAAAGCAAAAAAAAAAGTAGGGAAATGGCCTAAGAAGGGCCATGTCCAACAGGGTGAATGTGAAATCCACAACTATCTTTTTCTATTTCTTTCCTTAACATAGAAATACTTTTTATATGTGAAGGTTTCCATTCTTCTACACTTTCTTGAAACATAGGTGTTCTTTGTGTAGCTTCCTATACTTCCCTACCTGTGTTACCTTACACCTGGTGGTGTAGTAAATGTGAAGTGCCCCTTCATCCTCCTTCTTAAGAGCATCATTTATGAAAGAAATACTTTTTTTTAAAACATATTTTATTTGTCAAAAGCACATAGAGCGGAGCTCTGTAACCCAGAGGCATCAAGATACAATATCATGACTTTGACACTTTTCTCACATATGAAAAAAATATTGAAAGGACTTGCAATTAAAGCAAAACAAAAAATAAACAAAGACCATACAATACCCCCCACCCCACACCCCATCGCACTATCAACCAAACAAAATCAGCATATACAGTCAAAGCAATAGTCCTACACTCCCCACTGTATATTTCTAAGAAGGCGCTATACCATCCAGTGTATGTAGAGTAAAGACCCCCACAGTAAGGGGAAGGGAGAAGATTAAAGCCGGTCCGAGCCCTGTGCTGGAACAGGCTCCAATTCCAGTCCCCGATAGTCTGCCCAGAGCTTCCAGATGTTGTAGTGTTTACTTGGGCACCCCCTCACTACAAAGATGGGAGCCTCCAAACCCAAGCAGAAATCCAGACGTCTTCCAAACCGAGACAGAAGGCGCAGCTGTCGCCTTCCAGGCTCTAGCAATATCGCGTTTGGCAAGGGTAAAGGCCAGGAGCATAAGGTGATGTTTGTAAACATTGCCCCCGACATCGTCCATGACATGTAGGAAAACTAGCTTAGGTGAGCGAGGGAGGTCCCAACCCAAAACCTCTGATAGGCATGTCATTACATCCTGTCAAAACCTTGCCAGCGCGGAACGATCCCATATGGTATGCAGCAGGGTACCCTCCTCATGCATGCAGCGAAGACACACCGGGGAAGCCCCCAAACCCGCCCTGTACAGCCTGACTCTAGTGAAATATAACCTATGGAGGTATCTAAACTGGATAAGCCGAAGGCTCATAGCAATGGCCGCCCTACGAGGGGAGGCGAGAGCCTCTGTCCAGTCCTCCTCTTCGAGCGAGCCCACATCGCTCTCCCATGCCTCATGGACATTCTGCAGGGATGAGGAGCTATGCGTGACCAGGGATTGGTAAATTTTAGATATCTTATGGTCCCGCAAATCACCCATGAAAACTTTCGCCTCCGCCGGGCTGAAGTCGGCCAGTTCCTCCAAACCCGCCAAGCTAGGGAAAAGAGCATGACAAAATTGCAAATATTTAAGAAAGACAGACTTTTAAAGAAAAATCATTTTCCTTATTTGAGGGGAAACAAGAGGCTTGTTTTAATATTTCTAATGTCCTCTTCCTAAAGCAATGAGAGAAAAAGTTGAAGAAACCTAGAAGATATATGCTACTTACACACATCCCCACTGACTTTGGGTGATTTTAGGGATAATTCCCACCGATACTACATCACTTACTAATTGTTTCAAATTAGATGGACTGATAAGTGTGGTGGAATCACTGAAGATGTTTGTCAATAACCTTACATTTGTGACTTTATGGGTGTTCATTACAGTTGCAAGTACTACCGCCTAGCCCCCCCACACACACCCTCCTGAGAACACTTACTGGGTGGCACTTATGAAGATTGAAATTCCAATCAATTGGGGAAATACCTCAATTAGAACTGACATCACTGTTCCTTAAATTCAGCAGTTCCTGATTTATATACATCAAGAATTTACTAATGTGTATTCTAATAATAAAGTACATAGCACTTAATTTGTAAACTCAGAATGTTTCGTGAATTGAGGTCTTATATACCTGAAAGGCACCTTAGACCAATTTAGTCTGTCTCGACATTGTAATTTCACCTTTTGGTGCACAGTATGCTATATAAATGTACTTAGCTCTACACCAGAAGCAGATTCATACCAGAAGCTGAAATGTACCTAATCATACAGATGCAGAATTTGCTTGTACATAAAAAGCAGATTCTTAGGCCCTGATTATGGGTACCTCCGAAGGACAGGTGTTATTTACCACCCCTGATAAATTCTGACTCCTGGGGATTCAGAATTTATTCGGTGCGATTAATTGCACCTATTCTGAGGTTTTGGGGACAACATGCGGAATTTGGCCCTTACGGTAAATAGAAAAGTCATTTAAAAACAGACAGTACTTCTTTGGGTTGTGAAATTCCGGCAGGTTTGACCTGCCGAAATTTAACAAAGGTGTGGACTTTATTGCAACCATCAGTTACCGTGTGTAGTAAACTCTGCATAGTTCGGCTTTCCAGCACAGGGGTCTGAAACCTCTGGCCCACTCACAATCACGGTCTTAGATTACAGCTGAGTGCCTATTTATTTTTTAACATCGTTGTGTGCTCATGCACCTATAAGGCCGGCCTATGAATACCTCCAACTAAATCGAAGATCAATATTACAGATTAAAGTCTGCTAACAGCATTTCATTGTCTTCTATGTGCATATATTGTTATGAGATATGCAGCTTTATCGAGCTGCTATAGTGTGACTTCCAGTTGGCTAAAGCTATTTTTAAAAACAGAGCAATTACTGTTTTCAGTCCTGTGTACATCAGAGAAAGTAAAATGTGTGTGCCGTTTGTTTTTGATCATGCTTAAAATGTTAGTTCCCATCATACACCAGTATTAAGAACCAATGAATCATATGTACTCATATTTTGAAATATGTGAAAAGTAACTAGCTAGTATTTCTTTTACATCTGCACACTTTAGGAAACCTTTCTCATAAGCATTTTGCTTTCACTTACTCCTGTTTCCCAGCATGTCACCAAACGTTAGTTTATAAAGGCCCTCACTTTGTAGCCAAAAGCATCCTAACACTGTTATTCGTGCAAAAATGAATAAGCAAAACTTTGTAAAGGTCAATATTTCCTGGGCTTAGTATTACCGAAGCAATACAAAAAGTGTGCAGTTCCTGGGGATGGAAGGAGGGAAGGATCTAGGCAGTGGTTGAAATGGAAAAATAGAAGTGCATGTACTCTGTACCAGAGTACCTGCTTGTTTCTGAGAAGTGCCGGTACTCTCCAATTAAAAGTATTACGGCACTCTTGAGACGTGCCGGTAGTCTCCCTCTCAAAATAAAAAAGTGCTGGTACTCCGTACCGGACAGTACCGGCCCATTTAAAGCACTAGATCTAGGTCACGGAAACTGAGACAACAGATCTGGGGATCTGATTATTCAGAAGCAAGAGCCCTCACACACTTGTGTAGGAGTTATGCTTCCTCATCGAGCAGCTCCTTGTTGGGCCAGCGCTGCAGTGCCCAATGGGTCCCTCAAGGGGACGCTTTGCCGGAGGTCTTTTGAGCAAGAGATGCCGGTGTGAGATGTAGGATAGAGGTGCTCTTGGTATAGATTGGTGCAGTGTGAATTAGTAGTTAAAAATATCTAAGAGATACCCAATTAAATGTAATAGTGAATTCTCTTGTTATGATTAAAAGGCAATGGGTGGCTGACTGTAGTAATGTTCCAGCTCATAAAAGAGAGAGAGAGAGAGAGTTAGTTACCTTGTGGGGTATCGCCCACTTTTTGAAAAATATGTTAGCTGAGCTTAATTAGGCTAAAAAACACCTTAATATGTTCTCTAGCAAAATCAGGGAACACAGTAGTTTGTGGCATTTTGCGCACTTCATTTGGTTTATGTGGTTCATGGAGAACCACGTGAACTACACTCTTGCAAGTTACTGGCTGACTTTTGCCTTGTTTTTTTAATCAGTGGCAAGAGGAAGGAAATAAACAACTTTTTTGTGAACTTGTACCACTATCTGCTTCTTGCAAAATGAAAAATAAATTTCACCTAGCCTTAGCATGAAGTGACAGATTATATATTATTGGACAAGTTGGATCTTCAGTTCATTTACTGAATGGTAGGAGCGATAGAGCAAGTCTGATGTTCAAAGAGATGTTTTTCCACATGTGAGGTGGCTTGCCTGCTGATCTTTACTTTGTTGCATATCATTAGTTTTGTATTTCACGACACATATGGTATAGCAATCATGAGGTAGGATTGCTTTGAATTCAGTGACATGCTGGCATGGCACATGTTGACACATTTGCAATGTGTGTTAAGCACATCTTGGTTCCTGAGAATGTTGATAAATATGGTGCCTTGGAGTACTAATGCTGGGGTTGACTCTTGATCAGCAAAGTCATTTTAATTGACAATAATGAGTGGGTAACAACATTTTGTAAATTACTTTGCCATTTGCAGCTAGTGTTTTGTACCTTTTTAAAGGAATTGATCCCACAGGGGAGACGTTTACTTTTGTCCAGATCCCTCCTTTATGCGTTAACGTACTTCTTTAAACCTAGGTATTTCATTAACTTCAGATTTCTTTCTTAGCTCATGACCAGTTCTTAGAAATGTTAATGTAGAAAGAGCCTGGTATCAAATGCAAGTGCCACAATTAATTGTTAGATTGTCAGTGAGATCATAAATTTAACAAAAACGTTTGCGTTCCCTTTACAGGTATATAAGGACGATGTACCTGGGCATTCAGAGTCAGCGGCAGAAAGAACACCAGCGTCGTTTTTACTGGGCTATGATGTACGAATATGCAGATGTCAACATGCTGCGCCTCCTAGAGACCTTCTTGGAGAGCGCCCCACAACTGGTGCTACAACTCTGCATAATGATCCACAAGAACCGTGCAGAGACTCTCCCGTGTAAGTTTCATCAACACTCCGCACCACGCCCTCTTTATCAGTGCCCATCCCACTGATGGTAGGATTCCCATGGTCCTCATCGGTTGACACACCTAATGGCATCTCCGAAATTTCCATCTAGTATGGAATTCCATGCTTCCCATCCAACCCTGTTTGACCCTCCATCTATAAATTTCACATACATTTTTCCATCAGTTGTGTTGTACAGTGTAACCGCAGGGCCTGGTGCAATCTGTTGCTCTCCCAATTTTAGGAGAATGTGTTGTGCTTGTTGATGGATTGATTGTTCAACACTTTTTGGCAGTGAGGCATTCTGAGTATTTCTTCTTCAGACAACTGAAAAAATATGAATGTTGGTATCTCTTGTTTTATTCAAGAAGTAAAGCTGTGGTTAAAATATATAGCAGAGTTATATGGCTAAAATAGCTTTACTTAAAATTGTATTTATTAGAAGATTTCCAGGTCATTAAATGACTCCCTAAAATATCTTTAGAGATCAATTGAGAGGTGACATTTGTCCTCGAATAAGTCACAGGTTCTCACCAGTTGTGGCCAGTATCCATGCCTAAGAAGTCAAAATATATCTTTTTACATGTGTTCTCAATTCACCCCAATAATCGAGATAGATAGATAGATAGATAGATAAATAAATACATGGTCAAATGCTATTCCATCATGCAGGGATACCAAGGTCATAATTAACACTTTGGAAAACCATTCTATATACTGAGGCTAGAACATTATCTGGAACCAAAACGTTTCACTACATATCACCTGTAATGAAAGAAATTCACTGTCTTTCTCCAGAAATCATTATTCAATTTAAATTGGTATGCATCACATACAAGGCCATTCATACTTGATATCTGGACTATATGACAGTCTTTCTTAAAAACCCTGGTGGTATCCAGAATTTGAGGCATATCAATAAGCTTAGTTTGGAAACCAAAAACAAACAGCTCCTACAAAGCTACCATACAGTTCTTCTCAGCGCAGCGCCCACCATCTGGAACTCCCTAACAGTTGATGTGAGATGCTCCAAAGACCTCCTCTAGTTATGCAAAGGACTAAAATATGTATGCTTAAGATAAACCTGAGTTGAATGTATTCATTGATCTCCAGCTTCTCTTTTCCTTTCTTGGTCTCTCTTTTAAAGTGCCTCACATCAAACCTGCCTGTCTTCCCACTCTACTGCCCTTTATCTTCATGTAATCTCCTAGCCCCTTTTGTACTTGAAACCTATACTCAAATGCATCCATTCACTGTCCTCCTGCCTATTACCTTTTTACCTCAGTCTTCATGTACCACTCTTAATCCTCCCCTTGAATTCCACAACCCCAGCATCTGCCCTTTTTTCTCTCCGTCTTCATATCCTATGTCACATTTTCACCTAAACTGTTCCCACCCTTCACTTCAACTTGTGGTCCCCTAGCACAAGTTATCCCCAGTCCCGATGTACCAAACCTTTTTACCTTTTCATTCTCATTTCCTAACCTCCCTAACCCTATGTCTTCTTCATTTTCTCCTCTTAGTTCCCCATGATATTCAGCTCATTGGGTTCTTTTTCTTTAGTGTAGGGATTGCATTATGTCCATTATGGACCCCCATTTAGTTTGCTTCTGGTGCCTAGGGTCAGGCAATGTCTCCTACGTGTGTTCTTCTTGCCTCAGTATGCACCCTAAGGCCATCAAAGAGTGAGAGGCCAAGCTCTTCAGAGCCAGTGCTAAAGAGGCCCACATTGCCACAAATGTTTGAGGCACCGCTCCAGATGTCTATCATCCTCTTCGACTTGCAAGAAAAAGAAAAAACGCAAACCGGCAAAACACTCAAGAGGTAACTCTCCCTGTCGCCTTATAACTCTCAAAGGAAATTCGTCCTCAGAACTGGAATTAGTTAACTTATTCCCAGCAGAGCCTCCTCCGCACACCCCTTCTCAACTACTCGACAAAGCTCCAAAGTTACCTGGAGCCTTTGGTGCCTGTAGCTCTACCGCATTAGGCTCCGGCATCGGTACCAGCCTTTCTCTTCCAGGGGATTCTCATCAATAGTCATAAGCACTAAATATTCCCGCCCATTTATGGGGACCCTGGAATCTATAAAAAAATATATATATAAAAACATATATATAGCTCTCTATACAAATATATATATAATTTTTTCACCAAACGATGCAGCCTCATTATCAAAAACCAAAAGCTAATAAATGTACTGAAACTCTGCTTTTGCACCCCTACATCGTAGAAAATAGAAAACAGAATCACTTGAACTCTCTTTATTGAGTAAAAGAGACTCAATCTGTAAAACAGCAGGCATTGTTAGCTCATAGGCTGCTTTGAAAAGCCAATAGCATAGAAAATGAAAGTAACTGTTAGAACAAAACAAAAAGACTGGCACTGTGCCTTTAAGGCAGCCATGACCCCTGCTTACCATCATGTCTCAGGGGTGAAAGTTAGGTCAATTGTTCTTTCCGGCTCGTTCAGTCAGGACCCTGTAGTTTCCGCTCTGACTAGTTTTTGTCAAAAATCTCATCTTTACTTGACTGGTTTACCTTTCACTTGACGTTTTTCATCTTGTAGAGTAAGGAACTACCTTTTTTTCTGCTAGAAACTGGTTATTTTTCTGTCACAACATGCCTTCTCTTTTTGACTCTCGTCCCTCCTGTGGCAAGAAGCAGGACAAAACTGACACACAATATTCCTCCTCGGAGGCTTGCCAACATTGTAAAAAGCTCTCTAGGCGTACTCAAGGAGAGAGAGAGAATTTGTCTCTATGGACTATCAGAAAAACAAAAATCTACTTCAAGAGGAAGATCTCCAGTAAGGCATAAGAAGAAGAGGTCCAGATCGACTTTGAGAAGTAAGGTCCCGCTCTGTTCTCCTTCGGCGTAGGGCTTGACATCGAAAATGCTTACAACAACGAAGAAACAAGTGTCCCCGTCGGCGAGACCTCCGCCGTCGGCAGCATCGGAGCACCACGCGGAGCTGATGACTACACCGAAAACGGCAAGTTCAATGTCAATTCATCATCGGCAATTGTAAGATCAGCCTCCCACGTTGATGTCAACTCAGCGGCGTGCAACGTCGAGGAGTCGGGCGCCATTGGCGTTGATTCAACGTTCACTGTCGAAGCACAGGTCTCCGTTGGTGTCAACTCATAGACGTTCGACATCGAGGTGAACCCCTCCGTCGTCGTCAACCCAGTAACTATCAACGTCGAGGAGTCGGTCTCCGTTGGCATTGTCTCAACGTCAAGGCACAGGTCTCTGTCGGCGTCAGCTCATAGATGCTCGGCGTCAACTCAGCAATGATCATCTTCGAGGCCCGATTTAACACCCTCTCGACGTTGGTCAGTTTTCAGAAAAAGTTCACCGTCGTCGACTCGCCACACGACGTCGAGGCACCGGTCTCTATCGGTGGCTTCATGACCGACGTCGAGGCATTCGCAGTCTAGATCGATGTTGAGGGCTAAAATATAGCTGGATCACTTCTCTTCGTCTGTGTCATCTCTCCCGACGTCGAGAGTTCAATCACCCACTGTGGTCCAAGAGGCAGTGACTCCTTGTTCGATGTCAAGGCGTTCTCCCCAGTTGACGTTGACTCATCACTCTAACCGATCAAGGTCAAGATGCACGGCGTCGTCGACTTCGAGGTCGCTGGAGGTTATTGTACCAAGGTCGGGCGGCTCAGCTTCATCTCCTGAGCATTCTCACCCTCAGGTGACACAGCCTCCTGTGCAAAAAGAGACAAGGGGTCAATAATCACCCTCTGTGCATCTGTCTCCTAGATGGATGATGCCACGCCATTATTGGCAGAAGTCTACAGCGGGGCAGGTACGAGAACCACAAGACTACTCTAGCCCCCTACACAGCTCACCACTGGCTTGGTTTGTGCAAACAGTAGATCTCCCTCCAACCACTCCCTCAAGGGGTCAAGATCTTGCTCACATAGCGACAACTTCCACAAGAAGAAGGTCCGCAACACGTGGTCATCGGAGAAGATACAGATCGCCTACATGGTCATCTTCCTCCACTTAGTCTTCAAAAGGGACTATTCACCTACCCTGACTGACAGTCCACCTTCGAGGGTTTCTCCAGTGGATGTTGTCGGTACCTTCCAAGATGTACTTTTCAGAGGGGCTACAAAATTGAGCATTGATATGCCTGCCCCACAAACCTCATCCTCTGTGATTTTTTAAACATTACACCAAAGATCAGAAAGCTAGACCTTTATTACCTTTGGTACCGGGGCTTCTACAGCCTGTCATGGAGGTGTTTCTCACACCTGCAACACTCAAGACCCCACTAGCAAGAATACTGAAAAAGGACAGGCCTCCAGAAGAAAATCCGCTTTTCCTTAGAGCCGATCCTACTCTGGATTCCGTAATCGTTGCGGCGGCTAAAAAGACGCACACAGTGCCCTCATCCTCAACTTTGTCCCCAGATAAGGAAAGCAGGGCACAGGACTCTTGGGGTAGAAAAGTATGTGGTACTTCAGCTTCTATTCTGAACGTTTCCAGCGCCTCAGCTCTCTTAGGGCGCTATAATAGGGCCCTGTGGGACTTTTTGGAGAAATTTAATGACAAGCTTCCCAAGGAGGATCACAGGGATTTTGAGGAGGTGTTGCAAGAAGGAGGTTTTGTAGCTAATCAAATCATTAGCGCTGCACCTGATGGAAGAATCCTGTCTGCTCATTCTTATGCACATGGGATCTGTGCCTGACGTTCATCCTGGCTTCGGCTTACTGCGCTAAAGCCCGAAGCGCAGCAGCGAATCCTGAACCTCCCATTCTCAGGAACTTCCTTATTCGGTACACACACGGATGACGAAATGGCCAGAATGAAGACAGAGCTAGACACACTGAAGACGGTAGGCCTTCAGAAGAAAAAGGAGTATCCCCGCAGATACAGGCCAGAGGCACCAACAGAAGCAGCATCAATCCAGAACAACCTATCAGGGACGTCGCACCCCAAGAGAGAGAGCAGCCACACGCCAGTCTACCACCCCAGCAAAACAATGATCACTCACTTCCCCCATCGCTGTTTTCCACTCCAGTGGGGGGAAGCATAGTCAACCTCCTGGAAGAGTGGCGCAAAATCACAAAAGATCAATGGGTGTTCAGTAAGATGTAGAATGGGTATACTCTATGTACCCCGGCGATCACTTCAGTGAAAGCTGCGTGCTACCAGCTACAGGTACTACATCAGGAAGTATCCACTCTCCTATGAAAATCAGCCATCGAGGAAGTTCCTTTCTCTCCACGAGGGCAAGGAGTATACTCAAGATATTTTCTAGTGAGAAAGAGAGGTCAAAAGGCGGATTTCAGACTTATTGTGGATCTGCGCATTCTCAACAGACTCATCCGGAAAGAAAGGTTTTGCGTGTTAGTTCTCCATCTAATATAGCCTCATCTCCAGCAAGGGCACTGGATGTGCTCGATAGATCTGCAAGATGCATACTTTCACGTCCCAGTCAACCGGCATCACCAGAAGTTCCTCCGTTTTTATGGTAGGATGCAAGCATTACCAATTAAAAGGTCTTCCCTTCGGGTTGGAGTCAGCTCCCCCGTGTGTTTACCAAATGCATGGCAGTAGTACCGGCTGCTCTACGGTGCCAGGGAATGTTTGTTTATCCTTACCTCGACCACTGGCTTCTAAAGGGTCTATCTCCCCAGTGTGTGAGGACCCACTACCAACGATGTCTAGCCTTCTGTCAATGGCTGGGCCTTCATGTCAATTTTGAGAAGTCAGTTTAACATCCTACTAAAAAAATTCACTATCTGGGGGCAACAATAGACTCAGCAATAGGAAAAGTGTTTCCTTTGGAGGAGAGACTGTCATCTATCATTCTGAAGTGCAAGCAGATCCTACGCACTACCTGTCCCTCAGTCCGACAGGTTGCCTCTCTCCTAGGGTCAATGGCATCCTGCATCTTTCTCGTCCCCAACGCCTGGCTGAGGATGCGTCCTTTACAGCAGGATCTGGAGGACAAGTGGGATCAACGAACTGATCAATGGGAAGACAAGATTCATCTGGCGCAAGCGGGCAAATCATCTATTCCATGGGGGACACGACAGAAAAACCTCTTGGTGGGAGTTCCATTCCATCAGTCTCCTCTGACACAATCCTTAATCACAGATGCGTCTCTCCAGGGTTGGGGAGTGCTCATGGGGTCCCGCCAAACTCAAGGTCGGTGGTCGGCCAAAAAACAGACGAATCACATCAACTTGCTAGAGCTAAGGGTGGGCATGCATCTAGCCCTCAGGGCTTTTCTTCCATCTATTTAAACCAGCTCCAGACGGACAATACGACCACCATGTACTATCGATTACAGCAATACACCTGCCAGGGGAGCAGAACACTTAAGCAGACGCCCTCAGTCATCACTTCAGTGATCAACAAGACTCGTTTCTACATGACATAGTGGGGGAAGAAATGTTTCGAGAATGGGGTCGTCCAAACATCGATCTCTTCGCAGACAATACAAACAAAAGTTGCTGCAACTTTGCATCAAGGTTTTACCAACAAACGTCTAGAGGGAGTGCCCTTTTGATCAAAAGGTCAGGGGGTTTTGTGTACGCTTTTTCTCCTCTCCCTCGCATCCCGAAGGTCATAACCAAGTTCTCCCTCTCCAAAGCGAGAATGATTCTGATCGCACTGGACTTGCCATAACAGTGGTGGTGACCGGGCCTGCTGCATATATCAGGGTGCCCACACAGGAGATTGTCGTGCAGGCTGGACATGCTATCCAAGATGAACGGTAGAGTTCATCACCCCAACCTTCTTTCGCTGAACTTGGAGCATGGCTCCTGAGATCCTCCAATAGTGGCACTTAGGTCTTCCACAGGACTGCATGATTATTTTGAAAGAATCTAGAAGGCCTTCTACAAGACACTCTTATGCATTTAAATGGAAACGTTTCTATTTGTGGTGTTTACAGAATGGGTTTGTTCCTACCTAAGGGCAAAAGGGGGTAATTCTACCTTATCTCCTCCACTTAGCCCTCTATGTACCAAGTCAGGTCTAAAGTTCACTTCCATAGGGGTACACTTTGCAGCCCTCACAGCATACAGTCGGTCACCTTCTCAACCTTCTTTCTTTCAACCTCAGGTGGTCAAAAATTTCCTGCAAGGACGAAAAAAGGTTTACCCTCCAATCCAACCTCCTTCGCCTCCCTTGGAGCATCCCTCCAACACCTTACTTGGAAGACCGCTTTTTTTAATAGTGATTACTTCCGCTTGCAGAGTGAGCGAGATCCAAGCGTTCTGTTCTAGTGAACCATACACGGTTTTTCACCACAACAGAGTTGTCCTAAGAACCCACCCCTCCTTCCTTCCAACGGTGGTGTCGGACTTCCATGTAAACCAAACCATCTCACTGCCTACCTTTTTTCCTAACCCCTCTACACCAGCTGAGAGGTCTCTACATTCTCTAGACCTGAAAAAGGTCTTAAAATTCTACTAAGAAAGTCTAAAGCTATCAGGAAATCTGATCAATTGTTTTAAATTATGGTTCCATCAGAACAGGTTTCCAAGCCTCTAAGCGTTCCATCTCCAGATGGATAGTGTCATGTATCAAGCTGTCTTATTAGTTAGCAAATAAGCCACTTTTTTTCTACTCCCAAGGCTCATTCCACTAAAGGGAAGGCAGCTACAGTGGCTTTTCTGCACAATGTACCGATTGCAGAGATCTGCTAGACAGCTAATTGGAAATCAATACATACTATTGTCTCGACTTGGATACTAGAGCAGATACTCAAGTGGGCCCTGGCCTACTTGAGAAATTTGTTTCAATGCTGAAATCAGCTATGATGGTTCTCTCTGATTCTCATTTGTCTGCAGGTGGAGGATGGGCTTGCTAATCGATTCAGTGCTTATCACTATTGATGGGAATGACCTGGTAGAGAAGGATAAGTTACATACCTGTAATCCTAGTTCTCTTCCAGGAGTATCCTCATTAAAAGTCATAAGCAACCCACCCGCCTCCCCGGGCAAATGAGACATTTTAGTTCCTATCTTTGTGCCCTGACCTTTGGGTCTCTGCAAAGAACAACTGACTTAACTGTCACCCTGAGACATGATGGGAAGCTGGGGGTCATGGCGGCCTTAAAGACACAGAGATTTTTTTATTTTTGTTCTAACAGTTACTTTCATTTTCTATGCCATTGGGTTTTCAATGCAGCCTATGAGCTAACAATGCCCGCTGTTTTGCAGATTGAGTCTCTTTTACTCATTAAAGAGAGTTCAAGTGATTCTTGTTCTCCTGTTTTCTATTTTCTACAATCTAGGGTTGCCACAGCAGAGTTTCAGTACATTGATTAGTCTTTTGTTTTTGATAATGAGGCTGCATTGTTTGGTGAAAAATATGTATATGTATATATATATATATATATATATATATATATATATATATATATATATATATATATATATATATATATTAGAGCTGTATATATATGTATGTATATATATGTTTTCATATATAATTTTTTTTTATAGATTCCGGGGTACCCACATATGGGCGGGAATATTCAGTGCTTATGAGTTTGATGAGGTGACCCCTGGAAGAGAACTAGGATTACAGGTAAGTAACTTATCCTCACTGAGTTCCCAACCTACCTTTCCCCTACCTTCCCCCCCCCCGCGCCTTGAGACCCTCACGGGTGAGTAGCTCGCTTCACCAACCCCTGATTGATTGATTGAACCCTGGGATCAGATCTGGTTGTGTTCCTTAACACAATATATTCTATCTTTGCGAAGGCCTCAACGCTCAGTGGTGCAACTTTGGGACCAGCAGCCTAATTTTGGGAGATAGCTGTTTTGCACTGAGCGCGCGGGACACACCCTTTGGGAGGTAGCTGTTTTGCGCTTTATAAATGGCCGTATTATTATTATTATTATTTTCATTTTCACTTCTATTGTTTATGCCTTTACACCCGATGCCCTTCAGCGCAACTCCGTCAGATCCGGTATCAATGCCAAACTTCTTTGATCCGGCACAGAGGTACACGCCATCTCGGTTAGCAACACCGTGGATGGCCCCTCTCCTGCCAAACCCCTCTGGTGCCTGAGACAGTGCCATTGGCCCTGCAGCCTGATGCCACCTCCCAGCACAGGCCTTTCAAGGAGGTCCACCATCTTTTAGAGGAGAAAGCATACAGGACCCGTCTTCTTGACATTTTTTAGACGGACCGTGATCCTTTTGAGTTTATGGTCTATGAAGATCCTAATCAAGATCCTCTTAATTCTAGGGGCTTTCCTCCGCTAGCAGCATAGCCACTTCCCCTGAATTTGATATGGATTTCCTCACGGGTCCACCAACGCCTGAGTAGTGTCTCTACATAAAGTGATTCTAAAAACTGCTAAGGTCTTAGATTTCCAACTGCCTACCATAGAAACTAAGACCAATGGTTTGACCAACGTCCTCTTGCCTTCTACCGCAACTTCATACCTGCCTCTCCCCTTTAACAAGACCTTTTAGAGCATGTTTTGTGGCAAGAGAGAAATCCTCTTCCAGTACAGCAGTCAACTGTCTCATAGGTCGCCATTATTGCCCACCTCCTCATGAACCTGAGTTCCTTTCAGCCCATCCATTGCTGGAGAGCCTCGTCATGCTCTGGAACACATTCTGGAAGTGCCTTACCGACAGCTCCCTATTATCTGCCAAAGGTAGTCCAGGAAATCTTCTCCCAATGGGACACTCCTCAAAGAACATATTCGCCTCTTATGTAAATGCTCAATGGCAGCAGTTCTGCCCTCTCCAGTATCCGTTGAGGGGAGCCTTGAGGGGTGCTTTTCAGTTGCGGTGGAACGTTGAGCTGGAATACATGTTTCAATCCATACTCTTGATTCCTCGAATTCTCAGTAAGATTCACCAAGACCGGCTCCAAATCATTCTCATTGCTCGGGACTGGCCGATAAGGTTTCAGTATGCAGGCCTTCAGTGCTTCTCCACATGTTCCCCGCTCTACCTCCCATACAGGCCGGACCTCCTCTGGCAGTCAGAGACCAGGTTGCTACTCCCCAATATCTGAGACCTTCACATTCATGCTTGGAAAATGAGCAAGGGGCAACTGAGATCCTTTCAGCTACCACCAAGGTGATCGAAGTAATCTTGTCAGCACGTCACCCCTCCGCTAAGTCAGTTTACTATGGCAGATGGGGCAACTTTGTTGCGTGGTGTGCAGACGAGGATGTGGACCCTTTGCAGGCCAAGTTGTCACAGGTCTTAAAGTTTGTGTTTTCCCTTGCTCAGAGGGCTTGCGCTATAGGCATTGGGAAAGGATATTTGACTACCTTGTCTTCATTCATCTATCTGTTAGATCAGCCATCCCTTTTTAAGTTCCCGGATGTTATGCACTTCCTCAAATGTTTGACAAATATGTTCCCTACAACTTCCTTTGTAGTTCCCCAGTGGGATTTGAATTTAGTTCTCACCTTTCTGATGGGGACTCCGTTTGAGCCCCTTCAGAGTTGTACTTTATGGATGTTAGCCCTCAAAATTGTGTTTTTGGTCGCTATAATGTCTGCAAGTCCTTAGCTGTCACACCTCTTTCTTCCCAGATCAGTTGGTGTTGTGAACCAGGGCAGCTTTGCTTCCTAAGGTGGTTATCATCCTTCCAACTTTCTATCCTCCCCATACCCCGAAAAAGGAGGAACAGTGACATTGGTTGGATTCTAGGCAGGCAGTGAATTACTACCTGAACCACACCAAGGAATTCCAATTGGACGACTAGCTCTTTGTCTGATGCTGTAGTGCCAAAAAAGAGAAGGCGGTACAAAAGGGGGTGGTGATGGACGGAGCATCTGAACCAATCAAACACTCACACCCAGTCAAAATATCTGGGTTTAATCGGACACTTTCATGTTAGATCATCTTCTGCATCAAGATCTGCTATGCCTTAGCAAAGAAAAGCCTCCTGAAGAAACCAGAGCCCATTTCACCAGAGCTAAGTCAACCATTTCTGCACTTCCCAGAGGAGTCCAAATTGCAAAAATCTGTAAAGCAGCAATATGGGCTTCCGTGCACACTTTCACAAAGCACTATGGCCTGGATTCGGAGGTGGTCAGGGACAGGCACATTGCCTGGTCCGTTCTGCAAGATTTCCTCATCTAGCCACCTTGAGCAGGGTATTTCTATGCAATCTGTTCTACAAGTGAGGAATCTGGCAGTAGAAGTATTTATCAGAAAAACTGACCAACCGTAACATTCTTTCTGGTAGATATTCTAACTACCTGCAGACTTCTCACTAACCTGCCTCCCTCCCCGTTTGAAGAATGGGTTATAGGGACAGTTAATAAGATCACAATATGTACACATTTTTTGGTACTGCAATCCTGCATCAATCTCAATCTGCCACCTCGCCTCAAAGGCATAGAAAAACAACTGACGTTGGTGCAGGTGCTTTATCGCCTTGGTGGCACAGTTTTATGTCACTTCAAACATCAACCAAGTCCGGCACCCTCTACTGGTGACTTGAGAGCTTTGAAATTTTCCGAATCCAGTCTGATGCCTGGGGTTGTTCTATAGGTGAGGAATCTGCAGGTAGATACAGTATTCACCAGAAAGATTGTTATCACAGGTAAGTAACTTTATCAACCTCTTCCACTTGTTGTTCTGTTGTATAGTGCACTGACACCTCGGTTGAGTTGCACTGTATATGTATGTGTAGGTGTATGCATATATATTACCTACTGGCAGTTGCCAATAAGTAGTTATAGTTAGGACCTAGTTTTCACAGGATAAGCATTTTGTTGTTTTGCCAATATCTGTCATGCCATTTGATGGATTTTCACAAAATGTTCTAAATTAATTCGGCACTCACTTCAGCTGCTGTCCGGAACATTTGGGGGTAATCCCTCAAGTGGGGGCAGAGCAAAAAGAGGGTCCCAAAACCTATTTTCACCACGTTAATTTCCATAGGGACTTTAGACACGACAACAGCCCGGACTACTGTACTCAATTACACCAAATTTGGCAGAAAGGTAGATGTTGGTCCAGAGTAGTGCCTTTTGGTAGTTTGGTGTAAACCTGTTTAGTAGTTTTAGAGATATTAACCGAAATTCAAATTTGTATATCTAGGGACGCGGTTCTCCACGGATCCAACAGTCCCTGTGCTGTAATCTAATTGGCTGAGAACACTTTAACCAGGAAGTGTTGGCAGCCATCTTGGGACTCTGCTTTAACTGAGTCCAACAAAAGACTTAAAAAATATAGAAAAGGGGGAAGAGTAGAAATACCCTGACCCCCTAGATGTGATGGTGGGGTCGGAGAAGGACTCCGCTGGGGTTTTAAAACATTTTTTTTTCTATTTTGCTGAGAATTTATGGGCGGATTCTCAAATTCAGGGCAAAATTGAAAGAAAAACAACCCAAGTGTGTTCACCCGTGCGTGTGTTTAATAAAGCCCCTAAGTGGCCAGGTCCCAAGGCATTTCCTTAAAAAAAATGAGTGGAGCACAAGGGGGCCCCCTCCTTAGACTCCTGGAGCCTCATTCTATAAAAAGAGCCCTAAACGGAACAGAAGGGAACAAGAACCAAACACAAAATAATATATTTCCCCACTGATTAGAGCCCGAGAATTAATTTGTGATCTTTAATCCCAAGATAGGTAGTGCCGCCTAACAATGATGCTTGTAGATCAGCCCTAGCGCCATAACAAAACTTGCCAAAATCAGCGGAGTACTGCATAAAAAAACCACTGATTTCCAATTAAAATGGATTCACTGTGCTGCCCAAATACAGGAAATACCTCCCAAAAATTAGGGGTAGGCAGTGATCTCCATTCTGCTGGTGGAGTTAGCAGGGCTTTCGGTACATCACGCTCTGCTTGTAGCACGGAGTTTAGCAAAAACTGAGCTGACCGCCGCATAGCGGAGTTTACCGGTTCCCGGCCACCCTTGGCAAAGTGAACCATTACTAACCTGACTCTTTTCAGCCACATTGAGTGGAGCCATTTGTTAACAAGTTCTCAAGAAAGTGTTATCAGTCTAGTTCCCCTATTGGAAATTGATTTTGGCTGTGTGACTACTGGCTGTTGCCTCTGCGAGAGGCGGAGTAGCTCATTTCAGGAGCACAGCACTGTCTGTGATAGGCTGATGGCAGGGCTTTGCAGTGGACTTGGGATGGAGACTCTGATCAAGGAGGTGGGGTCTCTACAGAACATTAAGAATCTATTTTTGATCAATCATGTGAGGATCATCCTCTTTTTTGCCGGTCTTCCTTTTAGGAGCTTGCCCAGATGTTCTAAGTCTCGGCCCTCATATACAACTTTTTCCATTCAGTGACCAGGCCACTTTGTAGCATTGTATAATTGTCTCATTATCCTGTTATATATTATATACTGATTTACGCTTGGCACAGGCACCTTTGCACTAACAACAGAGCACCTTTATTACAGCTATATTAAATAATATTGGTGACAATTTCTTTTTTCATAAATTATGCTTTTTTATTTTCCTTTCCATTGTCTTTTTATATGTAGTAAATAGTTAACTTACTTTTGCATGTATACAAAGTGAAAACAACATAGCCAATTTTTGTGTGGTATTGAAGATGGAGGTTCGCACAATATTTCAATGGGGTTTAAGATGTGGGGGTGAAGCCTAGGCTAATAGTTTCATGTTGGCTTTGTTTAGTTGTGTCATTGGCATATTCAACTGACATGAAATGCATACAAATGTATGCTTCATTGGCTTATGAGTCAAAGGATTGGTTGAAGTCCCTCTGTAGGTCCATGATATTCTGATATTCTGATGCAGATACTGAACATATGAGGGAAAAGTGACTCTGCATGTGGCTGAGTTAGAGGGACTTTATTCGTAACAAGGTAACCCAACCAGTTAGCTGTGGACCGTGGGTAGATACTATTATTCAAGAACAGGGGTCCTTAGCATTTTAGATAAAACAAAAAAGATAAGATATAGGCCATAATTGGAGACTATATTTTGTCACTGTCCAGCCGGACAGTACGTTTTATTTTTCAACAATGTAACTCTTGTGAAAAGGATAACAAGGCACAATCCTGTACCACAAAAAAGAACACAAGGAACTGAAGAATTAAAGAAAATAGAATAAAAGAGAACAGGCAAAAGAAAGAGCAAATGTTGGCCACTTTTCAAATCAGTGTTACATTCAAGGTATGCCAACCAACTGCCAAAACACAACAAAATTTAACACAATGGTTTAGGTTGTGAAGGCAATCTACATAGTCGACGTTTCGATCCCTAGTGCTCAATTAATTGGGACCATCATCAGGACTGACAAATTTACATTATTTGCCTGTCAGTATATATTGTTTAACGCCCTGGGTCGGCGGGGGTAGCGACCCTGTTCGTGGTGGTTAGGGAAGGAGTTGTGGGTCATCGACCTTAAGGACTCGTGTGGTCCAACCTCCGTCTGGGGTATCCAAGTGCTCATGGGTTGAGCACGTTCCCTGAGGGCGTGTAGTATTCAGGCTATGTCTCGATCGACATAGTGGAGCAGCGGGCGGGCAGTCAATGTCCTGTACAGCGCTGTACAGGACATTGACTGCCCGCCCGCTGCTCCACTATGTCGATTGGCAGTTGGTTGGCATACCTTGAATGTAACACTGATTTGAAAAGTGGCCAACATTTGCTCTTTCTTTTGCCTGTTCTCTTTTATTCTATTTTCTTTAATTCTTCAGTTCCTTGTGTTCTTTTTTGTGGTACAGGATTGTGCCTTGTTATCCTTTTCACAAGAGTTACATTGTTGAAAAATAAAACGTACTGTCCGGCTGGACAGTGACAAAATATAGTCTCCAATTATGGCCTATATCTTATCTTTTTTGTTTTATCTAAAATGCTAAGGACCCCTGTTCTTGAATAAGAGTTAGAGGGAGAGAGCAGGTTCAGAGTGTGACCAGGACTACGGCTCTCTAGTAAGAATGCGACCCATTTGGTTGCCTGGTTTGACACAATTGCTACTTTCTTGACATAATTAGTGTTTCGGTCCACTACTTCAAATGCTGCAGAGAAATACATTTGTCACCCCGAGTGGGACGGGTAAGCCCAGACGTGGGTCCCGTGCTCTCCATGCCACTGGAGTCAAGCTATCCTGGCTGATGAGGGCTGAAAGCCCGAAACCGGTCCTAGGATGCTTGTTTCCAGTCCAGGGAGGACCTGGCCTGTCAGTTCAAGCTGGACTGTTCCCATGAGGTACAGGGTCAAGACTGATTTGCATGTGGCTGGGTCCAAACTGGAATGGCGTGGTGAGCAAAAAAACGATGGATTTAGGCCCAGATCTCTGTACTGGGGTGGATGTATGACATTGTTCTACATTCTGTCCATCTATTATTCTTTTTGCATTTGTCACCCGAGTGGGATGGGTATGCCCAGACATGGGTCCTGTGCTCTCCATACCACTGGAGTCAAGCTATCCTGGCTGATGAGGGCTGAAAGCCCGAAACCGGTTCTAGGATGCTTGTTTCCAGTCCAGGGAGGACCTGGCCTAGTAGTTCGGGCTGGACTGTTCCCATGGGGCACAGGGACATGACTGATTTGCATATGGCTGGGTCTAAAACGGAATGGCATGGTGAGCAAAAATACGATGGATTAAGGCCCAGATCTCTGTACTGGGGTGAATGTATGACATTTCTCTAAATTCTGTACATCAATTGTTCTTTTTGCATGTTAACCTATGTAGCAGGGGATTTGCAATGGGAAAAATGACTTGGGCCATTGTTCCAATACCAGGGCTTATAAAAACACCTTTTATAAGAACCCTGTTTATATCTATAGAACCCCACCCCTGGAACACCTAGGAGAGACTTTAGGGTTCCTGAATATGTAAAAATATTGCAGATCCTCCCTCCACAGTGCTCCTAGCACAAAATTCGATTTTGTGAAGCACTTTACCACAATGTGGGGAGTGAAATGTGCAATTTCACTTAACTCAGGGCATCTAAAACTCATTTTGTAAGGTTCCTCCTTCTAAATACCTGACCACCAACCCTTGAGACACCTAGGGGAGACCCTGGGGGTACCTAATATGCCCAAACATTGTAGTTTATTAATTTGTAAGTGCACCAAACACTAAATTGAGTTTGGGCACAATTTGCATTTTAAAAGCAGTTCTGCAATACAGAACAGCTTTTAAACGGAGCTCTGGCTCTAACAGTGCACACATGTAAGTGCAGAAAAGGCTGCTGACCTCTAAACTGCCCGGCCCTCTTCTATACTAGGGACTTAAAGGTTGTTTCAATCCCCCTACCCTATTATGTACTAGGGCCTTATAGTGGAGGTCATGCCAATCACAGGGGTACCCTAACCCATAGTGTACCCTAGTGTTATGAATGTGTTTTCACCATATTCTAAGTGTTTCTTTCCGCATAGCACTGGGCCAGGTAAGGCACAGCCCAGAGTCGGTCAGAGTCAGTCACCACCAGTATCTCTCAGCAAAACGTCGGGGGATGCCCCTAGGCCTCCTGATATGGTGAACCAAGGGTACTGCTCCTTTTCGGAACAAGGGCCCTCCTCACACACCCTGAGGGGTGTCGTGCTTAATCATCGGGCAGCTCCTCGTTGGGACGGCACTGCAGTGCCCAACGGGCCCCTCGATGGGGCTCTTTGCCGGAGTTCTTTTCCTTTTTAGCCAATGTGAGGTGTGAATTTGGATGACTAGGTGTGAGTAGAATAGGAAAAAGGTTAGTGTATTAAAAAAGACCAATGGGAACCAAAGGCTAATTTAACTATTGGGTCCCTTTGTCATGGTTAAAAATGTGGACTGAGCAGACAATATATATATAATGGTCTATCTTAGCTACAGTTAGTGTGAGTCGAGGGTTAACATGTTTCATGCCTGTTATTGTCCAGGAGAGTCATGGCATTTCGTCAGGACCAATAAATCTTTTTTTACTCAAACAGGGATGGACAGGTAAATTATGTGCAAACCATGCCCTGTATACGTTACATAGATATGCAGTATATCTCCTGGGGACAGACCTAGGTTAGGGAGAGGCAAGAGGGTACAAAGAACAACATTACAAATATATATTCATGTTGACAGTTTTGCAAAAAGTTGAGGAAAACCACCTGTGCCATGGTGACAATACTCACAATCTGTGTAAGTGCATGCTCATGATGTGGATCACAGATAATAGAACAGGCAGGTGGTGAGTGCATGCAATTACATGTGTTGCAAATAAAGTGGTTTGTCATAACCTGGTGTGTTCACCTTCAACATAGCCAGCACCATTATCTTGACCTACTGAGGACTGTTATTATTAATGTGTCTGTTAAAACCACAGAGCGGTTCGGCTATCACCGTAAAGCAAACAGGCGCGGTTGGCCACACCCGGACGTGGATACAACAAAGGGTCCAGTGGTATTAAGTCCTAAGAAACTCGTCCAAAGATTGTAAAATGTGGGGCCCCAATCTGACCAGCCAGGGCGGACGCTATTGTGCGTGCCAACGGTCCTATAATAGAGAGGTAAGAAGAGGTCGGACAATCTGCAATACTTTGTACTGTTGTCTCAGGATATCTCATATCTCTGTGGTGTGTCTCATTGTGGCGCAGGGCTACGACGGGTTGCTCATAGCTTCTTTCTCTCCCGGCGGGGTTTGGTGGGGGGAGGGTTGGGTGGGAAAACGGGAAGAGTTGGTACGAGGGTTTAGCGGTGAGGGCAGGTAATAATCACAGTAGTCGGTGCACAATTCGGGCTTCCGACCTACCCCTTGCTCTGCCGGTTCGGAAACTGAGTTGCCGTCAGTGTGGCTTCTTTTCTATTTCCGGTTCTACGTCTGAAGGCTGGAGCGTAAGTGCGCGTTTTGAGTGCAACGTGTACTTTGTGCCATCTTGGGTGTGATACTAGTCCTGATTTGTCAGTGGAATGGAAAGTGCCATTGGAAGTATAGCAGATATGCCGGGTCTCCTTTGAAAGGCCCCAGGTTAGCAGTTTAATGGCAATGAATTTTTTTCTGAAAATTAAAGGTACCTTAAATCAATATGTTTGATTTCAAATCTTTTGATGAGTGCTGGTCTCCTTTCAGCTACCCCAGGGGCCCATCCATGTCTCTGTGTTGTGGGCATTGAGTGTACTGGTATTGATGGTACGGTCCTGAGGGAATTGGTCACCCAGATAGGTTGTGTCACTGCCATCTCTGGGAGTATGGCGCTAACGGGGAGAATGGAGTTGGGGGAAGAGGGGGCGGGGTGACAGGTGCAGGAGAAGGATGATGGCACAATGGTGAACCAGTCTAGCTTGCAGGGGACATACAGTCCTGTCTGCGACAAGATGGTTGGCCAATGGTATATTCAGTGGTTATTGATCAATGTGGGTGAGTCCCATGTAGGGTGCAAGATAATCTTGGGGAGGGGGGGGAGTTGGGTTGGGGTTTGTTGGTTTGTATGTGGGGTTATATGTGATCACAGTGTCAGGGACCTAACCCGGTCCACTGATGGGGAGCACGCGTCATTCAATCCCCAGCAATGCCTGACGCTCTGCAATGATTCTGACCCACAGAGTGTATGGTTTTGTAAGTATAGACCCTATAATGTTACTTCACCCCACGGTATTTTGTCATTGAGCCCAGTGACATGTGTAGAAAGGCGGAAAATCCATTGTTGTTCCCTGCGGAATAAATCGTCACTACGCATGTGTGTATGCGCCTCAATGACTGTCCAGCGCAGGTAATCAGGGCTATGTCCACTTTCAATGTAATGGGTGCTCATTTTAGTGGTTAGTCCCTTGCATCTCACGTTGCTCTGTGTTCCGTGAGTCTTGTTTTTACTCCCCTTGTCATCATGCCTATATAGTGTTTCGTGCATGGACAAGTAATCATATAAATGCAATTTCTGGTATTGCAGTTAGTGTGGGATCTCTGAATCCATGGGTTCGTGGTGTTGAAGTGGCTTTCTTTTGAGGGTTGTGTGAGTATGCAGACACTGCACGATCCACAAGGGAAGTGGCCTGTCACCGTGGGTGACCCCAGAGTGTTTGTTGTCTGTCTGTTCGTTTTTGGCCTTGTGTGTACAATGGTATATTTCAGACTAATGGTGCATTTGAAGGCAAAGTGTGGTTGGACCAGTGTCAAAGATCCAGCATTTAGAATTGGCCAATGCTTTCTGATAATCTTCTGTATTTGGTTAGAGTGTGGGGGGAATGATGTTACACAGGTTAGTACCTCGCTTTTTGGTTGTTCATGTTGTTCAAACAGTACTCCCCTATTGTTGTTCCTTGCTCTTTTGTAGGCTGTTTTGACTACATGTGGGGGATATTTGCATGCTATCAAGTTTGTAGTTAAGATTTCTGCTTGGTCTTCATAGTCTCTTACTGAGCTGCAATTGCGACATAGTCGCAGGAATTTACCAAAGGGCAAATTGTCTCTGAGGTGCTTAGGGTAATGACAATCGTATCTTAGCACGCTGTTTCAATCAGTAGTTTTTTTGTATCTAGTTGTGTGTAGCTTTCCTTCTCTGAGAATTATCAATAAGTCAGGGAATGGTAAGTGCATCGCCGAGATGTGTGTTTGGTGAACCTCAGGTACGAGTTCCAAGTGTTGACTCATTTTCAGAATCTTTCACATGTGTCTAACATGCCTTGGCACAGAATTAGTATATCGTCAATAAATCGACGCCAGATCAGGATGTTGTTGGAGAAGGAGTTTGTCTCCCCCCGATGTGTTGTTGTTCAAGGTCTGCAGACTTGGGGCGAAAGTGCTGCCCATGGAGGTCCCTTGCGTTTGATGGTTTATAATTGATCTTGGAATTGGAAGAAATTCTCTTTCAGTATGAGGGTGGCACATTCCGATGAAGCTCACTGGTGTTGGAGATGACCACTCTTCTGATAGAAGGGTGTTTTCTATCACCGCCAGGGTATGTTATGTTAGTGTACCATGCCTCGACTTTCAATTAGACTTGTAAATTAATGTGGTTGTCATCATCGATGGCACCCAGTAGATACACTCAACTATCACATAATTTAGATCTGCTGTGTATATACCATGTAGCAAGTAACTGCACTACGCCAACATGTCTTTAATGTAAAAATACTATCTGTGAAAGTGCCAGTATTCCTTGAAGCAAAGGATTTCTACAGACCGCTTATCCAGTCTCTTGTCACTATTTGTGCATATCACCAGTGTAATGTTTTGGCTAGTCTACAGACTGCTTCTCTTGAAGTACAGAAACGCTGGTGGTAAAACTTGTCAATGTGCATTGCTGTGTTTTGGAGACTCTATTCCTGTGAAGTCATACTGCTACAAGCGGTACTTTGCTCAAGCATACCAGTAATTCTTTCACCATTGTGAGAGCAGAAAAGAGGCTGTGAACTGCCTCCTTCGGTTCAGAAAACTAAGTGGCTCAACTGCTGCCTGGATCATAGATGAACATCTCTACTCCAGAGTAAACCAGCATTACTTCCTCTAGCCCCTCATTGCACGACATCAGGATTAACTAGAGCCTCCCTGCCGCCATAGGCCCTCCAGCTGTTTGCTAGCTTCGAGGGCCAAGCCCAGAGTTATCATTTGCTGTTGTTTTATAGTCTCAGTGGCCTAACTCATGTTGCTTGTCCAGAAGCTTAAAAGGTGCCTGCAACTGCATTGGGATGACTGTCACTGCATCACCTCCAGCTCAAAAACCGTGAGCCCACTAGATTCCTCAAATAGTGTATGCCACTGTACCTGCAAGCAGTTACAGCTCGCCCGCGCTTCAGCAGGGTTGAACAAGAGGAAACTTTCTTGTCCGTTAAGAGACAAACTGTCAGCCCTTAGAGAGATCCATGTTGACAAGAGACTGCAGAAATGCCCAAAGCATTATTTGTAGAATAGCTCCTTTTCAAACTGCTTGCTACAGCTTTCCTCTATTTATATCTCTTGCCACCAGTCTCCAAGACTGCTGCCTCTCGGGGCAAGGGCATTTTTTTAAAGCACTGGAAATCCATTTCTCATTTTATCTGCAACTGCAGGGGTGTTAAGTGCTACAACCTTCCTGAGCCTTAGGGCAGCACTTCTTTCTTCGAGGTTCCCAACTGGGCACACACAGGTTGGAGTGCTTTCCTACATACAATTGTAAGCTAAGGGCATAGTGTACACAACTATTGTTCTTTTATATGCCTCATCTATTGCTTTCATCCAAAGTGTAATAAATTAAGAGTTTGGTTATATTCCATGGTTACTCTTGTTAATGCGGTACAAGATTTCTGTTCGTGATAATGTGTACTACCAGGATTGTGCCATTGCTACTATTGCAGGTACCATACCATGTGAGACACACTCCTGCATAAATTACCAAAGTGGGGAACCCTGCGCTAACTACCCAAAAGCACATACCATCACCACTGTTCCTTCCAGATTCCTGACTCAGGCCACCCATTCCTTGCTAGATCAGTCACTTCCATTGAGGAAAGGGGTGGGACCCCCTGCCTCCCATCTGATTCCCCGCCAATCATAAAAACTTCACTTCACAGAAAAAACTAGAGTTGAGCTCTGCTATGCCCTAGTCTAGATGTGTATAATAAACCAGTTCCTCCATTTCCAGAGGTCTGAAAAGCTAGCAACACTTCAAAATTATAACTGGCGGAGCTCTGTAGACATGCAGGGCACATGTTTTCATGTGCTTCTCTGTACAGATCACAGCAGGAATTCCTTCCAATTCACCATAGGGGAGCAACACTACAAGGACAAAACATTGCAAAATGGACACTGCTACTGCAACCGGGCTGACTGTCTGGTAAAGAAGGGAGGTGGTTGAGTTAAATGTGGATCCAACCCTCAAGAGTCTCTTCAATGTGGGTTCTTTTCCACATCCCTCTCTGAGACTCAAAACTTGTCTCTTTAACTGACTTTCTCTCCTTTCTTGCTGAGTATTTCCTCTGCTCTTACTCTCGCGCCGGGACACTCTTTGAGTAGCTGTACGCGCTACGAACCTCAATAACATAACATAAGATAACATGCCTCAAGATTTAGTTACTACATGCACTTTGGACAAGGGGCTGCCAAGAGCCTTTCCTCGGCTAAAAGGATGTAAATCCATCAAGGAGATCACTGACCTCGTCCCAGAGTGCAGCTCTTGACAGCCTTGTGGTTCCTGTGACTTCTGTGAATAGCAGCCTCCTGCACAACGGTATTCATCAAAGTCAACTTGCATATGAAGGCTCCGCAGCTTTACCTAATGAAACACTGGATTCAGTTTCTGGGAAACAAGTTCAAGTGTGTCCCAGAACACCTCTCTCAGTTGCCATCTCTGAAGAGATAGAACCATGATCTAATCCCATCACCCCAGTATCTCTTCTGATTACCAATTCCGCTGGTGTCAGTCATGACAGCCTCATCCATCAAGTGTGGATGGGAGAAGCACTGTAGAAACAGTTTCAAAAGTAATTTATGAGATATATCTTTCAAAAACAATTTATTGCCATTGAAGACACCTCCTTGTCTTTAAAAGTACAAGAGGGTACCCACAGGTTGGGAATGGGAAAAAGCCCATGGGATTGGAGCTACAGATTGTTATTATAAGGCAGCTTTATCCTACTACTACCATACCAGAAGAAGATGCCCTACCTGCAGATTCTCCTTAGCGAATTTGCATTGATTTCTTTAGGGTCCTTTGGATTCATGTCCATTCTGTATTCTCATTGTAAAGACATTCATTTTAAGCCTCTCGTTTGTTTGTAGTGAGCAGTGAACAAAAATATTTCCCATTATTTACTTATATTTGTTTCTTTCATCAGCTACAAACATGAACACACTGTAATAACCCAGTGCTACCAGTCCTGAAACTGTCAGGAACAAGCTTATTTTTCATTGTTGGATAGAACCATCTGCTGTCATGACCTGTAAGTAGAATACAAAAACATCTGCTTTAAGGTGCTTTGGTTTTTAGCCGCAGTTCTTGCCGTTTCCGTTTGATGGGAGGTTTCAATTGTCTCGTGCTTGCATTTGTTCATCCCTTGAATAGATGATTCACTCTTAGTATCACTTCACATTGGCATAGATTTGTAGATTATGTTGGCAACAACAGCCATGCAGCTCATACTCGGGCAGCCAGCTGTTTTCTTTAGGGAACCTGTAGGAGGCTGGCTTTGTATATGGTGCATACTTTTAAGTGAAGGACACTGCACAAATCCAGACAACTCTTATGGTGATGTTAGAGGTCTTGGAAATTCGTAGATAGCTCTCTAAGTGGTAGCTGTGGAACGCAGCCTTCAGGCTTAGTCCAGGAGTGTTTAGCAGCTTGTTTCACCAGTACCAATCATTTAGTGTATGTTAAGTGAAAAAGAACCACACAATGTAGTTATAAAAATAGTTTTTTATTATAAACACTCACTAACATATTGGTATATCTCATACCCGGAGATATAATCACAATGCTCACAATACTTCAATAGTAGAACAGGTAAGTAGCACAAATACACAGTGGTCTCCAAGGGGAGACCAAACCATATACTAATAAAGTGGAATGCGAACAGTGACCAAAGTCGAGTCTTGACGGAGAAGACTTAGAAGTATCAGGGACCCGAGGAACCACCCAAAGTAAGTACCCAGGAACCCCACGGAGGCCGTGTGCAGAGTGGAAACCCAGCTGCGTACTCAATGCAAGTCAATGAGGAAGTCTTTGTTGCAGTTTTCAAGAAGAAGGACCGTTCCCAGAGGACCCTGAAGAAACCCTGTGGAAGATAGAAGGTTGGAGAGTCACCCCACCCGTGGATGCCCCAGGAACCAGGATACCTACTCCAGGGAAGCCGGGTATATAGGTGCCGTAGACCACAATGGAGGACTACAGTGAAGATGACGCTGGCGAAGAAGGTGAAAGAGTGTGGTGGGATCCAAGTGTGGATTCTTGAAGAGGAGTACTTGCAAGCAGAGTGGACAGAGTCTATGCCACTCAGGAGTGACCTGGAGGCACAGAAGACCAATGACCACCGATGACAGAAGATGCAGGAGAGTTGACGGTGACCTTTTTGCTGCAGCTGTGGGGACGAGGCAACGCTGTGGAAGACCAGGAGCCATTCATGAGGTGACCCATATCGGAAGTCGTGAACCAGGGGGACGTGTCCAGCGGGAGCACCAACAAGCCTTGGCAGCAGCATATATTGAGAATGCCTCCCCCCTGGCGTTCTGTTAAGTGGAGCTGTAGTATGAAGTATCTTAATTTTTACCACTTCCATACGCCCTTCCTAGTTCTATGCCACCACCTCTATATTTACAAACGCCCATATGCAAGACACCTGTGTATGGGGGAGGAGGGTTCCTTCACAGAATACTCCAATGCACAACTCTATCTGCAAATGTCCTACTTTATCGTAAGCCTGGATATGGAGGTGGCAACACACTCATCCAACTCCCACGCCTACTCTGTTCAGTCTCTAGGTCTTGAACCACCTCATTTTGACCCATCACCAATTTTTGCAACACAATCCAGCCCCTCATGTCTTCAATCATGTTCTTCTACGACGAAGACATTTTTGATTTTATCCTCCAGTCAAATTTTTACAGCCCCATCACCATTGCTCATCGACAGTATTTCCCTCTTGACAACGGGGACTCAGTAACATTTGCTGTCAAGCTTTTAGTAAAGAGTTTGGGGTGAATATTTTTCTTTTTTCTCTCACCACGACGACTCCTCCCAGGCAGGCCTTTTAAATCACAATCCCTTAGGTTTCCTCAACAATTATTTGCCTTCATCATCTGGGGTAGTGCTTAATTTGAGCCATTAGATCCGGGGCTCGGCACAGGCACTAAATTGGTTTCAGGTGAATGGCACCAGCACCTATTTGGCAACACTGCACTTAGCACAGTCTTCCACCTGTTAGTGTCGCTCTTCTACTTTAGAGATGAGCAGAGGAGCGGTTGTTTAAGAATACAATATGCATTAAAAGTTACTAATACCTGCGTCCCCAGCCATTCCTTCAGCTTTGGAGATCTGGAATAATCTGAACTGTCGTGCTTGAGGCAAGAGATGGTTAGTAATTGATTTGGTCCCATCGTTGGCAGCGATGAGAGGGGCAATTAGCCACGGCCCATGCAGGTAAGATCGGTGGGGCCGGGATGGGTGGGATTTCGACGGACAATGATGAGGGACAATTAAATAAATAATGATTTTTCCCTTGTGGTCGGCTGTCGTGCTATCACTCTTCAGCACCGCCCTATACATGCTTAAAGGCCTGTCATTGAGAACTTCGTCCAAGATGAGTCCCATGAGTGTTACAGGCCCCAACTACTTGAATTGCATCTCAACAGTTTTCAATATATTCTGTAAGGCTCCAGCAAGGTGAGCTTCCTCTCATCTGTTTTCAGTCACTTCTGTAGGTTTTCTCTTAGCATTGCCCTAGATTTCCTAAATTCAAGGTGAGCCTAGTTCATTGTCTAATAACTTCCATATACGTTTTTACATTGTATCTCTCCCGGAATCTAATTCTACAATACCACAAGACTGCCTTCTGAAAATCTTTATTTGAGAACTTCACACTTCGTATAGCCAGAGGTCAAACAAGAATGTCCTACACAAAAAAGGGCCCGATTCGCAAAGGACCTCCACACTCGTGGCAAAGACAACGCAGTTGTGGTGAGGGCCACGCACTTGTGGTAGAGGCCCTGCACTCATGGTAGGGGGCCCACGCTTGTGGCAGAGGACCCTGCACTCATGCTAGGGTGCCTGCACTTGCGGCAGAGCCCCTGCACTTATGGTAGGGGGCCCGCACCTGTGGCAGAGGCCCTGCACTCATGGTGGAAGGCCCGCACTCATGGCATTGGCTCTGCACTCATGGTAGTGGGCCCATACTCCGGCGGACACCTTGTAGTTGTGGTGGAGACCCAGCAGTCGTGGCAGAGGGCCCGCACTCGTGGCAGAGAGCCTGCAGGGTCCCGCACTCATGGCAGAGACCCGGCACTTGTGGCGTGGGGCCAGCACTTGTAGCAGAGACCTTGCACCCATGGGAAGGGGCCTGCACCTGTGGCAGAGACCCTGCACTCATGGTAGTGGGCCCATACTCGGGGGTAGACCTTGTAGTCGCGGAAGATGGCCCGCACTCGTGACACAGAGCCTGCGGTGTCCCGCACTCATGGCAGAGACCCGGCACTTGTAGCGGGGGGCCAGCACTTGTGGTGGGACCTCTGCATTGCAGTTTCACATTCTGGAGGTCTCACCACGAATGCGGGACCTCCGCCACGAGTGCGGAGGCCCTTGATGAATCTGGCCTAATGTCAGGTACTTTCTAGGTTACAGAAAACATGTCCATGAAGCAGTATCAGATCGCAAGGTCCCCAGCCTCCTTTGAATGTAGGGCCTCGGGAGGAATGGCAGTGTAAATTGTTGTTGCTGCCACGTCATTTGACGGGCACTTTTGAAAGTAAGGATATACAGGAGCGAGCACTGGCAGCACCAGCACAGCAAAGCATACAACTGAAAAGCCATAAAAGAAGGGAGACGTCAACTCCTGCATACGTAGAAGATATCTGTTGCAGAAAACTCACTGTGAATAACACTGATCTGCTTTGGATGGTTGGGCGTTGTTAATAGCCGTCAAAATGTAGATTAAGTATAGATTCTGCAGCAAAGAAAATCAGCAGTTGTATTCCACAACAGTTAAATCCCTAAACAGAACAAATATTGTATTTTGCATAGTTAGCAAAGAAACAAGACTGATTCAATTTGGCCTCTATATCAGCAGTACTATTTCTGCCCTAGTACTGGTTGTGGTACTGGAAAATCAATGATCAGTATTTCCTTTTTGTCTCCAGTTTGTGATCAGTAGCAGCCCCTGCTACAGTATTCATGGTCGAACCTTGTAAGGCTGTGCTAGGGGCTGTTTTACTAGTAAACATAGCATTATTTACTAAAAGCTTAGTGTACAAATGTTGTGACAAACTCTCTAAGAAACATTATCCAGTATTGGGGTATCTTTCATAGATTCACATGCCTTAATCAGTCCCCGTTGTCGATGCGGGAGTCCCACGGTAAATAAAAAAGTAGTGCCAAAGGTAGATAACAGTAGCAGGCCCAAAAGAAAAAGGCCCGAGGCCTAGATCTTAGTAGCCTATCTACATCATTATGCTAAAAGAACCAATATTTGGTCCCAACCAATCAGCCATCAGCACCCACTAGAACACTCACTGCAGAGCCAGTTCAACTCAGATTTTCACCGCACGTCTTGTGGAAGGGAGTCTCCCTGAGGGCCACTCAGTTTTCTTCAAGATGTCTGACAAGAAGACCTTGTTCAAGCCCTGCAGAACCTGCAACAAGAAAAGAGTCCATGTTGATGATCAACATAAGGACTGTATCTACTGCTTCTACCCCAAACATGAGGCAAAAGATTGTAAAATCTGCTGCACCTTCCCGTCTAAAACTCTTAGGGATAGGGAGGCAAGAGTCCTGTTGTGGCTTAAATCCTCTTCGGCTGAAGAGTATAATAAAGCCTCAACTTCCAGCAAGAGAGCCAGATCACAGGACAGTTCTTCTAGTGAGGGGAGAAAACACCTAAAATCCTCCCACTCTACTTCTGGCCCTTCTCTGAGGTCTCCTTCTACAACCCTGGGCCTTCAAAGTCTCCACAGACTTCTGCTCTCAAGGACTCTCAGAAACAATCTTCTAAAACAGTGAGTAAAAGCCTCTCAAAATCTCTGGCTTTCCCTCTTTTGTTGACAGTTTCTGTCACTTCTTCTGTTCCTTCGTCAACGGAGACTATCTCTACTTCGTCAATCACATCTCCTATACTGTCGACGAGGATTACTATGAGTTCTATGAAGACCGTTGACGAAGAATCGTCGCTGAAAGCCTCATCGACGAAGTCATCATCGAAGCATACGTCGACGAAAGCTCCGTCGACGAAGCCTACATCATCGACGAGGGACGTATCGTCGACGAAGATACAGGTACCTATTACGCCGTCGACGACTGTCCCGTCGACGAAGACCTCTAGCCCGTCGACGATTACTCCATCGACGTCGGGCCCGTCGGCGATGATTCCGTCGACGTCGAGCCCGTCGATGGCGAGCCCGTCGACGACGATTTCATCGACAACTATAGCAAAGAGCCTGTCGACGACAAGTCCATCGACGGAGATCCCGTCGATGACCATGCCATCTACAGGGGTTTTACCTGCTACAACTAAGGCTTTAGTTGCAGCTCCAACTTACTCAACGTCTGTTCCATCTAGGAGTTTTCAGCTGAAAAATTTCAAAGGCATGAATATTGTAATATTTCACCTCTTACTCTGTCGCATCTTCTGGAAAAAAATGCGCAAGAAGAGGATGATGATTATGAAGACGAGGACAAAGAAGGACCATTTGGAATAGCACATCATCCTTCTGAACTGCATATAAAATGTCAAGACAAGGAAGATGAGGAAAAGGAGTACAGCGAGCAATATTACCAGGAGGACATTGTCGTTCCTCACCATAAGGTGTATCATAGACAAGTTTGTCAGTCTGACACCAGCCATCTACCTCCAAATCTTATCCAGGATTTACAAGCCATGCTTGCAGATTATAGGCAGCGATTTCCACCACCTCCTCCTGTGGCAGTTCCAGATCCTTTACCTCCACCTGAGGCTCCAATCCCGATACCTCCGAGTACCGAGCCTCCTCAGGAACAACAACCTTCGCAACCTCCTCAGGAAGCTGAAAAAGGTGAAGTACAAGAAAACCCTCATGTTGATCCATGGGATTCATATATTATCCCTATGCCTTCACCACCGATTCCCCTACCATCTGATTTGCCACCAGAGGATATAGGGGGATTTCACAACATCATACAGCGGGCTGCTGCCATATTTCAGCTCCCTGTTACCGTGGAGCTCACTGAATGTTTTCTTCATGATTTTAAAGAAGAATCCAGGAAGGTTACAAGGGCCGTCCCTATAATTGATTATATATGGAACGAGGGTGTTAAGATCATGAAAAACCCTGCATCCGTGCCTGCGGTGCTTCCACGGATAGATAAGAAATATCGTGCTCCAGCCAATAGCCCATCTTGCCTAATTGGACACCCTAGACCAGATTCTGTCATCTCCCAGGCTGTCCAACAAAGATCTAAGAACCCGGCAACACCTATTACTACAAGGAGGGACGTCGATTAGATCTCATTGGGAAAACGTTTTTAACTATGGCAGCTGCTTCCATCAGGGCAGCTAACTCCTGGGCCATCATAGGGCATTATGACTGCCAAATGTGGTCAGATATGGCTGGGTTGATTGACCTCATTCCTGAAGATAGAAGGCAGGAGGCACGGAAGATCTTGCTTGAGGGTGAACGTGCTGCATCGGAAACAATAGATTGCGCACTGGACATCGTAAATACAAACTTTAGACAGCTAGCTAGAGCTGCAGTCCTCAGGCGCCAGGGTTGGCTTAAAGCCACCACCTTCAGACCAGAAGTCCAGACAAAGATATTGGACATGGCCTAGGATGGCAAATCGTTGCTTGGCAAGCACATCGATGAGGCCCTCCAAGCAATAAAGACCGATACGGACACAGCAAGATCTTTGGGTTACTTACAATATAAACGTGGAACATTCAGAGGCGCTAAGGGGCGTGGTTATTCCTCTAGAGGAGGTTACCAACAACAGAACAGGCAGTACCAGCCCCAATATAGGCAAAACTATCAATCATCGTATCGCCTAACCAATACGGCTGGTTTCTCTCGCCAGGGGTCGAAAGCGATCCCAGAACCAAGGGCGATACTCTAGCAGAAAGCGGTGATCTCAGCAGGGCGCCATTCACATCTCTTGTGGGCGCGAAACTTTCAACATTTGTGGACAGGTGGAGAGAAATTACCTCCAACCAATGGGTTCTAGACCTGGTGAAAAACTTGCTCCTCAAGAATGCTATAGAGAAGGTCCCAGTACATCAGAGATGGACAGGTTTTTATTCTCGTTTTTTCCGGATCAAAAAGAAATCAGGGGAATGGCGACTGATCCTGGACCTTCGCAACCTGAACAGATTCCTCAAAAAACAAGGATTTTGCATGGTCACCCTCTCAGAGATTCTAGGTTGCCTAAACGAGGGAGATTTTATGGCTTCTCCAGACATGGAAGACGCTTACTTCCACATCCCAATCCATCCCAAAAATCGCAAGTATCTCTCCTTCACTGTGGCTGGCGCCCATTATCAGTTCAAAGTGCTCCTGTTTGGACTAAAATCTGCTCCAAGGATCTTCACAAAGTGCCTAGCTCCTGTGACAGCAGCATTACGATCCTGGGGAATCAAAGTGTTCCTGTACTTGGACGATTGGTTAATCAAAGGTCCTTCGGAGCAAGAGGTCAGGGCTGCCATTGCAACGTGTCTACATCTCTTCAACTCTCTGGGGCTAACCGTGAACAAAATCAAATCCCAGTTACGTCCGATGCAAGTCCTTCCTTTCCTTGGAGCTTGTCTGGACACCGTTCAGTGCAAGGCATTCTTATCTCAAGAAAGACAGCTTTGTCTTCAGAAGCTAGCACTTCAGGTTTCAAAAAGAAAGTCAGTTTTGGTTCGCATGTTCACCTCACTCCTGGAGATGTGCTCTTTAGCCATTAACCTCATCCCCTTGGCACGTCTCAGAATGAGACCTCTAAAGGAGGAACTGCACCTTGAGTGGCAGCAAGCTGTAGGTTCCTTCAGCGACATCATCAAAGTCACACCACGCATGGTAGACGCGATGGTCACAGATAGCAAATTTGGCACAAGGACTCACGTTCATACAAGAGGTTCTGGATTTTGTTCTGACCACAGATGCCTCCATGGAAGGATGGGGAGGCCATCTCCAAGATTTGCAAATACAAGGCAAATGGTCTCAACAGTACAAACAACAGCACATCAACAGCCTAGAACTGCGAGCAATTTTTCCATCCCTGCAAGCTTTCCTTCCAAGGATTTTGGGCTCATCAGTGCTGGTTCGGACAGACAATACCACCAGCATGTTTTATGTCAACAAGCAAGGAGGAACAAGAGCAGCAACTCTGTCAAGAGAGGCTCAAGAGTTGTAGGAATGGGTGACATTACACAACATACCCCTCAAGGTGGAGCATGTCAGAGGCCTCAACAATACCCTAGCGGACACGCTCAGCAGGTCCCTCTCAGACTGTCACGAGTGGGAACTAGAACACATTCAAGTGAGCAGAATATTCCAGACTTGGGGCAAGCCGACGTTGGACTTGTTCGCAACGAAACACAACAAGAAATGCCGATATTATGCCAGCAGATATCCGCAACAGGGGTCAAGGGGGAATGCCCCGTCCCTGCGATGGTCAGGAATTTGTGCCTATGCTTTTCCCCCAATACCTCTAATCCCGAGGGCGTTACACAAGATGAAATCGTAGAGCTGCCGTCTCATCCTGATTGCACCCCGGTGGCCACATCAGTACTGGTTCCAAGAGCTTCTATTACTGTGCCAGGACCAGCCGATCCGTCTTCTTCCAACACCCACAATGCTCTTGAGGAACAAGGGACAAGTGGTTCACCCAGATCCTCAGTCCTTATATTTACACGCATGGCTCCTGATTTCCTAGAATTCAAGGACCTTGACATTCCTCAGGATTGTCGTGACGTCTTAGCTAAATCACGAGCTCAAAGCAGAATTAAGACTTATCGTCCTAAATGGAAAAGATTTTGCTATTGGCGTGAGAATAACAAGGTTCACCCGACAGAAGCCCCTGCGGAACACATTCTTCCCTATCTAATGCATCTAGCGAGATCTGGACTCACTTTTTCATCAGTTAAAGTCCATCTAGCGGCACTATCCAGATTCAGAAAAAGTGCTAGGCGGCCTTCCTTATGTTCATCTTCATTAATTAAACAATACATGAGAGGTCTTTTCCGAGCATTTCCTCCGGTATGACCCCCTCCACCGGAGTGGGAACTCAACACAGTCCTCACACAGTTGATGAAACATCCGTTCTAGCCCATCCACAAGGCCGAGCTCAAATTTCTCACATGGAAGGTCTCTTTACTTCTAGCTCTAACATCTGCCAGAAGGGTGAGTGAAATTCAAACTTTCACAATAAAGGAACCATTTTTACATTTCTCTCAGGATTATGTGACCCTACGGACTAATCCTACATTTATACCTAAAGTGCCGTCACAGTTTCACCTCAATGAGCCGGTTAAGTTAGAGACTTTCTTTCCAAATCCATCTACACCAGCAGAAAGAGCATTACATTCTCTTGACATCAAAATATGTTTAAAATTCTATTTACAAAGAACAAACACCTTTAGAAAATCTGACCAATTGTTTGTGGCCTACGGGCAAGCTACCCTGGGAACTGCAGTCACAAAGGCCACGATTGCCAGATGGATAGCGTCTACAATACATTTCTGTCATGACAAGGCAAGCAGGCAATTGTGAAGGAAGGTCAAGGCCCACTCCACAAGAACTGTGGCAGCGTCAACAGCGTTGTTTGCTGGCGTGACTCTAGAAAATATCTGTCGTGCTGCGACATGGAAAAATGTCCACACTTTCACCAGACATTACTGTCTTCATTCTACATGTCAAGAGGATTCAGCAGTTGGACAGGCTGTCCTGCGCCACCTTTTTCTGTGACACCACTTTCAGGTATCCTTCGGTTTTTTAATTATTTTCTATGCTTCTCTTAGCTCATATGTATATATAATATGTGCTTAAGGCTTACATGTTCATGTATTGACATGACTATGCATGTCTCTTTATTTCTGGAAAATTATGTTTTAACTTAGAAGGTTTGTTTTTTCATGGCTCTATTAAGAGATGATGGATGCAACTGGGAGTTTATCAGCACAAGTCTCCCACCATCCGCAACCGACTGTATACGTTGTATATTGCTTGCTACTCTGATTCAGGCATGTGAATCCATGAAAGATACCCCAACACTGGATAAGAAAGCAAGTTACTTACCTGTAACTACAGTTATCCAGTATTGGAATCTTTCATAGATTCACATGCACCAACCCTCCTCTCCGGAGAGTCAGTTCTCTATGTCTGGGATACTTATTTCCCACTTGTGCTAACGAAAATCTGAGGAGAACTGGCTCTGCAGAGAGTGTTCTAGAGGGTGCTGATGGCTGATTGGTTGGGACCAAAGTTTGGTTCTTTTAGCATAATGATGTAGATAGGCTACTAAGATCTATGCCTCAGGCCTTTTTCTTTTGGGCCTACTGTTAGTTCGACCCATCCAACTTCGCCCGATACTGCAGAGGCGATGAAAAACCATATCCCCTGCCCGGACTCTGGACGAGTGCACCGCAAATGTGAACAGGGCACTAGCAACCAGAGCGCAGGAAGAGGGAGGGGAAAAAATAGGGAAAGATAAGTGCACTGGACTTAAAAGATCCCGTCAGCTGGAGGTGTTTACCTGAAGCGGGAAACAAAAGAAAGAACACAAGGTTCACTTAATTAGAATTCTGCTGGTACAAGCTTTTCTAATAGTTCGTTCTGTGACCATGTACAACATACACACCCTTATACACATGCTCCTCTAACCAAGAGATAAGATCCTCGTAGCTGTGTGTCTATAACCGCTGCTTACCCAACAGTAGCATCAAACGGCAAGTCAGGAAATGCAGCATCCGCAAAAAGCGGAAAAAACATCCACGTAAATGCTGATCCGGGATCCCAATTCAGGCACTTCCAAGGGGAAAAAGTCTTTTGACATAAAAAACCCCTTCGCACAGTAATTGAGGTTGAAATGGATAACCCACCAAATGTCCAGAAATAACAAAACCCCCCACCTACTCTGTCTAACTAAATAAAGTAAAACAGGTCTCCAAAACGACGTCCGTGATATGGCCCGAACAGGGCACAACGAGAGTGAGCGGCTGCAAACAATCCCAGAAGACGCCGCTCACGGACCAACACGCAGCCGCGTACTGGTCCGACTCCCAATGAAAGCCTTCAGCGGGACTCCAAGGTCCGTAAAAATACAGTGTTTGTCCAGGGAGGGAAAATCCAAGGGAAGTAAAAACGGCACCCACAACAGATGCCCGAAAGGGAATCAGGGAAAAGAACGAACTGCCAAGGGGAGGCAGGGACGAACCAGCATCCGCTGATTCACGTAGCACAAGACACAGAATTCCTCGTGACCAACAGGAAACAACAAGGGTCCAATCCGAAGCCAGGTCCAGTAACAAGAAAACAAAACCAAGCAGCGAGTCACAGGTAGGAAGCCCTTATGAAGTGGAACGCCACTCCCACTACCCATCAGGTGATTAGCTTGCACGTGGCCACAGAAAGAAGATTACCTGTGTGATCGAATCCTAACACCTACTACTGTTATCTACCTTTGGCACTACTTTTTTATTTACCGTGGGACTCCCGCCTCGGCGACGGGGAATTATTCAGGCATGTGAATCTATGAAAGATACCAATACAGGTAAGTAACTTGTTTTCTTCTAGTGAGGCGAATTTTAACGAGTTGGCGGCTTTGCCCAAGCCTGGTTTTTTGAAGTTGCTGAATGTAAGGAGGCATAAGATTTGCCATTTGCAATGAGTGTTTGGACAGCCAGAGTGTGCGCTACAAAGGGCTATGGACCGTGCTGGCTTACCCATCACCCAGTGCATTCAGTTGCCCATCTAAGTCTCTCATTAATGCAAGACTTTCATTGCTCTTGAAGGCCTTTGAACTGTCTTCTTGAACCTTTTAGAAAGCATCATATCCACTGAACTGTCACGTTCACACAGTGCACTGATGTATGTCATTGACTTCCTTTTCATACCAAGGCCAATCGCATTCTACACATGTGGCACCCAGTGGCGTAAATTTAAATTCATTCAACTGTGGGTAAAGTGGGAGGCATCAGACTTCCATTGGACTAAGACTAAAAGTCTAACTTTTGGAATGTAAAGGCTAGGATGCATTGTCTAATATTGATGGTCATCTTGCTGGAGTAGCTGAGGGTGAGTGTTGAAGAGTGAGGGGTAATGTAGAGTGAAGTGCAGGTCCCAGTAGTAATGATGCATGATAAGGTGCCAGAGTTAAGGAACAATGGGACATATTATCAACGGCCAGCGATAATTATCGCTGGCCGTGCTTAGCGATAATTTTATTATCGCAGGCTATCTCTGAAATGTATCGCCCTGGTAGCGCGTTATTAACAACGCGTTTCTCCAGGGCAATAACATTTCCAGAGATAACGAGGTTATCGCTGTTTTGCAGGGAACATCACTGGTTTTCCAGCAATGTTCCCTGCAAAACGGCGGTAACCTTGCTGATACGATCCACCGGGTCGTATCAGCATAATCCACCCCAATGTTGGGGATTGGTAAGTCTGCATTTTAGCAGATGTTAGTTTTTGGAGAAAACAGCGGTTTTCTCCAAAAACTAACATGCTAAAATGCTGGGGCAGCCTTGTAAATATCACAATGTGAACATCAGCGATATTTGCATGGTTGTCCATCCGGGGTATGCCCAGTGACGCCCACTTTGCATCTCATTAGAGATGCAAAGGGAGGCGTTGGGAAAAAGGATGCTAACATTCGATTATGCATGTTAGCACCCTCTTATAAATAGGGTGATAGTTTTATCTCCGCTTTTTTCGCTTTTTAAGCCAAAAAAGCGGAGATAAAGCCCTTGTAAATATGCCCCGACATTCTTTTGTAGCAGTGCGCTCGTTGCTTTACTCATGCAGGAGTTTAGCTGCAGGTGCTTCATGTAATGATACAGGTGCATATGCAGAGCAGTCTGGGGTCCGGTACAGAGATATTAGGGTATGTATTACTTTCCCCTCGTTATTTCCTCCGGAAGATTATGCCTACTTGCAGCAGTAGCTGAGGGTGAGTGTTGAAGAGTGAGGGGTAATGTAGAGTGAAGTGCAGGTCCAAGTAGTAATGATGCATGACAGGGTGCCAGAGTTAAGGAACAATGGGACATATTATCAACGGCCAGCGATATTTATCGCTGGCCGTGCTTAGCGATAATTTTATTATCGCAGGCTATCTCTGGAATGTATCGCCCTGGTAGCGCGTTATTAACAACGCGTTTCTCCAGGGCAATAACATTTCCAGAGATAACGAGGTTATCGCTGTTTTGCAGGGAACATCACTGGTTTTCCAGCAATGTTCCCTGCAAAACGGCGGTAACCTTGCTGATACGATCCACCGTGTCGTATCAGCATAATCCACCCCAATGTTGGGGATTGGTAAGTCTGCATTTTAGCAGATGTTAGTTTTTGGAGAAAACAGCGGGTTTCTCCAAAAACTAGCATGCTAAAATGCTGGGGCAGCCTTGTAAATATCACGATGTGAACATCAGCGATATTTGCATGGTTGTCCATCCGGGGTACGCCCAGGGACGCCCACTTTGCATCTCATTAGAGATGCAAAGGGAGGCGTTGGGAAAAAGGATGCTAACATGCGATTATGCATGTTAGCACCCTCTTATAAATAGGGTGATAGTTTTATCTCCGCTTTTTAAGCCAAAAAAGCAGAGATAAAGCCCTTGTAAATATGCCCCGACATTCTTTCGTAGCAGTGCGCTCGTTGCTTTACTCATGCAGGAGTTTAGCTGCAGGTGCTTCATGTAATGATACAGGTGCATATGCAGAGCAGTCTGGGGTCCGGTACAGAGATATTAGGGTATGTATTACTTTCCCCTCGTTATTTCCTCCGTTAGATTATGCCTACTTGCAGCAGGTGAAATATCGAGGGGGAAAACACTGGGTCCTCAATACATTTGCAAACCCTATAATTCCAAGTGGAGTGCTAAGGGGTTTCACAAACCCATTGAAATGAAAGGCTCACTTCTACTGGGGAACAATACGAGTTTTCTTATGAAGATTTTGCTAAATCTTGATAATTCTTGGAGAGGCGTGGTTTGTGCACAAGAGAGCTGGCCGCCTGAAGTCGCTGCTCTTCGCGATCATGTGCTCTGCAGACATTGAATGCAGTCAGATGCTCACGTTTGGACTGCCAAGAAGTAATTCTGGATCTGATGACATCACAGCACCAGATGTGACAATTTGCCGTCTCCTAGAGACGTATTTATCCTCTCCGAACCCAACGCAGCAAAACAAGGTCAGGCAACCAGTATGGCCGCCATCATCTGCACAAAGCTTTTCTCAGGCTTTTCTTGATTGTAGAAACCTGTGGCTCAAAGGATAAACTTACATACAATTGAATAAAATTCTCTTTGTGGATCCCTAGAACTATTGGGTGATCTTTTAAGATGGAAGCACACAGAAAGTAGAACAAAATGGCCACCGCTTTGAGGTACCTCAGACACTATGTCGGATTCCAGCGCTTTTAACTTGTATAGAGTTTTATCTGACACAAATTTTGCTTTGCCCTTATTAATGTATACTGTTTCTGATTTTGTGCTCCAGTCTACAGCTGCACGAACCACTGATTGAAGCATCTGTCTATTATGTTTCACAGTTATCATACTCTGCTTGGGCTGTATACATAGGAGGATCTGACCTGCCTTTCGTGAGCCAGAGACTTTTATGCATTTCGGTTGGGCATGCACAGGCTGTCCTCTGCACATCTAACATGAAACCAGACCCTCCGTACTGTCTCCTGAGGGCTCCTGTCTGAACATGAATTCTTCATGTTTTACTACATATTTGACCTTGACGTGTGGTTGTGCAGTGACAGACTTAGGTATAGTAGACGCCTTTGCCCTTACTGATTGCATTGTAGCAGAATCATTTCTTGCAGAATGGTGAAGGGCAGAGATAAGGAAATTAAAGAGTCCAAGGACGTGAAAGCGGGACAAAAGAGACCCAAGCCTACTTTTCTGCTACCATATTCACCACCAAATACTAAATCGGCTCAATCACTAGCAAAGAGCTTATACTACAGAGGCTATCTTCCCAGCATGTTCTGGCCAAAAGCAAAAAAAAAAATGCAGAACTTATAGAAGTGAATATCCAGAGATTAAGGAAATACTTTAAAGACTTAGCCGGAAGGAGCACTGCAGTGGAATCCCGCATCAGCTGCCTTGGAGACTAAAGATTAAAATCATAAAAACTTTCCAAATCTCTCAGCTCAAAAAATTGCTTTCCTCTGTTTGGATGTCACAGACTTGGAAAATCGGAATCACAGAAGCAATCTAAGAATATTTGGTCTTCTGGAAGGAGTGGCGAATGCTGCAAACTCTTTTGCAGATTTCCTCGAATCTTGGATGCTTCATACACTAAACATATTGTTCAGTAAACACTTTGAAATCGAGAGAGCACACAGAGTCCCTTCAGGTAAAGCTTCCACAGATTCACTTAAATCCACGAAACACCCAAGAGACATAATCTTCAGACATCCGAGATATAAACATACTGTAGGAATTCTTCAGTACTTGAGAAAACACCCATCCTTCAGGCTTCTTGGTGCCAGGGGTTCTCCACAAGCAGACAGCTCACCAATAGCAAGCAGAATTGTGTGATAGAGATGCAGTAGCTAAATGAAACTTGAGGGGGCCTCCCTGCAAAGTATGTGGAGGGCCCCCCCTCCAGACTCACTCAGGAACTCTCATGCCAGGGTACTTTTCTGAGGGGGGTGGGGCCTGGAGCTCGTCCCCCCAGCACTGAGGGTGTTGCAGGGGGCTTTGTTACGCCATTGTAGAGATGGTTATTTTCTTCTCATGCTCAAGTAGACCGACTCAGTCAGGGGAGGCTGCTTGTGGAAATGAACACGTTTCTGCTTCTTGGTCTAAGGAGTTAGGAATGTTTCTACAGTATCAGCCACTACTCAGAGTTTGAGCACACCCTGGCCCAAAGGCTTCATGGCAGGATTGGGAAACATCCTTTACAACGAAACTTTTACAACGCAGGGCTATTACAACGCAGGTTTTACAACGAAAACCATTACAATTCATTGCGCTGGGGGGAGCTCTAGGATAGGGAATAGATTTAATTTACTATCCAACACCTTCCCTACTATCCACGGGGACTGGAGTTGGAATAGTAAATTAAACTATTCACTATCCAGCACCCCAAAGCGCTATGCGTTGTAACAGCATGCGTTGTAAAAACTGCATTGTAACAGCATGCGTGGTAAAAGCATGCATCCGGCAGGATTATAGCCTTCTCCTGAACTGGCCAAAGCTCTTATAGTAGGATACACCAAGTTCCAAATTCCCCAGGGTTTAATTAGTGCTTTCAAAGTAACGTAATTTAGTTCTTTCTACTTCCAAGATGACTTATATGTTCATATGATGTTAAGACCTTTGGGTCCTATTTACAAGAAATTGGCATATTGCCGCTCTGCATGGCTTTTTGCTGCGCTGCCATACGCCAATTCGAAAGGGCAGGAATGCACAGTATTTACAAGAAACTGTGCATTCCTGTCCTTTCTGCCTGTGCCGGTGCACATGTTTCAGCCGTGTGCCAACACAGGCACCCTGCACCATGGTGCAAGGGGTCTGATTTGTTGGCAGGATTGTTTTTGTGAAGGAAGGGGCACCTTCCTGCACAAACGTAATCCCAAGGGGTGTTTTCCTATTTCTATGTGTGCTTCAGAATTCAGCACACATCAAAAGAGGATATAAAAACGAGGAGAAATGTAAACATTTCTCCTCATTATTCCTGCTCTGCGGAGACGCACGTTTTTTACGCATTCACAGATTATAAATCTAGGAATGTGTCAAAAACCCATGGACTTGGCTGTTGAACACCCACCACAACGCCCATGGTATACCTCTTTGGCTTAGAGTAAGGCAAGGCAGCAACTTGTGCTGTTTTGCCTACGAGGTCATATCTACGAGGCCAAGAAAAGCCACGCAAAGTGATGCTCAGTGGCACAAATGTGCAACAATGGGCTTGTAAATAAGCCCCTTAGTTCCCTTGCTCTGCTACTTCAGAGGTAGAGCTGGCTGTTAGCGAGAGGCAGAGAAGGGTCGACCCACTGATTGCTCTATATAAAGGCGACCATCACTAGTTGGGTACAGCAGTTCGGCCATATGGGTTCTGGTCAGGTTAAGTAGCACTTAGATACTTGTCCCAAGTGTGGAGAACACCACGCTGATTTTGCCCACATGACTTAGAATTGTGTAAAGATAGGGTGCTATTGGAGGGCCATCTTCACACTCTTATCTAGTATGATACTGCTAACGCGGGATTTCTGGTCTATTGCTGTTAATCCAGATCCCAATTCAGGTCGACTAAATCGTTGGTACCTGTCATTGAGTAAAAGGCAATCTACTACTGGGTTAATCAAGAAAGAACTTACGCCACTCTAAAGAACCACTTACCACTGGAAAAGGTTTAAAAGTTTATTATAAAGCCAAAGCTATCTGGAGATACAAGCACCTCAGAATGAGGTTCAAAAGATATACAGGAATCAATACAAACAAGAATTCTCTATATGCTCTTAGTCGGCAGAAAGATATCACTAAAACAAATTCAAAAAGCATTAAAGTTGCCAACATGGACACAAGCTGTAGCTTGTGCGTCATTTACAGAAAGGAAAAGTTCAGGTTAGACTGTCCCTACACTAGACTAAGTGACATCCCTACTTAACAAGATCTTTTCCTAAAAAGGTGTCAGCCGTGGTGACTTCCAAAGAAGATCACACACTTCCCTTAGTCTTTGTCTCAAAGTTGAAGTCTTGCAGTTCCCTATCTGCCTACCCATCCGCTCTCTTAGGTTCCTCAGATCATCTGCTCTCCTCGCCCCGGGGTGCTGTCCCTAATACAAAATCACATTTCCAATAGGAACGCCCCTGGAGATGCCTCTCACGTGGTGTAGATTCTGGCGGCAAATTCCATGCTGGTACTCCTCGGGACCCTTCGTTAAAGTTGACCTTGCTTCCCAGGCTTCTCTCCGGCAAGACGGTACCCCCTAGAAATTCCTGAAGACTCCTACAGGCCTGTGCCAGGCGTCTCTGAACAAAAGTCTATTCATCATTTTCTGATTAAGCCCCCTCGCACCTGCAAAAGACACTTTTTCTCTGTGGGCCCCAAATTCCGGCCTCCACCATATCTTAGGGTCGTAAAACATTTGAACAGGCTTTACATTCGTGCTCTGTGCGACCTCTCCTTAACGAGCACATGCAGATCAAAGAAGCAACTTTATCTATTCAGGCCTGCTAAAATTACATGAAACGGGCCTCTGCACTATGCACATTTAATTTTCTTTGTTTTAACAGTATTCTAACTAACACACATTACTATAATGTAACACATCTATTTAAAACATTTCAATTCTATGATTAATAATACTTTGCAGTAAAATGACATTAGAATCCAAGTTACTTAAAAGTGTAGCAGCATCTTTCGTATCTTGTGAAATGCCATGTGGCCTACACATTTCCATGGTTTGCAGAATTACATTTCTTTTTCACACAGCCCCATAACGTGAGACTCCAACATCATTCTAACATTTCTACAAATCTCTACATTAGTTTTCCACACTGATATATGTATCCCTACTCTAATTAAACACTCATGAATATATTTTCACTCTATAAGTTTGACACTCTTGTATGTTCTATACTAAACTAATATAACGTGCTTGTAAATATGGTGCACTTCTACATTTTTCAGATTTGTGCTCTCTCAATCCCCCTTTGATGACTTACAGTAGTCATCATCATCACAACACCCTCTCTAAAGTATAGAGTATCAAACTGAAGTCGTTGCAACCTTCCCTCGTTTCATCTCCTCTAGAGCCCTCAGACTCCTGTACTGATTCTCCTGCATCGCAGCTAATCTCCTTCCCTGCCCTCGCATGGATCTCTGCAACCTATTTGCTCTATACCATTTGTACAGCTTCACCAACCCCCACAAAGCGATTACACAAATCACTATTATGATGATAGGTTTCAATATGTACCAAATGATATTCTTTCCCAGGTTGGCAAACCAACCTCCAACTTTACCCATTCCTTGACCTACTTTTTCCCATACTGTTACCTTCGTCAAATCCTCTATTTCATTGTGTATTTCAGTAATGTTTCGAATGTACTTTTCTAGAGGTTTTGAATTGTCTGGAATGTAAGTGCAACACTCCTGGACCTTCAAAGCCTTACAGACTCCGCCCTCTTTGGCTAACAGAACGTCTAGAGCAAGTCGGTTCTGAAGAACCATTGCCCTTATCGATTGCATCTCTCCCTCCACCAGCATTAAAGATCTAGCAGTACTGGCGGATAGTCTATCTACAACTGTTGCCAATCTTCTTATCTTAACATCATTTAGTGCTATCCCTAATATAGGAAACATAGCACCAAATACATCTCCAACTACCTCCTCAGCGCTTACATCCCTTCTTCTTCTAGTTTGTTTTCCTCTGTTTTTGGTTTCTAAGTCCTCAGCATGGTATATTTTGGGGAAGATAATTGCTAAGTAACATGATCCATACCAATTATCTGGTAGTTTCACGTATGCATTTCTTCCACAAACAAAATACACATTCGGGATCACCTGCATTTCCTTTAGGAAATCTTTGGAGTAATACTCCAATTGGAAAGCATGTTCACAACTGACTTCTCCCACAAACACATTCTCATAATATGTCTGACTTCTGTGTATACACAGCTTTCCCCTTTTCTCTCGGTCTAAAGCTATTGGACCATTGCTACCTTTTCTTTGGTGTTCTCTTTCTTCCTGGGTCCAATCTGTTTTCCATTGTCCTGAAGCTTTCAGGATCTTTTGTCTTCTATATCGATCATCCACCTGCCCTATAAACTTTTTCTCAATTTCGGACACTTTACAAGTCAAATTATTTCTTCGGGCATGTGAAGTATCTAATGTCCTCCATGGAAGGAAACATTTCTGTAACCTGTCCTCACTCTTGTAATAATCCCATTTATTGAGGTGTTTATAATTTGGCACCTCTGGCAATATCGAGTCAAAGTTCGAGAAGTAATACTCAAACCCCTCACGTTCATAAAATATGCTCAGCAACAAACTACATGAAATTCCATAGGTCAATGGAAGATGATGATACCTGATGCCTTCATCTACAGAGGCTGGCAACTGCATGCAGACATAGCAGTTCTTCGCCTCCATGACATCAATGTATTCATAAAGCAATTTGGCATAAGCATTTGTTTTAAAATTCCCCTGCGATTCATCTGCATGTAATATTTTTATTTCAGCATCTAACAAAGCTTTCTCCTTCGCTGTGTTTTCCCCCTGTTTGCCAGCCGTAGGAGGCTTCTGTGTTGATGCACTTTTTGCTTCCTTTTCTGCTTTCACATCATTTTCATGTCCCACTACATATGATACAGTAACAACTAAAACTATAAGAGAAATCACTACCACTAAAAGTGTGCCTACTATGCATTTTGCCCTGCGGTTCGGGTTGCCAGCCTCCATGATCTCAAGACAGTGTAGCTCTGGTTCTCTTTCACAGTACAAAGTCTCTTTTCTTTGCTTCTCCAATCTTTCGAACCACACCTGGAAGCTGAAAATCCCCTCCGCCAGAACAGTCTCTGAGTTCTGTAGCAATAGACAACCTTAGTCCTTCTCCATCCTCTAACTTGAAATCCATAATTTCGTCGTCTTCTTCTTGATGCTAGGTTATCTCTCAATCTGTATTTACAAAGTTCTTTGCAAAGTCTTTAGTAATCCGAAATTATGCGTGTTCCAAGAACTCCCACCACTTGCTCGAATATTTCCAAACAAAGAAGGATTCCCTCAAGTATTGGACACCTGGAACAGCAACACGGAAATTCAACTGTCTCTAGGATCAATTTTCTTATTCCGCTCAGAAGAGGAGGATAAACGATGTTGAGTGTCAGCAGCCCTTCGACCTTCACTCCTGGTATCAGCAACTCTACTTCCACTGTTATGATGGGGTCAGTTCTGGTCAGGATCACTTTCCTCAGCCTCCCAGTTCTGCGTCCCTCGGACATCGGTAGCGAGGTAGGTCCACTCAGGAGTAGCGTATCTTCTGCAAGGCACCCGCACCCTCCTTGATCTCCTCGGACCTTCCTGTTCTTGTCCTTGTGCACTTTCTTCTGGATCTGAGTCTTCGGATATAGGAGCAAGAGTTTCCTCTCGAGCTGGCTTCAAGCTTGGCCTCCTTTTTCTTTCAGGCCAGGTAGCTGCTCCACGCCTTGTTCTCCTATTTCTTGTCCGTTCACTCAGTTCTGGATCACTCTGAACTTGTTCTGTGTCTGAGTTGTTTTCACAGCAGCTTTCTCCTTCAGTGGCAACGTCAGTTTCACTGCCGTTTTGTCTTTCTTCTTCTTCTGGATCTGTGACACTCCCAACTTCTTCAGACACCCCCACAGCTTGACTGATCCCCTCCTGTGATTCTTCTTCCACAACTGGATTTTTGTCTGTGAGAGGAGCTGTTTCTTCCAGGGGTGCTGGAACTCTTCGAGTATGGGAAGCGTGGATCCAATTTGGCAGTCCTCCGCACTTCACGGCAGTGTTCGTCGTTAAGATGATCTGGTAGGGTCCTTTCCAGCGCACGTCTAAGCAGTTCTTCCGGACGTGCTTCTTCACCACTATCCAGTCACCTGGACACAGGTCGTGGCATTGATTTCTTGAAGATGGAACTTCTGCGGCCTGTACCTGAAGAGACACAGAATGAATGGCGTCAGACAACCCCTTGCAATAATCCAGGATCAGGTCATCTGTAATGTTCAGTAATGCAGTTGTTGGGACAGTTGGAAGTCTCATTGCCCTCCCCATCAACACCTCGTGTGGAGAGAGACCTGTCCTCCTGTCGGGTGTGCTACGCATGCTCATAAGGACCAAAGGAAGAGCATCAGGCCAACTTAAGGAAGTTGATGAACAAACTTTAGCAATTCGACATTTCAGCGTCCCATTTATCTGCTCCACGATACCTGAAGCTTCTGGTCGATAGCTACAATGCAATTTCTGATCAATGTTCAATGCAGAGCAAAGCATCTTCACAACTTCGCTGTTAAAATGTGTTCCTCTGTCCGATTCCAAAGAGGCAGGCACCCCGAAGCGCAGTATCAACTCTCTAAGCAACAACTTTGCTACTGTGAGTGTATCGCACCTGCGTGTAGGGTATGCTTCAACCCATCTGGAAAATATGCATACTACCACCAGAACATACCTAAGGCGGTTGACTTTTGGCATTTCAATAAAATCCAATTGCATTCTGTTGAAGGGCCCCCCAGACCTCCCAATGTGACTCAGTGTAACTGGTGTTCTTTTCCCTATATTCAACTGCTGGCAAGTAACGCATCGCTTACACACTGCTTCTGCTGCAATCCTAAATTTTGGGCAATACCAAGTCTGCCTGAACACCCTCAACATGGCATCTCTTCCCAAATGCACTGGACCATGTATCTGTCGTGCCATTGGACTCGCTAACTCCTCGGGTAACAATGCCCTTCCATCTGCTGAAACCCAAAAGTCCATTTCACTTCTCACACACCCTGCTGTTTCCCATGCCTGCTTCTCAGATTCGGGTGCATTGTCTTGCATTTGTTTCAAATGTTCCCAAGTATCAACAGTTTCTAACATCATGCTTAGTTCTGTCCTTTCCTGAGCCCCACCTACTTCCACCTCCGTGAAAGAATAACCATGCTCAGCACAATAGCGGGCAACTTCATCTGCATATCTATTTCCTTGTGACACAAAATCTGTATTTTTCGTATGAGCTACACATTTCACAACCGCAATTGCGGCTGGACCCTGTAATGCTTCTAACAGCAGTCGTACAAATTCTCCGTTTCTGATTGGCGAACCAGAGGAGGTCATGTAACCCCTCTGAGACCACAATTGCCCGAAATCATGAACTACACCGAAACCATATTGGCTATCAGTATATATGGTGACCCTAATTTTATTACCTGCGGTACAGGCACGGGTCAATGCAATGATCTCTGCTACCTGAGCGGAGTGTACTCCTTCCAGGCAAGCGGCTTCTACAACTCCAGTAATGGTACAAACAGCATAAGCTGCTCTCAACCGACCAGTATCATCTCTTAAACATGAACCATCGACAAAGTAAATTTCATCGGGGTTGATCAATGGTTCATCCACGATATCTGGTCTTGGCTTCGTACATAGTTCAGTCACATCAAGGCAATCGTGATCTTCACAGTCTTCGCTTTCTATGTCATTAGGAAGTGGCATCAGTGTAGCAGGATTCAAGACAGAACACCTCTTAAGGGTCACGTTCTCTGCAGCAAGAATAACTTGCTCATAGCGCGTGAGCCTACTGTTAGTCAAGTGCTGGGTCTTGGTCCTGGTCATTAACAGTTCCACAGAATGAGGTACATACACCACTAACTGGTGTCCCATCACAATGCTTTCACAACGCTCAATGCTGACACCTGTTGCAGCAACGGATTTGAGACATCCGGGCAACGCTGCGGCTACTGGGTCTAAGGTAGCCGAAAAGTATGCAACTGGTCTACGGGCATTTCCATGGACTTGCACTAAAACTGACAAAGCACAGCCCTCCCTTTCGCAGCAATAGAGGGAAAATGGCTTCTCATAGTCCGGCATCCCCAGAGCACGACACAAGTCATCTCTCAGCTGTAGGAACGCCATCAAGCACTCATTGTCCCATGGTACCGGATCGCTCACCTCCTTGTGCGTCAGTTTCTGTAAGGGTTTTGCTTTCAGTGAAAAGTTAGCTATCCACTGTCGGCAATAACCAACCATTCCTAGAAACATCCTGACTTCTCTCTGTGTTGTAGGCGAGTTCATCTTCATGATTGCTTCTATTCTATCTGGTGACACCTTGCGCTTTCCTTTTTCTATCCGGTGACCCAAGTACTGTACTTCCGTCAGACAGTACTGCAATTTGCTCGGGGACACCTTGTGTCCATTTTCAGCTAAATGGTTCAGCAAGGCGATGGTGTCTTCCTTGCAAGCCTCTTCTGTTCCTGACGCAACAAGTAGGTCGTCTATGTACTGGACCAGAACTGAATTCTGAGGCAGTACCAGACTTTCAAGGTTCTTTTTCAACAGCTGATTGAAAATTGAAGGGCTATCTGTGAATCCTTGTGGGATTCTACACCATGTTGAGACACGACTCTCCATTTTAAACGCAAAAAGGTACTGGCTTTCTTCGTCTAATGGGATTGAAAAGAAAGCCTGACAAAGATCTATCACTGTGAACCACTCTGCTTGGAATGGTATCTGAAACAGTATTACTGATGGATTCGGTACCACTGGACAACATGAAACAACAATGTTATAAATTTTTCGAAGATCCTGTACTATTCTAAATTTCCCACTAGGTTTCTGCAAACCCATAATCGGGGAGTTGCATGGACTTCCCACGATTTCCTTCAGTATTCCCTGTTTAATCATAGAGTTGATCACGGGTTTTATTCCTGCAATCGTCTCTTGGGACAGCTTGTATTGTGGCGTTCTTGGATAATCGACATTTGGTTTCACTATGATCTTCACTGGCTCTACCCCTTTGACCAATCCTATCTCTTCTCCTGTAAAATCCCATACTTCTGATGATACTGCCTCGCGTAAGTCCCAAGGAAGGTCCTCCACAGTCAGAGTAGGATACAGTTCTATGCATGTTCTTGAATTCACAATTTTGAATGTAGCGTCATCATCTGTCGTCTCTACCTCTACTCCCTGAGGTGTGCAGTATATGGTACAGTTCAACTTGCACAATAAGTCCCTTCCTAACAGACACAGAGGACTAGAATCACACACCACAAACTGATGTTCATTCATGTAGTTTCCGATTTTCACTGACACGGGTTCCGTCAAAGGGCTAGTCATTCTCTTGTTTGCGACTCCTACCACCTGAATTGTTTCCCCCGACATTGGTAGATCCGGAACCACTGCTGATCTCAAAGTCGATCGAGTAGCTCCGGTATCCACCAAGAATGTTGTGGGACATCCTGCCACTTCAGCCTCAACAAATGGTCCTCCTTGATCCACTTCCAGAACTGCCCCGAGGGTACAGTCCTCTTCTTTGCTTACACGTTGTCCCGTCAAGGGATCAACGTAGTAACACTCTTCTTTACCTGTGAACAAAGGCATTTGTCTATAGACCTTCGCTCCAGTCGTAATCTTTGGTGGCTGAGGGAACTGAGCTCGTGGAGCCGAAGTCCCCCCTTTGGCCACCTTGATTCTCGGCACTGGCACCCCTTGAACTGGAACCTCTGGAACCTCCTCCTCTACTTCTAATTCTCCGTTTTCAGGGTTATAGGGACACTCGCGTCTCCAATGTCCCACCTGATGACACTGGTGGCACTTTGTCGTTTTCTTCGACGCGGCAAGGTCTATACTAGGTCTCGGGTTTTCCTCGCTGTCTCTATTCTGTCCGTTTGGTTTTCGTCCCATTGTCCCTGTTCCCTGTTGGCGCTGTCCACCCTTTCCAGCTGACTGCATCTGTACTACCATCAGCTTCTCTTTTAGCTTCTTTGCTTTGGAATCTATTTCGTCACTGCAGTACCTTGCATACCTCAAAATCTCATCTAATGGTCTGTTTTGCCAACAAATCAAATGTTGCTGAATCATCAAACAAATATCAGGTCTCAACCCCAAAACAAACTTTGACACAAACTGCCCTATGTCCTTGGGGTCCATTACATCGAGTCCACTGTATTGTTTGAATGTTTTCAGCAATCTCTCATAGAACTCATGAACTGTCTCCTTGAGTTCCTGTCTTGTTCGGTCTATTTTTACCCAATCTATGTCTTGTGGTGGGACCTTATCCTTCAGCCAAGTTATTACTCTTTCATATTTCAACATTACAATTTCAGACGGTCCATTTGTAGCAGCATTCCTTTCTGGTTCTACCGTTGGCCACTCGACACTAGTCTTGCATGCTGTCCACAAATCTCCTGGCACCACAATGTCAAACAAGGTGTTCAAATCAATCCACAATACCTTCGAGATCTTCACAAACCTTTCTACCTGCTTGTACCACTCAACCGGATTGTCCCTTAACTTTGGAAATGAGTTGGTAAATGCAGCCAAATCTCCTCTACTCCAGGGCACATGTACATAGTTCCCATTCGATATTTCTCTCAAAGGATATGCCTCCATCTGCATTACCCTTCCTTCCGGAGACATCACACTCGTGCTCCGTCTGACAGTACCCCTTTTGGACCACCTCTCTTCCCATTTGTCCAGATCTCTCCACGCTCTTATTCCTGTTATCAGCTCCCTTATGTGTGTCTTTAATCCTGTAGTTCTCTTCTCATCTAAGTCTTGGTCTGAATACTGCAACCTATGGTTACTCTGTAATGTCTTTGTTCTGGACAAATCCACCATATACTTCTCTGCCAGTTCGGACAGTTTCTCATGAATTGCTCTTGCCTTTCGGGTAATATCCTTTGCTATAAACAGTAACTCATCTTGTTCGTATAGGTCAATCCTTTCTAAGGCTAACGTCCCATCTATTATCTCGTCCAGATCATGTTTTAAACTAGTGACGTCAAGTCTTCTGGCCTTTACTGCAGCTTTCAGTATGCTAGCTCTAGGGGGTCCATTCACATCTCTCCCATCCCAGCTCCGAGTCCTACGTCTAGGCTCAGGCGAGTTATGGGGAGTCCTCCCATGTTCCCATCTCTCCAGGTCCCATGCAGTTCCATCCTCTCTGGGTATATGGTGAAACACTTTCCCATTTCTCATAACCCCACAAGTCCCATCCTGCATGGTTTCCCTAGATACATGGTAAGACATTCCGTTATTCCCCCTTTCTTCGTCATTTGCCGGTGGTCTCTGATCTCTCGACCCATGGCAAGATCCTTCACTGTTCCCCATGCTCCCACGACTCCAGTGCTGTACATTATCATTAGGTGCATGGTGAGTACATCTAAACCTATCTCTGTATTCTTGTGTCCTTCGGTCTCCCTCACTTGTTATGAGACGGGACGTCTCTCCACATCCTGTACTTCTCTCACGTCTCTCTTGCTAATTCCCACCATCAGTATGACGTATAACTCCTCTACTCTCCGGACTGTTACCATCCCACTCCTGACTGCTTGCGCTAGCCCCGCAGTGAGACAAAGGTCCGTTGCCTCGACTCCCCCACTCAGCCCCTGTTCTCGACCTGTGGGCTGGTGCTTCTGTGGACCCATCCCATTCTCTCAAGTCAGCTCTCAGCTCCTTAAAGGATTTCGGCCGTGGTCCCCTCAGGTCCATCGGTCCTCTCTGACCCCCCTGTTCTTCTGCGGGACCCACTGCTGAATCAAATGGGGTGCTCCACGTCACTGGTCCTGGTAATTGCCTCCAGGCATTTGTCATGTTATTTCTCCTTTCCATTTCAACTCTTTCTCTGTCTAGCCGCATCTGTTCTTCCTCTCTGTCTCTCTCGGGGTTGTAAATCGATACTATAGGACCTATGATAACGGGTACTCGTAGAGCGTCTGGCAACCCATAAGACTCAACCCTCTCAGTTTCCGGTACCTTCTGCACCACAAACCTTCCGACTACACTCTGTACTGTACTAGGTTGAGGGTTTCCTCACCTTTGGTAGGTGTCCACTCCGATATAGGGAGTGGTACATACCCCTCTATGGCAGCCCCATCTTCTCTTGCGAGTCCCCTACTTTCTATTCCCCCAACGTTCGGAGGCGGTCTATCTATTAGCAATCTATTTATCAAGTTGTCCTCCGACTCGCTCTCCTCATCCTCTTCCATGAGCCTCTTTTCTCCTGCCACCTCTCTCACTGGGTACAACTTGTCCACCTCAGTAGCCTGTACCCTCCATCTCTTGGCGTCTGCATCCCATTGGGCATCTCGCACTGCCCTTACTGATCGCTTCAACCTTTCTTGGCGCCTGTTCAGATTTCTGTTGTGTGCCGCCCTAAGCCACGCATTAAGGGCCTCAAATTGTGTTGGTCTAGGCGGAGGATTCAATGAGGACATCATTGCTTTCAGCCGATGTAAAGCCTCTAACCTAAACGTTCCATACTTAGGAAACGTCAGTTCCTCATTCCCTTCTGAAATCTTGCTCCATTCACTAATCCACAGTATAGTATGCAAGCCAACATTCGCTGCCATATAGTAAGCTGGTGTACCCTCTGGCGGTGCCTCTTCCCCGTAATAAGAGTCCCTTCTTTTTCTCTTAAAAATCCCTCTCAAACATTTAAAACACTTCATGTTCAAAACCTACAGAATTTCTATTTTCTCCGCGTTTGTTTACTTCCTAATGACAATCCACCAATCTCAGCACGGTTCTCGCTAACTGCCCTATCACAACGCGGCTTTTCACTGACGTCACACCAACCGCCCTATCACAACACGGCTTCTCACTAACCGGCCTATCTCAGCGCGGCTCTCGCTGACGTCACTCGTCCCCCTTCGCAGCAGTTCCCCTCCTTACTCAGCTCGTCTCCGCGGTCATGCATGCGTCCCATTCATACTCCGAAAAATGATTACTTCCGTCCAAGCGATCACTTTTCTTTGACTGTACGCCCACAGTCTATCTGTAATTGTCACCTTAACTGACGAAATGTCTTTCCGTTTACGTCCAGACAATCGCCTTCTCTGATAGGTTACTTACACACAGTAACTTTCGACCAGCGTCCGTTACTCACACACTCACTCTTACACTCCCCTTATCTTGGTCCTGCGGCGGTCAATGGTACCTCATGACCTCCTTACTCTGGTCGACAATTACTCTGGATGTTCGATACACCCGAACCACTTAAGCTCTACCCCGAACTTAAGATTTTACCAGGTTGCGCGCGCTCACAACCTTCTCACAATCACACTACAGGCATTCAACTCCGCATGACATTACAATACAAATACAACACAAAACACCGCAATCTGTCCACGCATGACCCTTTTTATACTCACTCTCGTCCGATACTGCTGCTTTTCACTCTCCGTCCGCACCTTCTTCGGCAGGCCACCTCGATCTCTAGGGACCTTGGGGTAAACTAACCTAGTCTAGATCACCTTCCTCAAGAAGGAAACCTTCCTCACTCTGCTACCAACTGCTAACGCGGGATTTCTGGTCTATTGCTGTTAATCCAGATCCCAATTCAGGTCGACTAAATCGTTGGTACCTGTCATTGAGTAAAAGGCAATCTACTACTGGGTTAATCAAGAAAGAACTTACGCCACTCTAAAGAACCACTTACCACTGGAAAAGTTTTAAAAGTTTATTATAAAGCCAAAGCTATCTGGAGATACAAGCACCTCAGAATGAGGTTCAAAAGATATACAGGAATCAATACAAACAAGAATTCTCTATATGCTCTTAGTCGGCAGAAAGATATCACTAAAACAAATTCAAAAAGCATTAAAGTTGCCAACATGGACACAAGCTGTAGCTTGTGCGTCATTTACAGAAAGGAAAAGTTCAGGTTAGACTGTCCCTACACTAGACTAAGTGACATCCCTACTTAACAAGATCTTTTCCTAAAAAGGTGTCAGCCGTGGTGACTTCCAAAGAAGATCACACACTTCCCTTAGTCTTTGTCTCAAAGTTGAAGTCTTGCAGTTCCCTATCTGCCTACCATCCGCTCTCTTAGGTTCCTCAGATCATCTGCTCTCCTCTCCCCGGGGTGCTGTCCCTAATACAAAATCACATTTCCAATAGGAACGCCCCTGGAGACGCCTCTCACGTGGTGTAGATTCTGGCGGCAAATTCCATGCTGGTACTCCTCGGGACCCTTCGTTAAAGTTGACCTTGCTTCCCAGGCTTCTCTCTGGCAAGACGGTACCCCCTAGAAATTCCTGAAGACTCCTACAGGCCTGTGCCAGGCGTCTCTGAACAAAAGTCTATTCATCATTTTCTGATTAAGCCCCCTCGCACCTGCAAAATACAATTTTTCTCTGTGGGCCCCAAATTCCGGCCTCCACCATATCTTAGGGTCGTAAAACATTTGAACAGGCTTTACATTCGTGCTCTGTGCGACCTCTCCTTAACGAGCACATGCAGATCAAAGAAGCAACTTTATCTATTCAGGCCTGCTAAAATTACATGAAACGGGCCTCTGCACTATGCACATTTAATTTTCTTTGTTTAAACAGTATTCTAACTAACACACATTACTATAATGTAACACATCTATTTAAAACATTTCAATTCTATGATTAATAATACTTTGCTGTAAAATGACATTAGAATCCAAGTTACTTAAAAGTGTAGCAACATCTTTCGTTTCTTGTGAAATGCCATGTGGCCTACACATTTCCATGGTTTGCAGAATTACATTTCTTTTTCACACAGCCCCATAACGTGAGACTCCAACATCATTCTAACATTTCTACAAATCTCTACATTAGTTTTCCACACTGATATATGTATCCCTACTCTAATTAAACACTCATGAATATATTTTCACTCTATAAGTTTGACACTCTTGTATGTTCTATACTAAACTAATATAACGTGCTTGTAAATATGGTGCACTTCTACATTTTTCAGATTTGTGCTCTCTCAATACTACTCACTATATATAACCCCTGCACCTCAAATGGCTCTGTTGGGGAACGTGCGCAAGATCCCTAAGCAAATGCGCTGTTATTGGTAAAAAGAGAGATAGTGCTACATTGGGGAAGCAAAGCCATCCCTACCACAAAAGGTTGGCTCAGCAGTCTAGTTACTGTAATACGAATAGCGAACTGTTCGCTATGACCCAAGCATCCTGGCCACGGGACATCTGGAGCCCACTCATGAGTAATTTGCTTGAAATTGACTCTGCCCTTATTTCACAGCAGCCTGCAGGAATAGAACCTGCCTGGGTGAGTTAGAAGTCCACTGCTGACTCTGACACGAGTGCGCACCTCTTGAAGGCAGGAGGGGGACAATGAGCCTTGGCATAAAGGGACGTTTACAAGTTGACTAATTGTTAAGTGCAAAAAATGTGTATGTTGCCACGGACTACATCGCGTGTTATGTACTAGACCATTTTTCAAAACAATGTACTTTGTACTGTTGCAATAAGTAATCAAATGCCGTTTTCTGTTGTATATCACTGTGAAAATGGAAAATTAAGTTAGAAAAAAATGTAGCATTTAGATGGTCATACAACAATTTCTCAAAGAATTAAATGGCATGTATACATTTTAAATAAGAATGTATATGTACTCTTTGTAATCTACATGCATGTAAGTACTGCTAACAGGGGAGTTTAAAGTCTGAAGAGCCTAGAGCATTCATGGTTTGCAAGTTGCCCTTTTTCAGAATTCACAGTTATTACGGAGCACCTCTTATGTTCTGTTCATTTTTCGTAATTGTACGATGCAGGTCAGCACCAGTGTTAATCCTTTTTTTTAGCATGGCCCTCCTTTCAACAAAGATTTTGAATATTGTACATCTGGCCCGATGTGTACGAGAAGAGGAGAGCAGAGGAATTGGATTCAGTGAGTGACAGGCCACAGAGAACAGGAGTAAAGAAAATAAATTATTTGTGGACTGATTGAGTGTGGGAAGCGCAATGCCAGAGGAGCTGAGGGAAACAGAAAGCAGTTGTGGATGATTTTGGATTCAGAGGCGTGCAAGAAAACTGATGAGAGTGAGAAGGGGGACAGGTCCTGCAAGCAGAAAAACTTAGTACATACATCCATCGAGGTGGAGATCTGCATGTTGACTTGATGAAAAGAAAACTGGGCAAGCCAATTGTACTAAAAAAACAAGCATTGGAAATGCAATAGGTCTCGCATTAGAAAAGTTGGAGCTATTGGTTTTGTAAATGACCATTTTTTTTAATGTGTTGGTCTTGAAAATAGCACAATTAATAGCTTTGTTATTTACAATGCCAATACTTTAAACTTTTTCAAATGTGACTCCTATAGCATTTGTCCGGGTAAGGCAAATTAGTCAAAACTGAGGCAGCTGAAATACATTATTCAAGCTGTAATGAAAGACAAGCTCTTGGCATTGCTGTGGGGAGGGGGTAGGGGGGAGGAGAAACAAGAGACACGGCCTGGCGGCCGTGAAAGTGAGAGTACGGCCGGCCGGCCGTGAATAATAGGGGAGGAGAAATGCCTGAGGCAGAGCTCACAGCTTCAGATGCCTGTGGGAGGAGGACAAGCTCTTGGCATTGCTGTGGGGAGGGGGGGAAGGGGGAGGAGAAACGAGAGACACGGCCTGGCGGCCGTGAAAGTGACATGCCGGTTGTCAGAGCTTTAGTACAACGCTAAAACAAAAAGGAAAGAAAAGTTCCAGTTTGAGCAGTTGCTTTATTAAAAAAAGTTCGAGTTGGAGCAGTTGCTTTATTAAAAAAAGAAAACAATTACACAGCGTGTGGAGTGCCTATTTCTATCTGTCAAGAATCAACTGCCCACACCTCAAGATTCAGGAGAAGTCACGTGGTAACTGCACGGAAATAAACTGCAATGAAATTGGGTGTATTAGTACCTGAGGCATCAGTAGACACACCCCTCGTATTATTTGGGTAGGGAACTTACACGTACTTCTATTAGGGGCATCGATGGACACAGCGCGTAAGAATAAAAATAAAGCTGGCGACGCAGCCATTGATAACCTGACTGTCAAAAAGTCAGTTGCCAAGCAGAGACACTTGGACAAATTTATGGCAGAGCATGCGCAGGGTTAGGAACTCCCATATTACAAGTTCTGGAGGCCTATTAGAACACAGCGCGTATTTAGTAGTGCTAGCTGCTAAGATCTAAAATATGTTAAAAGACTATCACAAAGTGGTTACTTACACAAAGGGCATGTTCTGGCTGGATGCTTTCTCTCACCTCTCCGTCAGTACCCCGGACTTCACACATGCTGCAACCGGAGGTAACTGCCCGAGGGGAGGCGTGTCTTTTAATACTGTCGAAGCATGCTGATTGCCAGCAGGTGTGTTGAATTAATCCTCCTCATCGTGGCATACTATTTGCGTCATGTTGTGGAAAACTACACTGTAAACCCAGGAAACATGGGAAGTGTAGTATGTTGTAAGATGATGCGAACAGATGACAGGATACTTCGTGTTGGTTACAATTAGGTTTAATGCAGGACACAGCTGAGCACAAGCCTCGCCAGCTGACCAGACTACCAACTGACACTAGTGGAATTCTCCAGGTAGAAGTCAGAACATACATAGGCATTGTGGTAGAGAGAGAACAAGAAAACACAAAGAAAGGACTAAGACAAAAGACAACCATATTACATGAAGAATCAATGTACAACACATCTCCCTCCTTTATAGAAAAGAAAAGAAATAAAGGAAACGAAGATTACAATACAAAAGACTGCAACAACAACCACAAAGACAAAAGAGTATTCAGAGACACAGAATGAAACGTAACTCTCAGATGAAACAAAACACTCAAACAACACCTACCCTATGTTGTACAATAACAAAATAAATCCAAATCCGATATATCAATACACTCCATCCCCCTCCCTTAGAGATTGGGAGAAACACAACATACCCTAAGAAAGTGAAAGAAACCAAAAGTTCCCTTTTTCGGACACACAGACAGTGTAAACATGACCCCTCAAAATAAGGAACAACATAGGAACCAAGCCTGGTAAATAACACAACTTTCCTTTAACAGGGTACACCTCAGGATAGACAACCAGGGAACTGACATGGGCAATGACCAATAAGAGCAGCACTAACCCTACAACCCATTTCAGAAAAACTAAATCAGACAACTGTAGAACTAATATAAGTATTGATTACTCACCAACTCTACACCCTCCAAAGTAGACTACACCACACGACAGCACAGGATGGTTAACCTGGAGATTGACTAACTTCCAACACTATTTCTCCAAAGAAGGGCACAACACAGAGTACAAACCCTGAAACTAAACCTACAGCATGCTATGGGTACCAACAGGCCCCACACTCTCCCCAAAGAAGAGTACATCAATGGGTAAAAACACCACCATAGGAAAGTACAACAACAACAACTCACACAGGTTGCACAGGGTTCACACCCTGGAACTTATATACCAACATGCCCTACATAAGGTATACCATGGGTAACAACTGGCCCCACACCCTCCCCATAGAAGGGTACACCATTGGGTAAAAGACACTGCCATAGGAAAGTAGAGCTACAACAGCTCTCAAAACACTTTCCACACTGACCCCCAAAACATTCAAAAAGTTAAACACACCAGGAAAAACACATAAGCCCTCCTAGATAGAGTACATCGGAGGAAATGGCCCTTCAGACTAGAATGAGACACCAAATGTCAGTGCAACCTCATAATAAAGAATACAAAAGGAGAAGAGACCCATGAAACCGTCATCACACACCTGGTGTTGACCTCTCACAATAATGTAACATTTACTAACAAACTCGGTGACTTAACCACTAACAACACAACAAAACAGGGTGACAACAAACGTTGCACAAGGTTCATACCTTGGAATTTATACTCTAGCACGCCCTACATAGAGTACACCATGGGTACCGACTGGTCCCACTCTCTCCCCAAAGAAGGGTACACCATTGGGTAAAAGACACCGCCATGGGAAAGAACAGCCACACACTTTCCACAATGACCCCCAAAACACAAGCTACAGCAAACGTTGCACAAGGTTCACACCTTGGAATTTATACTCCAACACACCCTACATAGAGTATACCATGGGTACCGACTGGCCCCACACCCTCCCCAAAGAAGGGTACACTATTGGGTAAAAGACATCGCCATGGGAAAGAACAGCCACACACTTTCCACATTGACCCCCAAAATACAAGCTACAACAAACGTTGCACAAGGCTCACACCTTGGAATTTATACTCTAACACACCCTACATAGAGTATACCATGGGTACCAACTGACCCCACCCCCTCCCCAAAGAAGGGTACTCCATTGGGTAAAAGACACCACCGTGGGAAAGAACAACTACACACTTTCCACATTGACCCCCAAAATACAAGTTAATGAGCTGCCTAACAACAAGACACATCAGCTCGTAGTCCTGGTTCTTCTCAGAACCTCTCTGTAACAATTCGCTGTCACAAATCCTTAGACTTGGAAAAATCTTGAAACTCTTCAGTCTCAAATTTATCTCTTGGATTCGTTCCGACACAGAATCCTCACCTTGCTTCAGTGACATGGTCCAGGACTCACAGTCCCAATTCAGATTTAATTTAGTTTTGAAGTCACCATCAGTACAATTTCAGTTCCGGACACTTGACGGTAAACTTTGTCCTCTCACAGCTAGACACTGAAATCCATGTCTCTTTCCGGTCCCGAAACACATATCAACCTTTCACTGTAATTAACTTGGATTCTTCATCAACGTTGTGTACTTACAGTCCAGAGACTCACTTACAATTTGCTGACCAGAGTCTCCAGAGACTCACTTACAATTTGCTGACCAGAGTCTCTTCTTCGTCAACATTGTGGACCTACAGTCCAGAGACTCACTTACAACTTGCTGACCAGAGTCTCTCATTTGGGACCTTTGTCCTCCGTTATGGACTCACCAACCAGAGACTCACTTGGGACATACCATCCCGAGTTTCCCCAGGAACTTTTCCCCGTTGCGGACTTACTGTCCAGAGGCTAACCTTGGACATACAGTCCAGAGACATATCTTTGTTTTTTTTTTGACCACCATTGAGGACTTACTGTCCAGAGGCTCACCTGGGACCTACAATCCTGAGCCTCTTCAGAGACCTTAGCCCCCCGTTGTGGACTTACTGTCCAAAGACTCACCAGGAACTTTCTGTCCAGAGACTGACCTGGGACCATTATCCCCTGTTGCAGTCCTACCATCCAGAGACTCTCCTTTGACTTGCAGACCAGAGTCTCACCAGAGACCTTTGTCTCCGCTGTGAACTTACTGTCCAGAGTCTCGCCTGGGACCTTCGTCCCTCTTTTAGATTTTCTGTTGGTTTTTTTTTTTTTTTTTTTTACGCTCTTTGACCAGCTTCTAATTGTGTGGAACTTTATTTCTGTTCTAGATCCTCTGAACAGCCGCTACTCCTTATCTGATTCGACTTTTGTCCCGGTTGTGAACATTTTGTTCATCTTGCAAACTTGACTCTACTTGCAGGACCATTGTCCATGCTCTGTTTCCATACTTTTTTTTCTTCTACTTCTATCTCCTCGCTTCTTTGACTTATTTATGGACTAATTTCGCTCTGCTCTTTGACTTTCCAAGGATTCCATGTACCGATAGTTATTGGACATTTGTCCATAGATTCTCTGTCAAGCCAAAGTCTCCTTTATGCTTCTTTGCTATTCCTAAGTATAAATTACACTTTTGTAAGGCACTCGTTGATATTGTAAGGGACATGACATGTAGATCATCAAAATAGAATTGTTGCTTTCTCAAAGTAAAGTTCAATTTACTTTGTACCATCCACTTCGACTCGTTTCCAGATTATTCACAGATCTCTGTTACAATAATGGAAAAATCCACTAGGTGGCACTGTTACCCCTTCTTAGTACTAGTCACTTTGTCCTTTCACAAATCAGCTTTATACAACAGGATGACGTATTGCTTCATCTTCAGACAGCATGTAACTAACAATGCTGAATTTCGATCATAAGAAAACATAATGCAGTCCAACAAGTAAGTGAATACCGGAACACAAGTATCTAAAGAAAAACACACGCAAATAAAGAAGACACCTTCCACTTCTCTCACCGTCTGATTATTAGCCTGTGTGTGACAGTTCTTTCTGGTTGACGTCACGTTGAGAGCAGGCTAGACACCGAGAGCCTCATTGTTTGTTGAGTTGATGCACGTGAAGCTCCAAAATGGCCGCTTGACGTCGCAAAGTGACGTTACACGTTGCGCACCATACGTGATGATGCACCCAGCTTGGAACCGAGGAATGAAGTTTCCCTACTGTGAGAAGACGCTGGGCACACCACGTCACAATGGAGCAAGCAGCCCCTGCGCTGAGATGAACGGAGATACAAACACGTCATCATTTCAAAATGGGCTATGGAGAAGTGTAGATCAAACACGGAGGGAGAATAACGGTATTACTCACGGTAGATGAACTTGAACTTGTATCTTCATTTCCTTCCTCCGTTTCCAGTCTCTAATTCACTCGTTTTATTAATTATTTTGTCTAGCATGTGTTCATTCGATTCACTCGTTTTTCTAGAAGCTGTGCCTTGTATGTTGAAAGTACTTAGTTTAAATCCGTGCTGTTTCTCGTGTCCGACGCTTAATTTGTAGCATTACAGGAAGGAGAGAAGAAATTGTTTGGACAGTTTTTTGCAGTTCCTGATTCCTTTCGATTTTGATAAGGGTTTCACAACATTGTCAGTTACATTTGTTAGAGGTTCTAACTGCAGCTATTTGAGATGTAGTTTAGTTCTACTTTAGTTTAGTTTAGTTGCCACTTTAGACAGGTTCATTAAAATTTCTAGACGCTACAAATACTTGCGGCAGGTTTCTTCCTTTTTCACAGCACTTCAAAAATTTCTGGTTATATCACCGCTTTATTTATTTATTTATTTATTATTTTTTTTACTTTACTTCTTGCCACAGTTAAGTTTGCGCAGTACTGCCAGAGATGAGTAATGTACTCACAGTTCTTTTCTTGCTTTAATTTCCTTTGAGTTTTACTTCATTCATCTGGTTTCAAGTTTCCTCTGACAATGTTACTGGCAGCAGATAGGTGGACCGCAGTGGGTTCTTTTCGCGAGGTGTAGCTCAGGCTGTGTTAGATGGTTTCTTCTCTGGTCTGGTCAGCAGAAAACGTCGCCAAAATGTTGTATGATGATGCGAACAGATGACAGGATACTTCGTGTTGGTTACAATTAGGTTTAATGCAGGACACAGCTGAGCACAAGCCTCGCCAGCTGACCAGACTACCAACTGACACTAGTGGAATTCTCCAGGTAGAAGTCAGAACATACATAGGCATCGTGGTAGAGAGAGAACAAGAAAACACAAAGAAAGGACTAAGACAAAAGACAACCATATTACATGAAGAATCAATGTACAACATAGTACAAGCAGGACATATCAGCCTAATAGCACCCAAGAACTACCAAAGTCCCACGTGAGCCTGGGAAATGTAGTTCATGCTGGGCGTGCATCTAAAAACGCTCTGTTAGCTATGTATGATGACGATCAAGACTGTACTATGCCCTGTCGGTTCCTAGTGATAAACCGTATTGTCACTAAAGTACAGTTTCCACTCTATGTGATTTCTATATACTAACTCAGAAATATGAAATCAGAAAAAAATTCAATTAACACCAGGCGCGCTACAAGAACTACCAAAGTCCCACGTGAGCCTGGGAAATGTAGTTCATGCAGGCGCGCTACCGTTTAACGCGTAATGCAGAGCCCATAGAAAAGCAACATGTGTATAAAGGTGTTGCCTACAGGTGGAGAGCAACTCGCCCTTATCAAGATTAAGTGTTATGTACAAAGATAAAGGTAATACGCAGGTGATCATCACACCAGTCTGTACCAATGTCAAGCTCGTATCGGGACCTGTTTGTTATCTCAACAGTTCATTGACCCTCCAGTATCGATGTACCAATACATAAACTTGTATATGTTGTTGTGTTGACCTAGGCACGTTCTCTTAAGATACAGTGAGAACGATGTAACCATACAAAACACCCACGTAATGAAAGACAAGCTCTTGGCATTGCTGTGGGGAGGGGGGAAGGGGGGAGGAGAAACGAGAGACACGGCCTGGCGGCCGTGAAAGTGAAAGTACGGTTGTCCGGCCGTGAATAATTAGGGGAGGAGAAATGCCTGAGGCAGAGCGCACGCTGGGGGATGCCTGTGGGAGGGAGGCAGATGGCTTTGATGTGCACGCGCTTTTCACGGGCACTGCATAGAATTGTCCCGATGGTTAAGCTCTGGTTAAGCCCCTATATTCTCGCAAGCTCAATGCGCAAGCGCATTGACAGGCGAGACCTAAAAAGGCAGCACTTTTGTTTTATGTAAAAGATCCTCTCAACAACATTCTCCTCAGCCTCTTTCTTATTTTTTAACATTTCCTTCTCATTTCTGGTGTTTGCACTTGTTTCTATTATGGGAGAGTTCTTGCATATATGGGTGACTGATATCAGTATCATGGTTATTTCACCATCTGAACATAATAGTAAGGGAGAGTTGAAACATATAGTGACAAATGGTGTTCTGGCCGATAGCAAATGAATGGCCTTTGTAAGCTTATGGTGGCCAGCTAACGTCCAATAAGCAGAGTCAATAGCAATTAGTAAACGATGACAGCTGCTCTCTTTGTCCCATTGCGTTACCCAAACTGCTTACCTTAATAGCACCTCAGTTCACTTTCTATAAGCCTTTGGCGGAATGTAACTGGCAGCAATTGACACCCATAGCCTTGCAGGCGAATAGTTTAATGGCCCTCAATAACATTCTCTTCTGTCTCTACCCATCAAACATCACTTGGTGCACTGAAGTGTCATTCTCCATTTTCCTTCCTCTTTGCTTCCTTTTGACCACCATAAAGTATTCCATGTCTTCTCCATACAGTATGGTCATGATGTAATCAATCTCTGCCTGTTGTTTGACTGTCTTCTGCACAGGTGTCTCCTCTGTGGCCTCCCTGATGTCCCTGGCTTGGGTGCTAGCTTCCTATCACAAGCTCCTGCGGGACTCCAGGGACGACAAGAAAAGCATGAGCTACCGAGGTGCTCTCATCCATCTCTTCTGGCGACTCTTCACCATCTCTTCGCGGGTGATCTCCTTCGCCCTCTTTGCTTCCATCTTCCAGCTCTACTTTGGGATCTTCGTAGTGGTCCACTGGTGCGCCATGGCCTTCTGGATCATCCACGGTGGGACGGACTTCTGCATGTCCAAGTGGGAGGAGATCCTCTTCAACATGGTGGTAGGGATTGTGTATATCTTCTGCTGGTTCAACGTCAAGGAAGGGCGGACCCGATACCGAATGTTTGCTTACTATGCCGTGATCTTGACCGAGAACACCGCCTTGACGTTCCTTTGGTATTTCTACCGAGATCCAGACACTACTGACTCTTATGCCGTGCCAGCACTGTGTTGTGTTTTTTTTAGCTTTGCTGCTGGGGTGGCCTTCATGTTTCTGTACTATGGAGTGCTGCATCCCATGGGGCCTCGAGCGAAAATCTTTGCCAGCTCCTGTTGTGCCGAGCTGCTGTGGGGTATCCCTCTGCCCCCTGACGTGGAGCCCATGGCACCTCACACCCCCGGGTACCGGGGGGCGCCAGTCACACCCACCAGGGGGCTCAGCGAGCAGCCAGATGATCTCACAGCTGACACCTGCCTGCCAGTTTTCCAAGTGAGACCAACGGCGCCGCCAACACCCTATGGGCGCCCCTACTACCCGGAAGGGCCCCTCATCAAGATTGACATGCCAAGGAAGAGGTACCCCGCCTGGGATGCCCACTTTGTAGACAGAAGATTGAGAAGGACTATCAACATTCTTCAGTACGTCACCCCCACGGCTGTCGGCATTAGGTATAGAGACGGACCGCTCTTGTATGAGTTACTACAGTATGAGTCTTCACTCTAAACCCCCCGCAGCTAACAGAAAGGGGGTCTTATTTTTGTTTACGGTAAACACAGCTCATGAAAAAAAATGAAACAGAAAGAAGAAACACCGAAAGGAACACGAAAGCTTCCGATCGATCAGTTTTCTTTCTCGTTGCTATATCTATACAAAGATATTCTCTATGTTTTGTAAGTAAAAACAAAAAGAAAATGTATTTCTTTTGTTTTTATACACACTTAGAAACAGTATTCAACCTTCCATGCTATGATCCAGGGTGGAGAGACGTAGTCTCCGCTTGGCCTTTTTTACCTTACACACCAAGTGTAGAGCATTCACGGGATTGGTGCTGATTAAAAACAAAACGACCTATAACTGCCTTATGCCCTTGGGTGCTGAGTTTCATTAACTACTGTCACTTTGTCACAAACAAAACCTCTGGCTGGTTTTACTTCAGGCACAACTACAAGCGCCTCCGATCCCAAGGCGAGCTGAAATAAAAACAAGTGAAGGAAAGATTAAAGCATGCATTTAACCCTAAAAGGAGTCCCGGGATGGCGAAGCAGCAGTACTACCAAATTACATACGCCACAAAAGCCCCTGAAGGTGCAAGGTGCAAGGTGCTAGGTGCAAGGTCTGTGCTTCAGCGGGCACTAGTCACATGACCACAGCATAGACACCTATTAAACCAAAAGGTCAGTCATCGAGGAAGCAGGACACGAGCCTGAGCATGATACTGACTGCTAGTACTGCTGCTATGAAATCCCGCTTTAGTGCTGTGTGGCTGTCAGCCCTGTGCACTTGGCATTGAATTCACAAAGCAATACGCCAGGGTCTCTTACTTCTGGGTGGGAGGGGAAACATGCAGTTCAACTGTGACCTTTGACATTATATACCAAAAAAAACAGCCATTTTTGTTTTGGTTTTATGCTTGGAGTATACAGTATACATTCAGTATTAATAAAACTCAGCATAGTAGCAAAAAGACGCAAATTTAATGGCACAAAATGTGATCTTTGAGTGGCGAAAAAGATTTGACCTATCGTTTTACGGCTGAGTGCGATGGGTATACAGCACACGTGCAGTGTGTAATAATTCTAGGACCCTGTTAATGTCATTCAAGCTGAGCCTTAAGACATAACACGTTTTTTAATAAAAACACACAATTGGGCCGGATCACTCACTGCCTCCGTGCTCCACACAGTTCATGCAGTTGGTGCTGTGTTCTACGCTTTTGGGGTTGTGATGGCTTAAGAACCTCTCACTTCACTTGGTGCATCGTAGGACTGCCGTGAACATATTTTTGTAAGCTTGTCTAAGCACATACCAGGAACACCGCAGTAAACCCAATTCCAAGTGCTGCCGCTGCTTGTTGATGGTGCACCACGGCACAGATCAAAGTTCCACTTCCGCTTAAGTAAAGCTCTAAGTTCATGATGTGTGTGTAAAAGGTTCCGGGCTCTGTGTGTGCATGTGTAATAAGTGAAGGCCAGACCCGTGCCCTCTCCCCACGCCCTCTTTTTGTTTTGAAAATGTCTCTGTAAAGAGTTGGTGCTTTGAACTCCTTGACTTGCCTTGTTCTGGAAAATGAAGTCACAAAATGAACCACATCACTTTTCGTTTAGGAGTATTTTATCATTTGAGAGTCAAAGACGGATATCATCGGCATTCTTTTGATCACATCACCCCTCTCAATGGCAACAAAATTAACTATAAAGCCAAAAGAAAATAATGTAACGGGTGAATTGCCAATTGTTGCTTGTAGCTGACCATTTTCACTTGTTTGTCTTGTTATGCAAATTCATTTTGATTATAGAGGCCAATTTTCAACTTCAAAAGCTACCAAAAAGCTTGCACAATGTTTTCTTTAAGGAGCGAGGTGGTCGTTTTCTTTGTTTTGAAGCATGCTAATTGGCAAACACATTCTTTGGTAGGGCTACAGTTTTCCGAGACCAGGTGGGAGTAGTTTATCCAGTCCTGCTTTTTAAAAAATTTTATTCTGATACTTATGCAGGATTTGCTTTTGAAAACTGCAAATATCAGAAAGAGTTGAAAAATATAGGAACGCTAATGACTGAAAGGAGCTTCCCCCGAAATCCACTCTTAATACTTCTTTTTGTTATTGTTTTGAGATTTGATGACATGTCTCTTACAAAAACGGGCAAAGATCTTCTGGTGCTTTAGGATCCGACAGTAAACTCTTATTAACAGTTCCTAGAACTAAAACCGTATCCTTTTGCAATCAACTCATTTCTATGGCAGCCCCCAGAATGTGAAACCCTCCACCCTGGGCTCTCCGTTCTGAATCTTTACTACTTTGTTTTAGGAAATTGTAAAAAAATGTCCTATTCGCCTGCTAGATTTTCTCGCCCCTTATGACTATATTGGTTATTCCAGCAAAAGGAAACCAAACTGTTTGTGTGCTTTACAAGTAACTCGTAGCATAATATAACATATATTCATTGTCCATGTCCAATGGGGATTGGTCTTCCCCAGCCTAACCCTTCACACATACATACAAACGCCTGTGCCCTCACATTGAAAGCACAGCCGAGAGTATATTTACAAAATAAAACTAAATTGTCTTTTCTAAAGATCAGAGGTGTTCGACACAAGTCAAAACTTCATCATACAAAAATAAGAAATTTTAGGTGAGTTGTAGATTGCAATCAACCACTCTGATGGGGAGTAACATATTCCTGAATATCTTGAGTTTTGCAGTTAGAGTCAGATGATTTCCGAATGTGTATAGTCAGATGATTTCCGAATGTGTGTTCAACTTTCATTTGTGGGAAGATTCCACATGTTAGTCATAAGCAGTCTTCCATTTTTACCCACATTGTACTACAAGCAGTTTGTTTTCTGTGCTTCATTTCCTTTCTTTGAGGGTTTACTGGTGATTTGAACTGACTTCTCTCCAGTATTTCAGAGTATTCGTCCACTCAGGCGCTCATGTGTTCAAAAGCTAGCCGTTGAGGAACCTACTGCCTGCTTATCCTAGAGTTGTACAATGTCCTGGTGAAGGCCTTCACTTTTGTGAGTTCTTTGTTTAGTTATTAGCTTTACACTATTGAATTGAACATTTGTGCAATGAAGAGAATCTCCTTAAATACCTGCCTTTCAGCACTTTAACTAATTAGATATTAACGTTTTCATATCCTGCAGCATTTATTTATAACTTCTGAAAATGAATGTAATACTGCATACATTCAGTGGCAATGGGCACGCGTGAGTGCACGTTTATGACTCTTTCTCAATTGTTAATCAAGAAAAGAAAGGACTAATTCACTGTTCCTTTAATCCATGGTACACTTGACCTACTATTGGGAGTTAGATGCGGTCAATATTACACCTTTATATGTTTTACTGTTATCATACCCCAAGTCCAGTTCCAGTCTGTCTTGACTTCAGTATGAACCTGACAGTTTGATCCCTTGTACAGAGAAGTTAATCAAGAAATTCTTCTGATGGAGAATCTTCAAAACCATAATCTAAACTTCCCTAAAAGGAAAGGAGTTTTGCTTTGAGGGAGAAGGGTTCACGAGCAATAAAAGGAGCTCTGCATTGAGGTAGAATGGTTCAGGGGCACTTCTTCCATAACTGTACATCTTACTAGAAAAGCACATACATCTTCCTTTTTTGCAAATGTTGTAACAAGATCAGTGTCTATGAGCCTATGATTGTCAGTCCCTTCGCTGTTGTGCGCATTTTGTCACTGAAACTACTAGTTAAGCATTTGCATGAGCAGAAACAAGAGGCTATTCTGAAATATGTAGGCCTTTATTCACAGCGGGTAAAAAGAATTGAATGCATTGTCATACTTGCGGAATTTCACCCTCCATCAAGCACGAAAAAGTTCCACAGCGTGTTACAACTCTTTCTCTCCCGCCCAGACCTCTTATTTCAACAAGTGATTGCAGCCCCGGTATACTGACATTTCTTTAGGAAAAAGCTTGACTGGGCCCAAAGATCATCTGCACATAAAAGCAATTTCATGATATAGGTGTGCTACTAATTCAGTGGACAGACAAGTCAACCCCAAAATGTCTTTTTCAGAAATTTTCCAACTGCTAGAAGACTTTCCTGCATCAGTCGGCAAGAGGTGCTCACTGTAGGAAATATGCCTAAAGAGTTGGACGCTTAGATAACCGAGGGTCATTTCGTTAGAGATGTGGTGCTTATTGAGTTTGTGCACAAGAATCTGTCCCATTATTACTCACAGTTTCAGATGGTGAAACTAGCCTGGCCTAACACCCTGGGGCGATAGTAGTGAAGAACTTTTCAGTCAACATCTCTAGCTACCTTTGCTCACAACTAGCAGCGATTTGCACCCTGGTTAACTGTAGGAGGGGGGAAAGAGTGAAACATTTCTTAAACTAAGAGGATTCCGTAAATTTAAAATCTTGTCCAATTTTCCATCTGTAGTCTTACAAACCTTCAGATATCAGTATTTACTATGGGGTTACTCCAGGAAAGCAAAAATCAAACTCCATCGGATATTTATATTCTCATTTCCTAGTCCTAATGGCCAGTTGATTGCCTAGCCATGGATAGCAAGTTCTATTTTCTTATTACTGTCCCTGTTTGTCATATTCCTTTCCTATAGGAACTCTAACAAGACCGCCATAAGGCTTCATCTATTAATTCCATTAACCTTTCCTCCTGATCTCCAGGAGGTTCCATAGTCTTTTCGTAGTATTCCCATATAAGAACTGATGATAAAATACTCTACTAGAGTACAGAATTATGGGGTTTCATGCCCCTGAGGTTGGATTTGCTAGAAATTATTCAGCCCTACCAAACGTCCTCCTCTACAGACTTTATTGTCCTTTTGAGATACTGGCTCACTTGTCTTGTATCAGAATATGCTACCTTGGTGCACTGCTGTTTGCTGGGGCTCTAACTAACTCAAGACAGCATGAGTCTTGACCTGAAAGAGCCACATACCTTGCCTCTGTTTCCTGTCTCGCTCAACAACAGTGTGAGTCAGTTGTACAAGTCTTTCTTTGAGGATAGTGTGTAAGTCTTAGTAAGATTTTCAGCTCAGGATTTCCACACCCGACAGGTGCCCCAAAGATCAGTTACACTTTCGAGGTACAATTGTCCAGCATGTTCTGGTGCTTGTTGGGTTGTGAACTGTGAGTGCAGCAATAACGCCCACCCAGCCAGTCTCCTGTCACATTAGAATATTTGCAAGGAACTTTTCTTTGGTGCTGTCATTTGACCGTCTATATTGGGCGGAGCATTGCCTTGCTAAACGGTCCTTATTGCACTTATAAACCTGAGCAAAAAACAAAAGTAATATTAAGGCAGATGACAAACAAATCAGTGTACAGGGCTTGTTGTCATGCCTTTTGTGGTGAATGGCAGAGGGAGATCAAGGGAGTGGGCAGACCATTGCTGTTCTTGGTAACCTGCTCCCCTCCCCCTATCATCGCCAACCTCCAGATATTTAAAATGCTTCGTCTCACCCACAGATTATATAATGCCTCAATGGAGAACACCCTTGTCCGTTTGTCTGTTTAGCTTTGCTTTATTACCGAAACAGTGTTACAGGGGAACTGTGCTAGGCGAAGGAGAGAACGGAAGACGGTGGGTTTTATGTCTTCTTGCTCATTCGTGCTCTTAACTATTGCTTGAGAGTGGTGACTTTCATCTTGCATTTTGACGTGTCCATGTGTCTTGCAAATTAAAAACCTTTCATCACCCAGCATCCACCACTTACTAAATCACCTGCTAGCTCCATCGCTCACCTGTTCCCATCCCAATAGACCTACGTAGGCAATCATCTTACCACTAATCAACCCTGTCACCCTCAGTCGCTCAAGCCCCAATGAATTAAATATGTTTAAACATTCCACCTATTCGCTCACTCTTTCATCCATGCAATCAGTCTCCCACTTACTTACCAACAAATTGAGGTAATTATCCATGGAACGAGGGACACAGTCACTCTCACGCCTTCCTGATCACTCACCCTTTCCTCAAGCCAGTGAACTTCCTGCCACTGAATGTTCAGTGTGTTTTGGCTTACCTTCTTATGGAGCAGTCTTCTCCAGTGGAGGATGTGGGTGAGGGAAGTGTTTGCCACACCTCTGCTTTCCATTAAAATGTCTTCGATTAGCTCACTATTTGGCATTTTTGTATCCGCATATTGTGTTCTACTAAGGCTTCGAAATCATCGCTCACCGCCTGGCTTGCATGAATCACTAAAAAGGTGCTAAACTCACCCCATCTTTGCCTTAAGGCAGGAGAGTGACACTTGTTCACTCTTTGCTGTTGGCCTAACTCAGGATACCAGAGGTCAAGGCTGGTATAGAAGTGTTGGATGTAGCAATGCACTGATACACTGTTAGATCTACACAGTTATCAAAAACCTAGCAAAGCATCAAGTTGAAGACGGCATAGATGATACCATGGGCATTATATAATGGTAATAATGAAATCTCAATAGCTCATTGCATTGCTAAATAATGCCGGGGTGGCTCCCAAAAACATTATTTCTCAATAATATCAGCTGTTGATGTTCATTATTGTTCTTGGGTGTCTTAATTGTTTTGTTTGTGCATTTTGAGCGCTTTTGTTTACTTGCAAGAACAATAAGTGTAAGTCTTTGAGCCATTCTTCTCAATTTGAGATTTCAAGTTATCTGAGATCCGTGATGCAATTTGTGCCCCACTTGGTGTTTGTCTGTGAGTGTGTGTGTATGTGTATGCACATGTCAACATATGTACATGCGTGAATATGTATGTGCCACTATAAATATAAAAGGCTTTCAGGATAAACAAATGACATGCACATTTTCCTCAACTCTGATCGATTTGCTGAGCTAATAGCCCCACATACATCCCTGAGAGTGGGAATCATACACCTGTCTCCAACATACGGTACCCTGACTACAGCCATCTTGTAGGTGCTGAAATGAAGGCTGTCCGAAATAACAATTAGCAGGCTGTTTTCTTTCTTTCATCTGGTTTCTGTGTCACAGCCAAGATGCAAAATGCCTTCAGAAGACAGGTTTTCATTCTAAGGATCTGACCAGGGTGTATAACGCTGTCACTCATAGGCATGCCTGCACAAGCTTTCTGGCGAGGTGCAGCTATGCTCTCCAGTGAGGCAATGCATTGTCTGCCACTGGGCTGTGACCACAGATCTTCACTATGACAGCGTATTGAACAGTGGCTACATACAATCCTGTTGTATTCAGTCCTATCTCACTTTCAACCTCGGTAAATAAGTATCAGGGAGATGTTCTTAGTAAACCCAATAAAAACTTTAATTATACCACGTGTTTCAGAGGCATCTCCTACCAGGGACAGATAGTTAGTCTAGCAAATTTAATGAAAGAACCCATTTAGTCTGCCTCTAATAGTGTTTTCAGACGTAGTAGTTGAGTAGTGTATTTTATGGTGGCCCATGCATCAGCTACAATAGTTGCATTCATGTTGAGACATTTCCTATTTTATAAGACATGGTCTCACATAACGTTTTTTTCAGAAATCGCCCTTCATTCTGAAATCAGGAAAGCTGGGCAGTATTATTCTGACAAACTAAATATTTCAGGCAGTCACATTTTGGAGATGGGTAGGATTCTGGCTCTAAGCAAGGAATTGCCACAATGAAGGTATATTGTATTCAAAAGGCAAATTGTTTTCTTTCATGAGATCTTACTCCCAGGCCTACAAGCTACTACTTTAGCAATGATAGAAAATATGGGGCTTGGTATGAAAATATTATTCACCAGAAAAAAGGATTCTCCCTTCACTTTTTGCCTCGTCCGACTTATCAGGAGTATTCAGTCCACCCAGATTGAATTTAGACATTAAAAGCAACTTAACAGTGCATATGATGGCCGAAAAGGCATGTAGCATCTGTCACAGCAAAGGAGCAATTCCATGGGGACTGCTAGTAACTTGTGGTAGCTTGTAAATGTTGACTGTTACACAGATTGTTCCCCAATGCTCACAGGACACTGATGGGTATTTGAAACAAGTATGTGAGTGAATCTATAGAAGATTTAATTGTTTAGGAACTACCGTTACAGACAAGCATTGTTTCCTTCTCAGAGCCAGTATCTTTCTTAGACTGTAAATACCAACATTGGTGAAAAACTACAGCAACATTGAAGTAAGTATACTGCATTTATCAGAGTGCAATGGGGTGAACTGTGCTGGGATGAGAGTGAGTGTGCTTCCCTCTCCCTTATAGTCCTCCAGAAAAGACTTAGCTGCATGCCATGTGCAGCATTTTGAATTGGAGAGTTACTGCTGATAAAACAAAGATAGCTAAGTAAGTGTAAGATCCACCCATTGAAGCCTGTGCTTTGGTAGCATTCTGAGATGTATCTGGTAATCTTGTACACAGAAAAGGCAGTGCTCTAAATTGCTGGAAGGCATTTCTACACCCTTCTTCTGTTTATCTATGAATATGAACTCTTTTAATTTCTAAAAGCATCTATTCAGGGAGCAGCTCATTTGTTATTAAAGTTTTCCATACACCTTTACCATGGAGTGATGTTGACTGAGGTCGCTGTACTCAATTGTTTGAGCCTTTAACAGAGGCGCAAACGGGTGAGTGTGCATTAATGGAAAGATACCTTGTTGCGGATTTCGAGTTTGCCCAAGCTCCAGATGACTTTTCATGTGACCAAGTAATCATCTTGATAAAGCAGTCTTTCAAAGCTGCCCATTCTTTTAGTACTCCCAGTATAAAGGTCACTTCTTGTGAACAGTGTTTCCTACTGTCTCATGACTCCTGTTTACCAGCTTCTGGAATACAATACATTCTGTTATGAACTGTTTATCACTTTCTGTACTTTGGAGATGCTCCTCTTAGTTCCACTAAAGAGGGAGAGCCAATGCAAAATGTAAGGCAGGGATTACTGCCCATCATTATTTGTATGCCCTAGGTGCCAAGATGGATCATCAAGGCTATCCATCACACCGTGGTCTATCGACTGGGCACCCAAAACTAATGCAGAGGGGTGCTCGAGTGGAACGACTGACTGCTGTAGGAAGTTACGCTGATGAAGATCGGCTCCTTTAAGGCGAGTGCCGTAGGCTTATTCTGCCCTTTTGAAAACTTGCTAGCAGCAGAAAATTTGATCAGGAATGTCTTTAACTTCTTCATAAATCGTTTATTAGATGAATTGTCCTCTGCTAGGTGACTTTGTGCTATCTTTCTTCATTTAGTCTCTCTTGGCGAATAAAGTAGCCCTTAGTGGATCACAGGACCTAGGTGGTAGCCTAATCAACTTCGTTCCAGGTCGGCGGGCAACAATGAACTTCTAAATTAACCATTGAAATGCATGTGAGCGTGCATCCTAGCTTTTATTACTGGGTCCACAAGACCTCTCAGTTAGTTCCCCAGATGGTATGCTTTGTATTATAATATTTTAGAGTATGGTATCATCCACTTGCAAGCATCTACCTTCCGTACACAAGTAGATAAGGATTCCTTTGGGCCTGATGAAATGCCAGGATCCTTCCGACAATAATAGGCATGAAACATGTTGACCCCCATGCTTTTCACACTCATGAACTAAGAGCTTGATAGGTTCATCACAACTTGCTCTCGCCTTGACTTTTTACTTTTTAATCATAGCAAAGGAAACCAGTGAATAGGCAGTCTTTTGGATACCTTTAGTTATTTTTATTGATACACTCTCCCTCCACCTCTACTCAGAATCAATCACCACTTGCCCCACCACACGCCATCATTCACATCAGCAAAAAATAGACCGGCAAAGAGCCCCCATGTGGGGCAAATTGGGCATTCCAGCACCGGCTCAACAAGGAGCTGCCTGATCATGAATCATGACACTCCCTTGGGCGTATGAGGGCCCTTGCTCCTAAAAGGAGAAAGCCCCTTCTTGACAATCCTAGACTCGCCCTTAGGAATAGCATACTCTTTGCTTTGCATGTTCACTACCATTCCCAGTGCTCCTGATGCGTTCGTACAGTCAGTCTCTGGCCAACGATGATTCGATAGTAACACTTGTGAAGGGGCACCGGGAGAACATTAGGCAACTAGAAGTAAGAAAAAAGAACTAACAACAATATATTCATGTACGGGGTATTGAATAAGAAGAGCAGTGGCATGTGGGAATTAAGAAAGGAGGATTTTGCTGGCTTGCCTTCATTATAATGCGGCACATATACACTAGGGCAAATTTCTGTTAAGAAAGTACCAGAATTCATCTGCTTGTCCAACGTGCTTTTAATGGGGTTGTGCAAGCAAACTTCTGCTGCCTGCCACACTATCAGCATTCCCCTGTGAGAGTGTCAAACCTTTATTAGCCACTATAGTGAGATTCTATGTGAGGCCTCAATCACTTCATAAATAGTTTAGAAATACACAAATGGGAACAGACTCGCAGCATATATCTGATATATTTAAGAGGACATCACTGGATGACTATATTTTGATTGTAAGGATGTTGTCACACCTCTGTAGGTCTAATACAGAGTTTCACGCAACATTACAACACAACCTCTGCTAATGAGTACCTTTAATAGCAGTACTATCACTTTTTTCTGGGTCACCATTCAGTTTGATAGGGCACTGCATTGGCCACCTTTTTAAAATCCATGCTTTTAATGCAACAATAGGCCCAAACTAGGGGTATGTGTAATTTGTAGTAAAAGAGTTTAATGTTTCATAGATGCTAATTAGTTGGCTAGCTGTGGTGCACATCCTTTTTTTCCTACCCCTATGTTGATCACATCATTTCCACTTAACAGAATATTGACACTGATTGACTGAGGCATCTTTTCTTTGGAGAGTTAGTAAGTGTGAACAAACCTTGCATATCTTTCGACCCTGCAGTGAAGACCTCACATACCACTCATGATTGTATTGCCCTGATGGACTACCATACATTTGAGAATCAAACCGTTCTCTGCTGGAACAATGCTACTTTAATGAAACAGTGTAGTGTAAGCATTCTTCAGATGAAACTTGGTATTTCTAATTGTATTGAATGAGATCCCCTCTGCAGGACCAAGCTACTTTCAGGGGAACAGTAATAGCTCATCCCTCCTAGTCTGTGATGGATTGAGTGGGACAGCTCCAACTCTCCCATGCAAGACTATCAGACTGTACATAGAATAGGAACATTACATCATTTATTGCTTAGAGGACCCTATGTCCCAATGAGGAAGAAACATATTGCTCTGCATGACTGCACAGCATTGAATGCCTTTTATGCTTTTTATGCAGTCTTTCCAGAAGTTCTCTGCTGGAATACCACCCTTCCTCTAGTGGTTCCTGAGGAGAACGGTGCCTCCAATGAGCAGGAAGCAGTGTGTCCGGTTGATTGGCAGTATCGTTGCAAGTCTGCTGACTTGAATATCTTCATTGAGGCAATATCAACACACTTCTCCAGTGGACTCCCAGTCCTCTATTAGAACAAAGGAACAATATCAGGCCTTCTCTGTTCGCCTGTGACATCTTTATTTAGGCACTTCCGTTTTGGAAATCATAGGACGTGTCTCAAGGGACTACCCCGGTGCTACATTGTTAGCTTGTCCTAGCGCCGCTCTGTTGGGATTGTGCCAGTACCTCTCTCTACCTGCTGTAGGCTACGTATTATGGGATTGCAGCATCACTTGTCTGCTGTCCCCTTTTATAGGACTGTGTGACCACTTCTGTGCTAGACTCTCACTGCTCAGTAGACAATAATGGCACTTCTTTGTTGGTTTGTGACATCCTTTTGCGGCAACAGTAGTACTTCTTTCGCTCCTGGACTGGCATACGTGAATCTTAAAGAATAGTGTGATCACTTCCGTGGTAGAAAGCCATGTTTTTAACAAGACAGTTTGTCAACAGACCTAGAAATGTACGTGCTCTTGACTGTAGGCACCCCAAGAAAGCAAACATCAGCATTACTTTGCAGGCCCTCCCCTATACCAGACCATCTAGAAACTCATGGTGCTAATTGCTCAAAGATCCTTTTGGTGTACTGTATTGTCAAGTCACTGAGTTTACTTTCTTCCAAGCACGAACAATGTCATCCTGCGGTCTGTGCAGGGGGTGGAGGGTGTGCTGGGAGAAGCTTTCAGGGCCAGGGTTTGTGGGAGATCCCTTAGGTGTCTCTTGCACCACTTTAAGAAAGTAACTAGAAAGCCCTTTATGTTTACAGCCGTGGTATGAGTGGTATGAAAGGCGACAGATAGTGATGCTTCTCCAAAACCTTGTGGTGCCTTTTCTCGTGGTGCTTATTGTCCAATACTGTAACTCCAGTCAAGGCAGCCTCCAACAGCAAACAACAGTGCCAGTACTTTTCCTCTGTATTACGTGCCAGTGCAGTAACCTAATTTAATGTAGGCATATGTTTAAACACATAGATGTGTATATATCTTAATAGATATAATTATATGTATATACATGTATATATGTAGATATGAGGTTCCAATGCTGCTTTACAAGGAATGGTAGTGTTCCTTTGCAGAAATCCAGTTTACTTCTCAGACATGGCGACTGTGTATTTCTACACAGCATACAATACAACACCTGGGACTTCCTTTAAGGGTTTTGCATGAAAACCAGTTGTGTTTCAAATACACCTGAACAAGATCAGAAGGAACCTGTTCACTGTTGTGTAGGGTTCCAGTTGCCTGATACTGTTTTTTGGCAGAGGTTTTGTGGTGATGGCAAGATAGTAAAGTGTACATAGGTTTACTAAAGAAAGCACGAGTAAGAAGGGGGGTGGTTCTAGGAGTGTTTCTGTGTACCCCTGAGAATCACTTATGTCAGTCACAGCATGTTAAAGGTGCACTATAATGCTTGTTTGGTTAATTTCCTTTCGATCCGCTCTTTCCTCTGCTTGTGAAATGTTTTTCTGTCTTGCTTTCTTTTTTAAGGTAGTACATTAGTTCAGTACTTTAAAAAGTATTTTATTAAAATACATAACAATTGTTGCATCTGGATGACATCATAGTTTGCATTCCTATTCAGTGCAGGATTAAACCCTCTAGAGGCCTCTAGGCAGTCAACATTTTGCCCCCCCCCCCTGCAAATTATCTCCTAATACGTTTTTATTTTACTAACCAACAATGTTAATAAACCATTTTTATTACACAAAACGAAATATTAACAATTAATAATGTTACTAAACAAAAATTAATTGGAAACATTTAAGAAAGCTTGATTGTAATTTTCTTTCAATATCAAATCAATATTTTTTTGATCCGTTGTCGCTTTCCTATTTGGTAACCTGGAATTGTTCCTATGCTCAGGGCTGGTTCTAGGCCACTCACGCTTGTTATTCATGTAGCTCCGTAGTCCATGCAGAGTATACCTCACCAACATTCAGCTCATGTAGATAGCCCTTTACCCTGCATTCTTGTAGAAGATACCAGGTTTTCCAGGAGCATTGAATCAACGATGGACACCTCCTTCTGCACACTACTGATTACTCCAACTTCGAGTCAGCATTCTTGGGATCTGGCTTGCCCAATCTCGTTGTACAAAGATGCCAAGCAAGCTGGTCTATCAGGCTGTGGCCCCAGCAGCCTAAGCCATCTTACTTCCAGGCTATACCCTTCACTTTTCCTGTCCGAATACTGTCACCGCTGGTTCTGGGTTTCTAGAGCCGAACTTGTTTTCTTATATTGCATGCACATCAATAGGTCAAATGCAATCCAAGATGCCATCAGAAGCAAAACCGCAAGTTTACTTTAGGTAACTGGTATGTTGATGTTTTAAAAATCATGATTGACGAAGTACATGTTTGAATTCACAAGCAATTAGAAAGAGAGAGCCGATTACTGGATGTTTGTCAAAAAAGCGCTAGCTCTGAGTAAATTGACAATTTGCTCCCCAAATGTAAACCTATGTTATGTCACGTATACTGAGCTCTAACATCAGTGCAAAGCAATGTTGACCCTGCAACAAGATTCCCTGTTTGATAAGCTATGTTTTACAAGCTGCTAACAGCACTGGTCTGTCCTGCCTAATGTGGGGCTCAGACCTTTGCATTCCATTTCACTACTGTGTTCTTCTCATACTGCATGTTGGGTGACAGTTCATTTTCTACGACAGGAAGCAACACCACAGCAAAACAAATCAATTAAAATGGTGCTAGGAGTGAACCTCATTTTATATGCTTTGGTTCTTTGAAACAAAATATGTATATATAAAATACACACAGAACTCTTCCTGTGAAGCCTTACTGTAGGTTGTTGTACAGACTGCTTAGCCAGAAAGAAAATTGGAAAAAGAGAAGATAATCTGAAACATCCTGTATATAGTGTAAGAAAAGACTGCTACTGTCAAATATATCATGTATAATAATCTAAATATGTTTCAAAATATGCTTGAGGCAGACAGCAAGAGTGAAATCTAGCCTTGAAAATACTTTTGGAAGGGCATGTCTATTGCAGCCTCCAACTCCTGGGACTTACTACTTTCTTCCCCTCAGATAGCAACACAAACACGAATATTTTCATCTAACTTCTTAACCCCAAAGATAGATTAACTCACATGGGGAAAAGGCATTTCCAGTTACGAAGACAGCCATCCAACATATTAAAGCCCTCCCATAGTTGATATGATTTCATCTTATTTTTGGCCAAAGTGATGTATAAACAGACCGATTCTTTTACACAGATTTTATTTTATATGAAAGGGAGCAAATGGAGCCAAAACACTTCAAGCTGCAACGCCCTTTTCATATATTTAAGGCAGGAAAGCCTTGCCGTCTGCCATGGCTGTCAGTTGTAAACCTCTTACCTCAAAGCAGAAGACTAAAATCAGTTATCCACCTGTGTTTGAAAAATTAAAAAGTAAATCAACAAATCAGTGAAAGAAGGAAAAAGCAACACTGCATTTTAATAGGTTCAGCCTTAGTGCTAAACCTCATCTGGTCTCTTTTTAACACTCCAGTTTGTTTGATTTTAATTAGAATTTCTTTTGCTAAAATCAGTAACATAACGATATGTAGTCGACAGAAAATGCCGTCTGTAACATAGCAAAAGAAAAAAACAAGTGATTGTTGAGACTTCGGAAATGTGCATGGAAAAATTGTGGAAAGATGGAATTATTAAGAAACTGCTCTTATTGTCAGGCATTTATTGTTACCATGTGTATGTGTATTTGCTAACTGTGTCTATTAGGTGTGACATGTTCTGTTGAAATAGAATAAATATACTGTATGGACCCAAGGAACAAAGTGATCTACCACCACTTTATTAGGCAATTCAGATTTTCACTTGGATGAACTATTACTGTGAAACTATGCAACCTTCCAGGCTCCTTCATCTTACTATCCTCAGATTTCCAAACGCTTTATTTCCAAATCAAACGCTTGTTTTGTGTGTCACCATGTGTTTTACTAACAAAGAAATACAGGATTGAACTCCATTGAAAAGTGACGGCACTTGGTGGGTCTCTCCTTACATTTTTATTAGCCATACAAATACCGGTATTTCAGTAAAAATGATTTCGGCCTGGTGAATTACATAGCTGTTCATTCCTCTGCTCTCCAGGCCGGTGGTTTTGAATTCAATTTGTAGCCCAAGTTTGTATTGCCCTAAAGATGTCAAGGCAAGGGAACTAACTCTGGCTTAATACTTAATGTAAAGATGACCTTTTCTAAGACACTGGGTGCATACTGTTTAATCTGTCTTTTCACTAGCATACTATTCTGAGCAGAGCCTGTTAACCCTTTTTTAACCCTCACATACTCCTTTCAACTGTACATCCTAATCCACCGAGGATGCTAGTATAGTTTTTGCCTCCTCCACTGACGCGTGGAAGGTTTCATGAATGGCCTACCGTTCCAATGTAGAACACTTTCTATTGTGAATCTTGTCCCCCAGATAAAAAACACTATTTCTAGCGTAAATGTACTCTCCACATATGATATTTTCTAACCAGAAATTATAGTTTCACTCAACCTTCTACTAGTTTGTCCCGATCTAGAGTGCTATAATGATGCACAACTTAACTCAGACTGCCCAAGGCACGTAAAATGGACTAAGCAGAACATTACCCTGACATATTTACCAATGTACTTCAGATGAGCAGTGTTTCTATTTTTATCAAGTTGAAGATAAGATGTCAAATGTTAAAGAGGAAAGGAAAAAAGTAAATTGCCACATGTTCAAGTAAGCATATAGCAAAAATGTAGTCTTACTTTCTGTTTCCATATTCTTGTTTTTTATTGGCGCAGAAGACCATCTTGCTTCAAAGTGTTCTCTAAAAAATGGCTGTGTGTTGGGCTGTTGAACACACACAAGTATACCATACCTTTTACCAGTGTGAAATGCCACCAAGAAAGCCTGTGGAAAGAGGTGCAAGGTTGTCTGTCATCCCTTGCAAGACAATGAGATTGGTTTAATCTCTACTGCTCTAATGACGGGTTCTGGCAGTTTCATCTGCGATTTAACTAACACTGATGAACCATTGATATTCATTCTATGGATTCCTGATGAGCAACATACATTTAAATATTCCAAAATATTCAAGAAACACACACTGCTGAGAGGGTGGTCTCAGGTCTTCGTACAGAAAGGGAGAGTGTCAGTACAGATACCAAAAAATTGTGTGTTGGGCAGAGGTTTGCAGCATTGGCCAAGCAATGTGTTAAACAGGTTAACTTCAAGTTCAGAAGGGTTGTATGTGTGTGGATTCTGGACAGTTTTTGCTACTGGCAATTCAACATCAAGCTTTTACTCACCACAACAGGCTCAAACAGAAGCTGATCTCAAATTTGTTTCTCTCACGGTATCAATATAAAAAAGTCGAATGCCAAGACGTTGCTTGTGCAACTCATTTGCTCTCCTTGAATTTATACTGCCTGCATTGAAGTTGCTATGAGGCCTATAGTGATTTGACATAATGTAAGACATCTTTTCAAACCAAACTTTTAATTCAAATGGTTGAAAACAGTAAAATAGCTGAGGAACAATATAGCTCATCTCTATAGCTCAGGATGGCCTGTTCACCACACTACACACATAGCCGAGCTATAGGTCAGAGTGACCTATAGATAATGCATTGTTTAGAGCAACAGTGGTCCTGCCATCTCTGTTTGGAGGTGGAGTCAGCCACACCACTGATGCCAGTCTTCAGTAATAAACTCATCCAAGCCAAATTTGTACACTGAGCTGTCGGCATCCATAGCTGTAATGTATCTACCTCATTCTGGTTCTTTCTGTACCTGTGATTTTTTGTTACGTAGAATGTTAAAAGTTAATTGTAGATACAAATATATATATAACAAATATATATTTTTACTTGGCAATAGAACTTAAACTCTGTCTGTATGGTCACAGATATTGACAAGCAGCATTGCTTTCTACTCTCTGCATTGAAAAATATGCCTCCTCTAACCATAGGGACTTGTTTCAGTAATTAAGTTCTCACTCAACTTCTTTCTGAATAATGTATGCTGTATTGATCACATGAGAGGCCCAAAATACTCAGTACTTTCAGTGCTGTTAAATGTGCTTTGTCTTTTTGGTGAAATTCTTTTTGGTGAAATGACACCCTCAGCTGTCCAGAACAAACCTCTCTCCGGAATATTTAATATATTGTCAACATTCTCAAGAGGTTCACACAGAACAGTGGTTCTTTGATTTTTCGTTACTCAAACATTTGACACACTGGTTCCGCTCTTCACTGTATTTAACACAGTGACTAATGCAGATCTGTTTAAGTTTGTGTTAGCAAAGATATATATATTTATTAATTTCAGAAAAATCTATTTAACCCAGAAAATCAAAATAAATCAGTGCCACCCTCTTAATCCTCATGTTGCTTTTGTATGTATTACATTTGTATTATATAGTAAAAAGGAGTGATTGTGACATTTTGGGTCGCTCACAAAGAGTGCCACCTTGACACTGGTCTTTGTAGGATGATTATCCCAATCTAGTTGGGTCTGGAATGAGACTAGCGCTTGATGTGTAAACAGCATCAGTGTTTTGCTAAGAGGCTTACAGTGCCTACTCCCTTCTATGAAGTACTTACTAAACGCATGGCAGTCTAGTGCTAATATTCTCCTTTGTATGTTAAGACCTGCTGGGCTTCAGAGTCTCACAGTACCTTTTATTCTTTATTATGTACAAGTATTGTACAGTAAGAAACAACGTTCTCCTTGGAAAAGGAAAAAAATGGATACATGGAGACTGAAAATACTAGTTTCCATTTGAGATTTAATTTTTTCTCCCCCTAATAAAAATATAGTAGCTCTGATATAAATTGCCATATTTGCTCTTTGGAGCCTATTGTTGAGATTCTCACAAAACCTACCCATTTAAAGCAAGTCATCCTTCCACTGTTTTCTATCACATACCGTGTTGCAATTCGGTCTGCAAATTCCAGACTTAAACAAAGAGTTCAAGTCAGACTACATATTCATTTACTGTGTGCCCAATTGCAACCCTATATTACCTACCATTGCCTCTGTTTGACTTTCGCGACAAGGGAAATGTGGGTGTACCATTTGAAGTATGTTAATGGCGCAGACTCTATCGCCGTGAGGAATAATAGCTTTCTGTGCCAAATACAACTACACACCTATATATCATTTATTATATGGACGATGCGTCTTAGGCAGAGCCTAGGCCTGTTCACAAATTGCACATCAACACTAAACACTACAACCAAGGGTTGGTGAGTCTTTGTAATGGCAGAAGCTATTTATGTGGTCCATATCCTCTGTTCACTTTGCCTCATTGATTAATCCCTTAAATCAGGTATTGCACTTCTGAGCTTCAGGTCTCAGGTGCATTGACCTTCAATAGGGACCTGGTTGACCTTCAAGGGGACCTGGTTTTATGTTCCACCACTACCATTGTTAATCTTGGATTATACATGCTTTACTATCTTGCTTTGATCGTGTATTTGAACAGTGGGCATAGCATAAACCATGCTAACGTTTATAATGTTAAACAGAAGGAAACATTTCTTGTTTGGTTGTATCTAAGCACAACACCGTGTTTTTGTCACCCAATAAAACAGGCATTGTGTGGCGTGCTCCCACTTCATTTTTTAACCTCTACCACAATCTCAAGTGTAAATAAATTCTGAGACCGGCTGTATTTGTTGTTCACAATCTGTAAATGCAATAGAAAAAGAAAATATATATTATTACCATTTTATGCCGAGCAGATATCCATAGAATTCCAGCTTGATGATCCCTTGCTTGTTCCTAGCTACAGTATTTCTATTTTTTTACTGTGTTGTATTTTGATGTCTTGGAATGAAATAAGGATGTGTTTATGAAATGTGTGCAGCAGCTGGAAAAAAAGTCTCAATACAAATTTCCAAGTGAAAAAATAATGATGATGATGATAATAATAATTATAATGAAAGATGCTTCCGGACTATGTCTTCAATTGTTATTTGAGGGAGGGATGACTTGTCACTCCTCTGAACTTTTCAGCATTATTTTGTGTTGATAATTTTAGTTTTTTAAACTGAAAGCACAATTATTATACTCCTTCCTCCCAGTCATTTTGGGGAGGTTATACATTCTTATTTTATTGTTTGCAACGTTCGCACGTACTCTCGATTTGTTTTTTTACCATTTCCATGTCCACATTCGTTTCCAGTGAATACACCTTTTCCAGGGAAGCCAACCAAAATCACCTCAGCCTGTCAAACTCTGGGGATATTATGAATGGGGCCTGATCATGGGTTCTGGACAGAGATACGGGACTGGGTTCATTGGTCCATGGTAGTAAGACATCGAAGGATGGTGTGGATTTAATAAGAAATATCACAAAAACCTGGTACTAACGTGGTTCAACAAATGGAAAGAAATGAGGGGGAAATGATAAGCAATAGAGATGTTCCCATGTTTAAAGGTGCTTTAGTGGGCATCGGGCTATTAAACCTGGTCATACCCGAGACAACAGATTTCTCCTCTGGCAGTGCACAGCTATGACATTTTTCCGATATATAATTTGACTACTGGTCCACCTCTGGATGAGGGATTGCTCTATTTCCTGTACTAATCTATGCTTTATTCCAGTTTTTGGTATAATATTTTTTGCTCTGTTTTCAGATATCGACCAGATATTTACCTTGAAATTACTTGTGTTTGCCTAAACCATTATTACTTTAGCCTTGACCATTACATCCCGACAACATTAAACTGAGCAGCCACCTTTATGAGTAACCTTCAATTTGGTGTGTTTTCTTTCACTCGTTGCCAATCAGATCATTCATCTGACATTATAGGCACATCTAAGCAGTAAAACAAGCTTCTGCACTCCCGGGTTTCTCTTTTCTCGTCGATCAAGGTTTGCTGGAACAAATTCTTTGCTTCCTTGAGAGGGCTTCGTAGCTACTTCAGGGAGCAGGAGCCCAGCTTTCATCGCCTGGAATGCGAGAGGCAATGTGTTTTAGCAGCATAAAAGCAGACCCGACGGAATGTAAAGCATGCGACCCTAGAGCATTGCTTCTTAGCAGAGTGATACTGCTAATGTTGTATTTCCAAAGTGAGCACAGGTGTTTAACTACTTTTTGTCGCCTTTCCACCACACAACATGTACAATTACGCGCAGATAATCAAAAAGCATTTAAGTCAAAATAGACATAGATTACAAATCGCTGCTTTGCAGATATACCCATTATTGTTTCACATTTAAACTAATTGCCTTAGCGCCCCTTTAAGGAACTAGGGGGCATATGTATCAAGCCATTTTCCCGTTCGCAAACAGGCCGATTCTGAGAATCGGCCCGTTTGCGAACAGCAAAAGGCCTTTTGGGATGTATCATCCCTAAAGGGCATCGCAAATTTGAGAATCCCTATTTTGCGCTTGCATTTAAGGAACGGCCTCTGGGCCCATAGGAATGAATGGGAAGGGATTCCTTAATTGCGACTCGAAATTTGCGAGTCGCAATTAAGGAATATGAGGGAATCGCAAAATATTTGCGATTTTTTGATTAAATCTCGTTTTACGATTCTCAAATAGCGATTCTCTAAAAATCGCTATTTGGAAATCGCAAAACCTTTCATTGATACATATGCCCCTATAGGCCCAATGTGCAAAGGGTTTTTGCAGTCGCACAGCTTGAGATTCGCTAAAAGAACGAGTGTGTGACTGTAAAACATCTTTCTACAATGTACCAAAGCTCTTTTCAATAAAGATTTTGTAACCCTTTTCGAATGACAAAGAGAGAGGCATGAAAGGGGTATTCGGCTTCAATTTGTGCTTGGAAAAGAGATGTATCAATTGCAATGGAAGTCACAAAAATGATCTGCTACTGACCCCCCCCCCGGTTGGGATGGTAATTATTTGCAATTGGGAACCAGTCCTTCAGGGATTAATGCCTTCTGGCTTCTACAGACTCCCTCTGATGTCATTCTTAGCAGGTACACTTTTTATTTAAAGCTTCATGCCCCATCGGGGGAAATGGGCTACTATAAATAATGTTTTCTGCTAGAAATATGAACATAGGGGTGGATGCCTGTTGTCTCTTGCACTCACAGGAATTTGCATAATGCCCCCTCGTAATTAATATTCAATACCGGAGATTTTGCAACTGTAAATCCACATTTTGTGATGGGACTGACTAATACATCAGTTGTATCACAAAACGAAGACCAGGTCTCAAACCAATCAGTGTGGAAAAACACAAATAACTTTGGGGCAATTTACCAACGGACGCCGATCAATATCGCCAAGCGTGCTTAGCGCGCTTTTATTTATTATCGTCTATCGCTGGGTATTATCGTCAGGATAGTGCATTATTAACAACGCCTATCACCAGGGCGATAATATTTCCAGCGATAGCGGCATTGTGAGGGGAATATCGCTGGAAATCCAGCGATACAACCACAGAGATGACGTAAACCTTGTAAATAAGCGAAGGTGCACTCAGCCGCACAATCCACCTGCCATAGGACAAAGAGCGTTAGTCAGTATTTTACCAGACATTAGTCTTTGGAGAAAGGCACGGTTAGCGCGTTTTTTAAAATCGCTAACCGTGCTGTGGGTCGCATTGTAAATATCGCGATGTACTCATGGCGATAATTTACATGTAATTCAGTGACGATACGCCCAGTGACGCCCACTTTGCATCTCGTTAGAGATGCTAAGCGAGGCATCAGGAAAAAGGCTGCTAACATGCGCTAATGCATGTTAGCACTGCCTTGTAAATAGGGCGATCAAAGTATCTCTGCTTTATTGGCTTTTAAAGCCAAAAAAAGCGGATTTGAGGCCCTTGATAGTGTGCCCCTTTGGGACCTGTCCTATGGCACATCTGGCCCTACATTATTTAATAATGTTTCCGGTCCTGGACGTTTCTGTTACAAACCATTATCAGGTACCTAAGTCCAGTCGACTAAATTGAAGCAAACCAAATAGAGGCGGTTGTTGAATAAAAAGTCAGGACTGAATTCACAGTAGCCTGCTAACATGGAGCGAGGTCACCAGAACCTTAAAGGAGGATCTCCACCTTTGAAGCATTGTGACAAGCCATTTGTAATATATCCCGAGCTGGATTTGGGTTAGGCAGCTATGACACTGCTTGCGGTTACTTGGTCGAAGAACCCCGTCTCCCGACCCAACCCGCCAAACGCTGCCGTACCTGCTGCAGCCACACCCCTCCCTCGGGAGTGTGGCACGGCGCTGCGTGGATCCGTTGGCCTCCTGGCTTGCTGCTATCGTCTTCTTCTTCGTCTCCGTCTCCAAACGCGACTCTCTCTCTCCTCTCGCTCCAACTTCCCGCACTCCGATCTCCTAGGGTGACGTCACACGCCAACACGTCCTCTTCCGTCTTTTTATTCAATGGGAAGAAGCCTTCATCCTCTGGGGGTGGAGCTACGTTCTCCTGGGTCTGCTAGTTAAAGGAATAGGCATCCTCCTGCTCGTCCGTCACAGATCATGGGCTGTGTAATTTAAGTACAGTATTGTCTAGGTTAAACCTTTTTTCCTTTTTTTAAATAATTTTCTTCTTGTCCGATGAGATACTTTCATATGGCTTGAAAAGTTCCGTAACTATTCAATCTAAAGCACTGATTACCGCTACATGTTTGATCTGGAGGGCAATGCCCTATGTCAAGTGGGTCATTGAAGAACTTCCTGATGATGTGTGTGGGGTCATGCCAGCCCAATTTAATACCCTTGGTGTTACAGGTTGTGCCAACAAGGGATGTTGTTTTTAGGGGGCTGATGACTTGGGACAGAGCTCAAAATGGTGCAGAGCAGGGTATCACTCTTTAAATGGTCATGACCCAAGGACCATGAATTTATTCAATAGTTGTGAAGATGTAGCCAACTTGGATGAGGAAGAGGTAAGGGCCACCAAAGCAGCAGCGGCCGGTGCAGGTAAGCATGGAGGGGCAGGGCAGAGCAGGGAAATGTCAACAGATGACAGAAAAGGATTTCGTTCCCTATTCTGTCGTCTGTTCAACATCACCCCCTGCCCCACCATGCCTACCTGCACCGACCGCTGCTGCTCCAAAGACAACATATGAAGAATTCGCTGCCAAAGTTAGCAGCTTCAGATATATAAGCATGAAAGTAGACACGTATTTGATCTGTGATTGCTTACTCCACAATAGTGAATCATGACATGTAGTTGGGCCGCCTTCTTCCATTAATCTTCCATAGCACATGCAAGACTTTTGGGGCCATATTTATCAGCATTTCGCACAAAGAAGCGACACTTTCCTGCGATGGAAAATGCAGTACATGGAGAGAGAGGGAAAAAAAGATAGATACAATATTTCGCCTCATTACACCTCCCCTCTGCCTCCTCGGGGGGGGGGAGGAGGGAGTAGCATTCTGATGCTATCCCAGGTCTACCAGAATTGGTAAATCTGGGAATGCTTTAGAATCCATGGGTGGAAGCGTGAGAGCACCCACTCTTCACCCTTGGAACACATCCTTGGAGCAGAGTAACACAAGGCAGTGACTTGTGTTTGCTTGCGTTACTCCAGATTTACCAAGCCACGTGGCCTTGCGTGGCTTGGTAAATCTCATTTAGGTTCTGCGTCCCCCTTGCATTACTTTGCGTAGCGCAAGGTCGATGCAAAATGTTGATAAATGTGCCCTTTGAGGAGGTGGAGTCCTTTAGAAAACCATTGACTGCTCATTTGGTTATGCATTTGGTGCAGCCACCTGCCTGGTCAAGAATGAAAGATATTTTTTCTTCCATCAAGATGTGCATATAGGATGGTGGGAAGTTCTATGCCTTTGATTTACGTGTCTAGACTGATGTTGCTCAGTATTTTGGAATAAGCAGCAGTTCACTTGTTGGCCATGGAGACCGCCTTCGTGTTGAGTTTGTGAGGGATGGAGGAGCCACTGAGCGTGTGCTCCCACCAGGGTTGGGTAAGTAGATAGATGTAAAGAGATGTTTGGTCTGGGAAAATTGAAGTTGAAGTTGTGAGTGGCCTAATGGGCCTAGGAGCTACTGATGATGTAGATATCTCCGGTTTAACTATTTTTTCCAGACTGTGGAGCAATGATATAAGTTAACTGATTAGAACAGCATAGTTTGAGGATGTTGTTCAGAATAGTGAGGGTGTAACGAGATGGAATGGATTCCTATCTAGTATTCGTCAGAAACCACGATTTGTGAGTATGCGTAGTTAAATGGAAGGATTCTCTTAAACTGGAGTCGGTTGGGTTCTGCTCTAAAGAAGAGATTTAATTTGTTTCAAAGGTTGGGTGCCTGTTTTAGTGGGTTGAACCCTCTTTGCTGAATAAGGGTAGACATGGCTGATCGAATGTTTTTGATGTAGTGATGGGATAGATTTGATAAGATTCTTGGACCTCTGATTCAGTAGATTTAGGATATTTGTTGATTAATGTACAGGAAACATTGAGGCTGCAGCACCTAATTCACAAACCTCAAGTAGTTTGTTCCTGATAGTTAAGGTTTGTAAAATCTCTTCCTTTTGTGTGTTTTAGCAGATGCGTGGGGTTTAAGAGCTGAGAGATACCTTTCATCTTTATTTGCACAGAGGGAGAGGAGGAGTACATGGAAAAATGTGTTTATCCACCATATTTTATTTCACTTAAAATAGAGAATGTGCTCATTACAACACCCAATATAGTAAGTTCTAAAACACTGGCTAGCCCACCATATAAAACAAATGATTTTTTTTTAAAACACTGTGATACCAGATTCTTCCAAATCTTGTATTCTTTGTATGAATGTTTTGGGCTACTCACACTAGCCATAAACATGGGACATTTGTCATTGAAGTGTATCTTCGTTCCACAAGGATGAACAAAGATTGGATTACTAGTCCATCAGTTCATGGTTTACAAGTCGTTTCAGCTGCTTCAATTGTGCAATAAGAAGCAGCTGCCCATTTTAGTACAATTCCTCTGTTCAGTAAGTTTAAGCTCTATGGCAAGTGACCTTTATTCTCAAGTTCCGTTTATTGTCAGTTTCACAAATCTGCAGTAACCATTTAGAATGTCCGGATATAATTCCATCCAAGGCTAAACATGATGACTGTTGTCACATCTACTCACTGCCAATGTTGATCACATACAGATTCACTTACTGATAAGTCTATAGGGCATGAGTATTCTGCTCCCACTTTTCTTCCCAAATAAAGTGTAAACTATACAGAGGCCATTTTATAGAAATAAACTAGTTGGATCCATTCCTCTATGTGACACTGAGGCCTAGCAGATGATGCCTTCTCCATTGCAACCGTTTTTAGGGACTTCATTATTCTGCAGAATTATTTAAGCGGCCAACTGAATGAATATTTAAATAGTGAACGAGAGCAGATCCCAAGACAGGAAAACAGTTTGGGTGATTTTCCATTTGTCGAAAGCCCATATCCGCTCAACAACATGTCGCTATCCTTCCTTTTTACACTAATTTGTTAATATTTAGCCATTCAATTGCTTTGTCGAACTCTAGATACTACAAATTGGGAATTCCTGTCCTGGGGGAGTTTGACTTTTGGCGGGAAAAGAGGGAGGAGTCTAAATTATTTGGGCAAAAGAGAAGCAATTATACAGAGGATGAGTCAATCTCAGTTCGTCTGCAGAATGGCTACGACTTGCAATAGGCCACTGAGAGTACATTTCATTTTCCTCTGGTTGGGCATCCATGAGTAAGGACAAGAAAGCTGTGTGAGAGCGCATGTCATTCAGCAGATAGGAGATTGGTGCATGCAACAGCATTGCCATTGAGACTATCCTGAATTCTGAGGTGGGCCAGCGGCTATGGGAGCCCACGTGAACCATAGCACAAATATACAGGCTCTAATCCTCAGACTCATTTCATGTCACACCCTCTTTACTTTATGTACTCGTCTTTTTTTTGGGACCAGTTCACCTCAAATATAAAAATCAATTTCATTCATCATGACGCGATTCTGTTTTTTATGTTCTGCAGCCATAGTACTTTGAACTTGGTTACTCGAAGTCTTTGCCATCTGCTTGAACAGATTGTGGCTGTTTTATCAACAAATAGCTGTAATTTCAATGGCAGGAAAAGAAAAGGTGCTCAGAGGAGTGACAAACCGCACATGCAAACTGTTTCTCATGCCGCCTTTTCAATTTTCTTCACTGTTATAAGAAATACACATGCTTTTTATTACAACCGATTTTGTGCTCGTGAAAGTGTGAACTTGATGTGTTATTTTATAAATATTTAACAAACATGTCTGTAGTGGTAAATGACCATTATTGTGCTGGGTTCCCCACACACTGGTGCATATGAAAACTCTTCACATCAGGGACTTGTAACTCCAGGACAAACCAACTACAGTGACTGTAAACATAACCACACTCTCTGCTGTTGTGAACGCAACCTTGCACTCTAATGGTTAAAGATTAAAAAAAAGAAAACATTGAAGCTATTTTTTTCTAACTTTGATTATCTATGAAAATATTAATGTTTTTGTACTGTATCTTCGCGAGAGTAGGATTTAGACTGTTTCTTTTGAGTCTTCATTCAACTTCTGATGTTTATGGGTTCAGATAGGAAGGAACTGAGGAAAGAAACAGCAAAAACAGAAAGTACAGGAAAGACTTTCAGAAAGTTCTTGCCTAGCTTTCCCCCTCTCTGCCGCTACACATCCCTAGTAAAATGTTGCATAGCTGGAATAAGGAATGGAGAATGGCTGCCACTTGATGGCTCCCACGTTATGCCTCTTCCTAGATCTACACTAGGCGGGGTAGCCCCAGTTTGTGATGCGCTGCCTCCTAAAAGGGCCAGTTTTAAATTGAGACTGTAAAACACGTTTATATATGTTAAAGAAACTGACCATCCAGCGTTATTTCCAGCTTTTCCTCTCCTGCTGCTTTACGCCCTGGAGGGATACACCTTCATTCACTTGTGATCCCTGACAAAACAATGGGCAACCTGTGTGACGCTGACAGCAGGGCCTTCCTTTGGTGTGGGGGATCGACGTTCTAAAGGTCTGGACAGCTGGACCACTCACCCATGCACAGTGGGTAGCAAGCATTCTAAAAAAAAAAAAAAAGAAAAATCACCATAACAATTTGCTTGTCACACCTGTTTTGTATTTTGTCCGCAACACACTTCACTAACACTGCAAACGCAGTGAGAAATCAGCTGTGCCCCCTCATCACTTTGCAGACCATTTAATTCCAACGCAGGCACCACAGTATTTCGCCCTGTGTGTCTGTCCAGCCCCTTTCATGAGTTGGGATAATTCGGAACTAACACCTTTTATTTTGTGTCATGTTTAAGCATTACTCAAGGAACAGATAATACTTTATTTTGGTTTCTCTAAGATGTGTAATGTTGTGTTGTCCAGATTCTGTATAAAAATATGTATATGATGTAACTGCTATTTGACAGCCAGTGGCTGTGACGTTAACCAGTATAATTAACAAAGAAATGCATAATGTTGGTGTTTTAAAAAACAAAAAGTTTAAAAAAACCTAGTTAAGATGTTTGTGTAATCTTGCATGGTTAAGATGTACTTAGTGCATTGAGAAATGTTGTCAAGGTCCTCAGTAAAAAAAAGGATGGTCTTCTTTATGATTCAAATGGTGATTGGTTTGTTGGCCAGAATATTCCCCGCCAAACAACGTATGTTCCAGTTTATTTAGAATACTCTCCGCTCCTCATCCAAACAATACCACAAGTTCCAGCATAATGTGTTCTTTTTATCTCTCTTCTGTGTACAACAATTGTTCCTTAAAACCAGGTTCTGGACAAGTTGTTTTGTTTTGCAAAAAAATGTAATAATGTTTTTAAAAAAAGTAATATTAAAAAAAGATGTTTCATGTCACAGTTCTAATTCAGTCCCTTATAACTCCTTTAATAGTGAAGTCAAGATTGGAAGCTTGTGCTCTATGCTATTTGAAATGCATAGGCAAAAGAAAAAACTTTGAAAAGGTATTTGAATGTTGCTCCTACATCTATTGTTAGGTCAGCTGGCAAAATCCTTTGTTCACTATGCCACAACTGGCAACTTAGTAAAAAAGCTACTTCAAATCATAATTCAGCAAGTCAGGAGCTTATAACATAACAAATGGGGCAGACAATCTTTATCATGGTATTTACTCCGTGATGAAAACTTAAAAGTCAGACGTAGGCATCAATCTGGACCAAACAATATGAAAAGATGTTGTCTGGACACAAGGAATATATTCTATGAATGTAGTTTATTGTAGGAAGGGAGAGCCGTCCCAGCAGGCAGATGGATGGCAAAGCAATAACTGCCCCAAAGAGAACACTGTACATGGAACATTCACTGTGACATAGAATGATTCCAAGTTGCGCAATGCATATCACCACACCTCCCCTCTTTAAGTAAGAGAAACACAAAAAACAATAAGTACATTGAAAGAAAAACATAACTCATGGGAAGATGAATGAAAAGTACAACAGGGTTAAATATAATCTTACAGCTAGCTAGGTTTGAATGAAAAGTACAACAGGGTTAAACATAATCTCGCAGCTTGCTAGGTTTGACTGACACTCTGGTACTTTTCCTAACCTCATCCCCCTCTGAAACATTTTTGAAATTGACATTACTTGAAGAACCAGAGGGATCTTTCGCAATCTGGGAAGTACACCACCAATTGCCATTGGTCAATCTGACCGCATTCTTGCGAGTATCCATTACTTGCTGAGAATCAAAAAACTTTGAAAGACCTTTCCTAACTGAAACAGGATTTTTAACTTTGACCCAATCTCCAATCTGAATGTTGTGAGAAATTTTCTTTCCAGGTTTAACCTGTTTAGAACACACATCCGAGGATTTTCTATGAGCAGCGTCCCACATATTGCTCATGTCGCCACCTTGACAAACATTTCTTACCATCCAGAAAGGATATACTCGTGAACAAGCTTTTCTTCCTCTCATGAGTTCGAATGGAGTGTAGTTGGTAGCAGAATGAGGAGAAGTGCGGTAGGACCATACAAGATCTTTGACTGCTTTAAATACACAACTTCTAGACTTGAAAGCAGCTTGAACACACTCCACAATAACTCTGTTAAATCTTTCTGTCTTGCCATTGCTTTGCGGATGATAGAGAGGAGTTCTGGTGTGTTTGATACCACACGACCTCAAAAAGGAGTTCATTTCATGAGAGATGAATTGAACGCCGTTATCGGTCAAGATTTCCTCTGGATAACCTTCTCTCAAAAATATACTATTCAAGCAATCAATGACGCTTTTAGAATTTGGTATACTAATTGGTTCAACTTCGACCCACCTTGACAAATGATCAATGAGGACCAAAAAGTATTTGGAGTTGTTGGGGAGAACATGGAACGGTCCCAGAAAGTCCATTCCCAACTTTTGCCAAGCACGACCAGGAACAGAAACCTTAGATTCTACAAGGCCTTCCAAAACTAATACTTTGTCACTGGCATTGCAACGTGAACATAGTCTGACAAACCCATCTATCTGAGAGTCCATTTTTGGCCACCAGAAGTCAGATCTCACTTTTCTTTTAGTAATAGTGGCACCGAGATGGCCAGAATGTGCTGCCAAAATAATTTTTTCCCTAAAACATGATGGAGGAACCAATTTGTCACCACGGACAATTATACCATTTTCCATTGAAAGCTCAGTATTAATCTTCCAAAACATTTGGAGATCGGGAGAAAGACATTTCTCTTTCGGCCACCCCTTTTTAATAAGAGAGGAAACTTCTTTAAGAACCACATCATCACTTAGTGCTTTGATCCAATCATCCTCTAGAAAAGATATGGATTCTTGACAGACATTAGCAACAAAGCACTCCTCTACTTCAGTCTCCCAATCTTGTTCATCACTGTCGGTTATAGGAAGCCTAGAGAGGCAGTCAGCTCTGCTGTTTCTTCCCCCTGGTATGTATTCCACGCTAAAGGAGAATTCAAGTAATTTCGTGGACAACCTTGCTAAACGAGCTGTCGTGTGTTTGACATTTTTTCCTTTTAAAATATCAACCAAAGGTCGATGATCCGTTCTGAGAACAAAAGACCTGCCCCACAAATATGATTTGAATTTCTCCACACTCCATGTGCAGGCTAAAAGTTCTTTTTCAATGACGGAATATTTCCGTTCAACGGGACGGAGAGTGCGAGAGGCAAAGCCAATTCTGTATTCCTTCCCGCCAGAACATTGAGAAAGAACTGCACCCAAACCGTACTCACATGCATCAACCGTGACAAGAGTTTGTCTTCCTTCAACAAATGCTTGTAGAGCTGGAGCTGAAAGTATATGATCTTTGATAATCTGAAAACCTTTTTTGCATTCTTCTGACCACACAAAAGCAGCCCCTTTCTTTAATAAAGACCTGAAGCATTCAGTAATTTTTGCATAATCCTTCATGAACTTTGCATAAAACTCACACAAACCGAGGAAAGACAAGAGTTGTTCTCTGTTTTGAGGAGCCGGTGCCTCAATAATGCTCTTAACTAAACCAGGCCTAGGTTTAATACCTTTTTCCGAAATGATATGTCCTAAATACTCTATTTCTTTGGCCTTGAAAATACATTTACTTTTCTGCAGGGTTAAACCTCTTTTCTCGAGAACTTCGAAAACTTCACTAATTGCTTGGTTGTGCTCACTCTCTGTTTTAGTAAAAATGAGAATGTCATCTTGAAAGACAACTACATTGGGATTATTTGCAAACATTTCCGACATGAGTCTTTGAAAGACTGCTGCGGCTGACGCCAGTCCAAAGGGAAGACGACAGAATTGAAACACACCATCAGGAGTGACGAAAGCAGTGAGGTGCAGTGCAATTCTACCTGGTGATAGGCAGCTTTAAGATCAAGTTTCGTAAACCACGAAGATGACCCTACTTTGGCAATAAGGTCTTCAATTCGTGGCAGAGGAAACCCATCAACCCAAATGGCTTCATTGAGAGTGCGTAAGTCAACACACATTCTCAAATCTTTTGATCTCTTCTTGGCTAAGACAATGGGGGAAAGCCATAGAGTGGATTCAACTTTTTCAATGATCCCTTGATCACACAGAGCCTTCAAATGTTTAGACAGATCACTTCTGATGCTCAAAGGAACATTGCGTAATTTGTGCTTGGTAGGAATAACATTGTCTTTTACTCTGATAGAATGCTGAAAGTTAGTAATTTTTCCAAGACGGTCCTCGAAGATTTTACTAAACTTTTGTTCCCAAGTATTATGAACATGAGAACAGAGTGTATTGTCAGTAATCGTGGTAACAGAAGTGTCTCTTTTAACCTGTTTGTCAATGAAAACTGGATTAGCTAATCCTGGCTTAATAGTCAAACCTATTTCAGCTTGGTGGATAAGAGCAAGAACATTAATTCCTTTCTTGGCCACATACACCTTCCCCTTGATAGTTACTCCTAATACCTTAATATCAGCCCAGAAAAATCCAAGTAAATTAATCCTACTGCCTTCAAAGGCTACAGTAAGAATATCTGGGGGCAATAAACTCTTATCATGCCAAAATTTGGTGTATTTATCTTGTGAAATAATGGTGATGCGTGCACCAGTGTCGACTAGCAACTGAACGTGATCTTTTCCAATGATAACATCAACTTCGGGATCAGGAATATGTTGAGAAACACTTTTTTCATGGGAATCCATGACTACCACCACGTATTCCTGATGCAATATTTTTAATGGCCTACAGTGGTCCCCAGATGCTAATCTATAGCCCCGAGGGATTACGTAAGGGATGAGATAGTAGTGATGGACTTTACTCTCATCCCTCCCATCCAAGTTCATTGTACAATGATGCACTAGGACAGTGAAGTAACAGCACCAGAACGTTTGGGTTGATTATTGCTTCTCTCTTATTTCCTTAAAAGGAGACTGCAAGCCAGTAAGGTTTCACTGCGATACCTCAAGCTTATTATAAAAGTGCTCTCTGAAGACCAAAGACTGTAGACACTGATTTCTATCCTACTAACTGAGTCTACGGGTATTATGGCCCATTATCCTCGAGAGCACAAGACAAGAATGGCTAGCTTCACTTTGCCACAGAAGATTTCAGGCAATGTTCATCGTGGCATCCAAACTATTTTGACTAGTCTGTACTTTTTGGACAGTCCAATTGTGATTTGAGAGAAGTTTTCCTAAGTTTTTAACAAACCACACGCTAACATAGATTGAGTATTACAGCAAAGAGTTGGGCACCTGGATTTTTGATCGTTTGTTCTACTGTATCTTGATTAGACATAGGCCAATCTGTCTGTAGAAGACATACACACACACAGACACTGACACTTTTATTTTAAAAGACCTACCTTAATCTTCTCAAATTATAGTTTGTTCACCGACTGTGTGGTGTAATCTTTGCTCCCACTCTTGGCCAGAGAGAACTAAAACCAAATGGCAGTTCTTATTATACAAAATATTTGCACCTGCAGTTTGAAAATGCTCTAAAGTGCAATTTGGCTACCAACAGTCATATGGAAGAAGGTGTTCTAATTATGTTCAGCAAAATATTCAATGTATTGTCTGAACAGCAAAGACAGAAACAACTTAATCTCAATGTGCCTTCTAAAATGTCAATTGACTTCAGTCTACTTTTCACAAACATACAAAAAAAGTTAGAACATGCATATGTTGACTACAGGTGAGGATGGGAATACTCGCCTAAGCCTATGTAGTAAAAGAAACTGAAAAATACGCCACATGGGATCAATACAAAAATGGAATGTACAAGACACAAAATTCCATAGATTGTAAGAACTGAGCGGGTCAAAGTACCAAATGAAGCTACGAAGAATGCGGATAGTCAAAATGCTATAAGACAGAACCTGTAACATTCAAAGATGTCAAGTGCTGATATCATATAAGGTATAACAAAAACATTAGATCAGTTCATGTAACATATTAGGTACTCTCTCACGTTCTGATTTACCTGAGATTATGCTTTATATTCATTCACAAAGTCAGCATATATTTAATGGAAAAAGTGAAAGAATAGGTACTGCAGGAAACTACTGCCAAGAGAGCACTCTTTCTATCCCCATCCTGGAATAGGAATCTCTTAATTTTAAAACATCCAATGATGTCCTAGAAAATGCTCAGTAGGTTATGTGGGTCTTTGACTTTAGCTCTCTGTGATTGTTTCAGAGCACATTGTATCTTAAATCACTATTGGGCACTCCTTAACATGATGTAAATGTGTAGCTATTCTATGACAAAAAAGAAAACAATATACCATTTTCAATGGCACAAAGATAATAATAGCCCATAGGCTACAAATTAATCAGTATTTATTAAGCAATGACAGAGAAGGATCTCGGGGTACCCCAAGTAAATGCCATAAAACAAGTTTATTCTGGATTTTTATGAGCCCTAGTAGTGACTCTTTGCTAGCACCCAGAAAGGTTGTTGTGAGTCACAGCTGGCTTACTCCTTGCCTGATCTGGCAGTTTGTAAAGGTGTGTGCTTTACACAACTGGAACCAGTAAGTGCAGGTATAGCTCAAATGCTCCAAGTGACGTCTGAGATGGGATAGGCTGAAGTAAAATATTATAAAAAAAGGCCCTCAATCAGGATTTCGTGGTGGAAGACTTAGCTGGCCTGCAATGCACCCTTGGCTTGCAACTCTCAATGAACACTTTCACCTCTCAAGAAATCACAAATTTATGAGATAATTACTCTCCCACTGTAAATGGAAAACGACCCAAAAACACACAATGACATATTTTGGGGTCTAGCTGCATCGGTGAGATCTAACTGAGGAGTCGCGGCATGGCAGCTTATGGTTGAGCAGGTCTTTGGGATTTAATCTAACATAAAAAACTCAAAAATCTAATGATCAAAACTACAGTATCTAAAACTGTAGTACATATTATCTTAGGCAAGGAAGAATGTGAAAGGCTAGGCTTAACAAACTATGCTTTTATTTTTACCCAGGGTTTTCTCACCTCCTGACTATCCCACGTCTATCTCTTTTCTTTTCTGCATCTTTGATAATTTCCTCCTTTTCCTCAATGACATTTCTTATATGTGCTCCTTGTTCTTAACTCCTTTTTATTGGTTTATCATTTACAACATTCTTCATCTTGCCTTCTTACCATTCTTACATATTTTACTTTGAAAATGTGTTTGTTTATTGTTGCTTAAATTAATTTATTCCTAATAAGTAAAACAATAAAATATATGAGGCTACCATTATAGATAGATATGTTCTAAAAGCCTACTTTATAGTAGTTATACTATGCTGCAGCAGTCCAAAAAAATACAGTTTTCTGTGGCGCATGCATGCCACTTGCCATCAGAATTAATGCTTGCCTGCGTAAGGTTTATATGTCATCCTTGGTACAGAGAAACATGCTATTACTAGTTCACAGTGGCACAGAAACTAAACCCTACTTGATGGAAAGTAGAAATGAATAAGGTTTCTAAAGCAACCATGTATGCTACTGTTAAATGATGCAGTTAAGAGCTGTTCAATTAAAACAACAACATGATACAGCAGTTCTTTCATTCGCCCTTGCAAAGTGTAGTCTCATGTGGCTAGGTTGCCAGATTATGGTATCGCGCACCTTAAATAGAAACTTGCTCAAGGTTAGAAATGGATAATTTTTAAATAGAATAGATTTTACAACAGACTCTTTAGTAAGATCACAGTAGCAAGTTTACCATAAATTGACAGTTTTTCTTCTCATCTTCTCGGAAGTTGCAATGAGTCTGAGCTAAATATTCAACTCTGTGTGTGGATCTTTAACTGTATGAAGGATTTCACCAAAGAAACTGTGGGTGATATGTACAATGAAGTGGCGGAGCGGGTCGTTAGCCTCTTTGACTTAACGACACGCTCCGCCACTTCGTAAACGCAAGGCTGTACCATATTTACAAGAATGTGGTGCAGCCATGCCTTTCCTCCTGCAATGGCGCTAAGTTTAACAACTTAGCGCCAACGCAGGTACCCTTGCACCAGAGTGCAAAGGTGTCTGTGGGCAGGGTAGGATTGTGTATGTGTAGGAAGGTGTCCCTTCCTGCGCATAAACAATTCTAAAATGTCATTTTGTAACTTACATGTGTGCTGCTTTGTGCAGCACACATGAAAGTTACAAAATGGCATGTTTTTAAAAGGCTTGTTCATGTACAGGAAGGGACACCTTCCTGTACATAAACAAACCATGGCATTTTGCTTTTTCCATGTGTGCTGCAAAAGGAAGCACACATGTAAAAAGCAAAAACGAGGAGAAATAATTAATTTTTCTTAGTTTCGCCAACTTAAGACCAGGAAAGTCACAAAAAGTGACGTTCCCGTGGCGATAGGGGGTTGTACATATGCCCCTGTGTGTGTAATATGGAAGTGTGTAGATTATCGTATGGATCAAACCCACCTTTTCATAATGGGGCTTTTAGCAGTGTAGGTACACTTCACGGGGAAATTGAATCCCAAATACACCCAGTATCCAATTTGATCATTAATGGATGGATCTGGATTTCCTCAAGTGATAGTTCATTGATTCTAATATTACTGCTTTATTGTATTATTAATAATATATGAAGTCCACAATAACATGGTGGTCTCCTGACCTCACCACATCTAGGCAATCCATGCTCGCATGGTTCTTGGTTTGATAACAAAGGTATGTGTTCTTGGCACGGCTCATCCTTAGTGTTTTTATTCATAATTTGGATACTCCTGTATGAGTGTGAACTCCAGCAGGCGATAACTCAGTCAGTATCGTGTAGCTTGTTAGGTAAAAAAAGAACACCAGTATGACTTGTGGAGGCAACGCTTCTACCACATTGGTGAGCCCATAGATCAGTCTTTCCTTCTTCTTTGTATACAAAAACATTGTTAAAACAAAAAATACATGTCAAGCAAAGAGAAATTCGTAGGCAGATAATTCATTGAAACTGTGCCATTGAATGAAGTCACAAAACTTCTCAGTATGTTAAGGGCTATGCAGGTCTCGATTGACATAAGGCACGGTAGGCATACCTAAAATGATGTCTCTTTTTTACAGTTTAAACCTGCGTGTTTTTTCCAGTTTTAAATTTTTTTTAAGATGAAGCACTCTTTGATTCACAACTTTTACGCATTATATAAAAATATAAAAAATAAAATTCTAATAAATCAACTAGATATATAATTGAGCTTGGTAATCTTTTCTCATATTTCTATGAAGTTGTCAACTACCAATACGGTATCCGCCAGTGTGCAACGTTTACACATTATATAAAAAATTAAAATAAAATTAAAATAACTCAACTAGATATGGAATTGAGCTTGGTAATCTTTTCTCATATTTCTATGAAGTTGTCAATTACCCATACGGTATCCGCCAGCGTGCATATCATAAGATGCATGTGAACAATTACTGAGGAGTTCTCTGTCTACATTGAACGCATCCACTTTTTAGACCACTACCAGCCTAAATGACCTAAACATAAATTTAGGAGCTTACCAATTCAAGAAGGAACATGAAACCTGATAGCAAGTGAAGCTTCCCATCTGGACTCACCACTGACCTCTCTCACTCTAATGTCCTGTTATTATGTGTGTGGTTTTATTTTTTCAACGAAAATTTAAGATTTTTAACTTTATGTATTAACTGTTGTCAGCCGCAAAGATTTCTTTTTTTCTCTTCTTTACTAGAGATCTCTGTACGAAAGGTAAATGCTGTCTTCCCTCGGACAATAATGAATGTATATCGCACGAGCAGACTGTACAAAAAGTGACTGAGTTAAGGAAAACGAATCCAAGGTTTTTTTTGCGAAGCCTGTTTATTTTTTTAATAAGTTCTACATTTATATTTTACCACCACCTCTCCATGGTATGTTTTATCAGACCCTTTGCGTGGTTTTAGGGAACCCTGATTGTGTCAAGAAATCATGCCAAAACAAGCCAAAAGTTGCTTTTTCGTTATCTGTCCTTCAGTGAATCATGTTACAAATGATGCTTTTAATGTCATTTTAAATGTTTTATTGACACACGTTCTGATGAAAACAATGTCAACCTGACAAAAGATTTATACATGAACCAGAAAGTATTTATTTCAATTTTGTACCTTTCCATTTTAATACATTATAATGTATTGACTCAAACTGAAAAAATATAAGTTCATTTTAATAAACTGTGTGTGGGTCTTTAATTTCCATTCTTGATTAAAATAGTGGTAGACAAGCAAAATGTTGTGCTTTCAAAAAGGTGCTATTCTATGGGTGACATCAAGTCAACTCAAATCAAGCAAACCTTTATTATTTCGGTTACCAAGGTAAGCATAAAAGTACATCACTATCAAAAAAAGCACAATGTTAAAACATCTCAAGTCAGCACAATTCACAGTTCACAGTTCACCACTACAGTACTGGGGCCAAAACATCACGAATATCACATAACACTTATATCAGCCCACTTTTTGAAGGGGTTTGCCGCACTCTACTAGAGGTCGAGTAAAGTGCAAGTGCCACATTATGAAAGGAAAAACATGACAAAGTACATATAATGTAAACATAGCTAAAATACGTGATCCAGAGTGTTTGAATTTTAAGAGTTGTGTTAGACTCCCCCACTCCCCTCCCCGAGGGGAGATCCACATCAATTAAAACAGCATTGTATTCGTTCTATTAACAGCAAACTTTAAGAAGGAGCATATATTAACACACTTTGATAGGGAATCCAGCAGAATCCCAGTGCCACCTTCGGGTTTCTAATGCCCTGTTTCCTGATAGTTGGGATTGAAAACCATTTGCTCAAATCAAAATAGAATTTAAAGAGAAAAGTAAAATGCAAGAGACTGATGTGAAAGTTCATCACATGGACACAGCATCATTTTAGAGGGGTCAGCTGGCCCTGGAGAAACCTCAGGTGCCATCCTACAAATCCCATTATATAGCAGGTGAGTAGCATTCTCTCCCAGGAGCGATTAATCCACTCCAGGTATGGATCTAGGCCGGGATGTTTTACAGCTTGTACCTCATTGATAAAACTACATTTGTCGGACAATATAAATGTCAGGATTGTGCCAGACTGATTCCATGCACACCCTCAGGATATGTTGGCCTGTCTCCCTGCTAGCCCACAGTGCTCCATCTGCACCCTTAACCTTACTGGGTATCAAATGTGTGTGCAATCTCAAAACATGACATCCTGTCGCAGGGATTCTGCTCCTACACAGAACTGTGCATAGAGACTTAGAACCTCAGTGAGTTAGGGTGTGCCAAAACTCACCTCCGTATCCAAAATCCCCTACCAGACTAGCAATCAGTGTCTCTTCCATAGCCCCAATGATTAGACTACCCAGAACATGGACTTAGAACACCTCAGGTAACGTGGAACACATGAACACTCTTTCGTTATACTAACATACCAATCCAGAACGAGAAGTAAATGAAGACACGTGCAAGTTTGAAATATTTATTTCTAATGCCGTGTTCTCAGGCGCAGTATCTTAGCTAATACAAGCAAACATATTATAAGCAACAAGGTTATCAGCATAGTTACTAGTCCATAAAATACAAAGGGAGAAAGCATGTTAAAATGCTAAAAGGAAGAAGACTAAATGGCACCTCAGTCTTACCCTCCCTTGCTAGTATATTATATTATATCTAAAGAAGGTCTCTTTGGGTTTTAGAAGGGCGGCTCCATGCCCCTGGTCTTAGTAGAAAGGGATCACATCATCTTCTACCCCAGCTCTCTGCATGCGAATATTCATCAAGTGGGTGTGCATGCTCTGCGCAGTGCATTACTAAACGCGCCAAAAGTCAGAGTTGGCCACAGCTGCATATGTGTTATGTATAGGACGTGCGCTGAAAGAAAGTTGAGGAAGCAGATCTAGAGCCCATTTGTTTGGACTCATACATACCCAAAGAAATAACCAAGAATTACTCGGCATAGAGTTTCAATATTTATTGAAGCATTGTGATTCTTGCATAAAATATGTGTGCTGCGATAATCAACAGAATGAAATAGATTAGAGTAATTAGCGTTAAGAACAGTGAAAAAGATTGACATTTCCACCATTGTGCTAAGCTAGTGAATATATTCCAACATAGAAGTACTGTGTATAGTGTACTCCTACCCAGTGCTCCCTAACCTAGAATTGCCTAGGCTGGGTGACATTCCAAAACCATGCCCGGATGGTCTAGCTTTCCCTTATCTGCTGGCAAGTGTCATCAGCCTGTCCGTCTTGGTGTAGAGTAGGACATTCCTTGTGTTGGTATGCAGGAATCAGCTGAGCTGGAATTCTAGCATGTAGTGACCTTGCAGTGTCAGCTGAGTGCTCCACTCCCTAAACATGGAAGTGGTCCTGTGTATATAACAACAGCACCCATGTGACCATGTCACAACCCCTGTCAGGGCACAATTATTTATTCTAGTTGGATAGAGTTGTCCGCTACCAGACAGTAACATAAATAACATTTGCACAGTGAACTTTATCCTTTGTACTGAATGTTTGAGGTGTCATGATAATGTCCGTGTGAAGTGGAAATGTAAACAATTCAGATTCAGAGAATGTTATCCTGCATGGTCACACACGCAAATGTATGTCAAAAGTCACTGTGTGTACAAGAGAAGGCAACTTAAGAAACTTATAAGTGATGGCATTTCTAACCGGGCCTATCCTGACCACATGACAGGGAGTGCTACGTAATGAGGTTTACTCCCTGACTGAGATTTTAGTAAACTTGTGGGCCTCTCTAAGGTGATGTTTATTTAACTTAAAAGAGGTTTTACCTGTGGCATATCAAGTTTGGTTAGGGTCTCAGGCTAATTAAGCATGGGCGGATTTTGCGAATTGGCAATCCGCGAACTTGCGTATTTACGGATTCGCAATCCGCAAAATCCGTGAACTCTCGCGAATTTTTTTTTTTTTGTGTTCGCAAGGATTTCTGCCAGTTCGCGAGGATTCTGTACCAGTTCGCAATTGCGAACTTACTTGTCGGCTCGCAACGACCGCGACTATGTTGTTTCTACATCTGGTTCATCATCACAGGTTCACAGCACCTTCTGTTTCACCACTGCCACCCTCTGGTACACCCATGCCACCCTCAGGTACATCCCTGCCACCCTCTGGTTGGTTTATCACTGTAGATTATGGGGGTGAAAAAAAGCAAGCACACCTGCCCTGCTTCATCTGACATGAATTAATTTGGGGTTGATTAATGTGTCACTGAATTTAAACTTCCAGTCTGGCTGGCACCTGCTTCCTTATCTGTAATTTGCTGAACTCTGAAGGGGCCCCTCAGGAAGCACTACAGGGAATGGTTACTAATGATAAGATTGAACTTTTGCACCTGCTGAGTGCTTTCAGTATTGTCTGTAATTGCTTTCTGTTGCAGTGTAATTTTTTTAACAGGACCTTTGTTGTATACTTGTAGCTATTCTCTGAGCCTGCTGTGAGGGTCAGAGCAGGGTCATAGAATAGTTGCAAGTAGGCAAATGAACTCTGAAGCGGCCCCTCAGGAAGCACTACAGGGAATGGTTACTAATGATAAGATTGAACTTTTGCACCTGCTGAGTGCTTTCAGTATTGCAAAAATCCAAATATCCAGCAGCATCCACAAAAGTAATCCTTCCAGGTCAAGATCCAAATCAAAGTGACCAGCACATGAAGAAAGCACTGGGAGGAGCCTGGTGGACAGGAACAGGAAGTTGGAGACTGTGGGGCACTTCCTTCCTCCCACCCCCACCCCCCAAAATGGACTCCTTGCAAAGAAAAAGTGCAGGCAAATGTCAACCTGAGGAGTTATTCTGATAAAAATCATAATTTTCAAGGTTTATGCTGCCTGCTGGTGGATTTCTTGTGCGAAATTGCAAATTTTGCAATCTCGCAATTGCGAGATTGTCGCTGCCCGCCGCATCTACGTGTTCGCAAGTATTTACTCCCGCGAAATTGTATAGTATTCTAGTTGGCAAGCAAAAAATCCGCTTCGCACGGATTTTACGAATTTTCGGCAAGTTCGCTAGAGTTCGCGGATTGAGAATTTACCGAAAATCCGCAAAATCCGCGAGCAGAACGGATTTTACGCCCATGCTTAAGGCTAATAAAATAAGTATATCTCACCCAAATCTGTGAGGGCAGTCTTGATAGTTGAACCAGGGGATATTCAAACCTCTTTCACAGGACAAACAATCTTTGACAATTTCTCTATTGAAGGAGCCATGTTGATTAGTCAATTTGAGCACCACAAAAGGAGGGGGGGCAGTTTAATAGAATCACCCATGTAATCCACCCCCTTCTGATGCAACACAAAAGTAGAGTACGAACGTTGGACACCAAACAGTCTATTTTGGGGTTTGAGTTAATATAGCCCCAGATACCTGACCCATACATTAAAATGGGGAGGCACTTTCTTCTGGAGATCTCCAAACATGGGGCCACAGGTTTTTTACTGATTCGACTGACAAGGTTGAAGATATAGCCAACTGAACTAACACATTTCTGGCGGAATTTACTGGTGCAAGGTCCCCAATTACCCTTTGTATCAAACATGACACCTAGGTAAGAAAAATCCTGTGTAACAGCCACGGGGTGACCTTGTAGCAAGACACTCCGCATCTTAGTTTGTTTGGGATTACATGCCATTATAAAAGGTTTAAATCTATTAGTAGCCAAACCAAGGGAACCCATGAAGGTGACACCATTATTGGAACAAGATGTTAAGGGATCACTGAAATAATATCGAGTTGAAAAAATATCGTTGACAAAATATCGACAGACAGAATATCGAGTTTGTATCTACAAACAGGTAAGTACAAAAATATCGACTACAAAATATCGTTTATAAAAATATAGTTAATTAAAATATCGACTTTATTAAAAACAGTGTTAAATTAAATTAATATTAAAAATTAATTAGTACAATATACTTAAAAATACTTAAATTACCTTATAATATTTAAATAATTAATAAAAGTTATAAAAACTATTTTTTACAATCATATTTGTTAAAACATATATATATAGTAACATATTATAATTAAATAATAATCAATATTATTACCGTAGGATAGCGTAAGTGTAAAAACTACTATTCCCACTCCAGAGAGTGCAACAGTAGGGAAAGCGTTTGATAGCGTAGGGGTAAAAATTACTATTCCCACTCCAGTGAGTGCAACACTAGGGAAAGCGTTGGATAGCGTAGGGGTAAAAATTACTATTCCCACTCCAAAGAGTGCAACAGTAGGGAAAGCGTTGGATAGCGTAGGGGTAATAATTACTATTCCCACTCCAGTAAGTGCAACAGTAGGGAAAGCGTTGGATAGCGTAGGGGTAGAAATTACTATTCCCACTCCAGTGGGTGCAACAGTAGGGAAAGCGTTGGATAGCGTAGAGGTAAAAATTACTATTCCCACTCCAGTGGGTGCAACAGTAGGAAAAGGGTTGGATAGCGTAGAGGTAAAAATTACTATTCCCACTCCAGTGGGTGCAACAGGAGGGAAAACGTTGGATAGCGTAGGGGTAAAAATTACTATTCCCACTCCAGTGGGTGCAACAGTAGGGAAAGCGTTGGATAGCGTAGAGGTAAAAATTACTATTCCCACTCCAGTGGGTGCAACAGTAGGGAAAGCATTGGATAGCGTAGGGGTTAAAATTACTATTCCTACTCCAGTGAGTGCAACAGTAGGGAAAGCATTGGATAGCGTAGAGGTAAAAATTGCTATTCCCACTCCAGTGGGTGCAACAGTATGGAAAGCGTTGGATAGCGTAGGGGTAAAAATTACTATTCCCACTCCAGTGAGTGCAACAGTAGGGAAAACGTTGGATAGCGTAGGGGTAAAAATTACTATTCCCACTCCAAAGAGTGCAACAGTAGGGAAAGCGTTGGATAGCGTAGGGGTAAAAATTACTATTCCCACTCCAGCGAGTGCAACAGTAGGGAAAGCGTTGGATAGCGTAGGGGTAACAATTACTATTCCCACTCCAGTGGGTGCAACAGTAGGGAAAGCGTTGGATAGCGTAGGGGTAAAAATTACTATTCCCACTCCAGTTGGTGCAACAGTAGGGAAAGCGTTGGATAGCGTAGAGGTAAAAATTACTATTCCCACTCCAGTGGGTGCAACAGTAGGGAAAGCGTTGGATAGTGTAGGGGTAAAAATTACTATTCCCACTCCAAAGAGTGCAACAGTAGGGAAAGCATTGGATAGCGTAGTGGTTAAAATTACTATTCCCACTCCAAAGAGTGCAACAGTGGGGAAAGCATTGGATAGCGTAGGGGTAAAAATTACTATTCCCACTCAAAAGAGTGCAACAGCCGGGAAAGCGTTGGATAGCATAGGGGTTAAAATTACTATTCCCACTACAAAGAGTGCAACAGTAGGGAAAGCATTGGATAGCGTAGGGGTAAAAATTACTATTCCCACTCCAAAGAATGCAACAGTAGGGAAAGCGTTGGATAGCGTAGGGGTAAAAATTACTATTCCCACTCCAGAGTGTGCAACAGTAGGGAAAATAAATACTTCATATATTATTTTAAAAAATATAAATTAATATCTATAACAAATTATTTTAATGTAATTACCAATTTATTTTAATATAACAATTAATCAATTAAAATTATAAATTAAAATTAATTATTATTATTTTTTACCTAGTAATCCAAATTAATTACAAATTAAAATTTATTTAATTAACAATTAAAACTTATTTATCTATTTTTCTAATTAAATACAATTAAATAAATTGAATTATTTAATTAATTATAAATAAATTACTTCCCACCCTATTCCCCTATAAACCCTGGACCCGCTACTGAAAATAAATAAGTAAAATTAACATAATTAGCAATTAATCAATTAAATTAAAATATTTGCCAATTAAAATTTAATTAATTACTCATAAATTTTTATTTAACAATTAATTCTAAAAAATACCAATACATTTTTTAACATATTTAATTAATTTTATTTAAATTACTTCCCACCCAATTCCCCTATAAACCCACAACCCGCTACGGAAAATAATTTAGTAAAATTAACATAATTAGCAATTATTCAATTAATTAAAATTAATTGCCAATTAAAATTTAATTATTTAACAAATATAAATTAATGAATAATTAATTAAAAAATAATACCAATAAATAAATTTACATATTTAATTAATTATAATTAAATTACTTCCCACCCTATTCCCCTATAAACCCACAACCCGCTACAGAATGTAATTACGAATAAATAAAAAAACAAATTTCATTTTTAAAAAATAATTATAACATAAATAAACTATTTTCACACATATAATAACATAAAAAACATTATCAAAAATTAGATACTATTAAAAATTAGATATTTTTAATTACCTATATTATATACTTCGATATTTTAACTATCTATATTTTTAACATTCGATATTACATTACTTACCCTAAAAACGATATTTTTGATATCTATATTCTGTCCAGTCGATATTTAGTCCAGTCTATATTTTGGACTCGATATTATGTCCAGTCGATATTTTGGAGTCGATATTATGTCTGTTTACCGATGTTAAGACCTTTAAGGGCTCTTAAAAGTAAAACGGTGTCGTCTGCAAATAGTAGAACAGGGACCTTTTTCCTAGCAATGCAGAGGCATCAGACACCTTAGTGACCAGGGCAGAACCTAGGCCATTGATGTACAAAAGGAACAGCAATGGAGCTAAGACACACCCATAGCATACCCCTCTCCCCTCCCTATCTCAAAACAATCTGTCCTCTCTCCTACAGGACCAAACCAATCTGATGCAGACAGGTTATAATGCAGTGCTGTCAATAACTGGACCAAGTCCCCCTCGACACCCATATCAGTCAGAATATATCAGAGTTTGGACCCCATCACACTGTCGAAGGTGCAGGAAAGGTCTATAAAGGGCAGACAGATGTAGCCCTGTTTAGCAATAGTGTATTTTCTGATCAACAGATGGCAGAGAACAATGGGCATATTTGTAATACATCTCCTTTCCTTATAAAGACGCAGGATGCAGATGTAACAGAAACAGAAACATTGTCCCTGCCCATGCATGAAAGGAAAGCTGGATATTTGTTGGTGGAACTGGACTTCGGGCTATATTTTAGGTTTGTCAGATTGGGAAGCATGTCTTACATCAGTGGCGCTATCAGCCCCCTCAACTCTTGGATCCCCCTTCTTACTAAAAGATTGGGGAACTTCCATGTTTCCAACAGTGCATCTTCAACTGGCTCCACCACCTGAAACCTGAAACATGTTCCCCGACAGGCCAATCCACCAAAGGGCTGCCATGTATGGCAGGCATTCCAGTGGCTAGTTTTCCTTGCAGGATGACCCTGGAAGGCACAGCATATCTGGTAGGAACAACTATCAATGGCCTCAGATGCTGGGAGTTATCTCCCTGTGTGTCACAGATATTGATTGATTGTTGTGTTTCAAACCTTTGGAAGTTTGTTGATGAAATATACAAAATGCAGACCGCCACATGGGAACCAACCAGCATTACTGTTTTGACAAAAGTGAATCTGCGTCCTTAGGAAAGGGCTTTCACTAAAACAATTCTCACTCAGCTGCATGAATCTCTAGTTGGTATAGACAGTCTTTTGCCTCAATGATGAGCCCAAATCACAATAATGCCTTCGGACTCTAATTTAGAGTTGGTGGTAATGGAAATTTCTTAAAATTGCGATTCTCCCCGTATTAAGTACCTTCTCCACAGTTTGCAGAATTTGCCACTACTAATCAACTTGAACCTAGCCCCTCTTCTAATACAAAGTATAACATATAGCATTTGTGAAGAATCAGCAATAGCATATTTGAATAATCCATAAACTCCTTGTCATATATGTGGTTGTGAGATATTTTTGTGCAGCTTCTGCAAAGCATGAGCCCGCTTTTAAGTCTTCTAGACCCTCTGGCTAAAGCACAGACTCAAAACTAACTTACTAGCTCTAGACAGGGAGGCTGGTGACCTGTGACCCACAAACCACCTGCAAGTTACATGGTTACACTGCCTTCCACCATAGATGGGCTGACACAAGAAATCCACATAATACAACACCTACAACAACAATCACAACAGTGGCAATGAAAGCAATTAATAAGCAAAATATTAAAAAGAAATGCAACATTGTGACAGTATCTCATTGTATTGAATGATGAAACTAGTCTTAGTTAACCCACCTCTCCCTTCTAGCCCCTAGCTAAGCTGTCTTAGCACCAAAAGTGCCAGTCTTAGGGCCAGATCGAGAAAAAAGTCACGAAACGCAGCTGCCAAAAATGCTGTGCTGCATTGAGTGACAGGGAGGGAGCAGGAGATATGGCTCTCTTCTCCCCTCTCCCTAACGCCAGCTCTGATTTCAGCTGCTGAGCACCACACACACCTTTGCGCCATAGTTCAAGGGTGTCTACGTGAGCCTAGCATGGATTTTGTACTGGAAGGGTACCCTTCCAGTTCAAAATACTGTGCTTAGACTTAATTTAAAAATGTTCCCACTTTGGGGTCGATTCCGATCCGTAAAAAATCACCGTCTGTACGACTCGCATCCGGAGCCGTTTCCGTACGACTCGTACGGACGCCGTACGACCGGACGATTCCGATCGGGCGACCCGGATGCGATTCGTACGGTCCACGTCGAATCGTACGGAAAAGCGCACGATCACCTACACACCGTACAGCGCGTACCCCCCATGATCGCAGGGGTACGCGCCGTACCCCTGCGATCATGGGGGTACGTTTCGTACACCCAGCATACATGGGGGGTACGTGCCGTACACCCAGCATACATGGGGTACGGCACATACCCCATGTACGCTGGGTGTAGGGCACGTACCCCCATGATCGCAGGGGTACGGCGCGTACCCCTGCGATCATGGGGGGTACGCACCGTACCCGGGGGGGCCGTTCCGTACCTGTTTCGGGGCGAACTCTGACTGTACGACAGTTTCCAGCTCCTGTAGAAAAAGGGTCGTACGGAGTGGACACAACACGGATCGTACTTGCCGGTCGTAAAAAGCAGCCGCGAAACGTATGAATGTCGCGTACAGCGGCTTCCGAGGGCGATTCGTACGGGAATTTCATTCGTACGGTCCCTGGTACGATTCGGACGGATAGCTGCATCGGTGTGGATCGTACTACGTCGTTCGTACGGGGACGGTTACGGGTACGATTCGCACGGAAAAAAATGCTCCGTCCGACGATTCGGAGCGCTTTTTACAGGATCGGAATCGACCCCTTTGTGTGTGTGCTGCACAGTGCAAAACCCATGCATAGTCGGAAAAGAAAGGAGAAATACAAGTATTTCTCCTTTCAAAGCCTTTATTGAAATGGCATTAACTTTTGGCGCCAACCCCTGTCTACTATTGTTTGTAAATTGGGTTTTGCATCAAAAGGCATGGGTGGTTGCATGGGAACGCCCATATAAGGCCCCCTTGGAGTTAAGTACTTCAAAGCAGTGCTTCACACTGTTTTGCGTTACTTTTTAAGATACATTCCAGCGCAAAATGAGTTTTGCGCTGGAAAGTAAGTTAGAAAAAAAACCTTTTGTGCTTGTTAGCGTCACTTTTGTGATGCTAACCCAGCGCAAAATGTCTGTAAATCTACCCGTGGTCATCCACCTCCACCTTTACTACCTTGCCACCAAACTAATTGTTATCCACGACTGGTATAGGGGCGGCTGGTCCGACCCAGCCTACCGGGTGGAGCTGGACGTGATGGACTTCCCACAGGTTGAGGCGCTCCTCTACGGCAGTCCGGTGCCGATCATGATGGCACCGATCACCAGAACGGTACTCCTGGCCTGGCGCACCGCCCTGCGGCCTGTAGGGTGGGATCGTAAGCTCATTCGGCAGACGCCGCTGTGGCATGGAACCTGCCTCCGGGAGGTCTCGCCCCTGGCAGGATTTCGCCGCTGGGATCTCATTGGTGTCTCGGTGCTCGGGGATGTCTGGGTGGGAGACCATGCTCGCACATTTGCAGACCTACAACAACGCCATGCTCTCTCTCACGCCCAGCACTTTCGCTTCCTGTCACTACCCCATGCCTTCCACACACACCTCCCCTCCCCTGTCTCCCTCCCAGAATTTAGCCCGCTAGAGGCCCAGGTGATGATGGGTGATCTGGGTAGGGGTGGAGTTTCCCCGCATATACCGTACTCTAGTGAATAACGGGCCCGCTTCCCTGGATCGTCTTCGTGTCCGTTGGGAGGGCTGGGTGGGCCTTCTGGAGGAGGCAGATTGGAGGGTTGCCCTCATGGGGCCTAGAACCCTGACCTCGTCCTCAAGGCTGTGCTTGGTGCAGATTTATTATCTCCACGCTGCATACCTCACCCCTGAACGGTTATTCCACGCCCGCCTGCGCCCGTCCTCGTGCTGCCCGAGGTGCGGCTTGGATGCTGCTGATTTCTATCATATGGTGTGGTTCTGCCCGGGGATACTGGCATTCTGTGGGGAAGGGGTGGAACGGGAGCTCACGCAGGCCCTGGGATGGGTGGTCCCACAAGAACCTCTGCGGCTGCTGCTGGGGGTTTTCAATGGACTGGATGGATCTAGGATGGACAAACGGCTCTTGGGGACGGCGGTGGCGGTGGCCAAGAGAGACATAGCACTGCATTGGTTGCGGACCAAGGCGCCGACTGTGGGCGGTTGGAGGAAGGTCAAGACTGGTGCGGGACACAGGAGGAGGCAATATTCGAGGCCCGTGGGTGCCCTGGGTTATTCCACAAAGCGTGGGGTTAATGGTTCAATATGCTACCCCCATGATTTTCTGTTGCCTTTTTCTACCATGTAATGTCTTCCCCATTCGATGTGAGGAACTGCTGGAATGGACTGGACTGACCCTTCCTTTCTTTCTGATATCTATTGATCTATTGTACATGCTGATTGTTGAGCTGCTGCCAATGAATTATGTTTGTTTTATATACCCAATAAAGTTGATAATCAAAAAGAAAATCTACCCCTGAGTTTCCTAAGGTGAACTCTAGGCCACATACCTTAGCTGAACAAGAAGCCTGGTCTCTTCTTTGAGAAGGTCGCTCTCTATCTCTCTGTCTTAGTACTGGTGTTCCCTGAGCTGATACGGTCATGCTGACTTCGAGAAGCGGATTGCCTTTGCTTGAGATGTTTGCAGCTCAGCTCACATGAAACAAAGCTTTTTATATTGATCATATTAAAGACAAGGAAGGCTGTCAGAAGAAACCCCTGTCAAGGTAGATAGTCCTCTGCATTAAGGTCTGCTACACACTGGTCAAGAAGCAGCCACTGGAAGGTTTGAGAGCCTATTTCACAAGGGCTAAGGCTTCAACTACAGCTTCGGCCCATGGAATGCCTGCCCTTGAAATCTGTCAGAATGTGACACAAGCGTCAATGCATATGTTCAGAAAGCACTACTGCCTTGATGGCCAGGTTTGGTGGGAAGAGCATGTCACCTGTTTACTTCTGCAAGACGTTTAGGTCTGACACCACTACACAGACCCTCCACCTTAAAAAGGTACTGCTTTGGTATCTATTCTAAGGTGAAGAGTCTGTGGTTAGAGATATTCATCAGAGGACCAAGTTACTAATCTTTGGTAATGTTCTTTCTGGTGGTTCTAATCACAGATTCCTCACTGCCCTCCCACCTCCCTATTGTGTGGAGTGGCCTCTTTTCAACATCACAAAGGTCTCAAGTTAGGAATTTGCACACAATTGTGCATGCTCTACATCTTAGGGCACGGATAGAGGTAAGGGTAAAAATGGTGTAAGCATGCAGGGTAGGCACTTACATGCAGTTCCACTCCATCACTTCCAGGGATGCACAGAGCCAGTATGGAACAGCACTCTGCCACCTAACAGTGCACAGGAGCACTGCTGGTAAACGTTTTTGGAATCAGACTGGTAACTGGTGAATATTCTAAGGTGAGGAATCTGCATTTAGAAGTATACATCAGAAATATGTTTGTTCACAACACTCAAACTAGACTGTGACAAACACTTTTAAGCAACCTCCCTACTCTATATGTAGTTAGGATAGGATAGAATAGGATATATGTTTTTAAAGCGCTCGAATGCCGTGGCGTTAGTCATAGAAGAATATGTGTTATGTGGAGGGTCTATCCTATTTGTAAGTAGGCCTGTGCATACCTTTCTCCTGCTACTCCTGCAAATTCAGCTGCACCGACAACATCTCCGCTACAACCACACCACAGATTCCCGACCCCAACCACCTACAATGCATCCTTCTCAACACCCGTTCAGTCCACAGACACGCCATCGACCTATGGAATCTACTAGACACCATCTCTCCAGACGTCGCCTTCCTAACGGAAACCTGGATGAACGCTTCCTCCGCCCCAGACATCGCCATCGCTATCCCTGATGACTATAAGATCACACGCAAGGACCGCACAGACCATACAGGAGGAGGAATCGCTATCGTCCATAAGAAATCAATCCGCATCACAACTAGCTCTGACGCCAACCTCACCAACTCCGAACACCTTCACTTCCAGATCCTCATCGACCCCAAGACCACACTCAGAGGCACCCTCCTCTACAGACCACCAGGACCCCGCGCTAAATTCAGTGAAGACATCACAGACTTCATCACCCCACACGCGCTCCCCTCCAAAGACTACATCCTTCTAGGAGACCTCAACTTCCACATTGAAAAGATCAACGACCGCAACACCGCCACCCTCGTGGACAACCTCGCCAACCTCGGACTTCACCAACTGGTCACTTCCCCCACCCACATCGCAGGTCACACACTCGACCCCATCTTCACCTCCAGCAACCATGTCTCCTTCAGCCACACTACGGATCTCCTCTGGACTGACCACAGCTGCGTTCACTTCACCTACAACAAGCCGAAACCCATCATCCACCTCCAACCAACCCTACAAAGAAACTGGAACAAAATCACCTCGGATCAGATCTCCACATCGCTCCTTCGAACCTCCCCGGCCCTCTCCTCTAACGCCAACGAAGCCGCCTCCAACCTCACCGTTTGGTTATCCAACACAGCCGACACCTTAGCACCACTGAAAAAACGTCAACACAAACTTGGCAACAAAAAGGCCTCTTGGTTCAACGATGACCTCAAGAAGTCCAAGAAACTGTGCCGCTCCCTTGAAAAGGCCTGGAAAAAAGACCCATCCACCAGCAACAAGAACACCTTCAAAAGCGCCACCCGCATCCACCACCAACTAATCCGAAAGGCCAAGAAAACAGCATTCAAGGATCGACTCGACAACAACGCCCACAACAGCAAGGAACTTTTCAACATCGTCAAGGAATTTTCCAACCCCTCGGCCAACTCCAACGACATCACCCCCTCTCAATCCCTCTGCGACTCCCTAGCCTCATTCTTCCACAACAAGATTGCTGACATCCACAACAGCTTTGACAACCAACCCGGAAGCCAACCCACCCTACCATCTGCCGACCATCTTCCCCCCGTTAACACCCTTAACGACTGGAAACCAATCTCCACTGAAGACACCATCCGCCTGATGAAGTCCATCCACTCCGGATCCCCCACAGACCCATGCCCTCACCACATCTTCAACAAAGCAGACTCCGTCATAGCTCCGCACCTCCGAGACGTCATTAACTGCTCCTTCAACTCCGCTACCTTTCCAGATGACTGGAAACACGCTGAACTCACCGCCCTTCTGAAAAAACCTACAGCGGACCCCACCGAACTCAAAAACTACCGCCCCATCTCGCTTCTTCCATTCCCGGCCAAAGTCATCGAGAAAGCCGTCAACAACCAACTCGCAGCCTTCCTCGAAGCCAACAAATCACTGGACCCCTCACAATCTGGATTCCGAGCTAAACACAGCACTGAGACCGCCCTCATCGCAGCAACAGACGACATTCGAACTCTACTGGACAATGGAGACACAGTCGCCCTCATCCTCCTCGACCTCTCCGCAGCCTTCGATACGGTCTGCCACAGCACCCTTTTACAACGCCTCAGAGACATCGGAATCCAAGGAAAAGCACTGGAATGGATCACCTCGTTCCTCACCGGAAGAACCCAGAGAGTCCGCCTCCCACCATACAAGTCCGAGGCCTTTGAAATCATCTGCGGCGTACCACAAGGATCCTCTCTTAGTCCCACCCTCTTCAACGTATATATGAGCCCCCTTGCGGCCATCGCCCGCCAACACAACCTCAACATCATCTCTTACGCGGACGACACTCAACTGATCCTCTCTCTCACCAAGGACCCCAGCACAGCCAAAACTAACCTACACGAAGGAATGAAAGAAGTCGCCGAATGGATGAAACAAAGCCGTCTGAAACTGAACTCAGACAAAACAGAAGTCCTCATCTTAGGCACATCCCCCTCTGCATGGGACGACTCCTGGTGGCCAGAAGCCCTTGGAAAAGCACCCATCCCGACAAACCACGCACGGAACCTTGGCGTGATCCTGGACTCTTCACTCTCAATGAACAGACAAGTCAACGCCGTATCCTCCTCCTGCTTTAACATTCTTCGCATGCTCAGAAAAACATTTCGCTGGATCCCCTCCGAAACAAGGAAAACAGTCACCCACGCTCTAGTCACGAGCCGACTGGACTACGGAAACACTCTCTACGCAGGCTCCACCGCTAAACTCCAGAAGAAGCTACAACGAATCCAAAACGCCTCAGCCAGGCTCATATTAGACATCCCACGCAACGAACACATATCTGGTCACCTTAAAGACCTCCACTGGCTACCCGTCAATAAGAGGATCACGTTCAGACTGCTTACCCACGCACACAAATCACTCTACGATATCGGACCAGATTGCCTCAACTCTCGACTGTCCTTCTACACCCCCTCCCGCCAACTTCGCTCTTCCAGCCAAGCCTTCGCCACTGTACCTCGCATCAACAAGACCACCATGGGAGGCAGATCCTTTTCATACCTAGCGGCCAAAACATGGAACTCACTCCCCGCCTACCTTCGCCTCACCCAGAATCACCTAGCGTTCAGAAAACAGCTTAAAACGTGGATATTTGACAAATAATCCCCCTCCCCTTCCTAAGCGCCTTGAAACCCTCTGGGTATGTAGTGCGCTATACAAATTTTATGACTTGACTTGACTTGACTTGACTACTTATACATACACGTCAGTAATATTTTATTTCTATTTCCAATCTGCAAAAGATGTCAAATTAATTTTCACAAGTAATGGTGTTTTTAAATCTGAAAAGTAAGCAACGCTCATGCAAGTTGTGTGCTGTATGATCTTATTTAAAAATATAATTTATGTAGGATCATACAAGCTTTGAACAAGGTATCAGTGTGATAAATTTGCCAACATTTAGTTCACTTAACCATTCCTTTTTCCAATAATATTTTTCTTCCAATATGTGTAACCTTGCTATTGAAATGATTCAATGAACTGTGGTGAATAAGTAAATCTATGATGAGTCATTAAAATCTTTAAGCTTTTCAAGTTTTTGAAATAACAACATACAAGTGGGTCAGATTTGTGATCACTAATAAAATAGGAAAATGCTTCCTGAAAACGTTTAGGACTGTTAATTGGGGCAAGAAACCCACAATACTCCTATGTAAAATTGTGTACTTCCCTCAGGCTGTTGGCTCGGTGAATCCATACTGCTGGAAAAAGAACAGCTCTTAATGATTCTCTGCATCGAGGTACAAATCTTCAATGTCCAAGGAAGCATAGGAACCCAATGAACTTGCAAAAGGGCCTGGAGTAAAAATGTCATCCACGGAGAAGCTGAAAACATAAGGGATTGGAATCATTACTGTAGGGCCCAAAATTTGACAAGGTACTCTTTCCCACAAATAGTACAAAGTCATGTTAACAGTATAGTAATCCTTTTTAGATTTGTGAGAAGAAGAATTTGACTGCAATTCCTGAACCACAGGAGACGTGGTTAGTTTTCATGAAGATAGTGCCCATGAACCATCAGCAAGATTATAAATAAGACTGTAAAAGTAACTATAATATTGCAGAAAAGTTCCAAATGCAGGGCTGCGGTGAGCTTATATACAGTAAGAATCCATCTGTAAAATTGGCAAATCACAGAAGTGGTTCCTTCAGATGTTTCTTGGAAGACAGAAGGAAACCACCTGGATCGGGCTGAATTTCAGATACCATAATTTCTGGCAACAGTATAATTTCAATTAAAGAAGATGTTTTCAGTGGTGCACATAAAACTGCAGTTGTAGCAGTCATTGGTGAGATTAAAGTAGATTAATGAGAGAGAATGATTGTACCACATTGCACATCACTTTATTATGGGTGTAAAGCTAGAGATACAATATGCTCATCAGTCTTCAAAATGGGGCCAGTGATTTCAACATGAAACATCTTCTTGACACATTTCCAGAATAGAGATTACTGAACTAATCTGGAGTTACTTTGGTGCCAGCGATGGGCCGCTAAAGAGAATTGGCCACATAGTACTTTTAGGTGTGACTGATCAACCCTTTCCAATGTTTTTATTTGCACTTGGAAGATGTGGCAGTATTACAGTGCATGTGCCTTCGACTCGAATAACTGGAACAAGTGGTCTGTAAAATGGTCTAAAGACTTGCTTGTCAGGGATGCATTCCTGTACTCGTTCTCCACTTTGTGTAGCAACCCATCAGCGGCTTTGGCTTCAGTGGCAGAGTCCTTTTTATTGCAGTCTCTCATTTTTTGTTTATTGTGTAATAAATCCAATTGTGAAATAGGGCCAGATGAATCAGTTTCTGACTCCTCTTTCTTGGGTTGCTAGGTTACTATAGAAGGTTCATTCCCAACTAGTCAGAAATAGCAAGCCCTCTAACCGATCTCCTTCGAGACTAAGTCAAAACTAGGGATCTTCTGAATCCACCACCTTTGGCCATACAAGCATTCCAGAATCTAAAAACCGCTATTACTTCCAGCCCAATTTTGAAAACCCCAGACTTCTCAAGGCAGTTTATTCTCCAGACTGACGCCTCCGAGAACGGCTTAGGAGCCGTATTGTCCTAAATCTCAGACAGTGCTGTGGAACATCCTATACTGTTCATCAACCGAAAGCTGTTTTCCCGAGAACAACAATATCCAGTGATAGAGAAAGAGTGTCTTGCTAGAAAATGGGCAGTGAAGCAATTCATGAGCAACTAAGGGGCTCATAAGCTGATTATAATCCATATCGGGAAACACCGTATCGCAGTGACACAAATCCAGGGCCCAGTTGAAATCGCAACTCAGGCAATGAAAAACAGGCTGGACAGATGTAAAGTAGGAAAATCGAAACGATAATCCATAAGCCGCACTCAAAGTAACAAGAGGCAACGCTCCATAGTACTCAAGCATTCGGTTGCGAAACAGCGCCAGACGTGACAGCTCTTTTTGCAACACAGGACGTGCATCCATTTTGAATTAAACAAAACAGTAAAAGGACGCTTGCAGCAAGAGCCAGTAGCAAGGGAAATCCACCAAATAGGCTGGAAAAAATCGAATGAAAGAAAGCGGGGAAGACACCGAATATAGTTTGAAAAGAAGTCACAAGTCCACTGCCTATAACTTTAAAAAAGTGGGCCAGCCCCTTTGTGGAGGATGCATTAAAGATAGTGTGAATTAATTCACCGAAATGCAAGGGCAAATCAGTATTTAATTAAGCATGCACCTCTGTGCGGGTGTTAGCCACGTGAAGGACGAATGTCTCACGAGCAGATGTGAGGGCAACTTCTTTCTGGAACATTAGAGCTCTTATGCGACTCATCTTGTTGAACTCTGCTTTCAAGGTTGGAATCGTGGGCCAGATGGAAACATCAAGCTTCCCATGCGGGGGAGGATACATTACATTCTTACAGCAAACCACACGTTCACTGACGGTAACTACATAAGCAATTCCTTTTATTAGCCCACAACATTCTTCATTGTTTAAAAGTAAATAACTCCCGTTTGCCAGTAATGTGAATGTGGGCACGATAGCAGGCACAGGTGTACCTTTCAAAATACAGGCTAAATTCAGCTCATTCTGGTTACAAGAGCCATGTAATTGGATATGTCTGCACATCAATGAGTAATCTGGCGTTTCAGTGCAATCTTCACCATTCAAATAAACTTCCTTACCCTCCCTAAGGCATCTATAGGTAAATGGAAGCGACCAAGCTTCATGGAGATAAGCACTTCCAAGAGGTCCATATCTACCAATTGCAAAGTACTTCATACACCCCTGGAACTTGATCAGAGGGAACGGGAGAGTTATTAACCCGTGGATAAGCCACGTTGCTGAATTGGCCTCTGCCACAGAAAACGGTAATGGTTCTAACCTTTCAATGTGTAACATAGAAAAGGATGCATCTTTCATTGACAGTAAACGCTGCTTGTCAGCTAAATTAAATGGGGCAAACAATGATGACGTGTTCAGGCAATGCCATGCCACTTTGCCAGCTTTCAACGTTTGCAAAGTCCGTGCAAACTGCATAATGGAACGCAATTGATTTTGACCATGGTACAAAACACACACTTCATCCTGCACAATATCAACAACAGACGATACAATATTGTCCAACGTGTAAATGCGAGAAGAAAGCGTATTAATGCTGTTATCTACAACTGCTAGCACTTTCTCTAAATTAGCCTGATCTGTAGCTCTAATGCGGGTAGCCGCTTCAATCTGGGACGTTTTCCAGACTTCGTTGTAAATAGCATATATCCATCTTTTAGATCTGCCGTTAGCCGGCCCCTTTATAAAATCATTCAGATCAACATCGTCAGTCAGTTTAGATAAATGTAATTTAACCGACGTCAAAGTGGAATGTTTGAGCCAATTCTGATATAATTTTCCTACAGAATAGGTGGTAACAGAATGGCCACTTTCAAAACGGGGATCCACCCTGACCTGTGTAAAGCCTGGAGCCAAACCCAGAAAACGATGCTGGCAAGAATCAGCACTTCTGTGCCAGAGCAACCAACCCTTGGGATCAAAACTGGATATGTTAAAGGAAGAATTTAGCAACAGTGTTTGTAACTCTCTGATCGACAATTTAGTGGCATTATTCCAACCGGAATGCTCTTCCAATTCAGGAAAAGAAGGAGCATTTAGTTTTTTAGTAGTAGCCAATCCAAAGCATCTCGTCTGTTAAATTGTAGAATTCAAGAACAACATATGGTTCGGGATGAGGCATGCACGGTGCAAAGCCTCAGTGCCTTGCACTTGCCAGCTTTTAGAACCCCAAACTGATTTAAGGTCAATTGTATCCCTCCATAACTCGTAGCCACCTACAGCTAACTGGTCTAGAAAGGACTTTGAATACAATAATTTAGTATCGGTAAGTCTAACTTTGGGTGTGGACTTTTCGGTCATCTTAAAATAAAATGCATTGGGATTTGACTGATTAAAATCAGTAAAATAAGTGAACCTTTTCAAAAAGGAAGCAGAACTGCCTTGTATAGGAGTTGGACAATGCTCCCATTGTGTATAATTTACAGTGTTCCTCCTGGTATTAGTTTTATGCAGGTAGAGATTGCCAAAATGTTGGTAACAATATAAATCACCGTAATCAGCAGATTCTAAATACAAATCCCATACAATCCCATCTAAAACAGGCCAAGCAGTAATGTTAACAAAGGCCAAGTCTCTCTTCAATCTGTGTGATGAGGAATGGGGAGCCAATGTTCCATTGATATGTCGAATGCATGTTCTCTCTTCGACATAGTGTCCATTGACAAGTCGAAAAAAATACACCACAAAGCCAATTTACATGAAAAGCTAAATTGAAAAAAGCACCAACCAAATGTAGGTCCAAGGGGGAATCAAAAAAATATTTTTTAAACAATTTAGCCAAAACAGAGACCTTTGAAGGTTTCCTCGATGTTTGTGAATCAGTGTCAAATGAAAATCTGGATTCTGTAGCCAAGCGAGTTTGCAAATCAGGCATTGATAAGTCAGTTGGGTAAGTGTAGTCAGTTTCATCAAGTTGAGTACCAGGCAGTGTACTTAATAAAGGACTAGAAACTGCAGGCATCTCGAGGGCAACATCAGGCATTGGATCAGAATCTGGGGCCAAAACAGAATTTCTCAAAATCGAAGGACATGAGACTGCCGGTGTCATACTAAGAAGAATCGGCCACTCTGTGTATCTTGACATTGTCAATGGAGATATACCTGTTTTCCTTACGACCTGGAAGTGGTGGTAAAATGACTGTTCTTGTGCCCTTCACACCAAGCACCGGACCTGGAGCTCGATAAGAGGGACCAAATTCTTTCTTGTAATCGATCTTCTCTTAAACTAATTCACCAACTTGGGGTAGCCAGCCAACTACCGGGATCTGCAACACATCATACGAGGTGGAGGGCAAATGTTTCTTTGCAAGACTGTCTCTCATCTCTTATAGATTCTGTAAAACATTGCAATGTTCATCTATGTCAAAGGAGACAGCAACAGCCGCCTGGTCTAGACCGTCAAGGTCCGGTACAAACATCTTGATTACAAAGAGCATTTCATATGGGGTCCGCCCACCCAGAGACCTTCTAGGGAGATTATTTAGAGCACGCTGCACGCTATTGAGTTGGGCCAGTCAGTTCCTGCCAGTGCCTATAACTCTAGCTGTCAAAGACTGCTTTAAATCTCGGTTCATTCGTTCCACAACACTATTACCCTCAGGTCTGTATGGAGACGAAAACTTGACTTGGACCCCTAACGAAGTCATGGCATCCTTATACGCCTTAGAGGCGAAAGCCGGACCATGATCCGAATGGAAGGTACCACAGGCAAAAATCCCTACAAAGACACGCAAGTCTCTTATGACAGTTCGTGAATCAGTGCTGCGGTGTGGCCACACCCACACAAAGCGTGTGCATGAATCAACTGCTACTAAGATGTACTTATACGCAGTATCAAAAGAAAAAGGACCGCAGTGATCTAAGTAAACACAACTAAGTGGTTTATTAGAAATGTACAACTGTATCTGGGGCGGACGCGTAGCAGTTGAAGGCTTAATCTGCTGCCAAATGTCACATAGAAGGACATACTCAGGCGTCTGTTTGTACAGTCCCCGCCACCAGAAATGTTGTTGTAACTGAGATACAGTAGCCGAAACGCCCGCATGCGCAGATGCAACACCTTCATGGGCTGCAGTAATCAGCGCTGGCCTGCGGTCCGCGTTGGGAATCAACCTTTCACCAACGTCAGGTATTTTCACATAAGGAACTTTATCAGGACTTAAGTGGTATGAATACTTTGAAGGGAACCCCTTAGGATATTTACTTCCCTTCTCAGTCGCAGCAACAGCTGCCAAGATATCATCATCAATCTTACTTTTGGAACGTGTAACTGCTGCAACCAAATATGTCGATACTGTAGATTTTGCGGCCTTATCGGCCAATGAATTGCCAACAGCATGAACTCCTACGCGCTGATGACCGAGAGTATGAATTACAAACACGAGTGGCAACTGCTCTTAAAGCTCAGCCACTGGGACCCAGATCATTTTATGTTTTATTGTGCTACCCTTGGAATCACGAAAATCATTCTGAATCCAAAAGAACAGGTTTTCGTTGTAAGACTGGACACAGTAGTAAGAATCACTCACAATAAGAGTCGTCACACTAGGATCAGCGTACTCCAATGCAAGCATCAGAGCACGAAGCTCTGCCAATTGTGCGGTGCAGTCCCCTAAAGTCTGCGTGTGCACGACCCTGGACTTGAACTCATCATTCACCATGGCACCTACCACAATGGCGCAAGCTGATACGTATGCGTGCCTAGACCCATGCGCAACGTGCGCTGAACCATCAGTGTATATGATACAATGGAAATCTCCAAAGGCCGCATTGTCAAAGGCGCAGGATGAACAAATTCATACTGCAAAAACTCTTGCGACTGTAGGGAGGCATCAAAAATAAATGTGACATCCGGAGACGTCAATGATGCTGCCCATTGTATCCACCGTGGGTGCAAAGCTTTAGAATTAGGTACACTGGCTTTCGTCACTGCCTCTAGTGCAGGATACGGGGTAACAACCAACATGCGTTCCTTAAGACTCGCCATCTGCACTGTTCTCAAAACTTTTTCCACAGTGGAAAACCGCATTTCTGCTGAAGTGTACAAGTGTGACTTGTAGGCAATAGGTACTGTGTCTCCTTCGTTAAAAGTAAGGTAAGTGAAACCCACCGCCCCAGGGATGATTCTTATCACCAGGTTGGTGTGGTTATCACGAGTCAGTAAGAATTTAGATTCTAGAAGATCAGCCTGCAAAGATTGCAAAATAGCTGAATGTTCCGGCAGCCAGCAAGATTTGGTAAAAGTAGGTTGTATCAAAGCATACAAAGGCTTGATACACTGGGCATATTCAGGAATGCATGTACGCCCGAAATTAAAAAATCCCAGCAAGGACTGTAACTTTTTCAGAGTTGTAGGAGCGCGCAGTTGTGTGCGTTTCTCCAAGAATTGAGGAGCCAATCCTCGACCTTCATTGTTAAGCTCGTAGCCCAGAAACAACACTGTGTACTCTGCAAAGTGAGACTTTGCAAAGTTGAATTTGTAACCAAAGTCCGCAAAGTTACAAATTATGAGGTCAACGCGACACAGATGTGCCCAAAGCTCGTCGTCTGTGAGATATATGTCATCCACATACGAACACGCATCCGTGTCCACTCTATCTAAGAGAGTATTCTTATAGCCCGTAGGTAAACGTTTGTATTCGGCGTTCTTTGCCACCATTTGTAAAACTGGTCCATTGGGAACTAAGACCATCCAAATTGTAGGCAAAAAAAACGTTGGAAATGTCAAGTGTGATTTTAAACCGTTTACGCACAAGACCATCCACTAAAGCAGAGCCGTGGGTATTCTGTACTGCACAGGTACGACAATGCGAGTTCAAATGCCGGTAATCCAATACCAAACGGTACAAGCCATCTGGCTTGGTCACAGTAAAAAGAGGGTTATTCATCGGTGACACACAAGTTTCAATTACACCTTGATATTCCAATTGTTCAAGGATTTCCGCAACGGAAGCCTAGCTTCACGTCGGATGGGATATTGAGGTTAAGGCTGTGGCATGGACCGTAAGGGAATCTCGTGGTGTGGGGAAAATGTATCCCAACCACAGTGTGTACGGTACAAAGCATTAGCTTTAGCCCACTCTTCCGCAAAATTCAGCGCATGCTCCTTTGAGACAGTGTGCGCGAAACTAGGGAGGATCACCTCCTCCCCTCTTGGAGCTGCGAGGACAAAAGGTGGGGGCCAGTCAGCCTCCGCTAGCAAAATGTCATAGGTAGTCGTAAGATTTTCCCAAAATACCCCTTTTATGGTACGTTGTATGTCACCTTCAATTAAAAGGACAATGTTATAAAGCCTATCAGGTGGAGTTACTCTGGTATCAGCCGTCTCCACAACAACATACTGGTCAGTCGCTGTCACCTTCAGTAGTGGACGCAGGGCCTCTCGCACTATGGTAATCTCCGCTGCGCTGTCCAACAACGTCAGCGCCCATGTCAGATTCCGAAGCTGCGTTCTCACTATCTGTGGCATATCTCGCTGTTAAAGCGGCAACTTTCTTTTTCTGAAACTGGGGTATTTTCGGTGTTGAATCGTCCTGCTTGCTTTTACCGTCTTTCGGGTGGGGCTGGTCACGTCCCTGCTGGCCACCCCGACCTCTACCGCCTCCTCCACCACCGGTCGATGAGGCCGATGAGTCCTGAAAAGAACGAGGAGAGCGTTGTTCAGAAACCTGAAAACGATCAGGAGATTTTATCGTCGCGGGATTGCGCAAGTCATAAACACGTTCTGTAGGTGCAGGCACTGGAGATGCAGGACGTGACCCCTGTTTCTGTTGCTGTTGTTTACCCTGTTTTTTGTTTTATTGGCCAATTTTGTTTCTTAGCCTTGGGATGGTCGTCTGTTTCCGACTTCTGCCCTTGGGGTTGTTTTTTCTCTTTCGTAGAAAGGGGCTTGACACCCAAACTATTACGGCCCACGGTTTTATAAGCCGCCGTAATAATTCTCTGTAACTGGCGGGGTTTATCGGCATCGGGCACCGCCTGCAAAGCATTAGACACCTGAAAGCTTACCGCATCTCCCTTGACATTCGCAAGTACGAGATCGGAAACTACGTCAAAACTGCAGCAGAGCCGCATACCCAATTCAACCGCTGCCTCAGGTCCGTGATCCTCTTGATGACCGAGGGAAGGACGGTCATTGACGGAGGGCCGAAGCAACTCGTGTACACCGCTGCAAAAATCTTACCCCAAGATTCACAGTCACCTGCCTCTGGTATCAAGTGTTTAGGCAAACTAATCGTCAGAATCCTGTGTTTCTCAACAGGGTTCGTGTTAGGAAATACTGCTTCCAGCTGGTCAATTTTCTCAGCAAGCCAGAAATGCATATCATCCTTATCCTGGCGGCGCTTGCCCATCACTGTATTAACCATAACAGGACTAAGCTTCACACCGCTCGGTCCGGCTGGAAGTGCCGCCGCACCTGGGGCCCCGTCCGGTAGATTGCGGGTAATGTATTGCACTAACGACCGAATTACACTAATTGCGACTGTATGTAGCAGCCCTAAATCTGCAACGGGAACCGCTCCATGTCTAGGATGTGGTGTAAATCCAGCTAAAACAGCCAGGTTGCGCCTGGAATGGACAAAGTACCTAACCTTGAGCCTAACGAAGTGTGGGGTAGGGCGCCATTAAACCAAACTCGATCCTGCCAAGCATTAATCGGAACTTCCTGTGTCCTATATGGAACATATACCTGTGGCACAGCAGTACGAGCATAAGTGTCGAACACACCAGTATTTGCGTTTACAGAGGGGAAGGTCACCCACGAATAGAAAATTTCGTATGGGTAAGCTACTTCCGCACTCACTACCATAATAACCGCAATGCCCCCTAACCCAATGTTATAAGTCTGCAAATGATTGCGAACCACAATTCGACTATGTTGCGGTATGTCAACGTCAGCCATAGTGACACAGTAAGAAAGAGGTACAACAAAAACTATGTAGCACAACTGGGTAGTAATTCAAAAGGAAACCGTTTGAAAAGATTCAAGCTTGAAAAGACCTATGTAACTATAGGTAGGTTTGCCCGACACTACTATTATCCGGAAACAATAGTGAAGGGGGTTAAGGACTGATATAAGCACTACTCAAGCGTCATGTAATAAGACCACCAACGATTGGGCGCCATGTCGCAGGGATTCTGCTCCTACACAGAACTGTGCATAGCGACTTAGAACCTCAGTGAGTAAGGGTGTGCCAAAATTCACCTCAGTATCCAAAATCCCCTACCAGACTAGCAATCAGTGTCTCATTGGTTCTTCCATACCCCCAATGATTAGACAACCCAGAAATTGGACTTATAACACCTCAGGTAACGTGGAACACATGAACACTCTTTCGTTATACTAACATACCAATCCAGAACGAGGAGTAAATGAAGACACGTGCAAGTTTGAAATATTTATTTCTAATGCCGTGTTCTCAGGCGCATTATCTTAGCTAATACAAGCAAACATATTATAAGCAACAAGGTTACCAGCATAGTTACTAGTCCATAAAATACAAAGGGAGAAAGCATGTTAAAATGCTAAAAGGAAGAAGACTAAATGGCACCTCAGTCTTACCCTCCCATGCTAGTATATTATATTATATCTAAAGAAGGTCTCTTTGGGTTTTAGAAGGGCGGCCCCCTACCTCTGGTCTTAGTAGAAAGGGATCACATCATCTTCTACCCCAGCTCTCTGCATGCGAATATTCATCAAGTGTGTGTGCATGCTCTGCGCAGTTGATTATTAAACGCGCCAAAAGCCAGAGTTGGCCACAGCTGCATATGTGTTATGTCTAGGACGTGCGCTGATCAGACCGAACAACAACCACTGTGTTGAAATAACCTTGAAGGCCTCGGCACTCACTGTTCAGACATAGCTTACCAAGCAAAGCTGATACTATAGGAAAACATATTATTCTCATGTGAAGCAAAATATTCTACTAGGCTCAAAGCATTAATAACAATATGTGCCGTGTGCAGAAGCAGCAGAAAGGAAAAATGGCGTTTAAACTTCAAATAAGCTCATGCTAACTTAACACAGTGTGAAGGCAAAGCCTATCTACATGACAATCCCGATACCCCAAGAAAGTTATGGTAACAGATCTAGAGCCCCTTTGTTTGGACTCATGCATACCCAAAGAAATACACAAGAATTACTCGGCAAAGAGTTTCAATATTTATTGAAGCATTGTGATTCTTGCATGAAATATGTGTGCTGCGATAATCAATAGAATGAAACAGATTAGAGTAATTAGCGTTAAGAACAGTGAAAAAGATTGAGATTTCCACCAGTGTGCTAAGCTAGTGAATATATTCCAACATAGAAGTACTGTGTATAGTGTACTCCTACCCAGTGCTCCCTAACCTAGACTTGCCTAGGCTGGGTGACATGCCAAATCCCTGCCCGGGTGGTCTAGCTTTCCATTATCTGCTGGTAAGTGTCATCAGCCTATCCGTCTTGGTGTAGAGTAGGACATTCCTTGTGTTGGTATGCAGGAATCGGCTGAGCTGGAATTCTAGCATGTAGTGACCTCGCAGTGTCAGCTGAGTGCTCCTCTCCCTAAACATGGAAGTGGTCCTGTGTATATAACAACAGCACCCATGTGACCATGTCACAACCCCTGTCAGGCCGCAATTATTTATTCTGGTTGGATAGCGTTGTCCGCTACCAGACAGTAACATAAATAACATTTGCACAGTGAACTTTATCCCTTGTACTGAATGTTCGAGGTGTCATGATAATGTCCCTGTGAAGTTGAAATGTAAACAATTCAGATTCAGAGAAAGTTATCCTGCATGGTCACACACGCAAATGTATGTCAAAAGTCACTGTGTGTACAAGAGAAGGCAACTTAAGAAACTTATAAGTGATGGCATTTCTAACCGGCCCTATCCTGACCACATGACAGGGAGTGCTACGTAATGAGGTTTACTCCCTGACTGAGATTTTAGTAAACTTGTGGGCCTCTCTAAGGTGATGTTTATTTAACTTAAAAGGTTTATACCTGTGGCATATCAAGTTTGGTTAGGGTCTCAGGCTAATAAAATAAGTGTATCTCACCCAAATCTGTCAGGGCAGTCTTGATATAGTTGAACCAGGGGATTTATTTATTTATTTATTAAGTTTGTATAGCGCGACAGCTACCCGTAAGGGTTTCCCGGCGCTGAAAGACAATTGCAGCAAAAATACAATCCCAGGAGAATTTATTGGACAAAAAGCCAGGTCTTCACGGCTCTACGAAAACGGATGGGGCAGTTCTCCATCCGCAGAACCAAGGGAAGTGAGTTCCAGAGTTTGGGTCCCAAGGTTGCGAAGGAGCTGCCGCCCATTCTCGAGAGTCTGAACTTAGGAATACAGAATAAGTGTTGGGAAGAAGAGCGAAGTGAACGGGCAGGGATATAAGGTGTGACAAGGGACTGAAGATAAGAGGGGGCAATTCCAATCTTGATCTTGTGCATAAAGCACAGTGCCTTGAATTTTACATGGTTGTCAAAACTGAGCCAGTGAAGCTCCCTCAGACGCTCAGTAATATGATCCCGTATTTGGCAACCACAGAGAAGCCGTGCAGCAGCATTTTGAACCAGTTGGAGACGGCGCATGACCGCCTTGGTAGCCCCCAGATAGAGTACGTTGCCGTACTCAGCGCCAAGACACCTTCGGGTATATGTTGCGCTTTATAAATGTCAATAAATAAATAAATGTCAAATAAATAAATGTCAAATGTCAATAAATAAATAAATAAATAAATAAATAAGTAGTCCAATCTGGAAGTCACCAAGGCCGTCATCACGGATCTCTGGGTGTTAGGAGGTAGAATCCAGAACATTTTTCTCAGCCAACGTAAGATGGTAAAGCAGGTGGCTGCAGCTTTGTTGGCCTGATCTTTCATAGATAGACCCTTGTCAATAATGACCCCGAGGTTACGCACTCGTTCTGAAGGAGTGGGCAAGGAACCCATGGTCAATGGCCAGTGTCTAGGGCTCCAAAGACCAGGTTTGTTTCCGAGGACTAATACCTCAGTCTAACCGCTGTTTAATTTAAGAAAGTTGCGATTCATCCAACAGGATATTTCGCTGAGACCCGCTTGCAGAGAAGAGGAAGAAGTAGAATCAGCTTGGGATAAAGAGAAAACAATTTGAGAATCATCAGCGTAAGTGAATAAATGTAAACCAGAACGATGTGCGATATGGGCCAGAGGAATAACATAAAGATTAAAAAGAAGGGGACTAAGGATAGAACCTTGGGGCACACCATGTGGGGACACATAAGTTTTGGAAGTGGACGTGTGAGAGAAAATTTGGAAAGTACGATCCGTGAGAAAAGACGTAAGCCAGTTCAGGGCTTTTCCACCTATGCCAAAGGAAGCTAGGTTATTAAGAAGGATGCTGTGCGATACAGTATCGAAGGCTGCACTGGGATCGAGTAGTATCAGTGCAGCCGTTTCACCTCGATCCAGTAGCAAGCGAAGATTCTCAGTCACTCCTAGAAGAGTGGTCTCTGTAGAGAAACCCGGACGGAAACCAGACTGGGAGGAATGAAGAAGATTGTTAGTTGCCACAAATTGCGACAAATGCAGATGAATATGCCTCTCAAGGATTTTAGAGAATGCAGGCAATAACGAAATAGGGCGAAAATTGGAAGCAACATTTGGATCCGCGGTCGGTTTTTTTAATAGCGGGGTGACCATTGCGTGCTTCCAACAACTAGGGACAGTGGCCGAGCTAAGTGAAAAATTAAGTAAAGTGCAAATCGTGGTAAGTTGAGGGAGCTCTAGCATACGTAAAATCGGAATGGGTAAAGGATCACCTGGAGAGTCTGACTTAATGTTGCTCAAGATCTCCAGTAAGGTAGAAGGACAGAGATCAGGTCAGGTCAAGAGTGAGGCCGAAGGTGGACCCAAGGCTGGGGGTAGCGACAAGGGATCTGCGCCATTCGCCGTAATAGAAGGTGAATTCATCAAGGCATTGCTGTCATCTCGGGCTGCAATAGCCTGGTAGATGTTCTCGATTTTAGAAATAAAATACTGGGCGAGTTCATCGCATTTACTGCTAGATAGAGGGGGGGGTGTAGCAGTAGTCTGTGAGCCAGCAAGATCTCTGACCACATTAAATAATACTTTGGATTTGTTTATTGCTTCTGTGATTATTTTGTTTGCATAAGTGGCTCTAGTGTGGGCACAAGCCTTGTGATATTGCTTTAGTTCCGTTTTATAATTGAGACCGGCAGAGATGGAATAATCCCTTCTCCAGACACGTTCCAGTTTTTTGCATTGGGATTTATGAAGACGAAGTGTCTCATTGTACCAAAGGGCAGGTGATTTATGAATAGTTCTTTTCTTTTGGGCAAGGGGGAGACAGATGTTAATAGCTTCAAAAAGCCAAGAATTCACAGAACTAGCCACAGTTTCCATGTCACCCGAGCCTGATAGATTGTTTGGCGCAAGATCAAGCAAGATTTTGTATAAAGCAACAATATTGAGATTCTTCCAGTCTCTCTTCCTGATATTCACAGAAGAATTGTGATTAGATTGTGCTTCATTACTCGTCATGATAAACTTAATGAGGTAATGGTCAGACCAGGAAACAGGCAGCGCCAGAAAACAGACTAGTTGAATGATATTTGAAAGGATAGGGTCTAAAAGATGCCCACCTTTATGAGTGGGGCCCTTATTATGTAAGGTTAGATTCATAGCAGCTAGATCCGCAGTAAAATTACCAGCCACACTGTCCGTAAGGTCTTCTAAATGCAAATTCAGATCGCCAACAATTAGAAAATTACTGGACGATGTAAGAACGGATGCTATATATTCTAGAAATTGTGACTGCCAAGGATTTACAGTGCCCGGAGGACGATACACTAGCAGTCCCGTAAGGGTGTTTTTAGGGTTAAGAGCAAGCTTAAAATGCAATGCTTCACAGCTGCCCAAAATGACAGGATCAGACTGACATTGAAACTTTTTCTTAAATATAATTGCCACACCACCCCCTACTTTTTTAAGACGGTCACTCCTAACAATGGCATACTCGACAGGTAAAGCTTCGGCAATATCCGGGCCGGAACTGTCGTGAAGCCATGTTTCAGTGATGAAGAGTGTGTCAGGGGCTTCATCGGTCAACAAATCAAATATTTCACGTTTATGCTTGGGCAGTGAACGGCAATTATGACTCAAGAACGTGTAACTTGGGAAAGATGGAGTGGGCGTCCGTGATTCTAGGCTGTTGCATAAATGCGGGGCGTCTAAATGAAAAGAACAATGAGGGCAGTGTTGAGGGAACTGGTCAAGCATGTCAAAAGAAACAACTGTATGAGTCCTCGAAGGTCTTAAATCCAGTAGTTGTTTAGCATCATAAGAGAGAAAAGTCCCTGTAAAATGACCAGGGGGTATGGCCCCGGGGCCCGTGTGGGCGCGGACGGGCGCAGACGGGCACGCCTTTGGCGCGCCTTTGGCGTCGCTCCCGCTGCGCCCACCCGCTGCGCGGACGGGGAATAACGCACATTTATACAGGAAGAGGGCGGGAGGGTCAAAAAGACTAGACCGCGATCCCTGCACCTCCCAAAAATGGCGGCTCACCCCCGACTCAATCCGCAGCAGCGTTCAATCGGCTGTGCGGTCAGATGTCAGTGCAACAGAGGGATATTCAAACCTCTTTCACAGGACAAACAATCTTTGACAATTTCTCTTTTGAAGGAGCCATGTTGATTAGTCAATTTGAGCACCACAAAAGGAGGGGGACCAGTTTAATACGATCTTCCATGTAATCCACCCCCTTCTGATGCAAGACAAAAGTAGAGTACGAACGTTGGACACCCAACAGTCTCCTCAACACTCTATTTTGTTCGGCCTGGAAGGGGTTTGAGTTAATATAGCCCCAGATACCTGACCCATACATTAAAATGGGGAGGCACTTTCTTCTGGAGATCTCCAAACATGGGGCCACAGGTTTTTTACTGATTCGACTGACAAGGTTGAAGATATAGCCAACTGAACTAACGAATTTCTGGCGGAATTTACTGGTGCAAGGTCCCCAATTACCCTTTGCATCAAATATGACACCTAGTTAAGAAAAATCCTGTGTAACAGCCACGGGGTGACCTTGTAGCAAGACACTCCGCATCTTAGTTTGTTTGAGATTACATGCCATCATAAAAGGTTTACATCTATTAGTAGCCAAACCAAGGGAACCCATGAAGGTGACACCATTATTGGAACAAGATGTTAAGACTCTTAAGGGCTCTTAAAAGTAAAACAGTGTCGTCTGGAAATAGTAGAACAGGGACCAATGCAGAGGCATCAGAAACCTTAGTGGACAGGGCAGAACCTAGGCCATTGATGTACAAAAGGAACAGCAATGGAGCTAGGACACACCCATGACATACCCCTCTCCCTTTCTTAAAACAATCTGTCCTCTCACCTACAGGACCAAACCAATCTGATGCAGATAGGGTATAATGCAGTGCTGTCAATAACTGGACCAAGTCCCCCTCGGCACCCATATCAGTCAGAATATATCAGAGTTTGGACCCCATCACACTGTCGAAGGTGCAGGAAAGGTCTAATAATAATAATAAATTCTTTATTCGGTTTTCGTCATTGCAAAACCATAAAAGCCACAGTATAAAATTTACAGCATAGCACTTTAAGAAAAAACAGATATCTGGAAGAAAAATACATTCACTCAGTTTTTAAAGGTTCTTCCGATGCCTAATAATACATTTTAAAAAATTCAATATATAATAACAGGTGCGCTCGGAGTCTAACATCTGCAAATTAATCATGGCCGGACGACATTGTCTGAAACCCCAGAGTTTTAGTAATGGGAATAACCAAATCTTTCTGTGAGGATGGTAATATTTACAAAACACTATCGTGTGCATGCAGGTTTGTGGAGACATCTCATCACATGGGCATAATGTCAATTTTGGCTCCCAAGTGTTCGTTTGTGGGAAAGCCACTAATCTGTGAAAGAGATTAAGTCTGAATCTGGTCAATAGCATTCTATCGTATGTGCTGATTTCTAAAACAAGATAAGGCTGGATTTGTGGCATTAACTGTACCATATTTGCGTGTTGAACAGATTGCTTATTTGAGAGCAAGGTAATTCTAAGGGTTTCAAGATGACTCATTGCTTTCTGTTTCAGCTCTTTCTTGCTTATCTCAATCAAGGTTGCTGGAGTGAGATAATATCTTTCCAGACCCAGGTCTGCAAAAAATCGTTTAACATAAGTAAGCCAGGCTATTCTGTGCGCGTGGTCTAGTGCCATTGAGTCCTCTAGGATGGCCTTGGTCAGCATGTTCTTATCGGATAACCATGCGCGCCTCCAGAGTAGCAATGGCTGAATTTTTATCAAGTCCTCTATATAGGGAATTCCCAGTTCCAAATGACACGCATATGTGGATGAACACTTGGGGGTAGATAGAAAAAATCTCAAAAACGAGTTCTCGGCTGTCTGGAGAGATCTAACGTCCGCGTATCCCCAGACACCCATATCAGTCAGAATATATCAGAGTTTGGACCCCATCACACTGTCGAAGGTGCAGGAAAGGTCTATAAAGGGCAGACAGATGTAGCCCTGTTTAGCAATAGTGTATTTTCTGATTAACAGACGGCAGAGAACAATGGACATAGATGTAATACATATCCTTTCCTTATAAAGACACAGGGTGCAGATGTAACAGAAACAGAAACATTGTCCCTGCCCATGCATGAAAGGAAAGCTGGATATTTGTTGGTGAAACTGGACTTCGGGCTATATTTTGGGTTTGTCAGATTGGGAAGCATGTCTTAAATCAGTGGCGCTATCAGCCCCTTCAACTCTTGGATCCCCCTTCTTACTAAAAGATTGGGGAACTTCCATGTTTCCAACAGTGCATCTTCAACTGGCTCCACCACCTGAAACCTGAAACATGTTGCCCGACAGGCCAATCCACCAAAGGGCTGCCATGTATGGCAGGCATTCCAGTGGCTATTTTTCCTTGCAGGATGACCCTGAAAGGCACAGCATATCTGGTAGGAACAACTATCAATGGCCTCAGATGCTGGGAGTTATCTCCCTGTGTGTCACAGATATTGATTGTTTGTTGTGTTTCAAACCTTGCTTTGGAAGTTTGTTGATGAAATATATAAAATGCAGACCGATACATGGGAACCAACCAGCATTCCTGTTTTGACAAAAGTGAAACTGCGTCCTTAGGAGAAGGGCTTTCACAAAAAACAATTCTCACTCAGCTGCAGGAATCTCTAGTTGGTATAGACAGTCTTTTGCCTCAATGATGAGCCCAAATCACAATAATGCCTTCGGACTCTAATTTAGAGTTGGTGGTAATGGAAATTTCTTAAAATTGCGATTCTCCCCGTATTAAGTACCTTCTCCACAATTTGTAGAATTTGCCACTACTAATCAACTTGAACTTAGCCCCTCTTCTAATACAAAGTGTAACATATAGCATTTGTGAAGAATCAGCAATAGCATCTTTGAATAATCCATAAACTCCTTGTCATATATGTGGTTGTGAGATATTTTTGTGCAGCTTCTGCAAAGCATGAGCCCGCTTTTAAGCCTTCTAGACCCTCTGGCTAAAGCACAGACTCAAAACTAACTTACTAGCTCTAGACAGGGAGGCTGGTGACCCGTGACCCACAAACCACCTGCAAGTTACATGGTTACACTGCCTTCCACCATATATATAGGCTCACACAAGAAATCCACATAATAAAATACCTACAAAAACAATCACAACAGTGGCAATGAAAGCAATTAATAAGCAAAATATTAAAAAGAAATGCAACATTGTGACAGAATCTCATTGTATTGAATGATGAAACTAGTCTTAGTTAATCAACCTCTCCCTTCTAGCCCCTAGCTAAGCTGTCTTAGCACCAAAGGTGCCAGTCTTAGGGCCAGATTGAGAAAAAAGTCACGAAACGCAGCTGCCAAAAATGCTGTGCTGCATTAAGTGACAGGGAGGGAGCAGGAGGTATGGCTCTCTTCTCCCCTCTCCCTAACGCCAGCTCTGATTTCAGCTGCTGAGCACCACACACACCTTTGCGCCATAGTTCAAGGGTGTCTGCGTGAGCCTAGCATGGATTTTGTGCTGGAAGGGTACCCTTCCAGTTCAAAATACTGTGCTTAGACTTAATTTAAAAATGTTCCCACTTTGTGTGTGTGCTGCACAGTGCAGCACCCATGCATAGTCGGAAAAGAAAGGAGAAATACAAGTATTTCTCCTTTTAATGCCCTAATTAAAATGGCATTAACTTTTGGCGCCAACCCCTGTCTACTATTGTTTGTAAATTGGGTTTTGCATCAAAAGGCATGGGTGGTTGCATGGGAACACCTATATAAGGCCCCCTTGGCGTTAAGTACTGCAAAGCAGTGCTTCACGCTGTTTTGCGTTACTTTTTGAGGTACATTCCAGCGCAAAATGAGTTTTGCGCTGGAAAGTAAGTTAGAAAAAAACATTTTGTGCTTGTTAGCGTCACTTTTGTGATGCTAACCCAGCGCAAAATGTCTGTAAATCTACCCCTGAGTTTCCTAAGGTGAACTCTAGCCCACATACCTTAGCTGAACAAGAAGCCTGGTCTCTTCTTTGAGAAGGTCGCTCTCTATCTCTCTGTCTTAGTACTGGTGTTCCCTGAGATGATACGGTCATACTGACTTCGAGAAGCGGATTGCCTTTGCTTGAGATGTTTGCAGCTCATCTCACATGAAACAATCTCCCAGGAAGCTGAAGATTCCTCACTACCTAGTCTATACCAGGTTTAAATACACTTTTTTGATTATTTTGAAATGGGCAGATCTATGATGAATGATATAAAATGCAAAAATTAGCATATTAATTCTGTTGTAACATCACTAAATTCTACCACATTACATATCATATAAATACATATACATGAATATTTGATGCTCTATCAAGCTATAATGAGGCAAATGTTATATGTTGTACATGTGCTATCAATACTATGTGGAACATGCATTTATAAATGAAAACAAGTTGGCACTGATGCCAGAGGTGCCAGAAGAGGATCCAATGCTGCTTCCGATGTCCAACACCAAACTGATTTCTGCCTGATTTTGATCAATGTTGCGCTATGAGATTACAAAAGCGCAACAGGTCGTCATACTGCGTGGCTCTGAAGTATTGCCTCTATGGGGACACTGACTCTGAACAGGTACACCCCCAAGAGGGAGTTGGTGATGATGGCAGAGAGAGGGATGTTTTCTCTCTCCTCACTATCCATATGACAACTTTTACAAGGACTTACAAGAGGCCAGTGGGCTTGATACCTCCCCTTAAACAGGGTTTGATCTGCCATAATTTGCAGTAGTGGTCCACAGCTGTGATCATGAATTTGCAGCTGTCTTTCGTCAGAGGCAAAATTAACATCCTTTTGGAAATTTTGCAGACTGTCGCAGTTACATCTGAGCCTCTGCACCCCTTTAACAAGGCCCTCACTGATACCTTGATAGGCACTTGGTCAAAGTCCTGTTCCTGCCCTCCGGTGAACGGCCAAGTGTCACAGACCAACTCCTGCCTATCCAGATTCTCTCTCTAAAAATCCTACTACAGAGGACCTGGTGGTCCAGGCTTCAACCAGCAAGGTGAGCACCATTTTATTTCCCACAACTCCAGATGATAGAGAGTATAACAGGACTGAGACGTTTCGAAAACATATGTTCTCTTCTGCTAGCAGAGCAGTGAGATCAGTTGATGCTTTTTGAGTATTATATTGCTGCACACGCCCTCTGGGACATAGCAAGCAATATCTTGCCGACAGTTCCCGAAGATCTTAGGGCCTCTTTGGCTCAGACAGTTCATGATAGACAAAACATACCCATATATGTGATTTGTGCTGGTCTAGATAACTCTGTGTGCCTCGGAAGGGCGGTTGGCCCCTCTTGTGTGCTCTGCCAATACAGATGGATGTGTTCCACAGGTTTTTCTGGAAATGTACAAGCCTCTCATGGGTATGCCCTTTGCTGGCTCATGTCTTTACTGTTAAAGAACTGATTTTGTCTTGGAGCACCTTAAAGATAGTAGAGCCATGGAGCTCCTTGAGTCTGTTGAACCCGTTCCAATCAGCAGCTGCATCAGTTCAGAAAATTCTGTTGTTACTCCAGGAGGCTGGCGTATAGGCAACAACAGTCTCTCCAACCACTGCAGCAATCTCCTCAGTCTTTTCAAGGTTGGGAACATAAGTCTGGCTGGTAAAGTGCACGTCAGCAGGGGCACTAGTTCTTTGAGTCCCCTTCCCTGTGGCAACAGCCACCAAGCCTCTTTAGTTTGGCCTTAGAGGCAAAACTCATTCTGTGGTTGGACCGCTTTAGCACTTCCTCCCAGGGTGGCGATACATCATGTCTGACGTATGGGTCCTATAAATCAATCCACATGCCTATTATTTCTTTTTGCTGTGCCAAATCTTCCGTTATCAAAGTGACTTTCAGAGGAACACCTGTCCATTCTGTTACAAGTGGTACAAGTGTTACTCTCCATTGTGCTATCAAGAGGGTCCGAGACTCGGGAAAAAGGAGAGAGTTGTTACTCTCACTATTTTCGTGTGTCCAAGAATGATGGGACTCTCCAACCTATCTTGGTTCTGTATATGGACAAATTCAAATAGCTAATGCTCGCCCAAATTGTGTCTGCTCTGGACTAGGGGACTATATGGTGTCCTTGGACCTGCAGGAAGCGTATTTTCATATATACATCCTGCAGCCCAGCAGATGTTACCTGCAGTTCAGTGTAGGTCAAGAGTGCTTTCAGTATGTCGTGCTGCACTTTGGCTTTACCAGCACCCCTCAGGTGTTCACAGAAGTGATGGTGTTGGTCACTGTCCACCTTTGAAGCACAGGGTTGCCAGTGTTCCTCTACCTTGGCGACTGGCAGTCAGTCCTAGACCACCTCAGATGACACTGAACATCCTGATATCGCTGGGGTTCATGAACAATGAGCCAAAGTCGCGCCTGACTCCTTCATCTGAGGCTTCCACTCCATTTATTGGAGCAATCCTGGATACAGTGCAGTTCAGGGCCTTTCTTTTGTCACAGATAGTTCAGGAGAACAGCTCTTTGACTTCTTGGCTTTTTAGCCTCCTGCATACTCCTTGATTACACTAGTTGACACATGCAGTACAATGAAATCTGAAGCCCCAGTAGGCCAAGCAACAGGGAAATATATTGGATGCCATCCAGATTCCATTGACGATGGCTCATGGCCTGCAGGAGTAGCTGCTCAAACACAATTGGTCCTGCAGCGTTTTCTTCACCTTTGCACATCCAGAGCTGATGGTAGTGACAGACTTGTCACTGCTGGAATGGTGAGGCCATCTGGGCGAGGTGGAGATCAGTGGAGCCTGGGCTCCGATTGAAGCCTGGCTGTATATAAATCTGTTGTCATTACGGGCTACTCATCTAGATTTGAAATCCATCAAGGTAAGACTGGTGCAGGTTCTCATGACCAACAACACCGCCAAGTGGTGTTGCAAGAAGCATAGTGGAGTGGGTCCCTGGGCCCTGTGTCAGGAGGCTCTGCACCTCTGGAATTCGTGGAAGCATCAGTGAATGTTTCTGATTGCGAGCCAGCTGATGAGATCCCTTAATGCCAGTGCGGACAAGCTAAGGAGGTGGCGTCCAACAGATTGTGAATAGTGCATCACGAGGTGACACAGAGTTTCTTCCTGCAATGGGGAGAATCCTGGCTAGATATTTTGCCACGTTTGAGAACGCACAGTCTTAACAGCTTTGCATGTCTAAGTACCCACGAGAACACACTAGGAGAATAATTCCTGCTTGGATGGGACAGAGGACTGCTGTACTCCTTCTTGCCTCTGCTGCTCCTTCCCGGAGTTCTGAAAAAGATCAGGAACAAACCCGATCAAGTCATTGTAGTGGCTCTGGATTGGGTTTCGAGGGTATGATATCCAGAACATCAAAGCATGAGCTTCTGCCCTCCAATCAGGCTACCACTTCAAGAAGATCTTTTGATGTAGCAGCAGGGCAGGGTCCTCCACCTGAACCTATACAATCTACACTTCCATGTGCGGGGATTGAGTGGCACCAGTTGACTACATTTGATCTGACCACTGAAGTGGTAGATTCCTTCCTCACTGCCAGGCACCCTTCCACAAAGTCCATTTATGGCAGGCGCTGGGACAAATTTGTGGCCTGGTGTGGTACACATAAGACTGACCCTTTACAATCCAAGCTGTTGCATGTTGTTTTTTCATTTTCTCTTTGACCCAGCAAGGCCTTGCAGTGGGCACTGTTAAGGATTATCTTTTGGCCTTTCAGCCTTTCTACATTTGCTGGATTAAGCATACTTGTTTAATTCATCAGTTGTGATGGAGTTTATAAAAGGGTTGACACATATTTCCTTCCAGACCATTTGTGATGCTACAGTGGGACCTTAATTTGGTCTTGACCTTTCTTATACGTATGCCCTTTGAGCCAATGCAAAACTGCTCGCTGCGTCTCCTAACTTTAAAGACTGTTCTCTTCATTGTGATTACTTCAGCTTGTCACAAGAGGGTGCTTCAGGCACTGTCAGTGCAACCACTCTACACCACATTCTTCCCAGCCCGAAAAGTGCTGAGGACTCTGGTGGTCTTTTTGCCTACAGTTATGATTCCTTTCCAAATTGGGCTATCTATCACCATGTCAGCATTCTTTGCTCCCATCGAAAGAGGAGGAGAAGCATCATAGGTTAGACCCCAAAAGGGCTTTAAGCTTTTTATATTGATCATATTAAAGACAAGGAAGGCTGTCAGAAGAAACCCCTGTCAAGGTAGATAGTCCTCTGCATTAAGGTCTGCTATACACTGGTCAAGAAGCAGCCACTGGAAGGTTTGAGAGCCTATTTCACAAGGGCTAAGGCTTCAACTACAGCTTTGGCCCATGAATGCCTGCCCTTGAAATCTTTCAGAATGTGACACAAGCGTCAATGCATATGTTCACAAAGCACTACTGCCATGACGGCAAGGTTTGACGGGAAGAGCATGTCACCTGTTTACTTCTGCAAGACGTTTAGGTCTGACACCACTACACAGACCCTCCACCTTAAAAAGGTACTTCTTTGGTATCTATTCTAAGGTGAAGAGTCTGTGGTTAGAGATATTCATCACAGGACCAAGTTACTAATCTTTGGGAATGTTCTTTCTGGTGGTTCTAATCACAGATTCCTCACAGCCCTCCCACTTTTAAGCAACCTCCCTACTCTCTATGTAGTTAGGATAGGATAGGATATATGTTTTTAAAGCGCTCGAATGCCGTGGGGTTAGTTATAGAAGAATATGTGTTATATGGAGGGTCTATCCTATTTGTAAGTAGGCCTGTACATACTTATACGTACACATCAGTAATATTTTATTTCTATTTCCAATCTGCAAAAGATGTCAAATTAATTTTCACAAGTAATGGAGTTTTTAAATCTGAAAAGTAAGCAAGGCTCATGCAAGTTGTGTGCTGTATGATCTTATTTAAAAATATAATTTCTGTAGGAATCATACAAGCTTTGAACAAGGTATCAGTGTGATAAATTTGCCAACATTTAGTTCACTTAACCATTCCTTTTTCCAATAATATTTTTTTTCCAATATGTGTAACCTTGCTATTGAAATGATTCAATGAACTGTGGTGAATAAATAAATCTATGATGAGTCATTAAAATCTTTAAGCTTTTCAAGTTTTTGAAATAACAACATGCAAGTGGATCAGATTTGTGATCACTAATAAAATAGGAAAATGCATCCTGAAAACTGTTAATTGGGGCAAGAAACCCACAATACTCCTATATAAAATTGTGTACTTCCCTCAGGCTGTTGGATCGGTGAATCCATACTGATGGAAAAAGAACAGCTCTTAATGATTCTCTGCATCGAGGTACAAATCTTCAATGTCCAAGGAAGCATAAGAACTCAATGAACTTGCAAAAGGGCCTGGAGTAAAAATGTCATCCACGGAGAAGCTGAAAACATAAGGGATTTGAATCATTTCTGTAGGGCCCAAAATGTGACAAGGTACTCTTTCCCATAGAACACCATCAAGCAAATAGTACACAGTCATGTTAACAGTATAGTAATCCTTTTTAGATTTGTGAAAAGAAGAATGTGACTGCAATTCCTGAACCACAGGAGACGGTGGTTAGCTTTCAGGAAGATAGTTCCTATGAACCATCAGCAAGATTATAATTAAGACTGTAAAAGTAACTATAATATTGCAGTAAAGTTCCAAAAGCAGGGATGCAGTGAGCTTATATACGGTAAGAATCTATCAGTAAAGTTGACAAATCACAGAAGTGGTTCCTTCTGATGTTTCTTGGAAGACAGAAGGAAACCACCTGGATCGGGCTAAATTTCAGATACCATAATTTCTGGCAACAGTATAATTTCAATTAAAGAAGATGTTTTCAGTGGTGCACATTGCAGTTGTAGCAGTCATTGATGAGATTAAAGCAGATTAATGAGAGAGAATGCCTGTACCACATTGCACATCACTTTATTATGGGTGTAAAGCTAGAGATACAACATACTCATCAGTCTTCAAAATGGGGCCAGTGATTTCAACATGAAACATCTTCTTGACACATTTCCAGAATAAAGATTACTGAACTAATCTGGAGTTACTTTAGTGCCAGCTATGGGCCGCTGAAGAGAATTGACCACATAGTACTTTTAAGTGTGACTGATCAACCCTTTCCAATGTTTTTATTTGCACTTGGAAGCAGTGGCAGTATTACAGTGCATGTGCCTTTGACTAGAATAACTGGAACAAGTGGTCTGTAAAATGGTCTAAAGACTTGCTTGTCAGGGATGCATTCCTGTACTAGTTCTCCACTTTGTGTAGCAACCCATCAGCAGTTTTGGCTTCAGTGGCAGAGTCCTTTTTATTGCAGTCTCTCATTTTTTGTTTATTGTGTAATAAATCCAATTGTGAAATTGGGCCAGATGAATCAGTTTCTGACTCCTCTTTCTTGGGTTGCTAAGTTACTATAGAAGGTTCATTCCCAACTACTCAGAAATAGCAAGCCCTCTAACCAATCTCCTTTGAGACTAAGTCAAACCTAGGGATCTTCTGAATCCACCACCTTTGGCCATATAAGCATTCCAGAATCTAAAAACCGCTAATACTTCCAGCCCAATTTTGAAAACCCCAGACTTCTCCAAGCAGTATATTCTCCAGACTGTCGCCTCCGAGAACGGCCGTATTGTCCCAAATCTCAGACAGTGGTGTGGTACATCCGATACTGTTCATCAGCCGAAAGCTGTTTTCCCGAGAACAACGATATCCAGTGATAGCGAAAGTGTGTCTTGCTAGAAAATGGGCAGTCGACAAGCTCCGTTACTATCTGAAAGGCTCCCATTTTTTCTTGTAAATGGGTCATGCTTTGGTTAAGCCTCAATAGGGGTAACAACCCCCGTGTCCTGCGGTGGTTCCTCTCGTTGCAACCTTTTTCTTTCGAGGTCCGGCATCGCAGGGGTACTCATAATGGGAACGCAGACTTTCTTTCTCGTGTTCCCTTGTTCCCCAAGCGGGAACAATCTGGGGTGGGGGGGTGTCAGGAAGATCATACCTGTGACATTTGGAGAAGCGAGGATGCAGAGCAATTTCCCTCTCAAATCTCCCCTCTACTCTGTTTTCAGTCAGCCTCTGGTTACACGTCACTGCAGAAGGAACAATACCCCTTTAAGACCGATGATACCTGGAATCTCCCTCCGACCCATGTGACATGGTCGCATGCACCACTCAGAGGCACGTATACTGCCGAGCAGGAAGTGAAAAGAAGCCCGGTTGAAACACAAGACGCCGAAGAGCCCTGCAACAGGTTCGAGACCGAGCCGGAGTTGTTTAGCCCTCCACAGTCAGAAACGCCGAAAGAAGATGTCTTGCCACAACAAGGAGCGCTCCAAGAGACTCCCGAAGGTGACCACGCCACCAAGGAAGGGGAGCCGGACCCGAGCCGGCATTGTGATCCAACCCGTCAAGTTCCTGGGAGAACGTGGCCTCAAGAGGTACGTACTCGTGTTTGTACTCTTTTGCAAAGGAGGACTCCCGTCAGGGATACCCTCCAGAAGTAAGCTCGCCATAAGCAGTAAACAGAGCGATACTAGGGACGTGTGCGCTGTATTAACAACACTGGTGGAGGAAAAGTGGTCTATGTCCCCCCACTTCCTTCCCTGAACGTTTAAATGCTTGTTTTTTGGGACCCTTCCTTATTTGTTTGTTTCTTTGTGTTTGTTTTCTTATTCCTGAGTAAGTGATACTGTTCTGGGAACGTCGAGGATCCCAGAGGAGGTCCCGCCTGTCTATCGACAATCTACAAGAATCGTTGACTGAAATCGGACTACCAAGAGACTTATTGTAATCCCTAATATGTGATTTCCCATATAATAAAAGAGAGAAGGAAGAAAACTCTCATTTTGTGTCCTTTGCGTATTGCCCCTTGTAACACAAACATTACACTGTTGTATGTAATTTGTTGCATTCTTCAGTAAATACGTCCACCACTATCATTGCTGTAGCATTGATACAGTAGAACTATTGCCAAAAATAACCCTTAGTGAGCTACCCTAATCAAAACTAAACTAGATCGCTCTTTAGGTATGTGCCTTCACCCAGTCACAGGTATACAAACTATAGGAACATGTTCATTGGTGAGGCTGTAAGAGTATCTGGAAGAGAAACAATTAGGAGGCTTTTCATCTTTTAATGTTGTATTGCCACCATAAATCGATCTTTGTCTGAGATTGAGTGACAGCAGCCACATTAAAGGTTTGCACCACTGTATTTGCTGCTGAATCAGACCACAGTTCCCTCACTTTTATGAATCATGGTATATTGTACATGGAACAGAGTTTTTTATACCCATGTTGGGTTAGAAGAGTCCCTATGCTGCCCATCCTATCTAGATGGTTTAATGTATCATCTGTGATGTCGTTGTCGTTCAATGTATGATAACACCTCCTAATCTTTCTGTAAATATATTCATAATTTTTGTTGCAAAAAGCCCAGGATTATTCTTTTACCCCCAAGGATATCTCGTATAGCCGTACTGGAATTCACCATTTATCATCTGTGATGTCCGTACTGGAATTCACCATTCATCATCTGTGATGTCGTTGTCGTTCAATGTATGATAACACCTCCTAATCTTTCTGTAAATATATTCATAATATTTGTTGCAAAAAGCCCAGGATTATTCTTTTACCCCCAAGGATATCTCGTATAGCCGTACTGGAATTCACCAAATGAGAAAACAGATATTGTGATTCAAGCACTAAGGGCCAGATGTAGGTCGGCAAATACCGGTCGGTAACGGCCGAAATCGGCCGTTACCGACCGGTATTTGCAAATGGAGATGTAGGGGCCATCAAATTTACAGAATTGGTATATTTACCGATTCGGTAAATTTACCGATTCTGTAAAATTCCGAATCGGTAAATTTACCGAATCGGTAAATCCAGATGTAGGTGGCACTTCAAACAGTGCCACAGGCCATTACCGATTCGTTATTTACCATGTAATACAATTGCATGGTAAATAATGAATTCCTGTGTACATGCACATCTGTGCATGTACACCTGTGCCATGTGACACACATACATGCCCTTAGGGCATCGGTAATTTTGACCGGTAAATCAGATGTAGGTAAAAAATCGGTAATTTTTACGGAATCTGTATGATTTACCGATTTGGTAATTGACATTGATTCCTATGGGCCTACAGGCCCATAGGAATCAATGTCAATTACCGAATCGGTAAGTACCGATTCGGTAAAATTACCGATTTTGCAAGGGGAACAGGGTGTCACTTTGACACCCTGTTGCACCCCTGATTTTGGCTTGTGTGCCATGTGACACACATACATGCCCTTGCAAAATCGGTAATTTTACCGAATCTGTATTTACCGATTCGGTAATTGACATTGATTCCTATGGGCCTGTAGGCCCATAGGAATCAATGGCAATTACCGAATCGGTAAATACCGATTCGGTAATTACCGAATCATACAGATTCGGTAAAAATTACCGATTTTTTACCTACATCTGATTTACCGAATCTAGAATACCGAATCGGTAAAATTCGGTATTCTAGAGTCGGTAAATCAGATTTACCTACATCTGGGCCCTAATTTTGAATAAAGAAAGTTTGAGCTATCCAACATTGCTTTGTATTTTTTCTGTAGTTTGTCATGAATCCAATACTGTGACCAGAAAACCACGTAGTGCAGATAGATAAAAGCAGTACCATCCTGATTTCTGTACAAAAGACACAGAAGCAATATATGGGTGGGCACTGATGTGAAAAGTTAAGGAGTCAAAACAACTAATCTTGCCAGACATTAGTCTCTGGGGGGCCTATATATGAAAAAGTCATGCAGTGCAGTACAGAAAGCCACCTTACTGCGTTGCATTGCATGGCAGGGAAAGGGCAAGAATGTGCCATATTAAGGGCAAAGTGAATTCCTGCCTTTTCCTCTGTGCTGGCATCCTTTTGGCAGTATAGCTCTAACGTAGGAACCCTTGCAGCATGGTGCAAGGGTGCCTGCATTGTATGCACGATTGTTTTTGTGCAGGAAGGGACACAAAAACAATCCTGAGAGGCATATTCCTCTATGTGTGCTGCAGAATGCATTACACATAGAAAGAGGAAGTAACAAGGAGAATTCAAAATATTTCTCCTCGTTACGCCTCTCCTGTGAAGCTGTATCTTTTTGGCTCATTCCCAGGTTTACAAGTTCTGGTAAATCTGGGAATGCGTCAAAATCTATGGGAGTTGTGTGAGAACACCCCTACAATGTCCATGGAATGTCTTCCTAGAGCAGAGTAAGACAACACAGCACTTTGTACTCCGTTGCTTTGCTCCAGATTTATGGAGCCACTCAGGGCCACGCAAAGAGGCCTTGCGTGGCTTCATAAATCTGACTTAACCCATTGCATGCTCGTGACGGAACCATTCCGTCACGAGCCACGGTGGTGCTGTGCTGGTGACGGAATGGTTCCATCACGGCCCGGCTGCCGCGCCTGCGCTGCAGTGATTTCGCGCCTGCGCGGCGCATTCTATTGAGCGGGCGGGGCCGTGATGGAGGCATTCCGTCACAAGCACAGCGCCACCGTGGCTCGTGACGGAGTGGTTCCGTCACGAGCATGGCGGCGCCCCGCGCCCCCCCCTTGCGCCGCGGCGGAATTACCGCCGCTGCCAAGGGGGTTAAGGTTTGTGTCGCTTTTGCACCACATTGCGTGGTGCATGAGCAATGCAAACCAGTTCATAAATAGGCCCCTGGGTCTGCTAAACGGTTATAGGGCTATGCCTCATCTGACCTGGAAGTCAAATCCTGACTCTGAGAATACCTCTCTCCAAAATCACACTCTTTCTCTTTCTCTTGGCCTTTGTGAAAATAATTGGGGGGCACTACCAACCAGAATATAAGATCCTTAAGTATTTGCCCGGCGGTGTCGCCTCTTGAACCCACAAAGAAGTTAAACTATTGAAGAGGCAGGCGCTGGAGACTGGAAGGCAGGAAACAAGGTTTTTATTCTCTCCGGAGGAGAACACAACGAAACGGACAGGAGGTATCGTTCTGAGGTGCTCTAACTGCATCCCTGAGGCCTGGCCTCTTATACACACGATTATCTGTTTATTGCATGTAATACATTCTCGTCGATACTTTGATGTACGGAAAGACATCCTCAGAATCCCCCCCTTCCCAGCCCGTTCCCACGCAAGGTTACAGTGGAAGTCCCCGCCCCGTTCACAACAGGTGATGATCATCGCGCAGCTGGATATTCCGCCGATTCACGGAGTGTGTGGGGTTCGATCGGATCTCGTGGGGTGGGGGGGCTTTGATCATCTCGGGGGTCCTTTGAGGAGGGAAGCTTTCTATTGTACGGGGAGGGGCAAGGGATTGGTATCGGCAGAGCTGGGTGTCGGCCTGGGAACGGGGAAGGCAAACGGGCACACGGAAAAAAGGGGTTTGCATCAAAGGGCCGGGGATCGTAAATGGGAAGAAGGGAGGTGTTGCGCTGGGAACAAGACGAGGGCCTGGGGCAGGGCAGCGCCGAAGAGGGGTTTTATGATTCGCGGCAGGTGCAGGCAGGGGGGTTGTCAGCGAAGCTAGGAGGGAGAGAGAGAGGCGCGCTGGCTCTCGGCGAGAGCAGGGAAGCCATGGTGCCCAAAATGGCGGCTGTTTTACGCGCACAAAAGGTTTAAGGAGAGCAAGAGGGCGCCGATAATGTTGACGGTTTCAGCCCAACTTTCAACAGTCCCCCCTTTTCAACATATCTAGCCACCTTGCTTTACTCAATGTCAATTTTCATCAAATTCCTAACTTCGGTATCATACAATGCTCTCATATGTTCGCTTCCAATGTCCACAGTTTTGGGAAAAATACAACTCGCACATAAAGAACATATAGGTGGCAAACATTGAATTCCTAAGCATAGGCCACATATTATAACTACGGGAATCAGGATAATGGTGAGCAGTCTCCAGCCCCAGCTTTTGACGGTGTCCCAGAACCAACCACCAAGCGACCATTCTTCTTGCTCTTGGTGAACTTCCGAAGAGAGTCTGTGAAGATGTTCGATGGCTTTGTACACTGAGGGTGAGTTGTCCGGTATGTATGTACAACAGCTGGACCCAATAATGCGGCATGCTCCTCCATGGTCCGCCAGAACCACATCTAGAACGAGGCGGTTCTGAAGAGCCACCAAACGGACCGCTTGGAGTTCGGCAGTGTTGTTGGCAAAGATGCCCGCTGTGATGTTCATGGTTGTCTCGACTGCCTGAGTCAAATGTCGGATGGCACGGCTGTTTGCCATCGGGCCCCAGAGGGGGACGAGTCCTTTCATAGCATCGAGGAACTGCGCCCCTGTTGAGTCGGCTTGCTCAACGTCTTTGGCTCGTTTTTGCCTGTGGTGATTCGCTGGGGCCACATAAGTTGGAGGAAGGACGAAGGAGATGTAGCAAGTGCCCCCCCAACCTTTGGGGAGCCAGGTGTAGGCCTTCGTGCCGCAGATGAAATACATGTTTGGGGATGACACAAAGGAAGGTGGATCCGTGGAATCCAGAGTGCTGGTAAAGTGGCAAGCGCTGCGACCCACCAGCTGTGTCCCAAGTCCTTCTACACACATGTGGCCTGTGACGTTGATGACCGACAGGGCCACAGTCAGAGTGGCAGCCGTTCGTTTCCGCAGATAGGAGAAGGTGGGTCTGGTTGGATTGTTGAACACCTGCATTTCGATTCGTTCTTTGGCCGGGATGTCCATTTGGATCGAGTCGCTGGGGGTCAGCGGGCAGAAGTGTGTCTTTGTCTTGTTTCGCCCGGCCCCATGAGAAGAATGTGCTGCAGTTCTGCTGGAGGTAGCATTGCCCGTATAGCTCTCTTGCAGGAGGATCAGCCAGGCAAGGCAGGAGCCGTGGACGGAGAAGGGTGAAGGGATGAATGGTATTGAATGTCCAGTGGCATGGGGTAGCAACCCACAGATCCAGCAGTTGGTGGTGTTGGTGGCAAGATTGTGCTGGTGAAGTAGCTGCACGAAAGAGTTGTTCCAAAACTCCTTTCGCCTCTCTCTTAGTTGAGGAGAGAGCGAAATTAGATGATGTTCCTTCATGGTGGTAGGCTGAGCAGTGGTTAGGAATGTTTCGTGAGCAGGTGCGTGTTCTTCCATAATCCAGAGCGTAGTCATGAGGAGAAAACAGAGGAGGATTACGATGAAGAGTGCAATTGTCTTTGAGCTATGGAGTCTGTCTATTCTCGGATTTCTGTAGTGGGTATTTCCTGCTGTCTCCGTCGGCTTCTTATTTGGCGCTTCCATCATCTTCTTATCTGGCGCTTCCATCATCTTCGTCTTCAAGGTGCTCGGTAGTGGGCAGGACCACAGACTTAGTTTTAGCTTCTCTCCAGGTAACCCTTGGTAGTTTGGGTCACCGTTCTGAGATCCTTTAACCTAGTCCGTGGCCTACTTAGCCGAAGCTCCCTCCTTTCGACGCAGGAAATACCCTTCTCGAGATGGCACAGTGGGGTCAGGATGTTTTGAAAGTTCAAGTGTCTCAGTATCAGGGTAGCAGTTCAACGATGGTCGGTCCTGGTTCAGGAGCTCTTCTTGGGTGTTGACGGTGTCTGTCGTGGCCAGGGCTGGAGAGACCTTTTTGCAGTGATGAGCGTGCAGCCAGTGTTTCTTCCCCTCCACTCGAAGTGCGGTCCGAGTGGTGATCAGCACTTGCCAGGGGCCCGTCCACCGGGGTTCCAAACTCTTTGATCGCTGAAAATTTCGGATCAGCACGAAGTCCCCCGGCTGGATGGCGTGACCCGGACCCCTGGAAGCATCGGGGATGGCCTGCTGCACCTGCTGATGAAGGACAGACAAAGTTTCAGTCAATTTGTACAGATAATCAGACATTAGGACATCCGGAACGTCATGAATGGAAGTTGGTTTCGGGGCAGACCAGACGCTCATGGGTCGACCGAAGACAACTTCATAGGGGGTTAAGTGATGTCGGGTGGGGGTAGAGCGCATCGATAGTAATGCCAATGGGAGGGCGTCTGGCCATTTCAGGCCCGTCGTAGCCACTATTTTGCCAGTTTAAGCTTTAGTGTGGCATTGTGTCGTATGACAAGCCCAGCAGATTGAGGGTGGAAGACTGCGTGGAATTTCTGTTTAATACCCAGCCCATTTAGGATGAGCTGGATAACTTTGGCTACAAAGTGGGGGCCATTATCACTCCATAAAACACGACAGAGGCCATAACGGGGGAAAAACTCCTTTAACAGAACCTTTGCAGTGGCCATAGCGGTGTTGTCACGGGTTGGATATGCTTCCACCCACTTGCTAAATGCGCACACCACGACGAGTACATATTTCAGGCCTTGGCATCTGTCTAGCTGGATGTAGTCCATCTGCAGGACTTCAAATGGGTGGTTTGGGACCCCAAATTCCCCCCGGGGTACTACAGTTCCTTTCCCGGGGTTGTGTTGTAGGCATATTAAGCATTGTTGGACCAGGCGTTTGGCGGAATCTGGGATCTTGTCATTGTGCCAAACCCTGGAGACAAGTTCGATCATGGGGGCTGATCCTATGTGGGCAGGGGAGTGTGCCATGGTTAATATGGGAATCAAGTACGAATCAGGTAGCAACCATCTGTTCGTGTCTTTTGTCCGCCAGCAGCCTTCATCGTCTTTCAATCCCACCCGTGTCCATTCAGTCAATTCGTGTTGTGTGCTAGTCGTTTGTATGTCTCTAATTGTGTCCTTGGCGTCAGTCCAGTTTTCTGCTTGTGACCTGGTCACGTACATATGTGTTGTCGTTCTATTTTCAGCTGTCGTCGGGCGGTGATGTCGGCTAGTGCATTTCCCTGTCCAATAATGTCTGTCACTTTCTTGTGTGCCTGGCATTTGATAACGGCAAGTTTGTTGGGGAGGAGGACAGCTTCGATTAAGGCGGAGACTAAATCCCCGTGCAAAATGGGTGTGCCGTGTGAGGTCAAGTATCCTCTCTCCCTCCAGAGGAGCCCAAAATGGTGAACCACCCCGAAGGCATACTGGCTGTCGGTGTAAATGTTCGCTGTGGTTCCTGTTGCCAGGATGCAGGCTCGCGTCAAAGCAATCAGTTCCGCTGACTGGGCCGATCGCTGGGTGATGCGGGCTGTTTCTACTACAGTTCGAGCCGTGGTGACTGCATAGGCAGCGGAAGTGGTACCATCGGAGAGTTTGATGCAAGAACCGTCCACCCACAACTCCCCGTCGGGGTCAGGGAAAGCTGTGTCTCTGAGATCGACCCTACTCCTGGTCTGTTCGTCCGTAAGAGTCACGCAGTCATGTACGGGGTGCACATTGGGATCGTTCTCTGGCAAGGGTAACAGAGTTGCTGGGTTCAGTGTGGTGCATCTTTTCAGGGTGATATGGGGGGCAAGCAAGGTCAGTTCGTATCCAGTCAGTCGTGCACTCGTCAGATGTTGCGTCTTGGTTTGGTTCAGGAGGGTGTCGACTGCATGGGGTACCAGTACCGTGAGGGAATTCGAGAGTACAATCCCCTCACTCTGTCGGATAGAGACTGCAGCAGCAGCTACAGCTCGAAGGCAGGCAGGCAAGGCTCTGGCGACAGGGTCAAGAGTGGCAGAGAAGTAAGCGCACGGTCGTTGCTTAGGGCCGATGGCCTGGGTCAGGACAGATAAAGCGCACCCCTCCCTTTCGTGAGTGTAAAGGGAGAAGGGCTTTTTGTAATCAGGGGTACCCAGGACAGGGGCTGAGCAAAGGGCATCTCGCAGTTCTGTGAAGGAAGTTTGACACTCAGGAGTCCAAGGGAGTGGGAAAGGGACGTCTTTGTTTAGCAGAGAAAGCAGTGGTTTGACAACGAGGCTGAAGTTTGGTAACCATTGTCGGCAGAAGGAGGTGAGGCCTAATAGGGAGCGAACCTGCTTCTGGGTTTTAGGGACAGGGGTATCTAGAATGGTTTGGATTCGATCAGGGGTGAGTTTTCTTCCATCTTTGGACAAAAGGTGGCCTAGGTAAGTGACCTGGGGTAGGCAGAATTGCAACTTCTTCTTGGAGACCTTGTGGCCATTTTCCGCAAGGAAGTGCAAGAGTTGAATGGTGGCGGTAACCGCTAGAGGGGTGGTGTCGGCTGCCAAAAGGATGTCATCGACATATTGTACCAACACCACCCCGTCGGGTAACTGGACTTGGTCTAGTTGTCTTTTGAGGGCCTGGCTGTAGATGCTAGGGCTTTCCGTGTAGCCTTGAGGCGCTCGGCAAAACCTATATGAGCGGGCTTTTAGGTGAAAGCCGAAGAGATATCGGCTGTCTGGGTGGATGGGGATGGAGAAGAATGCGTTCTTGAGGTCGATGACGGAAAAGGTGGTGGCAGTGGATGGAATCAAGGTCAGGATGGTGGTGATGTCTGAGACCACAGGGTACTGGGGTACCACCACTTTGTTGATCTCTCGGAGGTCGATGATGAAACGGTATGCTTTCTCATCTCCCTCTCCCTGCTTCTTGATAATGGGCAAGATAGGGCTGTTGCAAACGTTGCTAACCACTTCCTCTACCACTCCTGCGTCTATCAGTGACTGGATAATCATTACCAATGCCTTCTCGCCCTCTGGCGATATCCGATATTGTGGGAGTTTTGGGAGTGTTGCGTCTGGTCGGACAGTAATGTGCACTGGGTCAATTAACATACGCCCTACGTCCGAATCCGCTTTGGCCCACAGATACGGAGGTAGAGTGTCAAGCAGGGACGCGTCAACGTCGGTGATGGAAAACATGTGTCGGGGGGAACAATGTCTAAGCAGAACGGGGTTGTCGTAAAGAAACACTCGAACTCCATCTTGAGAACACCTAATCGTCGCTCGGAAGTGTTTCAGTAAGTCAAGTCCCATAATGGCGTCAGGGCTATTGGAGGAAAGCAAGAACGTGGTGTCGGTGGTGTTGTTTTCTACGTCAAAGAGAATCGGGGCAGACAAAGGGTTGGTGGAGGGCGTTCCATCGAAACCTGTCGATGTTATGAGTGAGCCAGACAAGGGTGCCCTTGGAATCAGTCGTTTAGATAACGCACTACGTGTTGCGCCAGTGTCCACCAGAAATGGAGACTTGGTACCCAGGACCTTAGCAGTGACATAAGGGCCCTGCTGGTCAACATAGAGCTCGACTGGATCCCTCCCTCGCCCTTGGCTGTCCTATGCGAAGGTGTGAGTGTCGTCATAGTCAGATTGTTGATATTGGTTCTGCCGGGGTCGATCGAACGTATTTGGTCTGCTTGATCTGTCATTAGTCGCGTCATTTGGGGGCCCTCGTTGTTGTCCCTTAGGTCTCGGTCCGTTTGCTACATCCCTGGGGTCTTTGTTTCTGATCATTTCCAGAAGAACTGGGCACTGGGATTTCCAATGGCCAGTCCCTTTGCAGAAAGCGCACTGGTCTTCTCTAAGGTCTGTGCGTCCACTGTAGGAAGTCAGAGTGCGGTCCTGGGGAAATGTAGTCTTAGGGACGTTTGTCTGGTAGTTTCCCCGGTATTGGTCTCGTCCTATAGTCACCCCTTGCAGTTTGGCAATCATCACCCTCTCTTTTAAGTCCTTCTTCTTTTTCTCTGTCGCCCTATCGTTTTCATTTTTCTGATGCTCATAATATTGGGCCATTTGGAGAATCGCTGTAGGTTTGGAGGCTGCCCAACTACTCTCGCTGGCCTGTAGTTTCTGGGAGATTTCCGATGATAGGCCCTTAACATAATTCTGGACAAACAGATGGTGTCCGGTTGCAGTGGTCATGTCCTGGCCGCTGTAATCGGAGAACACCGTTTCAAACCGGGAGAAGTATTCCGATACATCCTCCTGGGGTTTTTGGCGACAGGCTGTTACTATCGACCAGTCCACTTTCTTTTCTGGGATTAGGGTTTTTAATTTCTCTACGATTTTATCTGGGAGGTCTAGAATGGATTTCAACGGTTTTTGTCCTGGTCCCCGTTGTTTGTCCAGGTCATCGAGTTGTGACCAGGTATGTCCAAACAGCTCAAGGTGGTCGACTTTCCGGATTTGCTTCCACACATCAGCTGGTAGACATAACCCGAAGAACAAGTCGATGTCAGCCAGGGTCATAATCGTTGAACCCAGGGCTGTACCCAATTCAGTATAGAAGGCAGTGGGGTTTTTACGTAGGTCGGGTAGAGATTTCCGGAATGTCAGTATCTCTTGTCGGTCCCATGGCTGGTAGACCCAGTTGTACACTACCCTTCCCTTCGCATCTTGGTTGTTTGCATCATCGTGAGTCCCTGTACCCCGAGGAGGAACCCAGTAAGGGGCAGCCTCACGTATCGGCATCATGGTGTTAGATTGCTCGGTTGGTGGTTCGGTCACTACGGAGGCTGCGGATTTTGCTCCCGGCTTTCGTTCAGTGAGGTGACGGAAAACCTCAAGCGTACGCGTAAGGAGGTCCGACACATCACACTCGCCCTCATCCCCGATATCGACCTTCCGGTACAGAGTCCTTAGGCTCTCGGGACCTTTGTCTCGATATCGGTCCTCGTATGCATTCAAGACATGATAACACAGTCGTACGGTAAAATGTCGTCTGTGACTCCCTGTATACGAGCTGAACATATCTGTGATGTACTCTTCATCATCCTTCCTTTCTACCAGTGTCCTTGCTATTTTGTCGATCCCCGCTCGCTCATCTTTGTCTAGTCTGTTTGTTCTTGCAGGGCCAGCCCCTCGAGTCTCATGGTCGTCTAACGTTGTTGTTGATGTGGGTTTTAATACAAGGGGTTCGGCTGGCACAGAGGCCATTGGGGCCGACGCGGTGGCGGTACCTTCGTTTGTACCTGGGGGTGGCGCGTGCTGCGCCAAGGGTTGAGAAGGGGCATATGGAGGGGGCATGTAGATGATAGGAGGACCTAACAGCAGGTCCTCATTGGCTTGTCGTTTCGAGGGTAAATCAGGGTAGAGCATGGAGGGGGTTCTAACCGGACACTGGCTTGGCGTTTCCATTTCTAGTTTCTGTTTAGCTTTCTCTCTTTCCTTTATCTCTTTTTTTAGTTTCTGAGCAGCTAGGTGGGCTGCTTTTCGCAGCTCTTTTTCCAACCTACTCTCAGTTTTCTTTTTACGTTGTTCAGTTTCTTTTCGCCACATGCCGAAGCTGTCAAGCATAGTAGGTGTTGTCTTGTTTTTACCCAGGGCAGTTTCTAGCGTTTTTATTTTATCATCATCGAAGGATCCTATCAGGGGCCATTGACTTTCTTGACCCTTTTTTGTATATTTATGCCATAGTTTACTATAGGCTATAGCGGTCAATCCATGCTTCATGAACATGTCCTTATTAGGGGTGCCTTCCAGTGGGGCTGGATGGTCCATCTCTAATAGGCGGTCCGGGCTAAACAGGCTACTAATCAGTGGGGAGAAGACAGACATGACGGCTCGTAACGAGGGACTAAAAAGTCAGCACTGCCTATCTTATCACTAGGTGCAAAGACTGGACAGAATATTTCTATTCTACGTTGTTTGCAGGCAGTGAATACCTCATGGATCAAAATAACAAAAGACCAATAAATAACAATGGGGAGAATGAGCAGGTCCGCAAAGATCTGCGTTACCTACCCTTTTCACTATCTGCAAAAAGGGTGGTCTCTTCCCTGTTTGCAGACAGGGAATCTCCAGGAAACAATAGTTTTGCGAACAACAGTTCAGTTTCAAGTGATTATTGAGTGGGGGAGAAAAAATAAGCACGGCTGCTGCCCTACCTATCCTCCACTGCTTGCAAAGAGAGAGCCCGTTGTTTCTCCGTTTGCAGACAGTGAATCTCCAAATAAATAAAAAGAGCAATACTAGTATTTTTAAACAAACAAGCAATCAAGCGATCATTTCGCAACTTGTCGTGGTTACACGACCTTACCCGGACCGCATGGACAGTTTCCTGTCTTCCGAATCCAGCGCCCGATCGTCCTCTCTTCTTCGTTATCCTCGCGGCACTCCTGATGGTTCCCAGTCAGGACCGTAGATCACTCGAGAGAGGTCTGTTCGGAACCAGTGAAGTTCGGATGATCGGCTGTCAGACGAGGGTCTATCGGACAGACGCGTTCCCGATCGTTGCAGTCGTTCACTTTGTCGTCAGGACCTCTCCCACTGGATCCATGGGTCGCTGATGAGCCCCACGCTTGGGACGCCAATTGTGAAAATAATTGGGGGGCACTACCAACCAGAATATAAGATCCTTAAGTATTTGCCCGGCGGTGTCGCCTCTTGAACCCACAAAGAAGTTAAACTATTGAAGAGGCAGGCGCTGGAGACTGGAAGGCAGGAAACAAGGTTTTTATTCTCTCCGGAGGAGAACACAACGAAACGGACAGGAGGTATCGTTCTGAGGTGCTCTAACTGCATCCCTGAGGCCTGGCCTCTTATACACACGATTATCTGTTTATTGCATGTAATACATTCTCGTCGATACTTTGATGTACGGAAAGACATCCTCAGAATCCCCCCCTTCCCAGCCCGTTCCCACGCAAGGTTACAGTGGAAGTCCCCGCCCCGTTCACAACAGGTGATGATCATCGCGCAGCTGGATATTCCGCCGATTCACGGAGTGTGTGGGGTTCGATCGGATCTCGTGGGGTGGGGGGGCTTTGATCATCTCGGGGGTCCTTTGAGGAGGGAAGCTTTCTATTGTACGGGGAGGGGCAAGGGATTGGTATCGGCAGAGCTGGGTGTCGGCCTGGGAACGGGGAAGGCAAACGGGCACACGGAAAAAAGGGGTTTGCATCAAAGGGCCGGGGATCGTAAATGGGAAGAAGGGAGGTGTTGCGCTGGGAACAAGACGAGGGCCTGGGGCAGGGCAGCGCCGAAGAGGGGTTTTATGATTCGCGGCAGGTGCAGGCAGGGGGGTTGTCAGCGAAGCTAGGAGGGAGAGAGAGAGGCGCGCTGGCTCTCGGCGAGAGCAGGGAAGCCATGGTGCCCAAAATGGCGGCTGTTTTACGCGCACAAAAGGTTTAAGGAGAGCAAGAGGGCGCCGATAATGTTGACGGTTTCAGCCCAACTTTCAACACCTTGTTTTGTTAGGAAACTTTTTTTGCAATTCTCTTACTAATATCGGGGCATAGAGAAAAGCCTGCTGGCTCCCAGGAATGATCAGATATGGTATAACTCTTCCACTGAACCAGGTACTATAGTTTCCCTCTAAAATATCATAAGTGTAAGATCTCCTCCACTTTGTACTCAGATGTTTCATCAACTTACAGAGGGAGGGGTGACTTAAGTATAGGAGGAAGCCTTTTTGACCCTTGAAACATGAAATACAGAACAAGGCAATCTAATTTCTAAAGTGGATTGCCCTACCAGTCTTTTTATGGGAAAGAGTCCCTCATATTTTGAAGTGAACTTGGGATGTGATCCCGCAATGGACAAATAATCCACTGATAACCACACTTTGTCTCCCATCTTGAACGGTGACCCTGCACTGTGCCTCCTATTTGCAAATGTCTTGCCCTTCACAGATCTTAAATGTACTAATGCAGAGAGACTGTAGGTGGCCAAATGTGTTGCTGAAAACCCAGAGGATCAGAAGAAATGCATATACACTAGGTAAGGTGTTGTTGCAACTGAGATCAATTGCACCCACTGTTCAGATTGATTCTTCAAAAAAAACATTTCAAATATTATTCAAGTGTCTGATTTTAGCTCTGTTTGGCCATCCATCTGAGGGTGGTAACTAGTAGGATAAAAATGTTTTTCGCCAAGCTATTTTAGTAAGTGTTCAGAAATTCTGCTATAAATTGGGACTCCTCATCTGTAATGATGACATGTGGTAGTACATGCACTCTAACAATTACTTGAGGGACACAAAGGTCAATGTAGGAGCCTTTGAAATATTTTCTAAGGGTATGCAATGAGCAGATTTAGTGAGGTAACCAATGACTACTAGTAGCACAGTCTTTCCTTCTGTAGTTGGCAAATCAGTTATAAAATATGTTTAAATTTGTGACAAGGGTTGTAGTGGAATAGACAAAGGTTGCAAATATTCAACAGGGAACTTTAGGTTGTGCACAGATGAAACATGATTGAACACATTGTTTAATCTCTCTTCTCATTCAAACTTTAAAAAAATTGAAACATTGTGACAGTGATTCATAAATTCTTTGCACTGAATTATGGAATCATTATTTAACCAACCCCTTACTTCTAAACCTTAACTAAGCTGTCATATCATCATCAAGTGCAGATCTGAGTTTCTTGAGGAGGACTCTAGTCCACATAACTTAGATGAACAACAAGCCTGTTGTAATGTTCATCAAAATGGTTGCTCACTGTCTTAGTTTTGGCATTTTAAAGCTGATATGGTCATAATGTCATCTCAGACCTTCTTTGACACCCGCTCCAGTGCTGACGGCCCCGACACTTCCAACGCCCCACTGTGGCACCATCCCCATCCTCATTCCTTACTCCAACACAGACCTGGATGGTTGTCGCCCGACACTGGATCAGGTGCCGACAGGGACTATGCTTTCCAGTGCAAAGCCAGTGCCTTTTTACTCTTGATAGGCCTGGAGATGGAGAAGAATGGGAGGGGTCTGAGGGCCCTTATGTAAATGTAAAGTTACCAGCATCCCTTTAGATGAGGAGAACAACTGGTATGAGGAACTGGCAGAGGCCAGTAGGCTAGACACTTTGCCTGACACTGGCTTGGTCTCTCCTTCTATTGTGGGTACGGAGGAGGTAGCCTCTTTTGCTATGGTGCTGCATGGGGTGATTGAGGTGTTCAACCTTAACTGCCCTCAGTGATGGTCTTGACAGATGTGCTTCAGTCGGGAGTCACTCCTCCAAAACCTTTACTCTCATTTAATAAAGCCCTTACTGATGTCCTACTTGGGGCCTGGTCCAAGCCCTGCATAGGGGCTCCTGTGTAAAGGACAATTCCTCGCCACCATCACCCCACTCCTGGGGACCCATTTTCCTTACCCAGCCACTCATTCCAAAGAGCTTGGTGGTCCAAGCCTCCACTTCTAGGATGTTCCCTACCACTTAATTGGCTAAGGAATCCGAAAAGCAGGATACTTTTGGAAAGAGGATGCTCTCTTCCCCCAGTCTTACAATGTGGTTGGTTACCACCGTGTGTGTTTTGGGCTGATACTCCCATACGATCTGGGATTCGGTTGCGCAAGTGCTGCCCATGGTCTCGGAGGAGGCCCAAGCCATACTTTCCCAAGCTGAGTTGGGCCATTCTATGGCCCACGTCATCCCCAGTCAGCATTCATCACCTTTTGTAGCCATGGAAACAGACTCCAACTGCATTCATACCCTCCCAGCAACCGCGGCCAACAGGCTTCCTAGTCTTTTCTTAGTCTAGCACACAGGCCCCATAAACCATGTGGGACAGGCAGCCAGAGGTCGGGTCAGTCCACCCCCGGCAGCCGCAGCCTCCAAACCCCTTTAGTTTGCCCTTCGACCATCATGGACATCCAGTGGGAGGCAGAATATGCATTAACCTGCACCACTGGCGGTCAGTAACATTGGACCTTTGGGTTTTACATATAGCCCAAATGGGCTACTCCCTCCCCATAAGTGACTACCCCTCCTCCCATGCCACCCACTTATGACCAGATGATGGAGGACCACCTCTTCTTGCCCCTCCAGGAAGTGCTGTCTCTTTTGGCCAAGGGAGCCATAAGGGGAGTGCTGGCATCATAAGTGGGTCATGGTTGCTATACCCTCTGGTGCCCAAGAAGGATGGAGGCCTTCATCCTATCCCAGGCCCGCACCTTCTTAATTTCTTCCTGAAAAAGGAGAAATTCAAGATCCTCACTCTTGAGCAAGTTCTGTCTTCCCGGGACACTGGATAGTAGCATTGGATTTGCAGGGCACCTCTTTCCACATCTCCGTCCTGCCTGCCCAGAGACGTTACCTGAGATTCACGGTGGGCCAAGAGCACTTTCAATAGGCTGTGATCCCTTTTAGCTTTAACAGCGCCTCTCTGGTGCTCTCAAAAGTGATGGCTGTGGTTGCAGCTCATGTTTGTGTGTATAGAGGTTGGGGTTTCTAGTCTTTCAGATCCCTTCACCTACAATTGTTTTGATTTTCTGAACCGACACCCATTTGATTTCTCACTATAAACCCAAAGTGTTTCCCCTACGTGCCTTGCTAATCTATGTGCACCTATCACTCTGTGACTAATTATCCCTCCTGTGTGACCACACAGACAAACGAACGCAAATATTTAAATGTGCCGGAAAAAATCTCTGTTTCTCCACTAAGCTTTAAACCAACATCATCTGCTTTCAAAACCTTCACTCTACCCTCTCCTGCGTGACACCCCCATTTCTGACTCCCCAGATGTAACCACTCCCTCCTCCATACCTTCCAATCTCCCCGGGTAACCCCACTATGTACACTTCAATTAAACAAGCTCACATCCTGCTCTAAGAACCGCAACAAACACAGATTTTCCATAGTACCTGCAAAACCTTCATCCCACGCTCGACAACAAACTCAGCAAGTTTCCAAACCACCTCCGTGAAAATGTTCAACTACCTTCTCCCACGTGATATCCCCCCATTTAAACAACTAACCTAACCACTCCCTCCTGTGTGCATGCTCATCATCTACTTGACTCTGCCTGCCCTTTCCAAAGCTGCACGTGCTACACAAAATGCAAATCCCATTACCCACTGCTTTTCTCCCCTAAATGTTCTACTGCATACAACTGACTAATTATTTACTCAAACCTATTTACAAAATGTCTTTTTATGAGATTGTTGATTTACAAATCATTAATCACATGCTACTAGAAGATGTTACCAATAAAAACACGAGATCTTAAAAGCACAATGATGATTCTCGTTGAACCACATCAACTCCCTCTTATGAACATGATGTTCCACCTTACACGTGACATCACATTGTTTTTATCAATTTGAGCCTGTGTTTTCCTTGGTGCAAACAATCAAAGGGGGCAATTATTACATTGAATATACCAAATGAGTGATAGAATGCACTCCTTTAAGCTTTTGTATCCCAGTTACTGTCCTCGTGAATGTTTAACTCACGTTTGCATACTCGGCACATGCCTTGCCCCAATGGCACACTTATATAAATCTATGAGGCGGGGACCGCCACTACGCCCCAGTCCCAGTAGTACAGCAATGTCCATAAGTACACAAAAATACTCCATTTTCCATCTCGTCCATTTTTAAGCATTTTAATTACAATTTTGTCCAGTTGGCATATGCAGGCACTGCAGTGGGACCTGAAGTTCCGGTGGGTGCAGTATCATGGGAATATCTCTGACATGGTCCAGAACTCGGAGGGAAGTGCAAAATGTCTGCAGTGGTGGCAAACAAACCATTATTGGGTCAGTGGCAGACCCCTCTCCCTTCCCCAACCAGAGCCGACTGTGGTGACAGATGCATCACTTCTGGGATGGGGAATCCATCTGGGAGATATGGAGATCAGAGGACCCTGCCCTCCGACTGAGTCCAGGCTCCATATCTTCCTGTTGAAGCTTCAGGCGATTCGTTTGGCATTAAAAGCCTTTCTTCTTTTGATCAAGATTAGCCTGGTGCAGGTGTTCACGGACAACACCACCACCATGTAGTACTGCAACTAACAGGGTGAGGTGGGGTCGTGGACCCTTTGTCAAGAGGCACTGCGTCTCTGGACATGGCTGGAATGCCATGGCATTTCCCTGGTGGTTCAAAACATGGTAAGCTCTCTGAACTCCATACTCAGCAGAAGATGTCAAGCGGATCAACGGCATATGGATAAATGCAGGTAAGTAAACAATTTAATTAATAAAAACTAATTTTATAGCGCGCACTGCGTCGCATTTTGCGATGCAAGGCGTGCTACCAAATTCGTTTTATTAATTAAATTGTACTTACCTGCAATTATCCATATGCCGGTTTTTAGCACCCTCTACCCTGCCCCTCCCCCTCCCCCTGCCCCACCGTAACTCCCTCCACGGACCGTGGCTGCAATTTTCCCCAGGTAACAGCCATTATACTGAGTAGTACAAAAGGAGACGCAGCAGCGGTAGCTACACACCAACACCTGAGGGAATCCACTTCCTCACAGAAGGAGCATGAATTCCTAAGATTATCTGTTAGGGATAGAGTTTTCAGCTCTGTGCCCCTCCCTTGTAGCGAGTAATTTGGAGACGGTCTCTAAAGAGCATATAGGGAGGTTTCCAAGGTAAGCCGCTGCTTGGCTTACTGATTCCTGAAGTGACCACGCCCCCTATTTGCTTCCAGCGTTTTTAGTGTCTTAATCGTGGAAGAATTGTTTGTTCCTGCCCTCGAGCGAGTTGCTGTGCTGCCCCTTGCAACCCCCCGGAGCCGGACGGCACTCCTCCCTCCTGCCCTCGAGCGAGTTGCTGTTCCGCTCCTTGTAACCCCCGGAGTCGGTCGGCACTCCTCCCTCCTGCACTCGAGCGAGTTGCTGTTCCGCTCCTTGCAACCCCCTGGAGCTGGACGGCACTCCTCCCTCCTGCCCTGTAGCGAGTTGCTGTTCCGCTCCTTGTAACCCCCGGAGCCGGTCGGCACTCCTCCCTCCTGCCCTCGAGCGAGTTGCTGTTCCGCTCCTCGTAACCCCCCGAAGCCAGACGGCACCCCTCCCTCCTGCCCTCAAGCGAGTTTCTGTTCCACTCCTTGCTACCCCCCCAGACTGCCCTTCTCTCTCCTGACCTTGAGCGAGTGGTTGTTCCGCCTTTTGCAATCCCCCGGGGCTGGACAACGCTTCTCCTTCCCTCTTCTGAGCGAGTTGCTTATTTGCGCTTCCATATTACCTTGGAGCTGGTGAGCCCTCGCCGGAACTTCTCTGCTCCTTTCCCTTCTGTTTAGAGGGTTGTTAGTTATCTTCGCTTGCTGCTCCATCTGCCCTCTGAGCCAAACACAGTTCCCCACTCGTCTTTCTTGGGTGTGGGATTATTTTAGCCCCTGTACACTTACTCCTTTACTGATGTCACTATGGTATGAGAGCAGTATGAGTGTACCCTTCAAAGACTAGCCCCCCCCCCTTGTTCAATATTTTTATTACCTAGGACCTCGTCCATTGGTGATTCCTTCTACTTGAAACTTCATTTCAAGGTCCTTTGAAAACTACTTTGGGTTAAGTGGAACACAAGAGCTGAGTATACGTCAATATTTATGAGGGTTTCATGTACTTAAGCATTCATATTTATTATATGTTTATTTTGTTTACAGTATCTGTTATACTGCCAGACCATTATCCACAGCAAGACCACCAACAGATGGGGAGAGTGGTGGACAATCCTTGGAATATTCCCCCATACTTTTAGAGAACAGCCTTCTGTGAGTGTGTTTCACAGTGCATTCTAGGAGCTGTTTTCTGGAAGTTTGGGGAATTCTCATCTTCGCTCCTGTGGAATCTTGGCACATATTGAGTCACACCTGACAGAAAGCCAAGCCCACGATTTATCTTCCACCCGAGCGAAAATGAACCCAGACAATGCAGGTATACCCCTAGAACAAGAGCAGCAATCTGCCTTGCAAACTCCCTCGGTAGAGGAGTTAGCCATAGCCCTAGTTGATCTTCAATCAGAAGTTGGGAGATTAAGAATTGAGAACCAAAGATTACAGGTAGACGCCATGCAGTTGAAATCCCAAGACTTCATAGAGTCTAGAGGATCCGGTACTATCCCCAAGAGTAGAAAGAATTACATTCAGCCAGCCCATTTCTCGGTGCCTTCTTTCCAGGCGGGAGCCTCCTCCTCAAAAGGAGACCGCGACATATCTCCTGTGCAGATTACTGTGCATACTCCCACTCCTGTTCCACTTGCCATGCCTGAGAGGTCTACTGGAGATAGCGCAAAATTTAGTGTCTTCATGAATCAATGTCAATTGCAGTTCTTGTGTAAGGCATCAGCATACCCAGATGATGCCGCCAGGGTAGCCTTTGTTATATCTTATCTCGCAGGTAATGCAGCGGAATGGGCAGTACCATTGGGGGAAAATAATGACCCTTTACTATATAACTTTGCAATATTTCAAGAAAAGATGAAAAGTCTCTTTGCTAAACATACGTATATGCAGGCCAGTGATAATGCCCTTCTTAGTCTTAAACAAGGGTCTTCAGATCTCCTTTCCTACATCACCAGTTTTAATAGATTAATAGCAGAGACACATTGGCCAGAAGATAAGAGGACGTCTTTGTTCTATTGAGGGCTCTGTGACAAGTTGAGAAGATCTCTTGTCTCAAATTGTAAATCCTCCAGAAGATTGTCCCTCTTTTATTGAGTTAACAGTCAAACTGGATCACAGTTTGCAAGAAAGAAGAGGTGAAAAATCACGACTCAATTCCCCCAGATATCTAATGCTACGTCCTGAGAAGAAAGAAAGCAAGGATAACTCGGAACCGATGCAAATAGGTGAATTGAGAGGTCCTCTATCTTCAGAAGAAAAAGATAAAAGACAAAAGAATAATTTGTGTCTATACTATGGGAAAAGAGGCCATTATGCAAAAGATTGTCCTGTTCGTCCTCGCATTTCTTCCAAAAAAGCTGCCAGTAGTCTGGGCAACTCTCTTTCGCAGGAAAACTGGATTGCTTGAAGAAAGCTCAGATCGATTCTTCGAGCACAATGGTTAAACAGATCTCAAAGTCCAAGAACATTACACCTAGAGTAGCAAAGCATTTTACTTTGAGCATTACTCTGATAACATCTTCTCAAGGTAGACATAATGGGCCTCATGTAGGTAAATGGTATTTACCGATTCGTAAATACCGAATTTTACTGATTCGGTGTTTACAAATCGGTTAATGCTATGTAGGTAAATATCATTGATTCCTATGGGCCTTGAGGCCCATAGGAATCAATGGCAATTACCGAATCGGTAAATACCGATTCGGTAAAATTACCAAATAGTCAAGGGTGGCAGGGTGTCACTTTGACACCCTGTTGCACCCCTGATCAGTGCTTGTGTGTACACAGGTGTACATGCACAGATTTGAATATACACAGGTATTCGTTATTTACCACCAACTAATAGTTGGTGGTAAATAACGAATCCTTAAGGCCCCGTGGCACTGTTTACAGTGCCACCCACATCTCAAATTACAGATTCGGTTAATTTACCCATTCGGTAATTTACTGAATCGGTAAATTTACCAAATCGGTAATTTTTAAGGCCCCTACATCTCAAACTCCGAATACCGGTCGGTAACGGCCGAAATCGGCCGTTACCGACCGGTATTTGCCTACCTACATCTGGCCCAATATGTCTATTTTATTAGATTCCGGGGCAACAGGAAATTTCCTGGACATTCAACTAGCTAAACGGATTGGAATTCCTTTTTTACCCATGGCTCATCTGGAACCAGTGCGGGCAGTGGATGGCATTGAGTTATCCTCAGGGTTAATAGCTTATCAAACTCCGCCACTGGTAATTGTATGCAGTAATGGGAGTTCTGAACATCTGACCTTTGATCTTATTGACGCCCCTAACTTTGGGGCAATCTTGGGGGTCCCTTGGCTACAAATACATAATCCCCAAATTGACAGGGTATCTCGGACAGTAACCTTAAAATCCCCTTATTGTATGCTCCATTGTTACCAAGAAGCCAGTGAAGGAATTAGCCCATTATGTTGTACCGTTCAATCTGTAGCCACAGCGTCTTGGTTCCTGATATCTATGCAGAATTCCAATCCGTCTTCAGTGAAGCCGAAGCCACTAAACTGCCTCCCCATCGCAGTTATGATTGTCGTATAGACCTGGTACCTGGTGCGGAATTACCTAGCAGTCGGATCTATGCACTCACTCCCTCTGAAACCGACTATCTAAAAACCTATTTAGATGAGATGTTACAGAAAGGATTTATAAGACACTCTACTTCACCTGTATCCTCGCCTCTGTTTTTTATACCTAAACGAGAAGGTCTGAGAACGTGCTTGGATTACCGTGCCTTAAATAAAGTCACCATATAAAATAAATACCCCCTTCCTCTTATTTCTGTCCTGTTAGATCAAGTCAGAGGGGTGAAAATCTTTACCAAAATAAACGTCAGAGGTGCATACCGTCTCATTAGAGTTAAATAAGGGGATGAATGGAAAACAACTTTTCATACAGATTTTGGGTTATATGAATACTGTGTAATGCCATTCGGCCTCTGCAATGCTCCAGCCACCTTCCGGTATTTCAATAATGTGTAAACAAAAGGGAGGACGGGAATGGACTATATTTAGAGGGGTCCAGTGTACTTGTCCAGAGAGCAAGAAGCAAGGTTGTACACAGTTCCCCTAGGGTTAAACAGGTAATAAGGTCTCTCTCCCAGCTAGCTGAGAGTCAGCAAGGGGGTGTGAAATGCTAGAAGGTCAGCAAGTTCCTTGACGGAACTAAGGAAGCCTCACACAACTGATGAGCTGGATGACATGTCTCATTCAGCCTACTTGGGATGTTGTTTAAATCATCGGCTTCCTGCTCCTACGTCGAGCCGGCGCTGCAATGCCCGACGGGTGACAACAAGTGTCACTCTTTTACGGAGGTCTTTTGTTCCTTGCCGTGGTATGTAGAAACTTGTAAGGCTAGAAAAAGTGAGGTAGTGAGCAAAAGGTGAATAATTTAAAAAAAGTTGGATAGTCCACGAGGGAACCTTTATTCATGTGGCTAGCCACTTTGTTAAAAAGTGCAGAGAGGGGTACTGAGGACCAACGTAACTATTAGTGTGGCCTCATATCAACCCTCCACTTGGTCAACATGTTTCATGCCCGGCAGGGCAATTCTTCAGGACCGAAAAAGTGCTCATATAATCCTTATGTGCCCAAAAGGTGAGCTACAGGGTATTTATAATACAACCTGAGAGGTCTAGGTCTATAGCGGGCGAGGAATACTGCATCACCGTCAGACCTAGGGATCAAGTAAACATAACAATTGCTACATTATCGTTATTGATTACAACGCTGACAAACTAAGCGTTGTCTTCACCCCAAAAGTCAATCACGCACCCAGTTATACATGATCTACTAGGTGTCAGAGGAATATTGGAGTGCAATGTGGTGAGGGGAGAGAGACCGTTATTACATGCAACATGACATGACCCAGAGAGCATTTGGGGCATGTGTGAGTACTACTCATTAAAAGGTGGTATGTTGTTTACTAACACTACAGCCACCGTGATAGGAGAAGATATTCATTAAAAATGGAAAGCCACTAAGCCAAAAGGAGGAAGACAGACACTCTGTGGGATGGTTGTTATATGATTCATGTAACCTACCCTTGTGAGCCCAATGGCAGTCTGCGCGGCTAGTTCCTGTGGGGACTGCGCTAGGGACCTAGCCCTGTGGGAGGAATGAACAGGGGAAGGAAGCATGTAAAAGCAGGATCAACACATGGGGTTGTCACCAGGGACGTAATTAATGTAAGGCAAGGGACCACCGGTGGCTCCACCTCGCCAGGCTGTCACGTAACTCTATGGTGTGCAACCACAGGGGTGTCTTAACCCGCTTATGAACACCAGAAAGCAGAGGTGTTCAATGATTGAACCATCGGTAGTTAGGGGTTAAAACTTAAGAGAAATGATGGCTCGAGGGGCAGCTACAAGCTAGCTGAATGCACAGCCTAGACAGCCCGGCGGTGCGGGGCGCCCCACGTGGGCCCCTGCATGTATGCCGTTATCAGGGAGCGGCGGCGAGCAATTGCTCGGTCCAGCGGGCTTACCTTAGCGGCGGGGAGATTGCGCCGATATCACCTACCCCCACACGGACGGCGTGTGCTACACGCGGAACAGCCGGTGAAGAGCAGGAACACAGCCGCCATTAAGAGCAGGGCGTGCGAGTGCGAGGGGGGCGTGGCCATCGTGACGGAGTCGCCAGGGGCGCCAATCAGGGGCCACTCGGTAGTGATGATGGGAAGTGTAGTTTGGCTTTACAGGTCAAAGGACGTGAAAATGCAACCGCGGTAATAGGCGTGCATAGGGAGTAGGGTGGAGTGACGTGACTCGCAAAGCACAGCGAGGCAGCGCCAAAGATCCACTCAGTCGCAAAAAAGGTTCCTCAGAGTAAGGTTCCATATATTTACTATAATTTTACTATCACAGATGGTGACAGGCGACGTTTTTCTATTTTGAGAAATTGAAGATGCCACTACCGGGAGTATCCCGAGACATGTCGGAGCCGCAGTCAAAACAGGGGACTAACCAGACGTTAGTGGGGTAACCAGGAGGTGTGTGCGGTTAGGGGTATCCCAGGCACATCCAATATATTATGTGGGGCAGCTCCACCCAGGCTGGGACCACCCGTAGTTGGAGGACCGATAACTGACTTAGAGATATAGTGGCCATGGTTGGGTAAATAACAAGGCCAGATGGGACAGAATGACCCGGGGGTTGACTCAGGGGTGGAGATACCACGGTGCCCATGGGACTAGTATAGCCTCAGATTAAAAGTGCCTCTGTGTCCGTAGGACTGGTGTGATATTGTTGTGTAAATTATATAAAGGAAGGATGACCAGTCTCTTAAGCACTAGGCAGATTTGGGGTGGTCAACTGGCGGAGTCATCTTGCTAGTTGATTCCACGGAATGGAATCGTTCAAACCACAGGTGTCCAATTGTAGACGGTGCACCCACCTCTGTTCCAGTCTATATAGTGCATGTTGGTTGATGGAGGGGTGACATTCCAAGACTATCCATTGAAGGTTGTCTGCCCTGTGTCCCGCTTCTTTGCAGTGTTCATAGAGCCTGGTGTGTGTCTTAGTACAGCGAATGTTACTATTATGCTAAATTATCCGTGTTTTCACAGTTCGCATAGTCATGCCTATGTATTTAAGCCCACAGGGACACATGAGCATGTATATGCATCGGCTACTGTTACAGTTGGTGTGTTTGTTCATGTGCCAGGTAAACGTTGTTGTCAGCTTGATCTCTTTGCTTTGTATGGCTTGAGGGCAGACGATGCAGCTGCCACAACTGAAGTGCCCAACCACTGGTGGCAAGTCCCAAAGGGTGTTCTCACGGTGGATGCTTGACTTCTTGGGTCGAGTGTGGGTCAGGGTGTCCTTAAGGTTAGCAGTTCTTTTGAAAGCAAAGCGTGGACGTGGGATATCCAGCCCAGCGGAGTTCAGAGTGCCCCAGTGTGAGTTGATCGTCTTCTTGATGAAGGTGGAATTCTTGGTGTATGTTGTCAAGCAAGTTTCTACATACCACGGCAAGGAACAAAAGACCTCCGTAAAAGAGTGACACTTGTTGTCACCCGTCGGGCATTGCAGCGCCGGCTCGACGTAGGAGCAGGAAGCCGATGATTTAAACAACATCCCAAGTAGGCTGAATGAGACATGTCATCCAGCTCATCAGTTGTGTGAGGCTTCCTTAGTTCCGTCAAGGAACTTGCTGACCTTCTAGCATTTCACACCCCCTTGCTGACTCTCAGCTAGCTGGGAGAGAGACCTTATTACCTGTTTAACCCTAGGGGAACTGTGTACAACCTTGCTTCTTGGTATTTCAATAATGACATATTGAGAGAATATCTTGACATCTTTGTAGTAGTGTATATAGATGACATTCTGATTTACTCTCAATCTGAACAGGAACACATAGTTCATGTAAAGAAAATACTGAGCAAACTGCAAGAGAATCATCTGTTCACTAAACTGGAAAAAGTGCCTTCCATACTACTAAAGTAGACTTCTTGGGGTTTGTAATCTCACCTGATGATATTCAAATGGATGCCCAGAAAATCAAGGCGTTGTTTGATTGGCCTAGTCCTAGTTCAGTGAAAAAAATTTAATCCTTTATAAGATTTGCGAATTTTTATAGGAGGTTTATCGACCATTTCTCCGAATTGATCACCCCAATAACGAGGTTGTTGAAAAAAGGGGTTTCATTTAACTGGACAGCCAAAGCAGAACAAGCTTTTTGTTCTTTGAAGAACAAATTCTCCTCAGCTCCTGTGATCAAGTATGCTGATAATACTCAACCTTATTTTGTGGAAGCGGATGCTTCACAATATGCTGTGGGGGGGAAGTTCTGTCGCAGAGAGATAAAAACACAGGACGATTACACCCAGTTGCATATTTTTCTAAGACCTTGTTATCCGCAGAGCAGAACTATACCATAGGGGAAAGGGAGTTGTTAGCTATTAAGTTAGCCTTTCAAGAATGGAGGCATTACTTGCTGGGATCTCCACATGTAATAACTATCCATTCTGATCATAGGAACCTCCAATTTTTTAAATCAGCAAGAGCGCTCACCCCTAGACAAATGCGATGGGTATAATTTTTTTGTGAATATGACTTTGTCATTACCAATCGCCCTGGACCGCAACATGGCAAAGCCGACGCATTGTCACGTCTTGGATCTCATACATCTATGTCAAGAGAAGATTCTCTCCCCATTATTCCGACACACAAGATCATAGGGGTTGTGGAACATCAGAGTAGAAGCTTTCTGGACCAATTGAGAGATCAATATGCATGTCTTACTCCTGAAGAATGGAGAAAGGATCCAATGAACACTATCAAAGAAGACTTATACTATCATGAGAATAAGCTGTATATTCCTACCCTCTCCTTACAACATAAAATGTATTGAATGGTGTCACAATAGTTCTCTTGCAGGACACCCGGGAAGTGCTAAGACCATAAATACTTGTCAAAGATGGTTTTGGTAGGAGACTCTGACTAAAGATATATCTGCATGTTCCATCTGTGCCCGACAAAAGTCATCTCATTGTGCACCTACTGGATTGTTAAAGACAATAGCTATCCCCCCGACACCCTGGCATTCCATTAGTATGGACTTTATTACAGATCTCCCCTGTTGTCAAGGATACAACACCATATATGTGGTAGTAGACATGCTATCCAAGATGGCTCATGTTATTCCCTTAAAGAAGATGCCATCCTCGAAAGAGTTAGTCTACACCTTTTTAAAAAACGTGGTGCGCCTACATGGTCTTCCCTCTGTTATTATTTCAGACCGAGGCCCTCAATTTGTTTCCAAGTGCTGGCAAGGCATGTGTTCCGTTCTTGGTATAGACCATAGACTCTCAACAGCCTATCATCCACAGACAGATGATCAAACTGAAAGAACTAATCAAACATTAGAGCAGTTCCTGTGATTGAGTGTGTGGCTGCTCCGCTTCAGCTCTGCTTATTGGAGCTGGACGGCACACCTCCAGAGTTTGTATCTACTCCGCTTCCGTAGTTCCTTATTCGGGAGCCGGCCGGAACTTCTCTGCTCCCTTCCCTTCTGTTTAGAGGGTTGTTAGTTATCTTCACTTGCTGCTCCATCTGCCCTCTGAGCCAAACACAGTTCCCCACTCATCTTTCTTGGGTGTGGGATCGTTTTAGCCCCAGTACACTTACTCCTTTACTGATGTCACTATGGTAGGAGTGCTGTATGAGTGTACCCTTCAAAGTCTAGCCCCCCCCCCCTTTTTCGATATTTTTATTACCTAAGACCTCATCCATTAGTATTTACTTCTACTTGGAACTTCATTTCAAGGTCCTTTGAGAACAACTTTGGGGTAAGTGGAACACAAGAGCTGAGTATACGTCAATGTTTAAGAGGGTTTCATTTACTTAAGCATTCTTATTTATTATATATGTATCTTGTTTACAGTACCTGTTATACTGCCAGACCATTATCCACAGCAAGACCACCAACATATGGGGAGAGTGGTGGACACTCCTTGGAATATTCCCCCATACTTTTAGAGAACAGCCTTCTGTGAGTGTGTTTCACAGTGCATTCTAGGAGCTGTTTTCTGGAAGTTCGGGGTATTCTCATCTTCGCTCCTGTGGAATCTTGTTATGTTATGTTATGTTACTTTATTTCTTTTATAGCGCACGGCGACTCCAGAGGAGCATCCCGGCGCTTTGGCAAAGAAAGACAGCATAGAAAGCAACCACACAACAGAAAAGAACAGAAAAAAAGACTATTTCCTAAAAAGCCATGTCTTCAGATCCTTTCTAAAAGTCAGAAGACAGGGAGCCGATCTCAGGGACATTGGTAATTCGTTCCATGCCTTGGGTGTCAGATAGCGGAAAGATCGACCTCCCAATCGTGCACGACGAATTACAGGAACAGTAAGCAAAAACAGACCAGATGACCTAAGATTCCTGCTTGGCACATACCGGGAAAGACGTTTCCCAATATATTTGGGGCCAATACCATGTAGGGCCTTAAAGGCCACAGTCAGGCATTTAAAAAGGACTCGCTTGGAGATAGGTAGCCAATGAAGAGTGTTCAATAAGGCAGTGGCGCCAGCTCTCCTCGGGAGTCCAAAGATGGCACGGGCTGCCGAATTCTGGACTACTTGCAAACGGGTCATGAGATATTTTGGTAGACCCAAAAAAAGAGCGTTTGCGTAGTCCAGTCGCGACCCGATTAATGCCTGAACAACTGTTTTCCTATGGTTGAGTGATAGTAGAGGAAGAAATTTCCTCAACATCCGTAAGATGCCGAAGCATTTCCCAACAATGGACAAGATGTGGGGTCCAGAGGATAGATCACAGTCCACTATCACTCCCAAATTCTTGGCCTTCACAGCAACCTTGTCAGGAGGAAACATATCCTGTGGCCACCAAGATTTCCAGTCATGTTCCGGTGCGCAACCGAAAAAAAGCAACTCTGACTTGTCAGAGTTGCATTTTAAGCCATGACCTCTGAACCACTCAAACACCGCACCAAGGCAATCCCTGATCTTTGTGCCATCAAATGACCCACCCCTGTCACATGTGAACAGGAGTTGGGTGTCATCAGCATAAGACACGATCTGGGCGCCGAAAGATTCCGCGACTTCCGCCAGAGGGGCCATAAAGATGTTAAACAGCATAGGGCTGAGAATGGAGCCCTGCGGGACTCCCACCTCTAGCGGAGCCATATCAGCGGAAAAAGGAGGCGCCCAGATCGTTTGTCGGCGGTCGGCCAGAAATGATTTTAGCCAATTCCACACCGTTCCTCGAAGGCCACACTCCCAGAGTCTTACAAGGAGGGCATCATGAGGAACGGTGTCGAAAGCCGCCGACAAGTCAAGCATGACTAACACGGCCTTTCCCCCCAAATCAAGTACTTCCCTGATGGCATCAGTGACCTCCAGCAGAGCCGACTCCGTGCTAAAATTAGCACGGAAGCCGGACTGCGAGGTGTGCAATAGGTCGTTTCCTTCGATGAAACTGGAAATTGTCCTATGCACATACCGCTCGGCCACTTTTGCCAGAGCAGGGAGAAGGGAGATTGGCCTGTAATTGGCATGTATCAGGGGGTCCAGGGTGGGTTTTTTGAGCAGTGGTAAAATCATGGCTCGCTTCCAGGCCTGAGGCACCTCCCCTGTCGACAAAGATGTGTTCAGCAGGGGGTTCACCAAGATGTTAATGGCGGAAGCCACTTTCCCCAAGCATTTAGCCGGACATGGATCTAGAGGAGAGCCGGATTTCAAGCCGGACAACAACTCTAAAGATGTACTAAGATCCATAGGAGGAAATGCAGAGAGGAAAGGGCCACGGTCTTCCACAGAACAAGGTAGCGTTAGATGGCTCCCATCCGATTGCGCACTAGAGAGAGAGGCCTGGATGGCTGTGATCTTACTGACAAAGAAGGTGGCAAGCTGTTGTATCCACGCATCCGTATGAGTGTGGCTAGGGGTACAAACCGCAGGAGAGATAAAATCCTGGACCACTTTGAAAATTTCTTTGCAGACATTGTCAGCCTCATCAATGCGATGCTCAAAATAGGCCTTTTTTCCGTCCCAAATAGAATGATGATAGGCTTTAATGGCTGCCCGAAATTTCAATTTCTCAATTGGGTCGTAAGTCCGCCTCCAGGCCCTCTCAGCCCTTTTACACTCCTGACGTTGTATCCTCAACTGAGGAGAGAACCATGGGGCAGACACCCTACGCTCTCCTAGTTTAGATCTTTTTTTGGGGATTAGGGTCTCAAATCTTGCTAAAAACCATTTATGTAGGAGGACAAGATTCTCCTCCAGACTTCCCAAAAGGGGGCAAGGTGAGGAGACGAGAGCCTCGGACAGCATGTCCCCAGAGAGCAGATGAAACGGGCGTGAAGTTCTCGTAGCCGCAATTTCTCTCTCCCGAACAAAGGCACTAACAGGCAAAGAAAAAGAGATTAAGAAGTGATCCGACCAAAGTACTGGCTGTATGGCACAGACCGAAATGGGTTTCGTTGAAAATACCTGATCTAAGGTATGGCCTTTATTGTGTGTAGGGCCTTTCACGAAGGGAAATAACCCTAACGAAGCCGTGATATCGTTGAGTTTTGTAGTGTCGGGGTCACAGCTATTGTCCATATGGACATTAAGGTCTCCAAGAAGAATGCAGTGATCAGACTTGAGACAAGGGACTGCTAGTGCTTCTTGCAATTCATCAAAGAAGGGCCCTATTGATCCAGGGGTTCTGTATACAAGTATCCCAGTACAGGCCTGGAGGGGGGAGAGGTGTAAGGTGAAACCAAGTGCCTCACATCCCTGTATATTCTCCACCGAAAAGGTAGAGCAGGGAGTACTCTTTTCCACAATAAGAGCAACTCCACCCCCTCTGCCCGATGTTCTATCCCTCCTAAAGATGGTATAATTCGGAGGGATGGCATTTGCCAGGTCTGGTGCGGAGAAATCGCCCAACCAGGTCTCGGTCAAAAACAAACACGTGATGTTTGAATTATACAACAAATTCCAAATGTCACTAGAGTGACGGTTCACGGACCTGGTATTGAGGAGGAGACATTGAAAGGGGACAGGAGTATTGTCGAACCCGGTATCGGCCAGTGCCGGGAGGCGCCATGCACATGACGGACAGCCTTTCCTTAGTTTCCTACCACCAGGGAAAATATGGGAGCATTTTCCTCGAGGGAGACATAGAGCGAAAAGCTCAGCTGAGGAGTAGGTCAGCATATTAAAAACGTTAAGAACAACAATGGCCAATATGATACAGACCACAAAACCGGCCCCGAGAAACCGTCCAGCCCCGTCCGCCTCCGGGACGCTGACGGGCGCAGACGGGCTGGACTCAGGCGTGACTCCGGCGCTGCGTAGGCGCTCCCGCTGCGCGATCCCGCTGCGCTCGCAAGGGAGCTTTATGTAGGCGAACATCCACCCCCACAGAGCGCTAGTCCGCTCGTGGTCACCGCCCCCCTCCCGGCAAAACACCACTCCAAGATGGCGGGCGCTGTTTTTTCCACCCCGGGACCCGGACCCGCTACAACAGCGGTGGTCAGCACGATTATAGTGCAAGTGTGAGGGAAGAAAAGCCCCGCTATAAAATCAGGGGATAAGAACCAAACCGAAAAGCAAATATTCAACAGGTAGGAGTTAAAAGTATAGCGCGATGTTAAAGCGCGAAATGCAGAGCGCTATGCAGGGCAGCCTTTACCTAACGAGGGAGAGCCTGGAAACCGGTCGCCTTATGTAGGCGAACATCCACCCCCACAGAGCGCTAGTCCGCTCGTGGTCACCGCCCCCCTCCCGGCAAAACACCACTCCAAGATGGCGGGCGCTGTTTTTTCCACCCCGGGACCCAGACCCGCTACAACAGCGGTGGTCAGCACGATTATAGTGCAAGTGTGAGGGAAGAAAAGCCCCGCTATAAAATCAGGGGATAAGAACCAAACCGAAAAGCAAATATTCAACAGGTAGGAGTTAAAAGTATAGCGCGATGTTAAAGCGCGAAATGCAGAGCGCTATGCAGGGCAGCCTTTACCTAACGAGGGAGAGCCTGGAAACCGGTCGCCTTATGTAGGTGAACATCCACCCCCACAGAGCGCTAGTCCGCTCGTGGTCACCGCCCCCCTCCCGGCAAAACACCACTCCAAGATGGCGGGCGCTGTTTTTTCCACCCCGGGACCCGGACCCGCTACAACAGCGGTGGTCAGCACGATTATAGTGCAAGTGTGAGGGAGGAAAAGCCCCGCTATAAAATCAGGGGATAAGAACCAAACCGAAAAGCAAATATTCAACAGGTAGGAGTTAAAAGTATAGCGCGATGTTAAAGCGCGAAATGCAGAGCGCTATGCAGGGCAGCCTTTACCTAACGAGAATACTGAGTCACACCCGACATTATCGAAGAAACATATGCTTCTCGAGGCAGAAATAATCTGGGAGACAAACCTGGGAAGCCAGTAGTTCAGAGTAGTTCTGAAAGAGATGACTCTAAGCAAGCATTCAATTCTTCGAAGGAGAAATTGGCTAATAAGCAAAAAAATAAACAAAACAAAACACAGTCACGGGGTGGGTCTCCTCAACAGGAACACACCACCGAAAATACAATTTGTGAAACCGTGAAAATATTAGAAAGCCTGACAGGTATCAGGATACTGATATATGTTCATCTCATTTCTTTCAAGAGAAACCCGAAAAGCGTTGGTAGCGAGACGGAGGGTCAGAATACAGATTGGAAGAGCAAGTCAAGCTGAAAAGGGAGACACATCGCACGTCGGACCACATCATTAAACAGGAAGACAAGCAAAGGACTTAAAAAGCTCAATTAAAAAAGAAGAAGGTATCTAGAATTAAAATGAGAAATGCCCAGGCTACTGAGTACTTTGCTTCTGAACGGGGAATGGACGGGGATGATGCTGTACAGCGCGGCAGAAGTCACCATAGCTCGCCAGAACCTGATGGACTTTCTGGGAGTAGTCGCACTGAGTGAACATATCACGGTGGAAACACCTGATACAATGGTAAGTGTCTCACATCGTTTATACGAAATAATGCTCCAAATGGAGAGGACATACTCAGGAAAGTCAAGGGTCTCTTTTGAGAGAACCTGACCTATGGTTAAAACATTCTTTTTGTACTGGATTGCCCAATGGGGAAGAAGTTATTTTACCTGCTTTCTTCAACCTCGTGCCACAATCAGTTAAAAATTCATATGCGCAGGAGTGGGCATTAGCGTCTGCACTTTACCGCAATCATGTTGGGTGGGATGATCAGTCACCTCATCACGAAATCCCATTAAAATCAATTCCTTTACCACAGAGACAATACCAGATTAAACATGAGGCAAAGAAACAAGTCAGGGAGATCCTGGATCAACTTATATACCAGGAAGTGATAGAGAATTGCACCTCACCAATGAATAATTCCTTATTTTCAGTACTGAAACCTGATAATTTATATTGTCTAGATTATAGATATTTAAACGTCCACACGCACATATGCAGGGCAGAATGCACACAGTGCCGCACTAATGAATAACATTTTGCGGAAAAATTACAAAACAATACTGGACAGATATTTGACAGCTTTGTTTTCAGCTAGGGTAACAGAGTTTTTCAAAATGTTGATAAGTAGGCATTGTCCTATGTAGATGACATCTATCTGACCACTTGTCTAGGGTGAACCACATAATTCTTGGGTTCGCCCACCTTGCATACAAATTTAATTTAATAAAATCAAAAATTGCCCACCTCAGTCTCCTATTTTTAGGACACAAATTGTCAAGTGAAGGCAAGAGCCTAGCAGCACCATATTTAGAAAAATGTGCATTGCTCCTACCTCCACCAACTCTGAACAAACTACAATCCATTTTAGCATTTTTTTTAATTTTGGCAGGACGTACATTTTGGATTGCACAGAAAGAGGGAAACCTTTCTACAAACTAATTAGATCTGATTTTTCAGTGCATCATTGCATACAGAAACATACTGATATCCTAAGTTCCGTACAAGCTGACATGATAGCTTCCAGATATTTATACACACGTGTCAATGCAACTAACTTGGTGATCCACATTGTACCTGGACCAACCGGGTACACCTACATCACTTTTAATGAAGGTGAAACAGTACCTGTTGCTTACAAATCACATTTGTACACAAACGCTGAAATGCATATTGCACCAACAGAAAAAATACTCACAGCAGTCAAGTGAGAGAGAGAGAGAGAGCACTAGCACAAGGGAAACCCATAATTGCTGTGACCCCAGTACCGACCCTAGAGGCTGTTAAAAAGGCAAGGATACCGAATGCTAAAGCACTGCCAACACAATGGATTCAATGGGCTAACTCTCTCACTGCTACAGATGTAGAATTCAAATTTGATTTCCTGTAGTACGAACAAGAATATCCTCTGCCGAATAAAATAATGCTTCTAGATCGATATGAATGGATCATTTATACCAATGGCTCTGCCCAGCCAGCCGTAGGAACGAAACAGCTATATTCTGCAGCATGCACTATTGTAAAAGGGAGCATTCAGGATAGAAAATGTCTTCCTGGAAAAACGCACACACAGTCTCTAGGAGACTGTATGGCACATCTGGATGAACTAAAAGCCCTGATACTGGCACTACAAAATACGGATCATGAATTCCTACTCTCACAGTGTGTGCTTAATTTTACTGTGTCCAGTCCTATAATGAATATTTACATTATTAGGGCCAGAATGGAGTTAAGGATTCCAAAGGTTGCATGGTAAAGCACGAGGTGCTCTTTGAACAAGTGGCAAAGCTGCCATTAGGCTTGCCTCTGGCTCATGTTATTCATACATTGAGTCATCAACATCTTGACGTTCATGTCGAAGGAAATTCAATGGCAGATGCAGCCACCAAGGCAACAGTGCGTACTGCTGCCGTTGCTGCAAAAACTCCCTCGACCACAAGGGTAGACCGAGCAACTACGATAGCTGCCAATGCCACACGCAACAGCTCAGCCCTCCCAAAAGGCTTTCCACTCAAGTACTCCTATAAGTTAGATGCACAAAATATTGGGATTAATAGTAGCTCCACACGAGGGTCTTTGTTCAGCTTGGGCAGGGATTACTGCTAAAGTTTCACTACTAAAGCAGCGCTATTGGTGGCCAGGTTTTACGAAGCAGACCAAGGCTTTGTTTCTCCAATTTGACATCTGCCAGCAGATAAAGGGTTCCACCGTAGCATGTCCACCACAAACACCTTTATTGAGCTCAGACATACCTCTCGCGTGTGTCTATTTGGATCACTGCGGCCCCTTACACTCAGACAGGGCTTACAAGTACATCTTGGTTACAATAGATTCCTGTGGGTTTGGCACTAGCTTTCGGCTGACGCTCAAACTGTTATAAAGGATTTGCGAGTCTTTATTGGCAAATACACAATTGGCACACTACATTCAAACCAGGGCCCGGCATTTAGCTCTTGGGCTTACAAAGAAGCCATAGGAAGTTTGGATGTGGCCTTGCGGTACTTCTCACCTTATCTTCCTAAGGGAAATTTGGTAGTCGAGAGGAAAAACCATGACTTAAAGCAATCCTTAACAGAAAGTGTATTAGGCTTTGGTAGCAGTTGGGTCAATCACCTATATGGGGTCCAGAGGGCACTTAACAACGTGCCAAGAAAATTCCTGGAGGGTTGTACACCTTCTGAGCTCCTATTTGTGGTACGAATGTGGGAACCTGACCTCGATAGTGTCAGCACAGTGGCGACTGAAACTCGATTTGATCTCAATGATTGTTTGGATGTTTTACAGGACCTTAAAGAATACCGAGCTTTGCAAAGCAACTCCAAGTAAAACGCACCACCGCTGTGGAAGTGAAAAAGGTAATAGCAAGACCTGCCTGGTCCCGAAGATTGGGGACCTGGTCAGAAAGAAAATTGTAGACAAGAAATAATATGGGCAATCTTACAGAGTGCCTATACCTGTCCTAGCTGTTGAATGAATGAGAACTGGCATTCTTCCGTCCCTTGCCAGCCACAGGGACAAACGGTTTGGCTCAATTGATCTGATCAAATCACAATATGTGGCCGATTCTCAACAGTAGGCAACATGGGCTCCTGGACAGCCGCCGCACTCCACTCGCTACCGTACAGCAAGATCAGATCAAAGATTTAATGACTGAAGACTCCACTTTCCAAAGAGAAGCATTGAACGACAATGAGATTAAGCTTCTCCCAGCTGAAACAACTACAACTGTACAGTTAATATGTACAGAAATTTCAGTTAGAAAAATTGACCACGTCTATGTCAACATGCCACAGATCAAGTCATGTAGCAGTTCTACAACACCTGTTGAGCTGTCAAGAATAGACCAGATAGCGTCTGGCTACTTTGTGCATTATGACGATTTCTCATCAGATCTAAGTGACCCTTAGCTGCAGACACTGCCTCTTCCTTTCAAGCTTTGAGTTTATACTTTCTATCTTTGGCTGAAAATGACTTACATCATTATTCCCTGGATACATATATTCATTACAATTGGATTACTTTTCCAGGTGCTATGGATTGGTATAGTAACTGTCTTTTTCCTACTTCTGATTGGACGCTTTCTCCCAGAATCCTCTTTAGTACAACTTGTGAACTATGGGCCAGATGTATTAAGGCTTTTACTGGTCGCAAACGGGTCGATTCACAGAATCGGCCTGTTTGAGAACCGTAAAAAGCCTTTTGGGAGGTATCATCCCAAAAGGAGCTCGCAAAATAGGTCATCGCAATTTATGTGATTACCTATTTTGTGAATTCAGTTAGGGAATCACAATTTGCGATTCCCTAAATGCAATGCAAGAAGCATTCTCAGAATGCGACTTTGCATTAAGGAGTCACAAATTACCACCAAATTCAAGTTGGTGGTAATTTGCAAATACTTAGAAAAATGCACAAGTTTGCATTTTTCCAAGAGCCATGTGGTACATACAGGGCCTGTGTGTGCGCCACATTTGCACAGATGTAATTTTTTGGGGTGCATCAGGGTGGCCTTTTTGCCCCCTATCACGCTTCAAATTTCTTTTGCAATTTGCGATTACCAATTTGGTAATTGCAAATTGCGAATGCCTTCCCATTCATTCCAATGGGCCTTTAGGAGGGCATTCCTTAATAGTGAATTGCAATTTGTGATTCGCAATTAAGGAATATGTAGGAAACGCTATTTCTTTTACGAAACCCACATACATTGCATTTTGCGATTCTATAATAGCGAATCAGTAAAATTAGCTATTATAGAATCACAAAATGCAATATTGATACATCTGGCCCTTAGTTCTTAAACCACATGCATCATCACACCATGAACTAAGAGACTTGTCCCTAGTCAACATGTACAGCGGTTTCAGTTCCTGAAGGAATTGTATGAAGCAGGGTATCATATGATGTATATGGTCCTCCTGAACTTATTTGTTCAAAATTTCTATAAATTACATCATCACCTCTGTTACTTTCTCTGATGATTGGGAAATTGAAACTGTCCAGAATTTGCTTTCAGATTTAGAGCAATCAGCTACATTTTCTAATGATGAATTTTATGATGGTACAAATAATTTGGGGGACATGCTCTGTTACCAGCATTATGGTCACAATTGTTTTACAAAAAGCTAGTATCCCATGCACTGTTTATAATTACACACAATGGGAACTCTGCCCAACATCGCTGAAAGGTAGTTCAAAGACTTTTGCACAAAAGTTTGCTTATTTTTCAGGTTTTGAAACATCAGACCCAGACTCATATTGCTATAGACTTGCACTTACACCTGCAAAGAAAAATATGCTAACAAACACCAAGCTGATATACTCTGCTTCCTTTATTTTCCAACTGTCCCTATAGGATTTCGACTTTTGGAAAGACAAGATAGACACAAAATCTATCTAAAGATTGGCAGGTTCAGGGGACGGAAGCTTTCTTTAGAGCATGCTTCATACCTCATCAAATGATTTTCCTGACAAGACAGTGCAACAAACTTCATGTCTGGGTATAGCGAAAAGAAAAGATTTGAACACCCCAGGTATTCCCACATTCTTACGTTTTGGGAATTGGCAGCTCTTCACACACTTTAATGAGGATACTCTGAACACCATGAAACGTAATGGCTCTTTACATTCATCAAACCCCAGTTAGAAGGGTTGGTTGGTTGGTTTGGCCTGTGGACACAAATGGGTGTCAGTCTAGATTCCTTGGAAACAAAGAAGGGTTTAGGATCAATACGCTTGATCAACGAAATGTACAAACAGAATACATAGGGGTGGTGACATCATATAGTGTTGGGAACTTATGCCTAGATTGACTTAAAACCTCAACACTCTCCCAGGTGAAACAAGACTTGTCCCTTCCTTCTGATGACATGGAACTCAGGGATTTTTTACCTGGAACCCATGTCAAAATGCTTTTTGTAGGGAATATACAATGAGCTGGGGAAGATTTCTTAAAAGGAAGCTGCTGAGAGATTGCATGAGATTGATAGGGTTAATCTAGAAAAGGCTTTGGCTGTGGTTGACAATAGTATGCCCACTTCATCATTCAGAATGTATTCACTGGGCAACATAGTGTTTTCCGCAACTGACATAATACAACGAGATATGTCTATATTACAACATGGACAGTCACAATTCCGGTCTATAGTAATATTGAGCTGAACATTTCAAACATTGCGTTCTGGCCACATGCCATATCATTAAATCAACAGTACAAATCTGTTTTCAGCATGCGATCTAACTGAAAGACAGATGACAATGGCATGTAAAGATGCAACATATACCATGTTGCACATGGCTGGTGTCTCAGCCATGGTGTCGCACCATGGCTGAGACACGATTCACTGACTGGATAATCCATGGTTACATCACCCTACCAGTCACAACCTTTCAATTCCAATATTGTCTCTAATACCAACGGGTAGGCATGTCATGTTCTTTTAGGATAGCCCCATCATGTACAGTACATACCGATTACATATATTGTGTCCCATCCACATGACATAACGGTGCTAAACACAGGTGACCTTTTACCTAGTAGCTTACTTCTGTCTCTTTGACAACCAGGCTCTTAGTATCCTATCTTAATCCATTTACCTGATGTACATAAACATGTCCCCAGGCATTGTAGATTTATTCTGTATGAGGGTTACCAGTTTTTTCATCCATGGCCAACAGCCAGCTGTGCATGAGTGTTTTTGTTTAGAAAAGTATTAGTGAATGTTTTAAAAACATATACATTCTGCAAAAACCCTGGAGTGACCATTTTAGTATAAAAGACCCTCACTCCCCCCCTTACAAAACAGAGGAGAATTCCTTCCAGGCTGGACTGAGACTCTGCAGGCTGATCCTTCGACAGGCAGAGATCTCACATCCCCTGCAGGGTACCATCCTCAGCGCAGAGATGGGGGTCCTTTATTCAGAACCATCAGGTGAGGGGTTAGCCCTTCCCGGGGAATTTTTGGCTCCATTAGGATCTATCCTGACATTTACATACACAGGCTTCACCCACATACCTCGGCTAGGTACATTTACGAGCTTTGAGCCGATGGGCTCCTGGACGACGCACCTGCATGCCGGTTCTGGCATCGAAGCCTTTGACGGTTGTTTGGCGGCCTTCTCTTCCACCCCTATCTATTTTCTCTACTAATGAGGGAAGTTATCCCGAAACTTGAGCCATGTCTCGGGCGATACCCAAAAACCCGGGACATGTATCGGGTCTAGAAATCATCAGTTCTACAAGTACCGACTTGCACTCACATGGGTGAACCACTCAAGAACTCCATGTACCAGAGTCCCTAGGGGCAATCCGGAGGAGGGGCTAGCGGTGTGCGCTCCATTGCGATTGCTTCTACAAATAGGCTCCCTTGAGCTTTGAGCCGACGGGCTCCTGGACGACGCACCTGCGTGCCGGTTCTGGCATCGAAGCCTTTGACGGTTGTTTGGCGGCCTTCTCTTCCACCCCTAACTATTTTCTCTACTGATGAGGGAAGTTATCCCGAAACCCGAGCCATGTCTTGGGCGATACCCAAAAACCCGGGACATGTATCGGGTCTAGAGATCATCAGTTCTACAAGTACCGACTTGCACCCACATGGGTGAACCACTCAAGAACTCCATGTACCAGAGTCCCTAGGGGCGATCCGGAGGAGGGGCTAGCGGTGTGCGCTCCATTGCGATTGCTTCTACAAATAGCCTCCCTTGAGCTTTGAGCCGACGGGCTCCTGGACGACGCACCTGCATGCCGGTCTGGCATCGAAGCCTTTGACGGTTGTTTGGCGGCCTTCTCTTCCACCCCTAACTATTTTCTCTACTGATGAGGGAAGTTATCCCGAAACCCGAGCCATGTCTCGGGCGATACCCAAAAACCCGGGACATGTATCGGGTCTAGAGATCATCAGTTCTACAAGTACCGACTTGCACCCACATGGGTGAACCACTCAAGAACTCCATGTACCAGAGTCCCTAGGGGCGAACCGGAGGAGGGGCTAGCGGTGTGCGCTCCATTGCGATTGCTTCTACAAATAGGCTCCCTTGAGCTTTGAGCCGACGGGCTCCTGGACGACGCACCTGCATGCCGGTTCTGGCATCGAAGCCTTTGACGGTTGTTTGGCGGCCTTCTCTTCCACCCCTAACTTTTTTCTCTACTGATGAGGGAAGTTATCCCGAAACCCGAGCCATGTCTTGGGCGATACCCAAAAACCTGGGACATGTATCGGGTCTAGAGATCATCAGTTCTACAAGTACCGACTTGCACCCACATGGGTGAACCACTCAAGAACTCCATGTACCAGAGTCCCTAGGGGCGGTCCGGAGGAGGGGCTAGCGGTGTGCGCTCCATTGCGATTGCTTCTACAAATAGGCTCCCTTGAGCTTTGAGCCAACGGGCTCCTGGACGACGCACCTGCGTGCCGGTTCTGGCATCGAAACCTTTGACGGTTGTTTGGCGGCATTCTCTTCCACCCCTAACTATTTTCTCTACTGATGAGGGAAGTTATCCCGAAATCCGAGCAATGTCTCGGGCGATACCCAAAAACCTGGGACATGTATTGGGTCTAGAGATCATCAGGTCTACAAGTACCGACTTGCACCCACATGGGTGAACCACTCAAGAACTCCATGTACCAGAGTCCCTAGGGGCTATCCGGAGGAGGGGCTAGCGGTGTGTACTCCATTGCGATTGCTTCTACAAATAGGCTCCCTTGAGCTTTGAGCAGACGGGCTCCTGGACGACGCACCTGTGTGCCGGTTCTGGCATCGAAGCCTTTGACGGTTGTTTGGCGGCATTCTCTTCCACCCCTAACTATTTTCTCTACTGATGAGGGAAGTTATCCCGAAACCTGAGCCATGTCTCGGGCGATACCCAAAAACCCGGGACATGTATCGGGTCTAGAGATCATCAGTTCTACAAGTACCGACTTGCACCCACATGGGTGAACCACTCAAGAGCTCCATGTACCAGAGTCCCTAGGGGCGATCCGGAGGAGAGGCTAGCGGTGTGCGCTCCATTGCGATTGCTTCTACAAATAGGCTCCCTTGAGCTTTGAGCCAATGGGCTCCTGGACGACGCACCTGCGAGCCGGTTTGGCATCGAAGCCTTTGACGGTTATTTGGCGGCCTTCTCTTCCACCCCTAACTATTTTCTCTACTGATGAGGGAAGTTATCCCGAAACCCGAGCCATGTCTCGGGCGATACCCAAAAACCCGGGACATGTATCGGGTCTAGAGATCATCAGTTCTACAAGTACCGACTTGCACCCACATGGGTGAACCACCCAAGAACTCCATGTACCAGAGTCCCTAGGGGCGATCCGGAGGAGGGGCTAGCGGCGTGCGCTCCATTGCGATTGCTTCTTCAAATAGGCTCCCTTGAGCTTTGAGCCGACGGGCTCCTGGACGACGCACCGGCGTGCCGGTTCTGGCATCGAAGCCTTTGACGGTTGTTTAGCGGCCTTCTCTTCCACCCCTAACTATTTTCTCTACTGATGAGGGAAGTTATCCCGAAACCCGAGCCATGTCTCGGGCGATACCCAAAAACCCGGGACATGTATCGGGTCTAGAGATCATCAGTTCTACAAGTACCGACTTGCACCCACATGGGTGAACCACTCAAGAACTCCATGTACCAGAGTCCCTAGGGGCGATCCGGAGGAGGGGCTAGCGGTGTGCGCTCCATTGCGATTACTTCTAGGTACATGTAGGTAGGCTACGCATAGTAGGAATACGCCAATGCTATTCTTTTATATAATATGCTTTTATTCATCTTATTAGCACTATGGTAGAAATGTATCTACTTTTTACGATATTGGTACTAGCAATTACATTTGTCTGCTCCTGTCTTTTGATTGTCACAGCTAGCATGTTTCATATCAGACTGACGTTTGACCAATAAATAATAATTGAAACAGTGCCAATCGTCATTCTATGTGTATTCTGAGAAAAGTAAGCATGAGAGACTGAGCAAAAGATACCATATTGTTTCCACAATACCCGAGGAATCAAGGTTGTCATGTTCAGTGGTTGCCAGAAACTACATACACCACTGTAGAATAGAGGGGGGTGGTAGTGGTACCAAAGAGCTAGCTCGTCTAACGGCTGACTCATCCTGTGGGGGTGTTCAGCATCTGTCAGCACACCAAGCCCTCAGTTTAGGTCATACAAAACACGCAGGTCCTGGGGGTCCTAGGAACTACACGACATGGCGCCGGCCAACGTTGGTTTGGTTGTTATATTAACAATCAAATCTGAGTAGTTCAGTCGTGCTTTCTCAGAAAAGCCCTACTTTCACTTTTTAGAGACATCTGAAGTGGGAAGGTTTATCCACCTCAGCTGAGCAGGCACACCCTGTGTATTGGCTGACGGTTTTAGACAAGCCTGTAAGGATTAAAGGTTTGCATATTGTGCTAAACCCCATCTCCTAAACCTTTACTTTCTTCTCCTTTCAAAATAACTGAAACTGTGAGTAGCAGTGGAAGTACAGAAGGAAGCGAATTTGCTAACCCTCTAAACATCACAGAGAACTGCAGAGGGGCAGTAACTCTGAGATCAGTAGAACATTGCGTACCTGTAACGGGTGGCCATGTTACTTTTGTGATTGAGGCACACGAAGGGTTCGGATCAGAGGTATTCTATTCCTGGGTGAAATTCCCACCTGAAGATCCACAGACACATTTATTCCATGAATACTTTGAAATGGATCCACAGGAAGAATACATCCCATATGAGGACATTGAAGTCCCGTTAACTTACTAGCAACATAAATATTGGTTTAAAGGAGCCCTAAATCACTTCACGCATGAGACTCAGTCCGTTCAGCATAGGACGAGCGACATGGTCGATCTTACACTCCACATCCTGAGATAGACACACTCCCACTAGGGGAAGTGCGTACACTTTACAAAGAAATAGTCAGACTATATAGACACATTGTCCAGTTCGTCATGCGAACACTCACATTACAACCTGCGAGAGCTGCTCCACCTGGAACAGTCCAGACCCAACACACACCAATTATTAGTCCACAAACACTAAAAGCAATAATGGGTGCGTTCCCATTAAAAAGGGATCAAGTACCATTCTGGATTGCTAAAAAAATAGCGCAGTTGGAAGCCCCGTACGGGTCCGCAGGAAAAACACAGAATGTTAACAATATGCCTGTCAATGGGAATGGTTCCCTCAATTGAGGATTGTACCACATGGGGATCAATCTTTGCTACAGTATACATTAGATTACATGGTATCCCAACCATATCAGTTATTCCTGATGTATTGAAACAGATACAGAATGAGTACAGGGCAGGACCTGCCCTTGACATAGGGATGAAACTGATGGGTAATTTTGACCAAGTCTTGGCAATTATGCTGAGCAACATCAAGGGGGAAGCAGCAGCGGGGGCTATATGCTAACGCCTAAGGGAAACACCTTCTTCGAATCAGGAGTGTGCATTACCAAAAATTATCGAAGATACCTATGCTTCACTAAGCAGAGATAGTTTGGAAGCCAAACCAGGGAAACCACAAGTGGTGAGTAGTTCTGATAAGGATAACTCAAAGCAAGCACCCATTTCTTCTAAAAAGGAATTGGATAATAATAATCAATCTAAAAATAACAATAACAGAAACACTTCACGATCAAGGGGTGGGTCTCCCCAAAGGGAGTCCACTCAAAAGAGGTACAACCTTAGGAATCGTGATAACTTTAGGAAACCTGACAGGTATCAGGATACTGATACACGTTGCTTTTGTTCCTTTCAGGGTTCATCAAAAAGCTCGGAGAGGCAAGGATGGTCAGAACAAAAAATGAAGATCGACCAAAGAGAAAAAGGGAAACACATTGCACGTCAGATTTAGTTATCAAACAGGAATTGCAACCTAAAGCAAAACCTAAATTTAAAAAGGAGAAAGTAGCTGGCTTAAAAATTAGAAAGGCCCAGTTACTGATGACTCAGCTTCTAAACGGGGAATGGGCTCTGACTATGCTAGACAGCGCGGCAGAAGTAACAATAGCTCACCAGAACCTGAAGGAATTTCTGGTGACAGCAGTATTGAATGAATATATCACGGTGGAACCACCTGATACAAGAGTGAGTGTCCCACACCGTCTACACAAAATGAATCTCCAAATAGAGGGGGATATCTCAAGAAAAATTAAAGGTCTTGTAGGACTTGGCCTTTTTGGCTAAAGTTCCCTAAACTTTTTGCTTTCCCCCTAGACCGTTTTCCTGACATAGAGTTGCCAATTTAGATGCTTTGGGTACTTTTCCACTGCTGATCAGTGTCAAAGTGCAAGTGTTACTTGTGTGAAGTGTAACGGTTATTGGTTGGCGATGATTGGTATGTTTGCCTTACTAGTAAAGTCCCTGGTGATGTGCACTGTGTGCTAGGGCTGGTAATGCAAAGGTGCGCGGAGAAGGGAACTCAGGCCTGCAGTGTAGGGCCTGCACGCAGTTTGCTAAGTTAGTACATGATTGTAGTGGTATGCATTGCATTATTTCTTCCATTGCTAGGTACCGGGGTGTATTGTTAGGCATTGTATTATTTCTCCTCTGCCAAGCACAGAATTGTATCGCTACGCAGTGCACTATTGTTTGTCCATTGCAACGTGCGTGATTCTAGCATTTCGACCAGCATAGCATGTGGAAAGCTGTGGTTGGGATTTGAACCTACCAGCCAGCCGAAACAAATATTACTCGTTATTATATGTTGGCTTTTGTAGCGTGTGGTCTGATCATTTATCTTTCTATATCAAGTTTATACTCGTTTTATCAAACTTGTGTGGAGTCTATTTGTGGTGTCACTAGTGGGTAGCAGTGATTGTGGCTGCACATACTGAACACTTGTGCCTTAGAGATAGGCCTGGTTGCTCGTGCCAAGCTACTAAGGGGTTGAGCAGGGCTCTCTCAAACGGTGTCCTTACTTGGTCTAACGTTGAATGGGGCGTCCTGGGTCTCGCACTGGGGGACATTGGTGCGGGACGGGGACTCAGGCTTCCAACAGGTCTTTTTTGGGAAAATTTGCATATGACATCCTGTTAGCAGAAAAAGATTGGCTGCCTGAATTTATAATGGATTGCCCAAAAGGTGAAAGTATCATTTTGCCTGCTTTTTCCGACCTCGTTCCTGTTTCCTTGAAACACTCATACGCGCGGGAGTGGGTGCAAGCGCTAGCTCTTGCATTATACCACAACCATGTAGGGTGGGAGGTGGAGTCCAAACACTACCACATTAAAAATGATTCCAACTTCACAGAGACAGTACCCTATTAAAAATGAGGCGAAGAAACAGGTTAAAGAAATCTTAGACCAACTTGAATACCAAGGTGTGATTGAAACTGGCAACTCGCCAATGAAAAACCCTTTGTTTCCAGTCATGAAACGTGACAACACATATTGTTTGGTTTTAGATTACAGACACTTGAACACATGCACAAAAACATTTGCAGTTCAGAACGCACATAGTGCCACATTAATGAATAACATTGTTCGGAAGAAATACAAAACAACACTAGATATCTCGAATGGATTCTTCTGCCAAAATATAGCTCGGCACCCAGAATCAGTTTTGTCGCCTGCCCCAAGGCTATAAGAACAGCCCCAGGTTATTCTTGGCAAGAGTGTCAGAGCTATTACAAACTTGAGATGAAGAGGCAGTGTCCTAAGTGGATGATATTTATCTGTCGGACAATGAATTACTTGAACACTTGTGCAGGGTGAACAACATAATTGTTGGTTTTGTCAATTTGGGCAACTTATTTAACTTCAAAAAATCAAAAATGACCCCTCTCAGCATGATATTTTTGGGATATGAGCTGTCAAGTGAAGGCAAAAGCCTGGCCACAAACTTCTTAGTAAAATGCGCACTAATCCAGCCTCCAAAGACTCTGAAGGGTTTACAATCCGTTTTAGGATTTCTACAATTCGGCAGAACATACATTCAAGACTACGCACAAAGAGTAAAACCTTTCTATGACTTAATCAGACCAGGTTTCACATCAAACAAGTGGACTCAAAAACATACAGACACTCCATGTTCAGTTCAAGCTGACATGATAGCTTCACAAACACTTGCAGACACGAGTAAACATCCACAACCTGGTAATACGGGTCGTCCCTGGGTTATCAGGGTATGCCTACATCACATTCAATGAAGGTGAAACAGTCCCAATCGCATACAAATCTCATTTGTACACAAATGCTGAAAATAAATTAGCAGCAACAGAAAAAATACTGACGGTAGTACAGACTGCTGTAGGGAGAGAAAGAGCACTAGCACAGGGGAAAAGCATTATCATTGTAACCCCAATATCGACTTTAGAAGCGGTAGCCAAAGTCAGCATTCCAAATGCAAAGGCATTGCATCCACGATGGATACAATGTGCTAATTCTCTCACTGCAGCAGATCTAGAATAGAGACAAGATCCTACACTGAAAACACAGGCATTTCTGCATTTCTGCAGTACGAACAAGAATACCCTCTCCCCAATGAATTCTTGCCTCTAGATCAGTATGAATACATCATTTACACTGATGGTCCTGGGCAGCCCACCATAGGAAGTAAAAAGCAATATAGAGCTGCATGTCTATAGTAAAAGGTCGCATGCGGGATGGTAAGTTCCATCCCAGCAATTCAACTACACAATCTCAAGGAGATTGCTCAGCGCAGGTAGCAGAACTAAAACCCTGATACTAGCACTACAGGATACAGATCGGGAATTCCCCACACTGATTGTGTGCGATTCGTTTCACTGTGTGCAATCTTACAATGAATATCTTGACTACTGGGGTCAGAATGGGTTTAAAGACACCAAGGGTGGCACGATAAAACACAAATAGTTTTGGGAACAAGTGGCTAAGCTCACAGCATGCCTGCCAAGGGCTCCAGTTATTCACACCTTGAGTCATCAGTGTGTTGGCATACATGTTGAAGGGAATTAACTGGCTGATGAAGCTGAGAAGGCGACAGTGCAAACTGCTGCCATTGCAGCAATCACTCGTTCACACACAAGAATAGACAGAGATATATTAGTAGCTATCAATGCCACAAAGAACGGCTCTGCCGTCCTGCCAAAAGGTTTTTCACTCAAGTACTCCTACAAGTTAGATGCGCGTAACACACCGTATGCTCAAATTCCAGGAGTGGGGGATAGAGTAATACCAAACAAAGATCGCAGATTAGGTTTAATTCTAGCTGCACACGAGGGTCTGGGATCTGCACACGCAGGAGTCTCAGCAACAATTTAATTATTGAAGCAGTGTTACTGGTGGTCGGTTCTGACAAAACTGTGCCCCCTTAAATTCAGACAGGGCTTACAAGTACATCTGGGTGGCAGTGGATTCATGTTCTAGATTCCTATGTGTTTGGCCCCAGCGCTCAGCTGATGCTCGAACTGTTATGAAGTATTTGCGAGTCTTCCTTGGGACGTTACATTCCTACCGTGGCCCTGCATTTAGCTCTCGTGGTTACAAGGAAGCCATGGAAAGTATGGGTGTGGCCTTGCGGTACTCCTCCCCCTATCATCCCGGTGGAAATTCAGTGGTGGAGAGGAAAAACCAGGACCTAAAGCAATCCTTAACAGCAAGGGTATTAGGCGTGGGTGGTACATGGGTCAATCACCTATATGGGGTCCAGAGGGCACTCAATAATATGCCAAGAAAATCCATGGGAAGTTGTACCCCTTATGAAATCCTGTTTGAGACAAGAATGTGGGTACCTGATCTTGATTGTGCCTGCACAGTGGCGGATGCAAAACCATTTGCACTGAATGACCATTTGGCTGTTTTACAGGAATTCTGAGTGTTACAAAGCAACATGCAAGTCAAACGTACCGCCACTTGGGAAGTGAAACCAGTTATGGCAAGACCTGCCTGGGTCCCGAAGATTGAGGACCTGGTCAGGGAAAAGATTTTGGAGTGAAGAGAGTTTGGGCCACCTTACAGAACAGCTGTACCTGTCCTAGCGGTAGTGGGAACAAGAACAGTACTTCTCCCGCCTGTTGCGGGCAAAAAAGGGAAAAGATTTGTCTCCGTTGATCTGATCAAACCACATCATGTTTCCGATGCTCAACAGTAGGCCGCGCAGGGTCCTGGGTCGCCGCAGACCTCCTCTTCCATACTAATAATATAAAGAGAGAGCCCAAACCTTTGAGGCGGGTAATCTCAGTAACCACAGCACCAATCACAACACCCAATACAGCATTGGAAAGGGCAGTTGCAGCAGAAGGACATAGGCTATGCAGACGGCCACCATATATTTATTTTTTTGCAGAGTTTTATATAGTGCGAACTTGACCCGAACAGCACCAGTTACGTTACATGAGGACACACATTCATTTTTGTTAGGCACGGGGAGATTAAGTGATTTGCCCAGAATCACAGGATGTTTGGCGTCGTTACCAAGACTCGAACCCAGATCCCCAGGTCCGAGCTCGAGCGCCTTAGCCGTTAGGCCAACTCCTCTATACATTTAAAAGGTAAAAGAACCGTGCCAGCAAAGTATTCCCTTGTGGGCGTGTCTGCGTTGTGCTGTGGGCGTGGGCTGGGGGCGTGACTAACATTGGGGGTGTGTGGTACGGCCATCACATCGTGGGCTGTGGGCGTGTGCTGGGGGCATGACAAACGCTGGGGGCGTGTGTCCGCCCTTCATGCCATGTGAGTCATACATACAAGCGCCAATTACGTTGCTGCGCAGCATCAAGGGGCATGCTGGGGGCGTGAGAAACGCTGGGGGCGTGTGTCCGGCCTTCATGCCATGTGAACGCAATTGCGCCGCATCAAGGGGCACGCTGGGGGCGTGAGAAACGCTGGGGGTGTGTGCTACGTTCCGCCCTTCATGCCATGTGGGTCATACATTAATCAGAAGATCGTCTGCTGTGACCGTGTGCTGTGGACGTGACAAACGCGTTCACCTGGAGGCCTGGTAAGTAACGTTACTGCAGCCTCTCCTGCGCGCTGTTACTGAACTCTCATTCAACGAAATTACACGCGCCTGCTACCATCAACCAGGGCTCTAGCCGGGCTCAGGCGGCGGATCAGTACACTAATTACACACGCCTGATAACATCAACCAGGGCTGCAGCTGGGCCTCAAGCGGGGGAACACGCACCTGCTAACATCAAACAGGCCTGCATCTGGGCCTCAAGCGGGGGAACACGCAAATGAGCGTGTCAGCGGGGACAATTACTGCAGCCTCTCCTACTCGCTGTCACTCAACTCTCCCATTAAACGGATTTACCCGCGGCTGATAACTCTCTCATTCAACTACATTGCACGTGCGAGGGCGCTAGGTGGCACACTAGCGGATGGTGGCCTTTGTGTGAGGCTCCTGCCGTCCGGCGCAATTATCCGCTAATTTATCCTGTTGTTCGGTGCTAATTGGGGGGTCTGCTCGTCCCCTCCGGTAAAGCCAGCCCTCTGGCGTGCTCTGGTAGAGTTTTGGATCCATCGGAGCTGCGGCGGGGCCGAGAGATGCCCGAGAAGATTCACCGGGCCGGCCCTACGGAGAGGAGAGAGACGGCGGCCTGCTACGGCATCCACGCAAGGCCGCGGATCCAGGCGCGGTCTTAGGCCGCTTCCAGTGCGCACATTTCAGAACAGGCGCGATCACGCAGAGAATGGATAACGGCGACCAGCGGTCTGACCTGGGTCACTATTACTGCCTCCCCACCTCTGCTACCAACATCATACTGCAGGTGACCTGCCGGGTTGTATTGGGGCCTTGCCTCTTGTGGGGACTCCCGTGCTGGTTTGGGACCCCTTCCTGCCCGCTCCTAGGCTGTTGGAGGCGCGTTTAGGCGATCGTCTGCTCCCCGCTGCCCCAGAGAAGTGTACGGCCCTGGACGATTGGCAGACGGGGTTCTCTGCCCTGCTGGAAGAGGTGCACCCGGTCGCTGCTGGGGATTGCGCCGGCATCGAGCGCTACTGAGGACTAGAACCACGCGCCGCTGGCTGCGAGGTGGCCTTGCATCGCCCGGGTTGCCCTTTGTAGGAGGTGATTCTACGGCCCTGCGAGGAGGAGACCGAGGCCTGGCGAGGTTAGAGGGAGGCGACGTAGCGCATGCAATCGGCCATTTCGGAGGGTGTGGCGACTGGCCGGAGCTGTCTGAAGTAGGAGCATACGTTATCCCTGACGCAGCCCCGCTCGAGATGATCACTGAGCGGGCCTGGGGTGATCGGAGTGATCCTCGCGGTTGCTATACGTTGCGGAGGTTGTGCATTCCCTCCCCCTGCCTCTCTCCTGATTGGTTTGCCATCATTCCCTGGGCGTGTGCAGGTGCAGCGGTGCCAGCTGTGAAGGGGTGGACACGTGCTGGTGTGCTCTGTGGCAAGTTGCGGGGCATTGCCAACTGATCCTGGCCACTCATTGGGATTGTCGGGGGCCATCTGGAGTATACTTGTAACACCCCGGACTGCGTGTGTTGCTCAGGAGAACCTTCAAGAACAAGCCAGTTACACGTGGGCTACCTTGGCATTCCGCTTCTCCCCTCCACTGCGCATAATTTTGGATTGCTGCTTTGCCTTCATAACCCTCCATGAGTAGATACCATTGCGCGGATTACTGCGACCATGGGCAAACCGGACACTAAGCAACAAAAACTTACTTTTGAGGCGCCTAAGCGGACCACCCGCACTGGATCGGACCAGCAAGGCCCGGCGGGGGCGAATGGTGCCACTGGAGGACCCTCTGAGCCGTCAAATGATCTACAGGATGTTCTCCGCAAGGTACGCCAGGGGTTCGCTACAATTGCGAATAAAGTCGACAGGCTATCGTCGTGCATGGACGCAGTGGTTCAGAAGTTGGATGTTCACGAGGAGCGCCTCAAAGAAGCGGAACAGCGTATTTCGGATTCAGATGACACTGTGGCACGGCATACCTCGCAGATCTCTCGGCTGGATAATCTATTGCGAATAATTGCTGCAAAGAATGAGGATTTGGAGGCGAGGAGCAGACGCAACAACATCCGCGTCCTAGGTATTCCGGAAACGACCAACACGGCAAGGATGGAGGACTATGTGGAAAAGCTTTTGTTGTCGGCGGTGGGCTCGGAGGAATTCTCTCCCCAATTCATAGTGGAGAGAGCGCATCGCTCCCTGGGCCCCAAACCTAAACCCGGCGCCGCTCCTAGGCCCATAATTGCCTGTTTGCTGAACTACAGGGACAGGGACAGGGATGTCGCCTTGCGGGCAGCACGCAGCGCAAAATCGCTTTCGTTTGATGGCAACACCTTTACGATATATCCAGACTTTACACAAATTGTTCAGGATGAGCGCTGTAAGTTCCTTGATGTGAAGGCCAAACTATGGGACTTACAAATTGACTATGCTTTACTATACCCAGCGCGTCTGAGAGTTACGCATCATGGACAACAGAAGTTCTTCACTAAGCCGCAGCAAGTAGAGGACTTCATCAAACAATTCAAGCGTTCCAACAGGCCTGGACGGGGAGCGGAGGGACCTGCGGATGAGTTGCCTGAGGATATGGAAGAAGAAGAACAATGAACTTCCTGTATTGATGAATGTCGTTGGCTCGATTACCTTCTCTGTGAGTAATATTGCTGTGTGAGGGGGTGAGCTGCCGGGGGGGCTGGATGGTCACACTGTTCCCATGGTACCTATCATATCATCGCCGGACACCCTTCTTTATCACCTATGGCGGAGGCGGCCTGCGGTGCAGACGCCGTGGGTGTGAGGGGTTGTTGTGTTGCCGCCTGAGTATAGCCCCCAACGGGAATTACCCTATGGACCATGGTTGGTACGTTCCAGTGAGGGCACTTTCTAGCCCTTGGTTTCTGGGAGTTTCTGGGTGGGTTGGGGGGGAAGATACTGGCAAGTTAGGGTTGCTTCAGTGGGAGGGGGGGACGAGGGGGAATGTGTGGGGGGTGCACAGCTTGACTGCGGTCAAAATATACAAAGGTTTTTTGAGGTTGCACAAGTTCTTGTTTTGTGTGCCCGACACGTTGAATGCTTTGCAGCCTATGCAGTATAATTGGCTTCATAAGGCATGGCGGCGCCGACAGAGGCACTTGGTAGATCTATTCACTATAGCAGCTGGGACTGACATGGACATTGTGGTTAACAGTTGGATACACATTGATCAATCCTAATGGGTGAGAGGAACTTGAATGCCTGCACCGTGCTTTCATGGAATGTGCGTGGTCTTAAGGACGCTCGCAAGTGTAGACAAATCTTAGCTTATTTTGATAGTCATAAAGTCAATGTAGTGATGCTGCAGGAAACGCATATTCCCCCACGAGTCACTTCTACTTTTGCTAGCAGGTGGGCAGGTGTCAGGGCATTCTACAACTATTCTTCATATGCCAGAGGCACAGCCATCCTTATACATCGCACAACTCCCTTCACACTTCTGGGACAGAGGGTGGACAATGCGGGGAGATATGTTGTACTCTGGGGGAGATTGGGCAGTGACACTGTTACATTCACTAATTGTTATGCTCCCAATGTTGATACACCAGAATTTTTTACAACCCTGTGGGCAGTGATATCAGACATAGGTTCACGCCACGTCGTTTGGGGGGGCCATTTCAATGTATCTATGACACCTGGAATGGATAGAGCTGATGGGCAGGGTCAGTATCATCCTAAAGCGAGGGAGACACTGAGGGGCATTATTGAGGATGAAGGGCTTGTAGATGGCTGGTGACATTTGCACCCCCTGCTTAGAGCAGGGACACATTTTACATCCTACACGGGTACCTCGGCGAGGATAGACTATTGCCTTGTGTCCAGGGATTTGGCTCCTTTGTTAACGGTCGCAAAACATTTGGCTAGAACCCAGTCGGATCACTGTCCGGTTCTACTTACGCTGACCCTGCCGGGATATGATTGCCCTCGGCGCCCATGGCGGCTGCAGCCGAATGCCCTGTTGGACACTGTCTTCCATGAAGAACTGAGGACAGACATAGAAGAATTCTTTCCCCGCAATAAAGACACTGTTGACAGCGTCGAGACGGTTTGGGAGGCTTTTAAAGTCACCGTGAGAGGGTGGTGTATAGCTAAGAGCTTTGGGGTTCTACGGGATAATCAGCAAACAATGCGGAGGCTAGAGGGGGAATTGCAAAGGCTAGAGCAGCAGATGCTGAGAGAGAACTCAGGACATATACATCAGCAATTTCGTTCCATATTCTCGGTGTACGAGGCAGAGGCGCAGCGGGAGGTGCACTTTAGGGGTTATTATTGGAAAGCTTGTGCGTATAATGAAGGGGAGAGGCCTGGTAAGGCGCTGGCAATGACAGTACGAGGAGCATGTGGTACTAACACCATTTTGGAACTCTAGGATGACACCGGAGAGGCCTGTAGGGATAACGATCGTATCTTGGCCACACTTCAAACACACTATCTGCGCTTGTACACCTCCCACTCCTCTGGAGACGTCGATCTTGAGGGTTTTCTGGGGGACTTAGCGTTGTGCTGGTTGAGCGACGCACATAGAGCGTTCCTCAGTGCCCCGTTTGAGCTGGATGAGATTCGAGAGGCCATAATGTCTCTTGGTAATGGGCAAGCGCCTGGCCTAGACGGGATTCCGGCTGAGTTTTACAAATGCTACATTGATATTATGGCCCCGGTATTGCGAGAGATGTTTGAGGACTCCTTGGAGGTGGGGATACTGCCCCGTTCTATGCGAGAGGTGGTCATCACCTCCCTGCTGAAGCCGGGTAAGGCTCCAACGCAATGCGACTCCTATCGCCCTCTGTCGCTACTGAACTGTGATGCTAAAATACTTGCTAAAGTACTGGCTACGAGGCTCTCCTTGCTCATGACCAGACTTATACTCCCCGATCAGTCGGGATTTGTCCTGACAAGAGCGACGTCCCACAACCTGAGGACCGTCTTCTCACTTATACAAACTGTAGCCCCGGAACTTCCCTTGGCTGCGATCTTCTTAGGCGCATCTAAGGCGTTTGACTCTGTGGAATGGCGATACCTGTTTACTGTTCTCAATAAGATGGGATTTCCTCCGGTGTTTGTGGGATGGATAAGACTACTCTACACTAGTCCTACTGCTAAGGTATTGGCGAATGGTCGCTTATCGGAGGCCTTTGCAATCACTAGGGGCACCCTTCAGGAATGGCCGCTGTCCCCCCTCTTAATCGCCATTGCGATAGAGCCCTTGGCGTGTCACATAAGGCAGTTACACAAGGACAGCTCCTTTCATTGCTTTCAGAGACAACTCTCCATCTCGCTCTATGCGGATGACGTGACGCTCTATGTCAAAGATCCGCAGCACAATCTAAATTCCCTAGTGAGAGAATTTGTGGTCTATGGTGGGCTTTCTGGGGTTACGATCAACTGGGGGAAATCGCAGTTATTCCCTCTGACTGCAGCGGTGTCTGAATTCCCATTGGATTACCCCTTGGAATGGTGCCACACTGATTTGCGATATTTGGGCATTCACCTTTCTAGAGATAAAGATGAGACAATTCGGCTTAATTATGGCACTGCTATTACCAAACTGTCAGAGTTGGTCTCGCGCTGGATCTGTCTTCCACTATCGATGGCTGGCAGAGTATCTCTCATCAAGATGGTCGTACTGCCCCGATTCCTTTATTATTTTCTTAACATCCCCTACTATCCGGGGTCCTTCTTTTTCAAGACCTTGAGGTCGGAACTGATCCGATTGGTGTGGGGAGGTAGTCAAGCGAGACTTAAATGGGCCGTCATGGCGCAGCCTTATGACGTCAGGGGTGTTGACGTTCCGGACTTTGAGGCCTACTATCTTAGCGCACAGGCGCACTACTTGTATCACTGGGTAAAACCTACTAGCTTTATGCCGCAGATAGCCGTCGAGGACTGGATAGCCCATCCGCTGCCTCTAGCTGGCATTGTCTATGGTCCTGCTGCGGTTTTGGATACCCCGCCTACCACGGTGACATGCACAGTGGACCCCTGGCAGAGGATAGCGCGTCGTTTGCAGGTCTCGCTGCTCTATGCGCCCCGCATGCCCCTCCCATACCACCCTCAGATAGCTTTACTTCAAGAAGTGGGTTTCCGGCATATGTGTCGTCGGCTCAATATAGTAAAATGGGCCGACTTGTTTTCTGATGGAACATTTCGCTCTCGTGACCAATTCATTGGTGAATTCCCCCCCAGTCCATTAGAGGTGTTCTATTTTCTACGATTGCATGAGGGAATGAAGGTGGTGCTCCCAGACTACCCTAAGGAACCACCTTGCACGGCCCCTCTTACTGTGGTCCTGAACAGCTCGGATGGCGCACATCTAGTTTCCTGCATATACAGTAGTATCCGCGGTGCTGTACCGGTAGTGCCTGGCTCAGCTAGGGCGCATTGGGCCACAGATTTTGGCAGGGAGGTGACAGATGACCAGTGGGAGTACTGTTGTGGGCTGACGGGGACCTTGATGTCAAGTTGCCGTTTCAAGATAATCCACTATAAGTTTTTACACAGGCTGTACTACACGCCGGCTCGGAAATACAGATTTCATCTAACGGACTCAGACTGCTGTGAACGATGTCAGCAACCTGGTGCTGGGTTTCTGCACTTGGCATGGGAGTGCCCGCAGGTGAAAGTATACTGGGAACAGGTTCATGAGGCACTGGAGGTCATGTCGAATAGCACTCTTGCTATTGACCCCCTCATGTTTTTGTTGGGATACACAGCGCAGATTCCCAAAACCAGCAGGAAATTCACTGATGTGGCACTCCTCTTGGCCAGACGTCGATTGGCGTGCAGATGGGGGAGGGGACATGCCCCCAAATTTAAGGAGTGGATGCATGACATGGTACACTGCCAGGAGCAATATGGGGTATACTCTGAGCTGCAGCCGCTGACGTCCAGGCCGGCGGATATATGGGGTCCACTGCACACATATTTGATACAGACTGCGGTGCAGGCACCTGCTGACACCATACCAGATACAGAGGGAAGACATACTCCTACATAGTAGCATTCACTGATGGCTGACCGACACGTATGGGATATAGGGACGCTGGGATGTCCCTAACTCTTCCCATGTGGCCTGCCCTGGGCAGAACTGGGGTTGCATCGCAAAGGCATAGGCTGTGGTCTGGGTAGGAGGGGATACTTACCTGGTACAAAAGATCTGTTACGACACTTCCCCTGACACGAGCGTTGTGTACTTGACACTTTTTAGCGATACCGCCAGCTCACGGCAATCTACGCCGTAGGTAATTAGTGCCTGTTCAGATGCTACGGTGACACATGCCTCTGTAATAGATTGCACAATCACACTGCCTGCGTAGAGGTTGCTCACTAGTCTGCATCATACTGTAACACGAGAGAAAGTTCAAGGGCTGACTTTTTATCGCATCAATCATATACCTATTTCCTACACTGAGTATATTTTACTATGATGTTTCCATCTGTGCCACTACTGCTGTCATGTGTACCATGTAACTCGTCCAATACGCGGCCGGCCCGAAGTGGTTGTAGGCGGCTTGCTGTGTTTATCTTTAGGCTATTCGTTACAAATCCTTCAACAGTACTGCGGTGCTAACGTATTACGCTGCCGGCCACGTTGTGGTTGTAGGCGCCAAGCTGTGTACCTTTTTTTGCTAGAGAATTAATAAAGGTTTTTGAAACTAAAAAAAAAAACTACATTGCACGCGCCTGCTAACATCAACCAGGGCTGTAGCCGGGCTCAGGCGGCGGATCACCACACCAATTACACGCGCCTGCTAACATCAACCAGGGCTGCAGCCGGGCCTTCTCAGTCCCTATTCTAATGAAACAAAAAATGTTGTCTACCGCGATATTTTAAAATAAATTGCCCTTGCCAAATACACACATTACACACATTCTATTTCATACCCGGACAACATCGGGATGGGCTGCTAGTGCTACTATAAAGGTAGTTCAGATGTAAAGACTGATAACCTTTTAAGAGTGAAGGAGTAACAAATAATGGAGTACAAATCACACCAGTTAAAATTGTAAAGCAACAAGAAGAAACAACTATGCAAGTTGCAATTCGGCCCAACAATGATGTCTACATTAATGTGCCTTCAAACGACACATCTGCCAGTTCTACAAAACCTGCAGAGCTACCAAAGATAGATCGAATTGCATCTGGCTACTTCATCACCTTCAATGATTTCTCTTCTGATACAAGTGAACCTGATCAAACGCCACCCATTTCAAAGAAAGAGAAATTTCTACAATTCTATCTTTTGCTCAAAAAGACTTACTTAGTGCTACCATGGTTACATATTTGGTTCGCAATAGGGATAGTAAATCTGTTAATTTGGATTGGCACAGTGACTGTCTTTTTTCTGCTTCTGAACGAACATTATCTCCCAGAACGATTTGCAGCACAAACAGTGAACTTGGTCCTGAAGCCATATACGTCATCACACCGTGAACAAACAGACTTGTCCCTGGTGAACATTACAGCAATTCTAATACCTGATGATATAGTTTGGGATAAAATTTCATAAGATGTTTATTGCCCCACTGAACATTTGAAAATTCCTCTTTTGTTTAAAATTTCCTTGAATTATTTAATTACTCCCAGTATACTATCATATGATTGGGACATTGAAATGCTATGCTCTCAGATTTAGAACAATCTGCTGCATTTTCTTACAGGGAATTGTATGAGGATACAACCGACTACAATACCATGTTTTGTTACCAACATTATGATCATCATTTTTTGCATAGAGAAAGTGTACCACGCACTTGTAAAACTTACCATCAATGGGAACATTGCCCAACACCTCTAAAGGGTATTTCTGCCACATTCAAACAGAAATTTGCATACTTTTCAGGGTTCAATACAACAGACCCAGATGTGTTTTTCTATGAACAGACTAATGCAACTGCGAAGATAATCATGCTGAACAATACTAAACTGATATATTCAGCACCTTTTATCTCCCAACTGTCTGTACAGGGTTTCGTCTCCTGGAGAGACACCATAGACACAAAATCCATCTGGGGGACAAGAGAGTGGCAGGTTCAGAAAACTGAGGCTTTATTCAGAACTTGACTCATATCATTACAGATAATTTTCCTGAATAAAACAGTGCAACAAACTACCCGTTAAGGGTTTGCAAAATCGAAGACCTGAAAACACTAAGCATCCCCTCACCTATTAAGGTTTTCACAAATATCACACTAACAAATGAGGGGATACATGGTACAAATACATACAATTCATCTTCTCCTGGTTAGAAGGGTTGGTTGGTTTGGCCTGTAGACACAAATATGTGTAACTCAAGATTCAAGGGTAACACCAAAGGGTTTTGTATCATTAGGCCTAACCCACGCTATGTACACACAGACGATCTAGGGGTAGTGACTTCTTAAAGTGTTGGGAAGTTGTGCCTAGATTGGCTAAAAACCTCGACACTATCACAGGTGAAACAACACTTGTCCCTTCTGTCAGACAACATGCACCTTAGGGATTTCTTGTTGGGTCCTAAGAACCACATAGTAAACACTTCTTATATACCATCTATAATGAGGTTTGGAAAGCCTCCCAACAGGAAGCTGCAGAGAGACTTTGTGAAATCGATAGAATTAACCTAGAAAAGGCCTTAGCTGTGGTAGACAACGGCATGGCCACACTCTGGTCTCGTATTTATTCACTGGGCAACATTGTGTCCTCAGCTATCGACATAATGGAGCAAGATTTGTCTATTCTACTACATGGTCAATACGTGCTATTATGCTTTTGAGCTGGATGCCTCGATCATTGCGTTCTGGCCACGTTCCATGGTGATAAATTAAAGACACAAATCTGTTTTCGGCTTACAATTGTGACTGACAGACAATTGACCATGGCACGCAGAGATGTGAAGTACACCATGCTGTTCACTGAAAAACTAGAGAAGTTACATTTTACTGTAGCAGAGTCACCGTCTACTGAATGGTTAAAACATTGGCTGTATCACACTGCCAATCATGACGTTCCAATCCCAGTACTGCTGAACTATTACCCAGTAGGCAGGTATGAAGCATTGGGCGAAGGTACATACGAGAACATACATACAAGAAACCATACATAGACAAGAATGCGACTTGTGAGGAGCTCTTCGAGTGAGCTCCGCTGGCTGGGTATCAAATTTGCCAATATATCCCTGTTTAGCCTCCACACGCCAATGCAGGACAGCGCACCCCAGGAACTAAGGAACTAAGGACCTACTGGAGACAGACTACATGATTACTGATGGCTGGAGAGGAGACTGTGGGGACTATGACCCGCCGCCCAACAAAACTCTCCCGCAGAAGCTAAGGCAAATCAAGCTTCCACAGGAATAGTCTCACAGCAGCGGGAAGTGGATTGACTGAATTTCAGCCCATCAGCACCCGGAATGTGGCATGACCTATGTCCAAGATCTGGCACATCACCAGAGACCACTAAAGATGCCTCATACCAAACTACAAAATCAACAAAATCAGAAAATAGAAAATGGCGGAGTTCGAACACTGATAACATTAAGATCAGTAGTAACCCTGCAGCTGAAACTATCAGGCTCATTAGTGACCCTACCTGCCTCAGCAGTCATCCGATCCACGAGACGTTAAGCGGTCGCTCCCACATCAAGGTATTTACATCTATTTTGCTATTTTTATGCCGTTACGAATGATGACCGTGGACCGAATGGTGGCTGTGCACAAGATGGCGGCTCCTGAGGTCTAGGCAATCCAGGACTCGTTTGGCATTAGTGTGTCTGAGGCCTGCATCAGGGGAGAAGATTGTGAGCGTGGTAGGGAAAGGACACCGACCACTGAAAGGAGTAGTGTGGCGGGGACGATCACATCTTCCCGATGGTTTGCTGAGTGTTGCCTGACTTTAAAACAGCGGCGAGGTAAAGACATCACGATTGAATCACACTGCCTGACTTGAAAATTGTGGCGAGATTAAGACATCGCAATTGATTAACACTGCCTGACTTTAAAATGGCGATGGCACAGCTATGCTTTCGACAGTGTTAATTAAAGCCTGTAAACAGTAGGGAAACATTACAGAGCCTGCACCGATTGAAGAAGGATACATACCAGGATACCACCTTAACATGGAGCCCGCTCCTAAAAAGGCTGTGGATCTGTGATTGCTGACATTAAAGGGAGCCACAATCACGGAGTGGTGCTTAAGTCAACAGCAAGGGAAACCTTAATATATCTCGAATTCAACACAAGAATTATCACAGTATCACACAGACTTCCTCCTTACCATTGCTCATTCCCCTCCCTCGGACGCAAGACCCACAACATCTCCTCCTAACCTCCTGACTGGAAGCATCAATGAACTGACCCCTCATGTCCAATCTATCCCCACTCCTAACCCCAAAGATGCCACCCAATCCCACAACCCAGTACCGTCTTCCTCCACAGACCCTGATCATACACTGCCCCTGACAAAGACGTCATGCCCTCTCAGCACACTCTCCCAGCTACTGACCCGAATGGAGCAGAAAATAGACTCCCTAGCAGCAGATATCCTACACCTTCATCTAAACCTCCCCAACCGAGTTAATCCTCCTTGCTCACACACTGCCGGTAACTACACACCGTCCCCCCAGACTGCCTCCTCCATGGCCCCACTTTGCACCCCATGAACTACCAATCCTATGAGGAATCAGGCTCATCGTCCCAGCCGAACACTCCGACCCATTTCAGAACGTGAAGCTGATGTCATCAATGACTCTGACCTCGACATTAGCCAGAACTCGGCCCCGTTGACAATCCCATTTTTAGTAAGCACTAATAGAATCCCTAGACCTGTCCTCTCTCTCAGACCCCTGCTCAATACACTTCCATTCACACAGCACACACCACCTCTGAGGTGCTCCGGCCTCTATCCTGCATGCTCCTCAATTGTAGATCAGCAGTACAACACGCCACAGACATTGCTGAAGCCATACTCGCGGAAGATTTAGACATTGCATTCCTCACAGAATCCTGGCTCAATGACCACTCTACCCCCATCCTAGACCTTCTCACCCCCCAGGCTACAACATCATCTGACACGACAGACCAATCAAAACTGGTGGCAGCCTTGCTATCATCCATAAAGAAGGAATACAGTTTACCAGATTAAAATCCACAGAATACCTGACTCTTAAGTACCTAGGTGTTGAACTAACAGCCAAAGGCTCCACGCCCATCAAATTTCACACCATCTATCACCCTCCGGGTGATCGTACCCTCTTCACGGAAGAACTAAGCGACCTAATAACTCGTTTCTCCCTCACTAACACGGAAGACATGTTCCTGGGGGACTTCAATATCCACTGGAACAACCCAGAAGACACCACAACCCAGAACCTCTCCAACCTCAAACAACTCTGCAATGAACCAACTCACATTAAAGGAGCAACTCTGGATACGATCATTACAAAAAATTAGCTGGTCTCCTTGAGATAGATTTCTCCCATTGTCTTGTCCGACCACCATCTCATACTGTTTAATATTGACGCGCAGTCAGAAACCAACCAACACGACCTGACAAACCTAAGCACTGGACCAGGAACATCAAAGGAGTCCCCATAACTGATCTAGAATCCAGGATTCATGACCATCTGCAACCTCAGCCTTCCACTATGACGACTGAAGAACTCACAACCCACTTTAACTCCACAATGACCGAGGTGTTAGACCAAGGAGCTCTACTCAAACTCAAACATCTGAGATCTACCAAATCTAAATCTTGGTTCAATATGGATCTTAATAACGAAAGAAGACAACTCAGACAATCAGAACGGACTTGGAGACTCAACCCTTCGACTCTTCACTTAGCACAACTTCATTCAACCCGGCCGGCCTATAAAAAACACATTTTTAGAGAAAAGGCCTCTTTCTTCCACACCAAACTAGACCAGGCGAAGACTAGACCTAGAGAACTCTTCAACATTGTCAAAAGTCAAACAAACAGCACACCCCCCCTGGAAATAAACACGACCAAAGATCGATGCGAAAAAATCGCCTACTTCTTCACTGATAAAGTCACAAAAATTGAGCAATCCTTCACCCTAACCGCAAAACGTCCCTCCCTTGCAACCTGCCCCTGTTATTGTTATTCATCCCAGACCACACAGATCGAAATCCTTTTTTTTGTGTCCTCATTGTGCAACATTTATAGTAAGGAGATCTCAGGGTCCCTTTTTTTTCCTATATACAATCTGTACCGACATTGCCATCAAGGGTGGATTCAGACAGAACCCACGAGGTGATTCAGGAAAAGAAAAGGAACCCCTTACTTCCAATTACTTTTAGAGAAGGTTACATTTCGGAGGGGAGTGAGCTAGCCATTATGGCTACTCTTTTTGGCCTTCATCTATTTTAAGTTGCTCGCACTTAATCATAGGACTTGGTAGCACAAAAATAAGGAGTACCTGTGAATAAGTTAATAAAATTACAAACCCTATAAGCCCATATGATGATTTTCCCATAACTCCCAGAAACTATACTTTTTAGAAGGGGGTTTCTTTTTTTTATCCTGGTTATAAACTTTTAACACTGAAGAAAGCCATTCCCTATGAAGTGGAGGAGTTGGACTGATCCATTTTACACATATCTCTCTCCTAGCCAAAAGTATCAATAGAAAAACCAAGTTTTCCTAACGTTTTGTTAACTTTTCTGCTGAAGTTGAGCCCATCACCCCAAAAATAACTAAGTCAATACTCACGGTTAGATGTTTTCCCACTACCTCTTCTAAGGTCTTACCCACTTCCTTCCAGAAACCATCGAGATGGGGGCACTGCCGGAACATATGCAGGTCATTGGCCCTCAGTAATCCGCATTTCGGGCAGCTCTTCACTGTGGACCCGCTGAATTTTGATAGTTTTTCCGGTGTCCAGTACGCTCTATGGGTGGTATATAAATGGTTTCTTTTTAGTGCAGCAGATGTCACAATAGCCCAGCATTTGCTCATTGATACTTGCCATAAATTATTTGTATCCATCGTTGGCAGCTCTTTCCCCCATATTCTCTCTGGTATCCGGAATTCTTCCTCCCCTGATGAAATTAGGGCCCAATACCAGTAGGATATCTCTTTCTTAAAGGGTTTTTCCAGCATCTTTACTTCTAGTGGTTTGTTGCCTTTTCTAACTTCTTTAAGTGACTTTGCCCAACTTAGAAGTTGATAATATTTAAACTTATTATGAGTTTGTGATTTCATATAAGATCTCCCATTCCATAATCTTGTTCTGAAACAGAAGTTGTCCCCATACTATTATTCCAGCTGATTTTAGGGGAATCGCAAGACAGTCTTTAAGACATTCTGGGGTGCTCGGCTAGTCCCAAATTGGAGCTTTGTCACTGTAAAGAGGGATATCCAAAGTAGATCTTATACAATACCACAATTTGGCGGCAGCCTTCAGTATCTTCAGCTTAACTTTTTTGAAAAATTTCGGGTGACCGAATTTAAATAGGAAATGGCTGGTGTTATTTGTCATTTTCTGTATATACGTTGGGTAATCTTCATAAGGGCCTAACATTATCCTGCTAGATTTAAATTGGAACGCTCTACAGTATTCTAGGAGATCAGGGCTAGCTAGCCCTCCTTGATTCTTTCTTCTCCTTATTTTGCTCCATGCAATTCTAGGTTTTTTAGAGGACCAGATAAAACTCGACAGCTCTCCCTGAATTTTCTTTATGGTCTCCCTTTTAAACTCCAACGGAATAGCACCAAAGACAAAGGAAAACTTCGGCAAGATTGACATTTTAAGGATGTTTGATTTACCCAGAAACGATAATGGTAGGCAACTCCAAACTTTCAGCAACTTTTTAACCTCCACCTGTATTCTTTGAATGTTAGTATGAGCCACCTTGTCTAGATCTTTAATTAGGTCAATACCCAAATATCTAATTTTTTCCTTATCATAGGGGCTCGAGAATTCCTCGTTCCAAGTCATGGTTTCTGTCTTAGACTTGTTTATTTGGTATCCAGAGATTTTTCCAAAATTAATTAACATCTCTTCTGTTGCTTTTAAGGCCTCCTTCAGATCACAGGTAAAGATCATAAGATCGTCGGCATAGAGGGCCACTTTTTTATGCCAGCCTTGATAGGAAAAGGGAGCAATTGAAGAATGGTTCCTAAGACTTTCAGCTGCTGGTTTGATGTAAAAATTGAATAACAATGGGAAGAGGGGGCACCCCTGACGTGTTCCCCTCTTTATCAGAATATTTTCAGTTAGGTCACCATTAATTAAAATTTTTGCTTTAGGGGAATTATAAATGTTTTCCACCATCTTCAATATATTTGCCCCTAAATCACATTTTTTTAGTACCTCATTCAGATAGGTCCAGTTGACTCTATCGAACGCCTTAGCAGCGTCAATAGGGGAGAGGGGTTGGCCTAACGGCTAAGGCGCTCGACCTCGGACCTGGGGATCTGGGTTCGAGTCTCGGTAACGATGCCAAAAACCTCCTGTGATTCTGGGCAAATCACTTAATCTCCCCGTGCCTAAAAAAATGAAAGTGTGTCCTCATGTAACGTAACTGGTGCTATGTAAAGCGCTCTGATACCTGATTCGGTTCGGGTCTAGTTCGCGCTATATAAAACACTGCTAAATTTTTTTTTTTTTTAAATAGCAATTATAGATAGAGGTAACTTCTCACAGGTGGGAATATCAATCGCTCCAATAAGCTCATGTGTTAGGTCTTGTAAATGTCTTCCTGCCACAAAACCTTTTTGGTTGGAGTTTATCAGGGACCCTTCTACTTTCCCAAGTCTTATCGCCATTATTTGTGTAAAGATTTTGTAATCACAATTTATGATAGATGTTGGGCGATAGGACTCGCATTTTTTAGGGGTTTTGCCTGGTTTTAGGAGGATGGAAATTGTTGCGTCATTCCAGGACTCTGGGAGTTTACCATTTTCAAGAAATTTTATATTAAAAAGGGTAGTAAGAGGAATGACTAGTGTATCTTTTAGTTTAATATAAAACTCGTTCGGGAGGGCATCAGGGCCAGCGGCCTTACCTCTTTTTAGATTTTTTATAATGCCTTCTACCTCTAAAGTTGTTATTTCTGCATTTAATTTAATTCTCTCCTCCCATGCGAGTCTAGGGGTGTTTTGTGCATCTAGGAATTTATTTATCTCTTCTACCGTTGGGTTACAATCCTCAGAGTAGAGATCCCCCAAAAAAGCGATAAATTCCTGCTTTATTACCGCCTCCTCCGCGCCATTATGGGATGGATTACGTGGATCTATAGTGCCGATTTTATTTCTAGACCTGTCAGTTTTCGTTTTCCAGGCTAGCAATTTTCCACAGCCTTCCCCCATATTCATAATGGGCCAGTTTGCTGCACTCCCACGTCTCTCTGATTTTATATTCCAATATTTCTGAAAGCGTGTCCTTTTGCTTTAACCTCTCTGTTTCTAACTCTCGCCCCCCAGGATCTGCAAATATTTGCCGATCTAATAATTGGATGTTACCTTCTAACCTCTGGATCTCATTTTTAAGCCCTCTAGATTTATAGGATGCTAAATTTAAGATCGTCCCCCTAATCACAGCCTTGTATGTGTCCCATACTATTTGTGTTGAGGCGCCCTCGTTGTTAATCTCAAAATATCGTTCTGTCTCCTGAATAAGTTGGTTATTGATTTCGGGGTCCAAGAGAATCGTGCGATCCATCGTCCATCTAGGGACCTTCATTTCATCTCTCAGTAGGATTGTAATCTGTACTGCTGAATGGTCTGAGAGGTGGGCGGGGAGATGGACCACTTTTTGTGTCTTTTCTAATAGCCCTTGATCTATTAAAAAGAAATCAATTCTAGATTGTATTCCTAATTTCTTGTTTTTGAAAGTATAATTTTCTTGCTTATCTCCCTTCTCTTTCCAGATGTCTATTAGGTTCAGATCCCTTTTATATATTTTCAACCATTCTCTCATTTTCAGAAGATTTGCCTGTTTCCACTTTCGGGTCAAGAATAATATTAAAATCTCCACCTACAATAAGAGGGCCTGACGCCGAAATCAAATGAGTATATAGAGATTGTAGAGGGGTCGGGTCATCCAAATTTGGGCCATAATAGCCAACCACCGAAAGAGTCTCGTTAAGTAGTCTAATATTGGCTATTGCCCACCTTCCTTTTGGGTCTGTTTCTGCTGATTCTATTCTCGCTTTCAGGGATTTTTTAAAGAGAATGGCCACCCCCTTTATGACACACTCTTGATTCGTGCATATATACGAGTCAACCCAATTTAGTTTTTTCATTATTTCCTCCCATTCTTTTTTTAATAGGTGAGTTTCCTGTAAAATTATTATTTCGCTATCAATTGATTTCAAGTACTCAAAGATCCTCCTTCGCCTACTCTTAGTTCGTAGCCCATTAACATTCCAGGAAGTTATCTTTATATATTTTAAGTTCTTCATCATTTTTTTTTCCTGTATCGCCACTCCCCGAATTTCTTGTTTTTGAAAGTATAATTTTCTTGCTTATCTCCCTTCTCTTTCCAGATGTCTATTAGGTTCAGATCCCTGTTATATATTTTCAACCATTCTCTCATTTTCGGAAGATTTGCCTGTTTCCCCCTAGGGTACCGATCCACTTTCGGGTCAAGAATAATATTAAAATCTCCACCTACAATAAGAGGACCTGACGCCAAAATCAAATGAGTATATAGAGATTGTAGAGGGGTCGGGTCATCCAAATTTGGGCCATAATAGCCAACCACCGAAAGAGTCTCATTAAGTAGTCAAATAGTGGCTATTGGCCACCTTCCTTTTGGGTCTGTTTCTGCTGATTCTATTCTCGCTTTCAGGGATTTTTTAAAGAGAATGGCCACCCCCTTTATGATACACTCTTGATTCGTGCATATATACGAGTCAACCGAATTTAGTTTTTTCATTATTTCCTCCCATTCTTTTTTTAATAGGTGAGTTTCCTGTAAAATTATTATTTCGCTATCAATTGATTTCAAGTACTCGAAGATCCTCCTTCGCCTACTCTTAGTTCGTAGCCCATTAACATTCCAGGAAGTTATCTTTATATATTTTAAGTTCTTCATCGTTTTTTTTCCTGTATCGACACTCCCCGAATTTCTTGTTTTTGAAAGTATAATTTTCTTGCTTATCTCCCTTCTCTCTCCAGATGTCTATTTGGTTCAGATCCCTTTTATATATTTTCACCCATTCTCTCATTTCCGGAAGATTTGCCTGTTTCCCCCTAGGGTACCGATCCACTTTCGGGTCAAGAATAATATTAAAATCTCCACCTACAATAAGAGGGCCTGACGCCGAAATCAAATGAGTATATAGAGATTGTAGAGGGGTTGGGTCATCCGAATTTGGGCCATAATAGCCAACCACCGAAAGAGTCTCATTAAGTAGTCTAATATTGGCTATTGCCCACCTTCCTTTTGGGTCTGTTTCTGCTGATTCTATTCTCGCTTTCAGGGATTTTTTAAAGAGAATGGCCACCCCCTTTATGACACACTCTTGATTCGTGCATATATACGAGTCAACCCAATTTAGTTTTTTCATTATTTCCTCCCATTCTTTTTTTAATAGGTGAGTTTCCTGTAAAATTATTATATCGCTATCAATTGATTTCAAGTACTCGAAGATCCTCCTTCGCCTACTCTTAGTTCGTAGCCCATTAACATTCCAGGAAGTTATCTTTATATATTTTAAGTTCTTCATCATTTTTTTTCCTGTATCGCCACTCCCCGAATTTCTCCTCCTTTTTATCTCCTATAAATTGCTGAGGACAATTTTTCTATTTTTTTCCCCTAACTTGCTCCCATCCCCCGTGCATTTTCACCCCTTTCCATTCCTTTCTTATTTTCAAATATATAAGATAAAAGCAAAGTGATAGTGAAGAGAAACAAAAATAAAGAGGGAAAACACACCCTCCCCCCTTGGAGAAGCCTCCCTTTTCCCTCCTTGGGCTCTATTACTAGCCCACTTTGAGCCCCATGCCTCTATTTATATATTTCTCTAGGAGTGCGCTGCTGCTCTCTCTGTGACTAAATTATTTTTGTGTTTGTGTCAGTGATTGGATTTTTATCTGATCGCGCATTTGGTCGAGGAACGTTTCCACTTCCTTGGGGTCTTTGATGTTATACATCTTATTACTCCACATTGTTCTAAGAGAAGCAGGGAATTTCATTTGGACAGTTGCACCTAAAGATTTTAATTCAGGCATCAACTGCCCTAGCTCCCACTGCCTATCCTGTGTTACTTTTGCGATATCTGATCGGATTTTAAAAGACCAGTCATCTTTGTTGTAAAACCCGCCTTTCAGAGCCTCACTCAGAAATCTTTCTTTAAGTGTGTATGTCTTAAAGTTTATTAAGATCTTCCTCAGATTTTTTCTCTTTTTGGGTTTACCAAAGGGGTCCCGATGCACCCGCTGAATGTCATTTTCAAGCCCCAATGATTTACTCCAAGGGAAGTGCTCTTCCAGAAGCGATACCACAAATTTCTTTACTTCTGAACCTTCTTGCCCTTCCGGAACTTTGAGAAGTCTAAGATTACATCTTCGAGATTTTTCAATGCCTCTAGCTTCTCTGCGATGCTTTTGTCCTTGGCTTTTAGAGATCTAATTTCCGTCTGGGTTGTTTCTACTTTTCTGTTTAATCCTTCCATTTCTTCTTCCACTGTAGTAACTCTCTCGCTTAATGCATTAAGTTTGACATCCAGCATCTCAAATCTTTCCTGTATCTTATTTTGGTTGCCCTCAGATATTTCGAACCTTGACCTAATCTCATCCAGCATTTTTTTCAGAAAAATGTCCGTATTGCTTCGAGGTTTATCCTGTAAAGCTTCTGGACTCTTAACCGTGCTCTTAGGTGGACTTTTAGGTGGACTTTTAGGCGGACTTTTAGGTGGATTTTTGGATGTATTTCTAGCTGGACTCTGGACCGGGCTCTGGATTTGGCTGGGGACCGGACTGGGGACCTGATTTTGGGAAGGGGGCGGGACTTGACTGGAGCCGTGATCCTGCTCTGTTATCTCCCCTTCTGAGCCATCTATTATACCGTCTATTGAGACCGTTGCTGTACAATTTTCCATCTCAGCTCTAGGATTTACTAACTTCCCTTGCTCCTGGATTTTTTCCCTGCTCGGACCCCGCTCTTGTATCTTAAAATAAGATCTTAATTATGGGGTGATCTTTATTTTGGGGGCTCTGACCCCTCGCCTCTCTCAAGGTTGTCCCCTGGTTGCCCTTTCTTATTATTAGATGTATTTGCTTGAAGCTTCAGAGCCTTACGGGTAATTCTTTTAGTAACCTTAGGAACAACCGGCTGTTTTGTGACCGGTGGGAGGCTTGTTTTTAGAAATTGCCTGCTCCTTAAGCAATAGGAAGGCCTCCCTTTCCTGTCAAGATTAACAAAGACTGAGCCTGCGTCTTTCTTTACTACCCCAGTTTCTCCAGTAGTGCCTTGATCTAATTTTTGAGCTTTAAGGGGTTTTCCCCAGTCCTCTCTAGAGTGAGTCAAGCCAGGCTGAGGCTCTTTCTTTTTATTTGGGACCACCACCCCCGTAGGTGCCGCAGGGTCAGTTAGAGTTAATGGGGAGATGACTGCCTTATCTGTGGTTGAAGTTACCCCCTCCACCTTTGCTGAAAGAGGCATCATTACAGATTTATCCCACTGAGTGGACTGGAGGCTGAGCTCCCCTGGTGCTTCTATTAATAGGGGAATCAAGTTGAGTTGCTTCTTCTTCTTCGAGGAGCCCTTCACTAACCCCAAATCTTGGTCCTGATGTAAGCTAGGCGTGCTACGGGGGGCAATGTGGTGAGTCAACTTACAAACAGAAGGTCCTGAAACCCCATACACTCCTAGATCACCAGAGCGCCAAGCCAAACAGTCCCGCTTTGTTGTCCCTGCTTTCCCCCGAAAAAACACAGAGATCCGGCTCACCGCCTTCCTGCAGTTCTGCTGAGCCTGTGAAGCCGCCTCCCACCAGCCGGTGCTTGCTCGGAGCGCCGAGCCGTCGATGCGAGACCCCCGCAGCACCGACTTTGTTCTCTCCCCCAGATCCGTGGGGTCTGCTGATGCAGCAGGGACGCACACAAAGCCCCAGTCAAGATCTCCGACTTGAAATACCATGCTAGTAAACGCCCGCGATGCTGCCCCCAATCAGACGGTAAGCACCAGATCACCAGGAAGCCCTCTGTTACTCCACGCCGTCTCTCGCAGGGCGGATCTCACGTTCAAAACCAGCTCTGTGTTAGCAGGCACAGAGGAGGGGGGGTGTTTTCACTGCTGTTCTTCCGTCTTTTACACCCCCAAATCAAACGTTTATGTTTCCATCACTGTACGAGTGAAAATCTAGCGGTAGCGCCTCCGTGTTAGAGCCATTTCGGCCACATTTCAGTAAGACGAGGCACGGAGCTCCCGACCGGGCTTAACGTCCGGCCGCCATCTTTTCCTTCCTTTTGTCACAGATCGAAATCCTACCTCGGACAATCAGACCCACCTCCAACTGAAAAATGACACTAATTGGTCGAACTTCGAAACCATGTCGGAAACCGAAGTCTTCAATATAATTGCAAGCTTAAAACCTTCTTCACACACTATGGATTCTCTCCCATCCACAATAGTAAAAAACTCAACCACATCATTGCCCCTGTCTGGACAAAAATCATCAACTCCTCTCTCACATCAGGTTGTGTCCCAGACACCCTTCAGCTAGGACAAATCACACCTTTACTCAAGAAACCAGGGGTCGACCACAACAAGCTCAACAACCTCAGACCTATCTCCAACCTCCCGTCGCTAGCTAAAACTTTGGAGAAGTGCGTTCTCCAGCAACTTAACAAACATATTGACAACTTCAGCCTCCTCGACACCTTTTTTATTTTTTTTATTTCAAAAACCTTTATTGTATATAAAGCATGATACATCAATGCAATGAAATCGGGCATCTTCTTAACATATAGTCATACAAAATGGTGGCATCTTCTCGTGCACGGCATCTTACATTGTGCAATGGGAGCTCATATACAGAACAGAAACATTTCCCCTCCCTCCCTCCCTCCAAACATTACGCACATTATACCGAGGTAGGTGACAAGTTCGAGGTTAGCAGCAACCATGATACCTGTGAAAGAGCCTCTGAGGCGCGTACTACAAGACTGGCAATCTACGGGCATCGCCTTGTGTTATAAGTGAGAACTTACTCCGCATCGTGCATGAGCAAACGTGTCATTACAAACCCTATTCCTTCTAACATTGAGGCTACCATTCCAGAGGCAATTGCACAAGCCAGTATCTGACGTTGAATGATAATGCATTAATTCTACCCAAGATGCAGCATTAAGTATCGGGCCGGGAATCTTCTCCGTCCACAATGTTCGTCCCCTCCGGCCCGGCTTCCTCATTCGCCTGCTGCCGAAGGAGGTAATACGTCAATGGCCCCCAAATGTCTTTCGGCCGTGACCTCAGAAGCAGTAGCTCCGCATATGCATGCAGTTGTTCTTGCCACGTGGACATGGTCAAAATCCAACATTTAAACTTGGGGGCCCGCCCCCGTCCCCACGGCATGCAACCATTCTTTTAGCCAGTAGTAAACCCATCGCCAAGAACTTTTTATGCACGGTTACTACGGATTGTGTCAATCCTAGCAGCGCTTTCAGTGGGCAGCGAGTTAGAGCTACGCCTAGCATGTCAGAAATGCCTGCAAAAACCAGCGACCAATATTCAGCAACCCTAGGGCAAGTCCAAGCTAGGTGAATGAAATCAGCCCCGGCCTCCCCGCAGCGTAGGCAACAGTCCGTCTCACGCAAGTGAAACTTATGTAATCTATATGTAATCTAACGGGGGTATGATATAGACGGTGCAGAAATTTGTAGTGTATAAGACGAAGCCTATTGTTACCCGTAATTGCATTAGTTTGTGTGCAGCTAGTCTCCCATTGCTCATCTGTCAGCGGTGTGTCCAGGTCCCTGTCCCATTCTAGCCGAGCCCGCAGTGGGGCTGTCCTTGGTGTGTTCTGTACATGTTTATAAAGTAGTGATATTACATGACGCAGGCGTCAGCTTGCAGTATGGCATGCAGAGGCGCGAAGATTTCAGGCTCCTCCGGAAATGAGGGGGCAATAGCTCGGACGCCCTGCCGGAGGCGGGTATATAAGAAGGTATCCATTATGGAGGGTATTCGTTCCCCAAAAAATTGTTCTATGGTGCGAAATCGACCCTGCACATATAGGTCTCCCCACAGATGAAGCTTCAGCTCTATAAGCATTTTATGACAAATCGTTTCACAGGTGACTTGCAGTTGGGGATCATTTTCTAATGGAATTCTGGGTGAATATAAGAGCGGGCTGTCCATGGCATGAGCTATGCGGTGCCAAGCCGCTGCTGTACAATCTACTGTGGACGGGTCACGTTCTTTGGGCCCTACCTGTGTATATATATATATATTCGGTCTTTACCCATGTGTGCCATATATGGCGGCGGGTGGAACCAATACACGGCGAAGTGTGCCTGGGCGCAGTCATTATATCTCTCGAAGTTGGGAACTTCGAAACCACCCTGATGGTATGGCAGCATGAGTGTGTCGAGGCTAAGACGCGCCTGCTTTCCTCCCCAGATCAGTCTTATTAGTTGAGTCCTCAGTGAGCGGAAGAAGAATCTACCTGGGTTGTACGGGATATTGCCAAAAAGGTACAATAATTTCGGCAGTATCACCATCTTGGTAAGGGCAATCCGACCGGCCATTGAGAGTGGGAGACGTATCCATTTGGTGATACTGTCCATTATTTTATCTATTGCCGTTCCGTAGTTAGCGCGCATCATGGTATCTTTTTGTCTAGTGATTCGTATGCCCAGATATTTCAATTCCTCCAGTTCCCATACAAGAGGGTAGTCAAGCAGATGTGGTTGCGTACTATCCGTTAGCGGGAATACTGCGGACTTGGCCCAGTTAATTTGCACACCAGCAATGCCTCCAAATTTCGTGATTTGACGCAGCACTGGATTCAGGTTGTCCTGGGGCTTCTTAATGAACAACGTATCTGCATAAAGCGAGATGAGCAGCTGTCGGGCAGGGTAAATGAGAGCGCGGTGATTGTGCCTTTGTCGGAGTTTCGCAGCCAGAGGTTCAATAGCTATCGCAAAAAGAATGGGGGATAATGGGCATCCCTGACGTGTGCCCCTATGGATGCTAAATGGGGTGGACCTAGCTCCATTTAGGAGTATCGTGGCTGTTGGCTGATGATACAGTAACCGCACCCAATTTATGAAACTGAAGGGCATCCCCATATACTCCAGTGTGCCTAGCAGATAGTCCCATTCTAGCGAGTCGAAGGCCTTGGTGGCATCTAAGAATACCGCCACTGCCTCGCAATTTGGATCGATGTCCTGTAGTACCGCATGTAGGGTATGAAGATTATGCGAGGTTGCCCGATTCGGGACAAATCCAGCCTGATCCGGCAGGACCAAGCGCTCCATAAGGAGATTGAGGCGCGTCGCCAAAACCTTTGCCAAAATCTTGGTGTCGCAGTTTAGTAACGACAGGGGGCGGTAGGAGTCGCACTGAGTGGGGGGTTTGCCGGGTTTGACCAGGGAAGTTATGAGCACCTCACACATAGTGCTGGGGAGGCTGCCCTCTTCCAGTGCTGCATAATATACCTTTTTTAAAATGGGAGCTAAGAGGGGAGCAAAGGTTTTATAAAAGTTGATCGGAAGCCCGTCGGACCCAGTGGCCTTACCAGAGTGCATCGACATGATAGCCTCCGTGATCTCATCTAGTTCCAATTCCAAATTGAGGAATTTCTGCTGGGTGTCTCCCAGCCAAGCCAGTGCAACGTCCTCAAAATAGGTAGGTAGGTCTAGAGGCTCCCCTCTATGTGAGGAGTATAGTGAAATATAGTGTTCCTGACAAATATGAAGCTGGTCTGGGAGGTTCTTGGATGCATTGCCTTGAACATCTTGTATTTCGGTGACGTAGTTGGCAAATCTGGGGGGCTTGATCGAGTTTGCTAGCGCCTTTTCCGGCCGATCACCCTCCCCATAAACTCGTGCAGCGTGTGGTTTTCCTCGAAATTTGCATTCCCTATCCGCCACCGTTTCATATTCAGTCAGCTTGTCGCGCATACGGGCCTGGGCTACCCTGTCATCCGGCCTCTGAGCAATGGAGCCCTCCAGCTCGCGCAGTTCGGTTTCTAATGTGTGCAGGTCATTTTGCAGAGATTTCAGAATTCCACCTCCTTCGGCTATACACCAACCTCTCACAGTAACTTTAAAAGCCTCCCATACTGTTGTGAGACTAGATACGGACGACAAGTTGCGGTCAAAGAAATCCCGAATGTCCTGCTCCATTTCTGCCCTAAACACGGCATCACTAAGATGAGCGGGGTTGAGCCGCCAACTCAAATAAGGGGAGCAATCTAGAGGAACTCGGAGTTCTATAATGACTGGGGAGTGCTCAGAGAACGTGCGGGTTAGATGGGTCGCATGTGTCAATCAGAGAGCCATCCCTGCCGACATAAAGACGTAATCTAGCCGAACCCAGGTAGAATGTATGGTCGAATAGTGCGTGCCTTACCTGAGAGTGGGGTGTGCATGTCTCCAAGCGTCTATCAGACCATTGTCATCCACTATATCACACAGTGTTCTCTGCGTGACTGTGTAGTGTGCTGGGAGTGGCCTTGACCTGTCCATCTGAGGTCGCAAAGCAGTGTTGAAGTCACCCCCACAGATGACACACGTGATTCCCAGCGTCTGGATTTCCCCCCATAATAGAAGCAGAGCATTAGGATTATCAACATTAGGGCCGTAGTAGTTGGCAAACAGAACTTTATAAGAGTGCAGGCGCCCCCATAACAAGCAGAATCTACCCTCTGCATCAGTGTCCATACCCTTAGGTGTGAAAGCTACCCCACGTTTAATCAAAATGGTAACTCCTCTAGAGTAGCTAGAGTAGGAGGAAAACGTTCGACACGTAGCCCATCTGGATGCAAAGTGTGTAGTGTTGCTGGGTGCAAGATGCGTCTCCTGCAGGAGGGCAATGGCTATCCCATGTCTGTCTAGGTACCCTAATACCTGCCTGTGCTTCCTGGGGTCGTTCAGGCCCGAATGTTCCATGAGGTCATCTTAATGGTCTGCAGTGCCCACATCTCACCCGGGGAACCCATACCAGTGCTTGTCCCATATCACTTGATGAGTGTGTGACGGTCCTCCATCCGAATATAACAACATGTGTGTTATGCTAGACTTTGTGTGCGATTTAAATACTGTCAGTCCCTCTGCATACATTAATGCAATTTGCCCAACAATACGTCCCACCTCCCACACCGGCATCCCCAACTTGCTGGGCATTAGGTACCCACCCTTTGAAACAAACCCCATCTTGGAACAGAACTTTCCCACCCAAGCAAAAGGGGATGGATCAGTGGTGCGCCCTGTAGGGGGAGAGGACCGCTAGAGGCATCCGACCTGCCCATTCATCTCCCTACTTTCACCCACTGGTACCACAGCTGTGAGCCGGGTACTCGAACATGGGACGGAGATGAGTGTCTGAGGAGGACAGTAAGTGCATACTTAAACAAGATAAGTCAGTCATATACATCACCAAAGCAGTTCATTTCGTCTCATCTTAGAGAGGTGGAAAGGTGCTCCGCCGGGGGCTTCTGTCCCAGCAAGGGTCAGTCCTGCTGTGAGAGTGGAGAGTGTGATCTGGAGCAGTCTCTGGACTCAGCTTCTCTGGAAGATGCCTTTTTGTGACGCTTTAGGTATTTTTCAACCTGTTGCGGGATGTTGAAAAAATGCTGCTTCCCACGGTGTGTGATCTTCAGTTTGGCCGGATATAGCATGGCTTAGGGAATTTCCAGGGTTTGCAATTTTTTTTTCACTCCAGCAAATTTGCGTCTTGCTTCCTGTTCTGTTGGTGTAAAGTCTGGATAAAACGCCAGTGTCGTGTTCTCGTACGGTACCTGTTGTTTTTCCCGGGCCAGACGGAGGACCGTGTCTCCGTCTCGGAAGTTTAAGAAATGAGCAATGATGGGCCTGGGTGATGCACCAGGAGGAGGACGGGCCGCTAAATATCGGTGCGCACTTTCCACAGTGAGCTGTGCGGAAAAGGAGTCCCTGCCGAAAAGGTCGGCAACCAGCTTTTCTATGAAGTCCTCCATGCGGCCCGTATTGGTAGATTCTGCAAGGCCCAAGATGCGCACGTTATTTCTGCAGGAACGAGTTTCCAAGTCCTCATTCTTGTCCGCTATTATCTTGAGCAGCTTGTCCATCTGAGTGACTTGGCGGCCGCTAGCTGTTGCATTGTCTTCCAGATCAGAAATTCTGCTCTCCGCCTCTTTCAAGCGAGTGTCGTGTTGGCTCAATTTGGCCACAACAGTGTCCATCCTTGTATTGAGCTCGCCTATTTTAGAGTCTATTGACGTTAGGCTTTGTTTCATCCCTAGTAAGAGCGATTTCCAGTCTTCCTCTGGCGGGGCCTCGGCTTCGGGCTCCGAATGGTCTGCAGATTCGGACCTGGGGTTTTTGCGGGACTCAAATGGAAGTTTGGATTGCCTGGTGTCAGTGCGCCCCATTTTGCAGTAAGAAGTGTAGATGTCTCAGTGTAGGCCTTCAAGGTGCAACAGGTAGGCGATTAAGTCGTGAGGTACTGGGCGCCAAATTCAGCTCTAAGAAACTCCTATTTGCGAAGACCGGGCGGTCTAGCGGCATGCGTGATGTAATGCGCACAGGGATTGCCCTCGCTGCAGGGAACACTCTGTGCGGACGGCGTGATCAGGCAGCCAGGTGAACAGGTGTCGCCGGGTGAGCATCTATGAGTAAGAGGTCACACTGCTGCAGAGTATGTGTGGGGGGAGTGGGGAATCCCATGTAGCCCCAGAGCGATTCGCTGCAAGTCAATGGTGGGCCCAGCTGCACTCAGAAGATCGGAGGCATCCGGTAGCTGTGCCTCCCTGCAAAGAAGTGGATCAGGCACTACTGCCAGCAGGGCAGGGCTGGAGGAGTAATGGGGCAATGGTCCCATGTAGTCCCAGGCTCTGCGCGGCGTGTTTGTAGCGCATGTGTTATGTCCTCCGCAGGGTACACATTGGTGATCTGCTCGGCCCGATGTGAAGGCCAGGGGGGAGACTCTCAAAGTGGTAGGCAAGTTAAAATGGTGGCGTCGGATCACACGTTTCTCTCACCTAATGTACCTGGAATTGCCTTAATGTGTCCCCGGCTTGCCCCGCGTGGTTCCAAAATCAGGGGGCACAGCACTACCTCGGGGTGGCAGCCAATGACCGTTCCCTCGACCACCAGCTCTCCAACAACTGCAATGTGGGATCCAGGTGAGGCACAGCAACCACAACTGGCGGGTGTAAGGGCAATGCCTGTGTCACAGAGACAGCTCCACAGGTCCGGGTATTGCAAAGTGGCACCAGAGTATCCTGTTCCAAGAAGCGTGTCTCCCCGCTGGGGAGAGGATAGGGAGGAGGCCGAAGGCACCGCCGCGTCCACGCCACAAGTAGCACTCGCGGCAAGTTCAGCGCAATGCGCAGCTTAGGCGGCAGTTGGGGCACCATGCCGTCACGAGTTCGCAGACACGGGGGTCACCCTATGGCCAGATCAGTCCGCACCTCCCTGGTGGCAGTGTGTCCGGAAGCAGCTGCCCGCAGAATCCCAGGCCTTTGATCCCCGGCCTCTAGTAGTGGCAGCAGCCGGGCGGGAGACTATGTGCGATTGGGCGCCATTACGCAGTCTAGTAGCACCGCGATCTCAAGCAGTCAGGTTGTGCCTTCCAGCCCGTTCACACAGCAATCTCCAGGCACTCACCACCAGCAGTGCGGATGTTCAGGGCAGTTCTCCGCCAGCGCTTCCCCGCAGTCCGGTCTCCACGCCTCCGCAGGCCTTCAGTCCTCGGCCTATCGTGGAAGCAGCAGCCGGGTCGCGGGTCCGGGACGCAGCTCGCAGGCAGGTTCCGGCACGTTTAACGAGATCCCCACAGCAGGCAGCGCGGCTTGTGTGGTATCAGCGGATTCCTCACAATCTCACTGTTCCATTGGTGAGAAGGATGGCCGGAAAATATGCAGCAGGATGGTATGAAGGATATTAAACTGCTCAGAAGGGCCGGAGCCTCACATAAGCGCCGCCATCTTGGTCCAGCGCCACCTAGCGCCCCCGCCTCCTCGACACCTATCAGTCAGGTTTCAGGAAAGGTTGTAGCACTGAAACAGCGATGCTCAATGTTGCAGATGATATCCACAGAGCCTTAGACGAAGGTTCTGCCTGCCTCCTCATCCTTATTGACTTATCAGCAGCATTTGACACAGTAAACCATCGAGCTTTACTTGAGACTCTGAAGAGCCTATGTGGCATTAATGGCACAGTACTAGAATTGTTCACTTCCTTCCTTCAGCTCTGTTTGCAACAGATTAAAATCAACTCCTGCCTCTCGGTACCAACACAAGTCAAAATTGGAGTCCCGCAAGGTTAGATCCTATCACCACCCCTCTTTAATCTCTTCATTGAAACCCTTTCAATTATTTTGAAACAAGCAGGGGTTCATTACCACCTATATGCTGATGACACACAAATATACTACAAAATCAAATCGCCCAGTGACGTCCGACACCTCAACGTCGGTTTTTGAGTTACTTTCGAATGGGAGTTACTTGATGCTGAATGACCAAGGCTGCTGTGGTATGACGCCTGGCATTGCTTATCTAGTGACCGTCAACTCCAGGGTTGTTTGTTGTAAGCAAGTATTGTTTCTAGGGAGGCACCCCTGTGGCCTTCACTGAATGTATTCAACATAGGGTTTGATTCTCTGAGCAGACTGAAAGCCATGTTGTTTCAGCATAATGTGGCCTTAACTTCAGCCAGAGAGAACTTTGATCACCAAGTGGCAAGGTCCTCTGCAGATATACAGGCTCTGGTCCATACGAACTTCCCGCTTCATTTTTGGAGAAAGGGCCCATCGTATCTTTAACATATCTGATATGCGGGAGATAGTGCACCTATTTAAGAACATTGAATCAAGTCTGTTAACTACCTTTCAAACCATTTTTGGAGTGATTCCATCATTCATACACTCCGTACTTGGAAGCGTTTTTGGAGAGCTTCCTTTGGTCCTGCTTAAAAAAGCGGGCATCCTGATTTTAATTCTATTGCTTTGAAATGGATGTCAACATCACTTGAGACATGGAGAGAACACTATTGGAGCGACGTTGTCGTGAGCAGTAGCTCATTGCACTCGTTGCACGCGCCGCATAGCCAAATGTGATGTAGCATGCACAATGAAATTCGTTTTATTTATTTATTTATATGCTTACCTCCGTTTGGTCAAAATCCGGTGTTTACTACCTCCCCCACCCTGCGCCACCGTCCGGCAGCACTCCCTCCAGGAGCCACTACTGGTTGTGAGCGATTGGCGTTCTTCATGGGTATACTTCGGCTATGAGAGCTGAGTGAGCATTGGTTCCTGTCTTTCAGACCGGCCTGGCTTGACTGCATCCTGCCAGTATTCCTCTTCCTCTTTTGCGAATTCGGATGCATGTTAGACCTCTGTCTGACACATCGATTGCGCAGCCGGATATAGACATGCTCCTGGCGCCTTCGCAGGCCCATTGCACAGTTGTCCCCAGCTTATTCCTATGTTGATGATGGCTTTCCTAGAGTCTCCATGGTAAGCTTCAGCTCCTGTTAGAACGGATATCGGCTCCACCACAGATATACAGAAACCAGTCTCAGGCACACAGGCATCTAATTCTTCACCAAAGGCTGCCATGGAAACAATTAATGACCACCTCTGCTAACTCAGGATGGTAAATGCAGCAGGCACTTTAAATCGGGCAGAGGTGTCCGCCAGGGATGTATATTGGCGCCTCTACTTTTTACTTTATATATTAACGCCCTAGACAAAACTTTAGACCAGGCCAGTTTGGACATTCCGCGTATAGGAGAAAGGACTATCCCGGTTCTTCTATACGCGGACGATGCTGTCCTATTAGCCCGCACTGCCCTGGGTCTTCAAAAGCTTTTGGATGCATTTGGGGCCTATATGAAGTCCCTGGACTTGACAGTGAACTTTGCAAAATCACATGTCATGTCAATGGGCCAAAGAAACAGAAAAGCATATATGTTCTTTTGTAACGGAATAGAGGTGTCCAGGGTGACCTCTTTTACATACCTGGAGGTCCTATTTCACAATAGATGCTCCTGGGTCCCTCAAGAAAAGGCTAAAAAAAATGCAGTTGTAAGATCAATGTCAGGCCTATTAGGGTTCGCGCAGCGTTTGGGAGCAGGGCCCATGGAAGCAATGCTTAGCTTTATAGATCCAAATGTTTGGCTATTGCAATGTACGGGTCAGCCATTTGGGGATATAAACAGCTGGCCGGGGTTCAGATAGCAGAAAACAGATTTTTACATATTCTTCTGTCCGTTCCTCAATCAACCCCCACCTTTGTTATCCATTAGGAAGTGGGGTTGGGTTATGTGTCTGACCTCCTGAGAATAGCTCCATTGATATGTTGGCTTAAAACCTGGCTCAACCCAGATTTATCACTGAACCACTTAATTATGAGGGATTGTGTCGCCTTGGATAAAGCCAGTAGCATTCCATGGCTATCCTATGTTAAGTCCATGCTTCTGAAACTGGGGCGCCCTGAACTTTGTAATGCTCCTGAAAGGATTAAAAAGGAGGATGTGAAATGGGTTAAGTTACAATTCACGAACACTCTCAAAACAGAACGTGAAGAGCAGGAGTTAAAGAAACCCACTGCCAGGGCTCACTATTTGACAAAAACCTCACTATTAATGGAACCATATTTGAGAATCGTAACTAAGCCTTTTCACCGCTGGCTCCTGACCAGGTTCCGCTTTAATCTAATCCATTTCGCGCTTGGTAATTTTACGAGCTGCTGCAAACCAGAGGATTTAGGCACATGTCAGTGTGATAATTTCTCCCCATAAGATACGCTGCATTTTATGATGTTTTGCGATTATTATACTGATATCCGTAGGAGGTTCCTGGTCCCCCTTTTGAGGGATAGGGGATTCCTACAAGTTAGACCAGCATTGCTTTACCTCCAGATGTTGAATAATACTTGGAACATTTTTAAATTTGCTAATTTTTTAGTTGCTGCGGTCCGCCTTAGGAAAAAGAGACTCCCTATGCTATCTGTTGTATGAAATTCCAATTTTTTTAATATTTATGCAATTTTAGCAACATTTTTTGCTGATGAATCATATATGTGCTGCTGACGCTTTTATACTTAATTTTATCATTGCTCATATGTATTGTCTGATAATATGCACTGGTTTTTATGGATGTATTGTACTTTTGTGATTTTAATTATTCGAATAAAGTGGTTATGTCTGTCTGTTATGTCTGTCACCTCTGCTAACTTGATATCATACTGGAGGGGCTAGAAGGACTGCCTCCTGTGGATGGAATGTTCAGTGATGTTGAGTTTTCAGCGCAGAATTCTTAAACAATCTGGCTTCTCCTGTGTTGGGAACCATTTGGCAATTTTTTAAACATGTACCAAATTGAAGGTCGAACTGACTTTGTTTTTCTTCTCTGCTCTAACTGAACATAGTGGCTTTCAAGGTGCTCAGGAAAACAATGACAATATATAAGGGCCCTTTTTATGAACGCTTTTTAGGGATGAATGCTTTCACTATAGACCTTGCTTTTATGGACATTTTAAAAACTTTTTAAGTGCTTTCTCATATATTTTTATGTACATGATTATTACGCCTTTTTGGCTTTGCTATCTTTACCTAGCTGACCTTATTGACCTTCCGATGAGGAGTGGGTGTCCTGTTCTTTAGGATAGCCCCATCATGTATATACCGATTACATACATTGTGTCCCATCCACAGAACAGAACGGTGCTAAACACAGGTGACCTTTTACCTAGTAGCTTACTTCTGTCTCTTCGACAACCAGGCTCTCTGTATCCTAGCTTAATCCCTTTACCTAAATGTACATAAACATGTCCCCAGGCTCAGTAGATTTATTCTGTATAAGGGTCACCCCTTTTTTATCCATGGCCAAAAGCCAGCTGTGCATGGGTGTTTTTGTTTAGAAAAGGATTAGCAAAGGATTAGTGAATGTTTTAAAAACATATTGATTCTGAAAAAACCCTGGAGTGACCAGAGTTACAAAACAGAGGAGAATTCCTTCCAGGCTGGACCGAGACTCTGCAGGCTGATCCTTCAACAGGCAGAGGTCTGACATCCCTTGCCGGGTGCCATCCTCGATGCAGAGATGGGGTCCTTCATTCAGAAACATCAGGTGAGGGGTTAGCACTTCCCGGGGGATTCTTGGCTCCATTAGGATCTATCCTGACATTTACATACACAGGCTTCACCCACATACCTCGGCTAGGTACATTTAGGTAGGCTACGCATAGTAGGAGTACGCCAATGCTATTGTTTTATACAATATGCTTTTATTCATCTTACTAGCACTATGGTAGAAATGTACCTACTTTTTACGATATTGGTACTAGCAATTACATTTGTTTGCTCCTGTCTTTTGATTATCACAGCTAACATGTTTCATTCTAGACTGACTCTTGCCAATACATATTTATTAAAACCGTTCCAATCATCATTCTATGTGTATTCTGAGAAAAGTAAGCATGAGAGACTGAACAAAAGATAAAGTTTTGTTTCCACGATACCTGAGGAATCAGGGTTGTCATGTTCAGTGGTTGCCAGAAACTACATACACCACTGTAGAATACAAGGGGGTGGTAGTGTCACCGAAGAGCAAGCTGGTCTAACTACTTACCCATCCTGTGGGGGCGTCAAGAGTCTGTCTGCACACCAAGCCCTCAGTGTAGGTCATCCAAAACATGTAGGTCCTGGGGGTCCTAGGAACTACACGACAGGCAGATATGAAACACTAGGGGAAGGATATGTGCACGAGTATTGGGAATTACCATTCAGGAATGGGGACACAAGAGTTTTTCTTAGTGGCTCCAACTATGAAGATGCCATCAGCGGTTCCTTGGTTTGCAAGGACATTTCTTTCCATAGGGCATGCAATACCTCAATGGCGAACTTGTCTTGTTACTCGAAGGGTTCCCCAGCTTCCGAGATTCATCCTGTGTTCAGGCTGCTCTCAAATGGAAGCTATTTGATGCTGAATGATCACGGTTGCTGTGGAATGGAACTGGGAATCGCTTATCTTGTGACGGTTAATTTAATATTCACTTGTTGTACACAAGAACTGTTTTCAACTGCTGGCACAGTTAAGGCGGCAGTACTATGGCCTTCGATAAGTTTTTTCCAACATACAATTTGACTCCCTAAGCAAACTGAAAGCCATGATTTTACATAAGGATGTGGCCTTAACTTCAGCCAAAGGGACGTTTGATTTCCAGGTTGCATCTCCTCGTCTGAGATACAGACACTACTCCATACAAACTTCCAGCTGCATTTTGGGGAGCTGATCCATCGTATCTTTAACAGGTCTGATACGACAGGAATAGTGCAGTTTTTTAAATGTATTGGCTCTGGTTTGGTTAGCACCTTTCAGGCGATATTTGGAGTTATACCATCTTTCAAACACTCCGTGTTGGGAAGCATTTTTGGAGGGCTCTGCTTTTCCTGCTACTTGTGGCGGGAATACTGATTTTATTCCATCTGCTCCGCAATGGACGTGAGCGCATGATACACTGCTTCAGCACACCGCGGCTTCAAGAACTAAATGAGTGCTGGTTCTTGACGTTCAGGCCGGTCTGGCTTGACTGCATACAACTTGCCTTCCTCTGCCTGCTTTGTAGCCACAAATGCATCCTGGTTATTTGTTCCAGATCAGAATTGGTTGTGCCACCGGACATTGAGGTACTGATGGACCCCCTAAAGGCCCATGCATATTGCTGTCCCCTGCGTACTCCATTGATGATGTATGCATTCTTAGAGCCACCCTGGGATGTTTCAGCTCCTAGTGATGTGAACAACAGCTCTGTGGCCCCCTTTGGGGACACAGCACCTCCCTCAGCAGATGCTGTGGGTACTGGATGTAATCATCTTTGCTCCATAAACATGCTACGAGGTGCACCTCTGGGAATGTCTACGGATGTGGGCAACAGCAAGGTTGCGTCCACCACTCAGAACACATAAACAATTGGCCTTTTTCTGTGTGGAACAATTTGTTCTCTTTTTAAACACATTGTAACGAAGCATCCTTTTATTTTTCTAGGCACCATGGCTTTCTGAGTGCCTGGGATCTCAAATAATATAAATGACTATTAAAACTTTGTATACATATTTTATTGGGAAGCCCACTTTTAGATGCTTTTAAAAAGTAGTTTTTTAACATTTTTAAAATTGTCTGTTGGCTTTTTAGATACCTTTTTAGATATCAACCCTTAGTATGAGGAGAGGGTGTTATATTCCTGAGTTAGTCCCATGTAGCAAAGCAGCTCATTTCTTACATTGTTCTCACAAATAACATTTCCAGCTGTGACCTTTGGCACACATTTGAACACACGACAATGTTGGATTATTTTCTCCGAAACTAAACTTATTTTGACATCTAGCTTCGAACAACATTATCACAACGCCCTGTACATCATGTACAAGGTCTCATTTCACACTAGGTGCAAATGTCATCACTATCTTCATCCATGGGGCGACAGGGCTATCTATATATCCATAACATAACTAATCTATGCGTACATCGCAAGGCTGCTTTCTTTTTATAAAAGATGAGCATGCGATAGATAAGCAGAGGAGGCACTTCCGCTGACACTGAGGATCCTTGCATAAATCACCATGCAGCAACCTGACATCTTATGAGGGGTGTCCAGTGAGTGACCAAGACTGGGTTGGATTGGCCCTTGGGGGGATTCTCGGCTTTACACCTACACACACACTAGGTACACTTAGAGTACTGTCTTGTTTATATGCCTGCACATCCAAATTGTTTAGCACCATAGTAGAACTATATCTACTATTTACGCTCATGGTGCTTTTTATCACGTGTATCTGCTTCTGTCTACTAATCATTGCACCACACGTATTTTATGCAAGAATAACATTGGTTTAATAAATATTATTGAAAAAGTCCCACTGCGTATTCTCTATATATTTCTCTGAGAATAAGTGAGCATGAGTGACTAAGCGAAAAGTTCTGTACTGTTTCCACAGTTCCTGATTGGTCAGGGTTGTCATGTTCAGTGGTTGCCAGAAATCATTTGCTCTCTAGTAGGTTAGAGGGGCTTACAGTGGCTTATAGCTGGTCTATAGGCCAACATATCCTGCAGGGGTGTCCGGAATAAGTCTTAACACCAAGCCCTTAGTTTATGTTGTCTGAACATTACGTCGGTCCTACGGATTGGTAGGAATTACACAACAGGACTTTTTTATATAGAATTGGCTTTGCGACCCACCTCCAGGGAAGGCATTACTTGGGTATCTATTCTAAGGTAAGGAATCTGCAGCTAGAAGTCTCTATCAGATGAACAAGTTACCTACCTTCAGTAATGCCTTATTTAGTAGAGGCTCTATCTACCTGCAGATTCCTTACCAACCGTCCCATCCTTCTCACTCTGCAAGCCAATTGTAGTATCAGAGACAACCTTCTCATGGCCTTATCTTTTTCTACACCAGTGGTCAGTTCTCATCATGGCCCCGTGCTCTTGGTATGTAAAGTCACAAAAGTAACTGATGTCAGCGCGCTGGGGTGACACCTATAATAGGTACTGCGCACATCATTTCCGGCACAGCAGACACAGAGCTGACCAATGCTACCTACTGGCATGCAGAGATACTGCTCAGAAATCTTCCAGATCCAGTATGACGCCTGGAGATATTTTAAGGTAAGGAATCTTCCGGCTACATAGAGTCTCTGACAGATAAGGCGTTACCGAAAGTAAGTAACTTGTTTGTTTAATTCATGTCTGTACTAGGCTATAATACAGTTTCTAATTTGTTTTAAAGGGGCAGATCTAGTGATAAATGATGCAAAATGTAAGAATTAGTGTTGGAACTGGCCCTTCTTGCAGGGTCATCCTCAAACTTTTTGCTTCTTCCTCCCTTATTTTTCCTGACCCGTGGCTGTTGGCAATAGGACTCTGCGCACTTTACCACTGCTGATCAGTGCTTAAGTGCATATGCTCTCTGTGTAAATTGTTATTCTGAATGGATATACATGTTTGGCATATTTGTATCACCATGAAGTCCCTAGTAAAGTGCACTGGGTGTGCCAGGGCTGGTGATGACAAATGCTACTAGTGGGCTTGCAGCACTGATTGTGCCACCCACAGGAGTAGCCCTAAAATGATGTCTCAGGCCTGACACTGCAGTGCCTGTGTGCAGTTTAGAACTGCCATGTCCTCCTGGTCAGTGTCCCCACTGACCAGGCCTAACCCTTCCCTTTTTGTGCACATCAGTCACCCCTATGGAAGGCCCAAGGTACCCCCCTGGGCAGGGTGCAGTGTATGTAAAAGGTAGAGCATGTACTAGTGCAGGTGACATGCTCTGGTAGTCAATGGCAGCCATTTTCGTTTTTCACTACTGTAAGGCTATCTTGCTCCATAGGTTAACATGGGGGATGCTGGCTACAGTGGTTAACAGCATTTCTTCCCATAGGAACAATATAGGACATATGTATCTAGTATCCCTGAACTCAGAATTTAATAACACATCTTTTAGGAAATATTGTTTTTAAATCCTGTGTTTGAGAACAGCACTTTTAGAAAGTTGCTGTTCTCTTGTCTGACCCTTCTGTGTGCCTGGGCCTGTTTGTGTATTGACTGTCTGGTTTGAGAGTGACAGGGGCTGGGGGATTCCCCGGGAGGCTGGATGAGTCAGCACTAGGCTGAATGACTGCAATTGCAACTGGAGTGGTGGGAGGAGTTAGCACCTAGGCCTGAATAGGGCTGTGCCTGCCTTCCACAATGCTGGCTCCACCTCCTGCTGGGCGGCTGAGGATCCTGCCCCTCACTCTGAAAGGAAAGATGCAGCCAGCAAAACAAAGTACTCAAGAACCACCCAGAACTGGTTCAGACCGGGCTCAGGGCCCACATGCACCAAGAGAACAAAGACTTTAGGGGTATAAGTACAGGACCCCTGACAACAGAAAATGAGATCATCCTGGAATCAAGAAGGAACCTCTGCCAAGGAGAAAGCTGAAACTGAAGAAGGAAGACTGTCCTGCTGTTGCTCTGCTGGACTGACCTGTTGCTTTGCTGCCAAGGAGAGGGGAAGGACTTTGCTGCTGAGCTGTGTCCCTGTCTTGAAGGAATCTCCAAGGGCCTGAGTAGAGCTGGCTCCCTGTTCTGAAGTCCCAGGAACAAAAGGACTTCACCCCCAGCTTCCCTGAACTCTGATGAGAGAGTTCTGTCCTTCCTAGAGTGCTTGATCCAGTTGTGGGGCCTCTGGAAGTGGTACCTGTGCTGGGAAGCTTGAAACTAAGCTTGAGAGACTTTTGAAACTGAAACGTGTCGCATCGCTCGCTTACGGAGCGCATCCCCGACAGTGCGAGAAGTTTCCCGCCGCTACGGAGGTCGAGATCGTCGCAACGCCTGAAGCTGCTGCCAGAGACGTCGCATCCTTCGTTGGCGGGACGCACCAGACCGGTGCGGGAGAATCGAACATCGCTGCGAGTATCGTCGCAGAGCCTGTCGTTGCTGGGTGAGATCGTCGCACCGCTTGCTTGCGGACCACATCACGTCGCTGCGAGCATCGTCGCAGAACCATCGCATCGAGGAGCTGCGAGAGAGAGGATCACCGCTGGACCGCGCATCGTCGCCCCGGAGATCGTCGCAGCCCCTTCGAGATCGTCGCAGCCCCTTCGAGATCGTCGCATCGTGCCTTTGCGAGAACAAACTTCCTACGGAACCTACGCACCGGAATCCATACAAGTGGCCTTCCTCCCCATACAGACCGGATTCGTCGCAACACACCCGCTGCTGCAGCGGGGCTGTCGCAAACGCCTCCCCAGGGTCTCAGGAGCAACGCATCGCTTGTTTTCCACCGCACCAGCTTCTGCTTTTGGAACTTTGTTGCCACTATAAGCTACTGTGAGTAAACGTGACGCAACTGTGAACTTTTCACGCATCAGTAGAGAATTCTATCGCAACCTAAAGAATTTTAATGCAAACCTTAAGAGCTCTTTTGAAACCATATTCTTGAACTGTGTATGTTGGATTTTTGTCGTTTTGGTCTTGTGTAGTTTAGATTAAAATACCTTTATTTTTCTAAACTGTTGTGGAGTCAGTTTGTGGTGTTTTCACTGTGTTACTGTGAGTGTTGGTACAAATACTTTACGCATTGCCTCTGGTTAGCCTAGACTGCTCGTGCCAAGCTACGTAGAGGGTGAGCAGGGGTTATCTCAGAGGGTTATCTCCTTGCCCTGACTAGAAGCAAGGGTCCCTATTTGGACAGTGGTACAGAGACTCCCAGATCTAACAATTAGCATTTTAATTAAGTTACAACTTCACTAAATTCTATTACACATTATGAATCACATGAATACATATATATAAATAATATATGGACTATCAAACTATAATAGACCAAATGTTATATGTTGTGTAGGGGCAACCAATACTACATGCAACACAAATTTATGAATGAAAAATGTGCACTCATATATATAATGCAAATGGGGGTGCATAATAAGAAAACGCAAAGATTATGCCAGTTGTAGGAAGCTATGTTACCATGGTAGGGTAACGCCTCTAAACTGCTGAGATAAACTAGCTCCTTCTGGTAGCGTTGGCACTAGACTGTAGACCTTTTCCGCAGCAGGCACATTAAGACTGCAAAACAGCATCATAATAACACTTGAATCAAACAAACAGTAACTAAAAGGGAAATTAGTAAAATCACATTCTGTGGTTAGAATAAGGTCAAATAAATAAACATTGGATCAGTTATATCACAGATAAATAATTTCAAATAGTTCAACTATGCATTTCAAACTCAGTTCAGCATAGACAGCAGTAAATGTTTCCACTCACTCGAGGAACATAGTCAAATTTCGATCTCCAAGCTGCCTTTTGCCTTCAGTCTTGCCAGAAGGAATGTTTTGTACTTAGTCATCTATTGTAGACTTGCACAGTGCACAGCTTTCAAGCGTCACATATTTCCTGTGGGGGCGTTCCTGGCATGCACCTCTACAGCATGAAGAATTTTATCTGGTCCTTTTGCGTCAGCTCCCCCAACTTTCCAGCGCAAGACCAGTTCGTGATTTATCTTCTGAGGTGCACAGACAGTTTTGGTGCTGACGCCAGAGTCCTTGCCTTTGAATGGAGAGTATTTCTTCAAGGTACCAGCTCTGAGTGAGTGAATGTTGGCATTGTCAATCACTTCTAAATTCAAACAAATGCCAAGATTATCAAATGTGTCACTCGATGCAGCGTAGCACCAAAGTTGCTGCACTGCATTGTGTGGCAATGAGAACTGGTAAGCACCACACCTACAGAGATATGGCTCTATCCTGCCCACTCCTTGGCTGAGACGCTCAATCAGGCAACCGAACGCCAAGCACAAACCTTTGCACCATAGTGCAAGGGTGTCTGCATGCAGTGGCGGTCGGCACGGCTCGCGGGTGGCTGGGCGGGCGTGGGAGGGGGTGCACGGGTAGAGTGGGTACGCGGGTCACAACACAATAAAAAGGAAAAACACTTATCTTCCTGCACCGGGTCCTGCGTCTCTGCTCTCATCTTCCAGTAACAGGAAGCACCAGGCACACAGGCACCCTGACCAATCACAATGCTGCAATGCAGTGTTGTGATTGGTCTGAGCGCCGTGACACGGCACTCAGCCAGGGGCTGGAGGGGTAGACATGTTCTCCATGCAGGCTGTAATTCAGCCTGCATGGAGAACAGGGATAGAGCGCATACCAAACAGTCATTGCTTACTTCGGAGGCAAGCTGCCACAGCAGGAGGACTAAATAAAATGATAATAACATTTTGTTATTATCATTTTATGTTTTCCTTTCTTTTTCTGCTGGAAGGCAGTGGCCCGATGCTCCTCCCCCTTAGCGGAGGAACCGCCACTGACTGCGTGAGCCTTGTGTAGGTTTTGTACTGGAAGAGTAACTTTCCAGTACAAAATACTATACTTAGACTACCTTTTACCCACTTTGGATGTGTGATGTATAGTGCGGCGCACATGCAAAGTGTGAAAAGTTAGGAGAAATAAAAGCATTTTTCCTTTTTAATGCCTGTTTCATAGTGGTGTTATTTTTGGCTCAAAACTCTGTCTACTATTGTCAGTAGATAGGGTTTGCATAAAAAAACACAGCTGGTTGCATGGGAAGACCCATATACCACCTATGGAATGCCCCGTTGATGCAGAGTAACACAAAGCAGGATTAAGTGCTGCTTTGCCTTACTTCGAGGGAACTTTCCAACATAAATTGTTTGTGTAAATAAAACACCCCGCCTTGGGTCTTATTTGGCCCTGGGGACCCCAGGGCCGTCTTTTTAATTAAAGGGGAGGGGCAACGTGGCCCCCCTCCCCGAGGCTTATTAGGCTGTGAAGACCCCATTTCCTAGGGCTGGTATTTTTTATTAAAGGGGAGGGGTACTGGGGAACCCATACCCTTTTTAGGTCTCGCCTAGGCAGTGCGCATGCGCTGCTCTAGGAGAGGGCCTTTAGCCATCGGTCTTCACTTTTCAAGCACTGCACTCGTGCTTGTGGTGGCGTCCACCTTGCGGGAGCGAGCAGCGGCGCATCCACGTTAATTACAAACACATGGCTGCTGCTCGCTCCCGCAAGGTGGATGCAGCCACAAGCACGAGCGCTTGAAAAGCTGTAGATTGACTTCGGTTGTTCCATTAGCTCACGGTCCTTGCGCTTCTTTATTTTTTTATTTATTAGTTTAGAACGCGTCTGCTAAATTTAGCTGCCGCACTTGGTTCATTTATTTAATTAATTTGACGCACAGGTATTCTCCGCCATGCAATGCCGACGATCTCTCCTTCTAACACGATCCTCATGACTTCTGGGCAGAAGTCTGATACCCTATATGCATTACTGCTGAGGAGGAGTCTGATACCCTGCTTGCCTGCAGAGAATTATCCAGTAGTGGTGCAGAGGATCTCAACTCATACACTGCATTGCTGCTGTGGGGCTGCACCTGATAAGAACTGCATTTCTGCTGGGGAGGCGGAGTCAGCCAGCATGCATGACTGCTGAGAAATGCCTAATACTACTGGGGAGGAGCACCCAACACATTCTTCAGTACTGTTGGAAAGGGTCACCGGAACTCTGAATGACTGCTGGTGACATCAGGGTCACCTGAACGAGAGCCGTTCTGCACCAGCCTTGAGTGTGGCAGCATGCCCCCTTTACACACTCCCACTATGTAAATCATTTCACAGCCCTTGCACTCTGAACAGTTTCACCCTCCATATAATCCAGTCCCCAGTACAGTGCTTGTGGGCCCTAAATCCAGATAGTCTCTGTTTCTGCAGCATCTCTCCTCGGCAGGTACTGTTACACTCCGCATTTTATCTTTCATGCATCTCTCTGTGGCGAATCACACTCTCTCCTGCATACCGACCCTTCCCCTCGGTATCCTGTCATTCTCTGCTCACCCTCTGACTGCACCTCTCACGCCTGCCGGACTGTACTCTCTGGAGAAGCTCTCCGACACCCACCTCCTCTCCACACCACCGACTCTCACCCTCGGTGCCTTCTCGCTGACTGCATCTGAGCGCCACATCACCTCTCCCTCCTCAGTCTCTCTCCATCACCTTCACCTCTGCGTCTCCCCCAGTCTCCAGCACACTGAGGACACCCTTCAAATCTACTCCCCAAACTATTTCTGGTCCCTTAGTTCGACCTCCTTTATCCACCCCTGCATATCCCCACCCCTCCTCCACCTCACCACGCACCCCTGCACAGGCTCACAGTCCACCCTCACAGCCTCTGTTGCTGCAGCCCATTTCAACTGAGCCTCGCAGTGCGGTCTCTCTCCCTCTCTCACCTCACACACAGTCATCCCTCCATCACCTCGCACACTCACAGTCCCTCCCCTCTGTCACCGCGCACCCTCACAGTACCTTCCCTCAGTTACTGTGCACCCTCACAGTCCCTCCCCTCCATCATCTTGCACCCTCACCCATCCATCACTTCCACCCCTGTGTCACCGCTCACCCTCACAGTTCAACCCCTCGCACCCTCACAGCCCCACCCCTCCGTGGCTGCGCACCCTCACAGCCACACCCCCTGCATTAAACTCTGCGGTGTCTCTTCCCATCCTCCTCTCACGCTCTCTTCCTCTCAGCCCCCCTCACAGTGTCACTCCAGCATCACCACAAACCGTCTGCCCACCCACACTCCCTGCATTCCACCAGCCTCACATCCTCACCCTGTCCAGCCTCTCCGCCCCTTTCGACCTCACACCTCCCACTTCTCCATCACTCACCCTCTGCCTCACCCCACCAGCTGTCTCACCCCACCCTGTCATACCTCCCAGCCTCGCATCACCCCCTCTCACCTCACCCTCACAGTCTTATCCCTCACCTGTCATGCGCCTCTACGCTTTCACCCACCGCTCTCCCCTCATAGTCTCGCTGCGTTCCCATCGTATCTCTCACCCCTGCATCACCCCGCCCCCTGCCTCACCCTACCCTCATTTCACCACCCTCGCAGTGTCACTCTGCATCATCCCTGCCCATCCTATCTCTCCCTTTCTTCCAGCCCCTGACCCAATTCATGCTGAAAGCTGGCAGTGTTTGCTGCATCTCGTAATTAACCCCTTCGAGCCCTCGTCCTGCCTGTTGGTGCTGCTGGGAGCCATGTCTGCCCTCCTCTGAAGCGGATTCCTTATTTTGCCATAAACATCGGCCCCTTTACTCGGCACCACTGCCCTGTACCTACCCACGGGGGGAGGGACACCCCAACACCAGAGGAGCCCGCTTTTTTTCGGACCTTATAATTATTTAGTTATGCAGCACAATATCCTTGGTGCACCAACATTAACTGTTGCATGGTTAAACACTTATAAGGTCCCAAAGGCGAGACCTATTGGCTATGCCAATGCTTGTTTTTGAAAGGGAAGGGGTGCCATATTAGGCCCTTGGGATCCTATCACCCAGATTGTTTACTTAATAAGAGGGGAAAGGGGCTGTGCAACCCTCCTCTCGACCCTTATCAGGCCTTGGGGACCCTATCCACAATGCCTTTTTTCATGAAAGGTGGGGATGTGGCCCCCTCCCCGAGCCTTAGTAGGCCCAGCGGACACCATCCCCAAGGGCCACCACTTAATATAAAGGGGAGGAGGCTGCGTGGCTCCCCCCTCCTGAGCCTTGGTAGGCCCTGAGGATCCCATGCCTCAGGGCCACTACTAAAATCAAAGGGGAGGGGGCCTCGTGCCCCCCCTTCCTGAGCCTTTTCCGGCACTGGGAAACCCATACCCTGGGACCCGCATCAATAAAGGCAGATGCCAGATGGAGGGACTCAACCTTTTGGGGGAGCTCAATAAAAGTACTGGCTGGATAAATCAGATAGACTAAATATACCTCAGGGTAAACCCAAAAGAGATCTCTTTTATTTGATATGTAGCATATGTATGATTACAAACATATATGGAATGTCTTTTAAAAACAATGTATCGTATTGTTTTCCCCACATGTGTGGCCATTGTAGGGGTGTGAATAAGAATTTGGCGGCCCGTGAACTGCCAGGCTCCAGACGTGGTCCGACCGCCGCAAGCTCAGTGGTCTGAGCGCCATATTACGAGATTGTCAGAGTGCCTTTGCAAAGACTGTGGTCGAACTGCCAACATCGCCAGTTATCCGTAGAACGATGCATCTGCAAGTCAGGGAAAATCAACTGCCATAGGGTGGTACAGAGGAGTCTCACTGTTGTCCGTATTATGAGTTGGCTTTCTGATGGGCCAACCACTGAAGTGGGACCCCTGTCTTCAGGTCAGCAGAAACAAAGGATTTGGGGTACTTACTCACCCCTTTTTGTGTTCTTCCCATCAGCAGTTTCGACGTGGATCCCTTTCTCCAGGTTGCCCCTCCACTGCAGCATCATCACCCTGAAGAATAGGGCCCCGCCTGTGGTGATACAGAGGTAAGTGCTTTATGTACAATATAACCATTGCCTGGACTGCCCAGATATGGGTCAGGCTCCGGCAATGGGTAGGTGGTATTTTTCCACATGTGTCAAGCATATGTGTGCATTCGACACATATGCAGTCAAAATGTTCACACAGGCAACGATATGCTTGGGAAAAACATTCACCACTGCCACAAGACCTCTGCAGCCACACTGTGTACACCGCAGTGAACTTATAATGCGGTGTTTGGAAGAACATTGGCACTGCGGTCTTCTGGAGGCTGCAGCCGCGGTGTTCAGGCGGTTGGACCGCAAAACTCATTATCAGGCCCTAAGTACCCAGTCGGCATATGCCAGGGCTGGAAAGATCTCTACCTACAATCATTCAAAGTCATGCAAACACATGGTTAGAGGCATAAGATTCTCGTACATTTTTTACTGGCACATACTGATAAACCTATGATGTAATTGTAGAACAGGTTATAAAATATTAAAGGCATTCTGCAAAGCTTGGTGTTCACAGCAAAAGCACACAGTGAAATGTTTGTGTGTGGCACGTGTGCCAAGCAAACTAGCACAGACACAGCCAACATGAAGGAACAGTTTTTCATCACGCCACTTGCCCTAATATGGTTTTGGGTGCTCTTTCTGGTCGGGATAAGGGGGCACTTCTCTGTAATTACACTCTTATATAAGGAAAAGGACAAATAAATGTGTGGGCGAGGTGTCCTTTTCCAATATCTTTAGATCATTTTGATATTCTAGGGGACCAATAAGTTAGTACACTATTATGTCAACATTGATTACTATGTTTCACAGCCTGATGCTGGGGAATAATTCAAGCGTGTGAATCTACACTAGATCCAATGAGATTAACAGGATCTTATAGGAGACACATATAAAGAGGAGCCAGAGCCGCAGTCCCTAAACATTTTCTAAGAGTGCTTCTGCCTGTATATATTCTTCCTACAAGTAGAGATAGTCCATAGGTAGGCCTGAATTTACAGCGCTTTTGAGAGAACCCCCTCAGAAGGCAATAGAAATCACAGGCTGCAGATCACATACTGGAAGCGTCTCACTTCAGGGGTGGCAAAGCAACGCCTCCAAAGACCAAAAGTACGACCACAGCAGGAGCAGCAATTTCAGACCCTTGAGGTACAGTAAACAAACACCCAGGAAGCAACAGCAGTTCTGTAAACAGTCACATGCCCACACCAAAGAAGCAGCATCTCAGCTCAACAGCAGCCATGAACGTGAGATGGACTTGGCCTTTATCTGCACAGTGGTCAGTAGAGAAGTAGCAGGCAGCACCACTTGAAATCTTCAATCCAGATGACGTGCAGCCTGCAAACTACCCTGCACCCAATCACAAGGCAGCTGCCTGATCCTTTCTTGGAGAATGCTGCTCCAAAATACTTGAAAGAAATCACACCACCTTCATGCTGCTGCTACTTCTGTGGCAGCCTGAGAGAAGACCAGCACCTGTGCAGGATTATTCTTAGGGTTAACTCTTCTCCCCTTCCACAGTCTCCTTGCCCAGGGGTCCTCACAAGGAACAGAGGAGACAAGGGCAGTTTCCTGTCTGCTCCTGACAGCACTGGGCGGGGCTTGGTGTTATGTCTTTACACCCTCTTGAGGTATTTACGTCCAAACATGAGGTCAATCCCCCTGCTTCTGCTTGTACTTTTTCTTACCACCATGCATATTCCTGCCCTTATATATCTAGTCAAGCCTGAAAATACATAAAGCATACTAATAAGGCTAATTTTATTTTTCCTCCTTGCAGTTCTATTACCGCCACCATTTCATATTTTTTCTCTGTCTCCTTTTGAAACGTATGTTCACTCTGCAACATGCATGTCCCTACCCTGGACACATTTCGTTGAGGGCCTTATTTACAAGAAAATGACGCAGCACTGCGCTGCAAACCATTTAGCTTCCCAGTTCTGCGTCATTTTAAAAGCACAGGGCTGCATCGTATTAACAACAATACAACACATCCCTGTGCTTTCCCTGCGCTGGCACAAAATTAGTGCCATGCACCAAGGCAGGCATCCTTGTGTCATTTTGCAAGAGTGCCTGTACTGCGGGAACGATTGTTTTAGAGCAGTAAGGGACACCACTAATGACATTTTCCTCTTTCTATGCATGCTGCAGAATGTAGCATGTATAGAAATGGGAAAAAAATTAGGAGAAATAAAAGTATTTCTCCTCGTTGTGCCCTTCCTATGCCTCCCCTGGGGAGGTGTAGGATTCTGACGCATTTCCAGTTTTACAAAATGTTGTAAATCTGAATATGTGTCAAGTTCCATAGATGTTGTATGGGCACATCCATAGCAACACACATGAAATGCCCCTTTCACGCAGAGTAATGTGGGAGAGGGGCCCACATTTACAAGGCCGTAAAGAGTCAAGCAAAAACAAAAACACCCAACACCCCCCACCCCCCAGCTTGGTCTGAAGAACTCATTCACCTTTCTCAGATAGCATAGTACAACCACACAGGAGGTCCTTCTTGATGGAATAGCAAGTCCAGCCAGTGCAAGCGTGGGGGGATAGGGGAGGGGAGATGGCCACAACGGGTTCGGTCGGCTCAGAGAACTATACCAGTCCCCCAGAGACGATGGGGAGGAACATAATCAGGGGAGACACCCAGGATCTTCGGGGGTGGGGGGTGGTCACAACGGGTCAGGTTAGCTAAGAGAACTATACCAGCCCCCTACAGATGAGCAGGGGGGAAATAATCCGGGGCGGCGCTCAGACTCTTTGGCTTTGCGAGCTGGTGGAGGGGAAGGAGCCAATGATCCAGCTCCTTCCATTCTTAACTCCTCCAAGATTATCCCAGGCCTGTACCACCACTAGTGGCCATTGTCCGCTGCTTAACCTCCCTGAGTTGGTTCGCGCCCTCATAATTGGCATATCTCATCAAATCCGTGTTCCACCTGGAGACCTGTGGACCCCTCGCACTCTTCCAATTAAGCGTTATTTTGGGACTTCGCCAGGATCAAGGCAAGATCAAGTAACCTAGTGGTGATCTTATGTTTAGCTAGTCTCGGGAACAAGCCCAGCAAGAAGGCCACGGGGTAAACGGGCAAACCCCGCTCCATGGTATCGTTCGAAACTTACCCCACCATTTCCCCAAAACTCCCCCAAATGCGGAGTGCTCCACACCATATGATACATGTTCTCTCCTCCCACAAGTCGCATCTAGGGCCGGGCGAGCCGGCACCTGCGTTGAATCTACTGATCCTCTTGGGGTATGATATGTCCTATGAACACATTAAAAATGGATCCACAGCTTATATGGTAACCCAGTCTTCATCAGTAATTGGGGTGCCGATATTGACTGGCAAGGTGTCTCTGAGCACGTGGAGGGGCACCATAGAGTCCGTGTGCAGCGCACCGTAAAATTGCATCACTGCTCTATATCTGCCCAACGCCGTGCAGAGGACATGACACCCTTGCAAATCAGCCAGTTCTTCTTGCCCTCTGAAACAGCGCAGTAAGCATGCCCAGGAAAAGGAAGTGACCCGCCGGCAAGTCATACTCCTCTTGTAAATCCTCAAAGAACTGCAGAATCCCATCTCCATATAAGGTGACAAGCATTTTCAGCCCATGGGCCATCCACTCCCCCAACCACCGGGTGGCTTCCTCCTGGAGAAAGCACCCCAACCACAGGAGAGGCAGGGCCGGGGAATATAGGGCAATCACTCCCATTCTTTGCAAATATTGATCTAGCAGCATTTAGCCCCTGGCTGCAAATAACATGGCTTCGCTCCGACCTGTTTAGACTCAAGCAAGAGCTGCGACAGGCAAGTCACCAGTGGAATGTCCCTTTCCTGCAGTGGATCACCCCTGAGCCTACCAGCCACCCATCGGTTGACCCATTACAATTGGGCCAAAAGATAATTTGCCTCAATGTCGGGGTCACTAATCTGTCATTCTGAAGTGATTGCTGGAGCTTCGCGAGGGTGACTCTGTGGCGGCCCCAGATGAGACAATGGAGTATAGGTTGCGGTTCTGAAATATATCTCGGGGAATTATGATGGGGAGGGTAGCAAAATAATGCAACAACAGAGGTATGGCTACTATTTTGGCAACCGCTACTCTCTCACGGATATGGGGAGGGACCCCCAAATGTCCATTGACCTCCGGAGTGGCGTAATCGCTCTACCCAGGTAGCCATCAAGTAAGGCGTCCTCCATTCTGTACATGTGGCTTCCCAGATAACAAAAGGAGGTATTTTCCCATTGAAGTTCCAGAAGCAAAGTTGGGCCCTTGGGGCCCTACCGCAAAGGAAACACACTAGTGCTTTGCCAGTTCAGGCTCAGTCCCGAAAGAGCCCCAAACTCTGAACGCAGAAAGAACATGTTATCCACGTATAACACAATATGGTGCACATTTCCATGTAGCATGATGCCGTCGTAGGATATACCTTCACACGCTCTACCTCCCAGTGATTCCACTGCAAGCGTGAATAACAGCAAGGATAAAGCACAACTTTGCTGCATCCGCCCCACTCCATGTGATTCCAATAACGCCCCCTCCATCTCGACCCGCACCGTCGGAGCAGTGTACTGCAATCTCGCCCCTCTCCTAGGCCCATAAGGCATAGCATGCATACACTCCCAATTCAGGCTATCAAAAGCTTTCTCAATGTCCACGGACATTACTGCCTCCTGTTCATGTGTTGGAAATGCTGCAACTATCAACTCTGACACCCTCCTGATATTCATCGCTGTAAATGGCTCGGTATAACACCTGTCTGATCAGCGTACACAATTCGAGGCATACGGGGCAACAGCCAGGTAGCCAGTACCTGGATCAGGATTTTATAGTTGACATTAAGCATCGACAATGGGCGATAGGATGTCACCTCCTGAGGCGGGCGACTCCGTTTGAGGATGGGAGCTATGAAGGCCTCTTTCAAAGTAGTGGGCAGTACCCGGGCTGCCAGCTCCATCCTGTAGACCTCCTCAAGGTGAGGTGCTATTTGACTGCAATAAGTCACATAGACCTCCACCGGCAAACCACCCGATCCCGATACTTTACCCTAGGCCATAGACCAGATCGCATCTATAATCTCGGTCAATGAGATATCTGCCCCCAGCTCTACAGCTGCCTCTGGTGACAGAGTCAACAATGGTAATGTGGGAGACCTTTCGGCCTGAGGATGCCCCCTAATACACCAAAGTCAGGTGGTAAAAAACCAGGGCTTCAAATTCAATGGGCAACTGTTATTTCATTCCCAAGTTAACTCAGTGGTGGGCACCATTTTTGCTCCCCTACATGTACTTAGGAAATTGTTCCATCTCCTATCTTTTAAGACTAGACAACAAGTGACGCAAGCCTTGATAATCTCATGGCTTGACTACGGGAACGGTCTATACATAAGTCTCCCCAAATACCTGATTGGTATGCTGCAGTTAGTCCAGAATGCAGCAGCAAGTACCATCTTTGGGCTCCCACGCAATTCCCACGTCACTCACTTGCCTTCTTCAAAGCCTTCACTGGCTTCCGATTAGGAAGAAAATCATTTATAAGATACTGCTTGTTACGCAGGGCACTCCACAAAACTGGCCCAAGCTATCTACAAGACAGAATTAAGCTCTGCACTCCCCAGAGAAAACTCTGCTCTGAAAATCTTTGTTTAGCTATAGTTCCTCGTATTAGAAAGGCAAGAACAGGGGGGCAGATCGCTCTCCTTCCTGGACCCCTTGTTCTAGAATAAGCTTCTATTGACTCTCCTGTGCATAAGGCGACACCTGTGTTCCAAAAAAAACAGAAAAACCTGGCTTTTCTCCTGCCCCTAGTTCTGTCCTTCTTTCTTCTTGCTGACGGTCCTTCTACAGTAGCGCCAGGACACTCCTCGGAATAACAGTCATGCTTTATAAATCCACATATAATGGGTCCAGAAAGACAGTCAGAGATAGCGTTGTCTGCAGCAGACAGTGGGCATACAAGGCACAATAGCATATGCGGAACAGACCATTAATACCAGCTGGACCATAAACCTGAGTGCCGCCATCGTCCATTATTTCTAATATCCGCAAACATTGCTTAGTGAAATTCTCCAGGCAAGCAAGCAATGCCCCTGCTTTGTTCCACTCCGTATGGGCGGTGACCATATGCTCCCTATAATGAAGGTAGCGGAGTTTCTCTATCAGCGTCGTCTGCTTCTCCGTTTCTAACAACAGTGAGTGAAGCACGTTGAGATCAGTGTGTCTGCGTTCTAGTCCCGCAATGAGTGCCTCTCTCCCCTCGCTCGAGCAATGCAGTGGCCCTGAATAGCTTTGTCTTGAAAGCCTCCCACTCGATTAGGGCCAATGTGATGTTGTGTGTCGATTTAGATAGCGTATATAGGTTTCCCGATTTATGCCCTTGCGTTGCCCATATTTAGGCATTGAAATCCTACCCTTATTTAGACATTATCCATGCTAACCAAATACAGGCATGGCCACTTACATCCGTCCATCCACGTCACGAGTTCTTGGAAAACAGGACTCTTAAGCCTTTAGGACTACCCCTTGCTTGGATTATTGATTTCTCCAAGAACTCATTTATTATGCATGAACATCTATTCCTTGGTGGCTTGAGAGCCGATGGCGGAGGAATCGTGAGGAATCGTGAACCTGCAGATCCGCGCTAGCCCTGCCGATAATCCTGACCAGGGGACCGCTGTGGCCCCCCAAATTGGCCCCCGGTGCAGGGGAGCGGCGAAGGTGCTTGCCACGCTGATCTGTGGAGCTGGGCGCCTCCCCTGGACGTGCTGTGAGCCCGCTGCAGCCCCCTGGCTCGGAACTGGGCTGAGAATCAAGATGGCGGCGGCCGGGGAACGGGCGGACCGTCGGAGCTCTGCGGCTCCCCGTCCGGCATAACTGGGAGCCCGGGAGTGCGACTGGATTGCTGCGGAGGCAGGGGACGGCTGTAGAGCGGAACCCCAAGCGGCCTGGACAGTTTTGGCGTCGGCGCGGTGGCGGTCCGCGACCGCCCCTCTCTTCGTGCGGACCCGGCTGGCCGGCGGTGCCTCTGGGCTGCGCCTGGCACTGGACCGGAGTGTTGCCTCCTGCTGGAGGCAGGGACTTGAGTGGCGGCCGGACTGCGGGCGACAGCTGTATATGCTGGGGGCACAGGAGCGGCGCAGAGAATCGTGAGTGCCTCCCCCCCTCCTCTGCTGGGATCCTTTCTGTTTCCCCCCTTAGCGGTGGCCCTCTGGGGGTTGCGGATTGCGGCCTGACTGGGCATTGGGAGACACGCCCTGGACGGGAGGCCACTGAAGCACATTGAGGCACGGGCGGCGGAGGGACTGCCCTGCAGCCTGTGTTGAGGCGGCGGCGCGGCAGGAGTTGGCATAGAGCGGACCCCCGCCCAATGAAGACACTGGGGCTGCTGCTGGGATTCGATTGCTGTGGGCACTATGTTAGTGACCTACTGCGGCGTGGTGGGACCCTTGCAGGGGGCCCCGTGCTGAGGGCGATTTCTCCATCCCTTCCTTGACGGACTTTTTGTCTTACGGGTGTACCGCCTATTGCTCCGCGGCAGACGGCATCAGCAGGAGGTGCTCTGTGCGTGGCTGAGTGGCGCAGACCGGAAATGGAGTGGACTGCTCATAGCTGGACCGCTGGGGACTTTGCAACTCTTGGTCACCCCGGGTGGAGTGGATTCGCTGTGGTGGTCCTGCCGGACTGGACCCTACCTGCTTCTGGGAATTATTGCTGTGGGAACTGGGTGCATTTCTACGGTGATTGGCAGCCCCTCACCCCCCTTAGGGGGTGTGCGCAATAGACTATCCCCGGGCCTGGAGAGGGAGACCGCATCCTGGACTGACCTGAGCCGGCGACCCTTGAACATGGGGAAACCCCGAGGGAACAAGGAGGGGACTTCCTTGGACAGCGCGGATCCGGATGTAGAGCGGGGACCGCGGGACCCGGACACCGTCCCTCCTGGATCGCTCCCGCAGCACCAAGTGGACCAGATCCTACAGGCTATAAAGGATACTAGAACGGCCCTTCAGCAAGACATCGCGCAGGTGGCGACGGGCCTGGGACTCTTGAGGGCTGATCATGTTAAGTTATGGGTGCAACAGACGGAACTCACTTTGAAGGACGTGGGGTTGGCGCAGCATAAGTTGGTCACTCAGATGGTGGATGTTATGGCCCGGTTGCAGACCTTGGAGAAGAGAGCGGACGATGCGGAAGGCCGCAATAGGAGGAATAACGTCCGCGTAGTGGGCTTGTCGGAACGGATTGAGGGGACTGATATGGTGGCCTATCTGGAGCGCTGGTTCCGGGAGGTGGTTGCGCCGGAAGGCCTGTCGCAGTTCTACACTCTGGAGAGGGCACATAGGGTGCCGGCGCGCCCGCTGAACCCGGGACGCCTGCCTCGACCAGTGGTGGCTCGTCTTCTTCACTACAGAGACAGGGATCTGCTCCTTCAAAAGGCCAGGACATCTGGCCCATATACTGTGGACAATAGCAAAGTTACGCTGTTTCCGGATTACACGCTCAAGGTGCAACGGGCTAGGGCCTCCTTTTTGGTGGTCAAGAGGTCGCTACCCGACGAAGGCTTGCAATATTCTCTAATGTTCCCGGCTCGGCTGCGGATTGCCCTGGATGGCAAAACGCACTTTTGCAATACTCCTGAGGAAGCCTGGTCCTGGCTGGAGGAGTATAGGGCTGGCAAGGGCGAGGCTGGGTTGCCTTTGGAGCGACCGGCGCTGGAGCAGCGACTTCGTAGATCCCGCCGTACCCGGAGACAACGCTCGGTGCCTGGGGGCCCCTCACTGTCCCAGACAAAGGCGCAGCGACTGGCAGCGCCCCAGGCGGTGGCGGTAATTGCTGGAGCGGAGGCGTCCTCCCTGGAGCTGGCTGCGGGATCTGGAGAGGAGGCTGATGGGACTGAAACGGAGCTGTCGGAGTCTGGGAGCCAGATCCTTCCTAAGGTGACACCGGGCACAGCAGACGACATGGGAGACGCGCCATGAAGATGGGGAAGTTTCGGGACTCTGGACCTTCTATGGTGGTAGCTATTGATTTAGATTTGCTGGGGGGCTGGGGGGCGGGCGGCTGGGGTCTGGGATCTGGGGTGCCCGGGGATTTGGGGGGAGTAGCCTGGCCACCAATGGAACCATTAATTATTGATAGGGGAGCAATGCCGCTCTCACCGCTGGGGGCTTGGTTGCTGCTGAGGGCCGGAGCAGGAGGGCTTGCTTGATGGTTGTTGATCGTTAGGTTCTAACCCACCCCCGCCGGATGGTTCACAGTTAGTACGCCTTGACCTTTTGTGGGGGCATTTGTTGGGATTAGTTTGGATGGGATTCACTATGTTAGTGCCTGTTCTGGGGAGGGAGGGATGTGTTTGGGGGGGAAGTGGGGGAGTTGGGGATGTGGGGAGAATTAGTTTGGGGATGGTAATCACCGGCGTGTCTTGGAGCAAGCAGTGGTTCATTGTGCTTTTATATATTGACTATGGGGCCATTGCCTGATGTTACATGTGTGACTTGGAATGTGAGGGGCTTACACTCGATGCAGCGTCGGCACAAGGTCCACTCTTACTTGGTACGCAGGGGCGCGCAGAAAGTATTCTTGCAGGAGACGCGTCTGACTAGAGCTGAAGGGATGGCGCTGCAGCGTAGATGGCGTGGGCAGCTTTATTATACTACTTATTCGGCCTTTGCGAGGGGTGCGCTGATTTGGATTAGGGCTGAACAATTGGTTGATCCTGAGGGCCGTTATGTTGTGGTTTCAGGACGCCTTTAAGGGCGGGACGTGACCCTCTGCAGTATTTGTGCCCCCAACGTGGAGCAAGCGACATTTTCACTCAAATGTCTGACAAACTGGCAGTTTATTTCACGACCCCGGTGATAATGGGGGGAGATTTCAATTCCATAACGATGTGACCATGGATAGGTCCCAACCCCGCTGCCTGGCGCCCCCATTCGTAGGCTTTCAAAGGTCAGAGCACAGTGGCAGGATAGTTGGGCATTAATAGATATATGGCGGACGCAACACCCAGATGAACGTGATAACTCCTACTTCTCAGCATTGCACGAGTTACATGTGAGGTTTGACACAGTGCTGTGTAGCGCCGGCCTGGCTACAATGGTGACATGGAGTGAATATCTGGCGCGCACTATATCCGATCATAACCCGCTAATGGTGAGTTTCTGCTGGGCCCAGGAGCGCCCGGCCATGCCGACCTGGCGACTGCGTCCCGAGCTGGAAATGGGAATAGAACGTTATTTTGCTGACAATGAGGGTACAGCTACAACAACTGCCCTGGAATGGGATGCCTTTAAAGTGGTGATCCGAGGCTTGTGTATTACTAAGTGGGTGGGCGTGCGGAAGTTGCTGTTGCAGGAAATCAACACTGCGGAACAGACACTTAGAGAGGCAGAGAGGGCGCACTCGACTGACACTGAGGCCCGGGATTTGGTGTTGAGTTCAAAGGAGGCTGTGGCGGTAGTCGTAGAACGCTTGAGGTGTTTTGACCATAGGGCTTACCTAGCTAGGGCGCATGCCGTGAGAGATAAGGTGGGTACCTTATTTGCTTGGTTGGCTGACCCCCTCCCCCACGGTGCCCCCATCTTAGCATTGAAATCCCCAAAGGGTCAAACGGAATTTACTCAGTGTCGGATTAATATCCACTTTCGCGACTTTTACGCGGATCTTTATGATAGGAAGCTGCGGACCGGTGAAGTAGACGTCCAGGGTTTTTTGGAGGATTTGGAGCTTCCTACATTGGATGCAGAACAAGCAGATTCTCTTGGCCGGGACATCACATTATCTGAAATTCGAAGCGCTATCAAGCATATGGCTCGAAACAAAACTCCGGGAATTGATGGCCTGCCCATAGAGTTTTATGCGACATATGTGGAGCTTCTTGCCCCTAGGTTATTATTGGTCTTTAAAGAAGCTAGAGAACTGGGGATATTGCCAACCTCGACTAGGGAAGCTATCATCATTCCCCTATTGAAACCAGGGAAGGCCTCCACAGACCCAGGTGCATATCGCCCCCTGTCTATGCTCACCTCTGATTACAAGATTCTGAGTCGCCTGTTGGCTACCTGACTTCTTCCGCACATGGTGCGTCTGGTTCATCCTGATCAGGCGGGCTTTATCCCTACTCGCAATACTGCAGGCAGTGTGCGTCGACTTGTGGAAAAGTAAATTTTGCCATGTTCTGTGTCCCTACGCCTCATCCATCATATGTTATGTGTGCATGATCAATATGCATATGTTATTCCCCATTTCTGATTAAAGACGCAATTACAGTTGTGTCCACCTCTAGTATGTTAGTTTCCAGTCCTCGTGAATACTACGAATATCAGGCCTATGTAAGTAATGTTGCCACGTTTCTCAGTGTGCACGTTATTCAATTATAAAGTCCCCGTTTCCAGGCCTCACAAGGGCCCGGACCACAGATTCAGCTCCTGTCTCCTGAAAGCCTCGCTGAGGAGCGATACAGCCCCCACCTGTATCCTCGACCCTTCACTTACTTCCTGCCTTGCAGTGCCCGGTGCACCCCGGCTCTGCCTCTGAGTCTGCCAAAAGTATGTTATAGTTCCTGCTATCAGTTCAGTCCTCCTCTTCTGCATTCCTAAGCTACTGAACTGCATCAATAGTTTCCGTCATTGTCTAGCCTTCTCGTCTCCACGTTAGAGAAATACTGTATTTAATGGTCATTTAGTATTCTTCATCACGCACTACATGTAGAATAATGCATGGTCCAGTCTTAGAATCAAGTTAGCTTTTCCCCTCATGACTTCTAGTTTATATCAACATGTTCCCTAAACATTAGATACCAGATAGGGTTTAGGTACATGTCGCTCCGACCCTTCAGACTCTAGTCTCTGCTCCTAGCACAGAGTTCGTAGCCCCCAGCTTCTCCTAGTAACACGTCATTGCCAGTTTTCGCGCACCATTAGGTTAGAGGTCCCGGCTCCTTAGGTAGCCCCCTCCAAAGTTTCCGCCCATTCATGACATATTCTGTTACGTTTGCACCACATGTCTATGTATACGCCCAGTTACACCTCTTTTTACTGTTATCTCTCGCGACTGCTACGCGTCACGCCTCCTACTCCACCTACTGTTACGCCTACTGCAATGTAATGCTATGTGTTTGCACTATGTATATAAGTCAATGTTTTGTTATTAAATGTTAGCGCGCTCATCCCAGACCAAGCCCCGGCAGCTGCTGGGCCCCAGTTGTCCTGCTGGGCCTTATTGTCCTATTCCTATGCAGGTTGTCCTGATCCTGTCCTTATGCTGTAATAAACCTGCAGAAACTCCTACTACCTCGAATCTTGACTCTTATTTATTGAGCTATCTGTTATGCTATAAGTCTAGTCAAAAATAGGGTATTATTTATTTATTTACCACATAATGGCGCCCGAATAGGGACTTGCCCTTTCCCCACGCGTCGGTGAAGCCACGCCGACCCCCTGACCCTCTGCAGTCGTGACGGAACCATACTGGCCAAGTGCAGATATTTCTGCTTCAAGTATCCCTCAGGCCCACGGAGGAGACGGAGGAGGCGGTCCAGCATCCGAACGAGACGGTGGAGGAACGCGGCGAGTCCCGACCAGAGCCCAAGCCGAGAGTCCAAGGTCCGAGGTATCCGGAGGCCCACCCGTAACTGAAGTCCGAAGTCCGAAGTCCGTCGTAGTCCAGTCCCGTTCGAGGCCTTCCGTTCCGTGCTGCCCGGTGAGTACCATTGCTGGGGTAGTGTCTAGACAGGGTCAGTCTAAATTGACTCCTGGTCCGTGGGTTGGTGGTACCCAAGCCCACAAACGAAGTGTTCACCTAGGTGGATACGGGTCTTGATGCGTTCCTTTATGGGACCGGTATGTTCCGTACTGTTACAGCAGTGCATCCAGTAACTCTAGTCTGTTCCGTTCTCGAGAATTCTGTTCTGTTTCTGTTTTCAGTATTTTCAGGTAGTATTCTGTTCGAACTGTTATGTTATGATATTGTTTAATGTATTTCCAATGTCGTGGTATGCCTGAATTGTTTTCCCAATTGTTATTGTTTTTCGTGTATTGTATTGTGTTCCGATTCAAGTTTAGAATGCCGTTCTTTTCCAAGTTACGTCAGTTAAAAACTAGAAAGGGTCTGCTGGAAGCAGCAGTTCCTGTTCCGCCTAGGGACAGTCCAGGTCACTTTATGTATCAGAAACATGGCATAAGCGCCATATTGTATCTAGATTTATGGGTAGAGTATACCAAACAGTTAGAAGAAAAGTATAGATGGCCCGTATCGGGTACATGGGATGCCGAATGTATCATGCGAGTAGAAGAAGCATTATGGAAAAAGAAAGCCAGACAGTCACAGAAAGATGCCATCGAGTTATGGCGTAAGGAAGCGCATAGAAGAACGGAAAAGGAAGTCAGAAAGTCAGAGTTAAGTAGAGAATCCCAAGAACGAGCCCAAGAAAGAGAATTAATCGAGATAGGTGAACAAGTCAAAGTCGAACAGTCAGACAGACAGAGGCATGCCCTTATTAAGGGTATGTACCCTCTCCTTGCCGAAGGCTTGCCAAAAGCGACCCCAGAGGCACCCAGTAATTTCCCGCCACCATTAGTTCCGACCAAGCTACGTCACCAACCGACCGCAGCTGATATTTTTATTTCGTCCTATTTGGACGACACAGTTCCAGAATATGCAAATCCAGTTCGCGCTCCACCTGTCCCTGTAAATCAGGCATTTCCCGTTCCTCCAGACACCGGAGTACCTGTTACGGTACCCCCGGGTCAGCCTGTCATACAAGTTCAGCCCACGTTACAATTACCGACCCTGCAAGCACGAAGAATGTCAGTCGACGATTCCAGTCTAGGGGCCGCAGGAGGAGGTCCTCCTCAAACCCCACCGCCACACAAGCGTCTATCAGCACTCGAATTACATGCTCAAGCATCACAACGTACTCCTAAAAGTAATAAGTCTGTTACAGAAATCAGGCAAGCCCTTGCCGAATGTGTCTATGACACAGTCCCAGGCGAGTATAATATGGTTTTATATTCCGTACGCGTAAGAAGGGTGACCGAGTATCTAGTCACCTTACCAAATATGAAAGAAGATCTAGACAGAATATATCGTTTCATCCGTACAGGGGATGATCCAGAAAGTATTGGCGAGATTATGTCTCAAAGGAAAGCCGAGATTCAGCTCATGGTGTTAAAGTTCCTGATCAATTGTCTAATAAGAGAACAAGATTATCCGTCTAAAGATCCCGCCGAAATGAGAATCTTAACAAGGTGGAGTGATAATATAGCCGAGGGTAAGCACAAGACCATTAGTGCCATGGAAAGTATGTACAAGAAAATTCGTAAAGAAATAATAAGGTTACACGAACAGCGTAAAGCAGCACAAGTAAGCGAGAAAGAAAGTATCTCTGATCCTGAAGAGGAAGACGAGAATCCCGCCAGAATAGCGTATGTAGGAAAATCCAGATTTCCAGATCGCCATTTACGTCCAGAACCTAAGTCTATTTTTCATCATCCAGCACCAGAACAAAGCTCTTTAGAACAAGTATTTCAAGCTACCGATCACATTCTGAAATCACGAGTCGGATATAGCGAATTAAGTACCATGCACGAACAAGAACTAGCCCGATCAGCAGTCCGATGGATTACTGATTCTACCACTTTTCCAGACGAAATAGTGGCACAAATGTTTCTGAAACTGCCCCCAGCCGAGCAACGACTGGTGGGTATGTATATGATCCAGCACCTCATTACCCTGTATGAGGGTCAACATTCTGATCCAGGCCCGTTACATGATATCCTGAACGAGTTACTCCAGTACAGATGGAGAGGTCTAGGTACCGATTTAATTAGTGTCATTCTAGAACAGCGCCACAAGTATAGAACGTTCCTGAACCCGCATTTTGTTCATGTCTCACCCCCAGAAAGTAAACCATTCTACATAGACAGACAGAATCCGCTACGAGAAGTCCACCCAGTCCAAGGGGCGGGTGGCGTAATGCAACGAGTGTTTGTATACACTCCGATATCAAAGATGGAACTTCTTGAAATGAAGAAATTAATCCCCTGTCACGACAAAGATCCAGCGGGGTTCCATAGAGAATTAAAAGACATGCTCCGTATGGGAGAATACACTTACCCAGATATCATTAAAATGTTAAAGGTCCTGCTACCCGCAGGGGTGTATGAAAAGTTAAAGGAAAAAGAATGGGAGGTGGGAGAGAAAAAGATCGATTGGGCAGCTCTAGAAGCTGAAGACAAGGCACGAGTACCAGGTACCGGTCTTGGAGATAAATGTAAAGAATTACCAGAATTATTGATTCAAGTTTTACCCAGATTATTGACAACTAGGAAAGAAGACTGGGATGCAATCTCAGCCTGTAAACAGAAACAAGATGAGGATATTAGTGATTTTTATTCTAGATTTGAGAAATGTTTCAGTATTAACAGTGGTCTCAAGACAAGTAGTGAGTCATACCCTCATCTTTTCGTTACCAAATTAGTCGAGAATTCAAGTCCACAAATTAAAAACCGAGTTTTGAAAGTCGAAAGCACCTGGCAAGCAAATACTCCGTCCCAGATGCTCCAGATGCTTCAGTATCACCAGAATAGAATTAGAGAAGAGCAAGAACACGAAAGAAAACGTATGAAAGACACGAAAATGAAAGTGCTAGTTGCACAGTCTATTCCTCAAGACAGTCAGAAGAGAGGTCCGAATCAAGCCAGTCACCCTGCGGCTCCCGTTAAAGGGAACTGCAATTATTGTAAACAGCCAGGTCATTTTATAAACGAGTGTGCAGTTCTGAAACACAACATAGCTACTGGTAAGACTAAAGAAAGACCACGTCCGCCGAGACAAGAACAAGTTTCACAGACTCCTCAGTCACAGAATGCACTACAGACAGTTACAGTACCGCAGCCTATTGCTGCAACACAGCATGTCACATCGCAGATGTACCAGTATGCACAGTCCGAGTATCCAGAGTACCAGTCATATTCATGAAACAGCCTAGAGAGGGAGGTAGGCTTGCCTCTCATCGAGATACCTGTAGACCAAGAAGGTCCCTATGTTCATAGTCAAGTATTAGGGAAAGACAGAAAGTTTTTGATCGATACAGGGGCAAGTAGGACCACAATTAGTCACGCCGAAGTTCCAGGGGCTCCGCTCTCAGGCTCAAGAAATGTTTCCCTTGGATTTTCAGGAAAACCCATAGTTAATGAAATATCTAAGCCAGTTACTCTAGAAGTAGGTCCATTGTCCCGTACTACTGATCTGTTACTTACTAAGTCATGTCCAGAAAATCTATTAGGTATTAAGACACTGAAAGAATTAGGTGCAGTTATTTGCTGTTCCCCAGAGGGAATACGTCTGTTCCTACGTGACTTTAAGGGTCACTATGTATTACGAGATTTTGATTCAAGATTGTCTAATGTTCCGCAGCATTTATGGGCGCAAGGTCCAACTGATGTAGGTTACATGCAAATCACACCCTATCGTGTGACTCTCAAGCCAGGTGTAGTGTTACCACGAATCAGGCAGTACAGATTGCCACCTGAGGCTGTAGCAGCCTTATCCAAAATTATTGACGAGCTCATGGCTCAAGGAGTAGTTGTAGAAACTGACTCCAATGTGTGTAATTCTCCGATCATTCCAGTCATGAAACGTACTGATCCAAATGCACCCCCAGTATATCGATTAGTGATTGATTTACGAGAGCTTAACAAATGTATTATTCCTCAGTACCCAGTTGTTCCAGACATTTCTTCCCTGTTAACAGCCATTGATTCCGAAGCCATGTTTTTCACTGTTATTGACCTCAAGAATGCATTTTTTAGTGTTCCAATTCATCCAGACAGCCAGTTTCTTTTCGGATTTTGTTTAAATGGAAGGAGCTATATGTTTACACGCGCTCCTCAAGGTTTCACAGAAAGCCCTAGTATTTACAGTCAAGCACTCAAGAGACAACTAGACAACATTCACATGCCAACTGACACTGCCCTGCTCCAGTATGTCGATGATCTACTGATCACAGCCCGTTCTGAACGTGCTTGCGAGCGAGCATCACTTACAGTTCTGTATTTTCTAGCCGAGATGGGGCACAAGGTGTCACCTTCGAAGCTTCAATTCTGTGTCCAGCAAGTGGTATACTTAGGACACTTGCTGTCCAAGAGGGGTAGGCAGTTGACACCCGACCGTATCCAGTTAATAGCGAGTCTTCCCCAGCCAAGAACCCAGAAGGAGGTACGTGCCTTTATCGGCCTTACTTCTTATTGTAGACAATGGATTCCCCAGTATGCATTCCTAGCCAAGCCACTGATACAGTTAACGACACAGGAGGCAGCCGTATCGACTGTCCTCCCTTGGACATCTGACCATACACTTAGTTTCAACGAGTTAAAGAAAGCCCTATGTCAAGCTCCAGTTCTAGCTACACCGAACTACAGTAAGCCTTTTACACTTTTCGTTACTGAACGCGAAGGTACAGCATTATCTGTCCTCACACAAGATCAAGCAGGTCAATACAAGCCCTGTGCTTATTTTTCGAGCACATTAGATCCAGTCGCCCAGGCGTTGCCTGCGTGCCTCAAGTCAGTTGCAGCCACAGCACTAGCTATCAGACAAAGTGATTCTATAGTTTAGTAAGTTTTGACAATGGATTCCCCAGTATGCATTCCTAGCCAAGCCACTGATACAGTTAACGACACAGGAGGCAGCCGTATCGACTGTCCTCCCTTGGACATCTGACCATACACTTAGTTTCAACGAGTTAAAGAAAGCCCTATGTCAAGCTCCAGTTCTAGCTACACCGAACTACAGTAAGCCTTTTACACTTTTCGTTACTGAACGCGAAGGTACAGCATTATCTGTCCTCACACAAGATCAAGCAGGTCAATACAAGCCCTGTGCTTATTTTTCGAGCACATTAGATCCAGTCGCCCAGGCGTTGCCTGCGTGCCTCAAGTCAGTTGCAGCCACAGCACTAGCTATCAGACAAAGTGATTCTATAGTTTTAGGACATTCCCTGACAGTACAAGTTCCACATTCAGTAGAAGTTCTTTTAAACCGAACACAAACTCAGCACTTGACAATTGCACGTTTAACAGGTTATGAATTGACACTGTTCCAGCCGCACATAGAAATTAGACGCTGCAACGTCCTGAATCCTGCTACACTGTTACCATCAGTTAGTTCAAATCCAGACACACATGATTGTGTGGAAGTAGTTAACATTACGACAAAGCCAAGACAAGACCTGACAGACATTCCGTTACCAGATCCTGACCTGACACTTTATGTGGATGGTTCATGTATGAGAACTAGTACAGGAGAACTAGTCGCCGCGTATGCAGTGACTACTGACACTGAAGTTATTGAAACACACCGTATTGATACCCTGTCCGCTCAAGCAGCAGAGCTAGTCGCTCTGACACAAGCCTGTATACATGCTAAGAACCTGAAGGTTAATGTTTACACAGATTCACGTTACGCATTCGGAGTTGTACACGACTTCGGAGTGCTCTGGCAGGAGAGAGGTTTTATGACTTCTCATGGAACCAAGATTCAGCATGGTCTCCTTATTCAAGCCCTGTTAGATGCCATACATTTACCGACATCTATTGCTATCATGAAGTGCAAAGCACATACGAAAGTCACTGACATTATTTCCCAAGGTAATGATTTAGCAGACCGCACAGCCAAGCTTACAGCACAGACTCCAGACATTCCAGTTAATCAGACACAGACACATACTCCAGATCCGATTACATGCATGACAGTTAAGGACCCTACTCAAGATGTCATAGATATCCAGTCACATGCTACTCCTGATGAAATCAAGAAATGGTCTGTACAAGGAGGGGTCCAGACAGATCAAGGATGGTTAACGAAGGGTAGAGCCACATGGTTTCTCCCCGATTCTATGGTTCAAGTTATTATCAATACCGCACATAGTCCAGCACATTTAGGAGAAAAGGCTATGTTAGACAGTATCCAGACCATTTGGTTCAACAAGCATTTACGAGCTGCAGCCAAGCAGAAAGTCCGTACCTGTATGATATGTTGTCAGTTTAATCCAGGTAAAAGTGTCCCGGTGGAACAAGGTGGTTTCCAGCCCCCTGACCACCCTTTTGAGGTCCTCCAGATGGATTATATTCAAATGGAGCGATGTCGAGGTTTCAAGTATGTCCTTGTAGTTGTATGCGCCTTGTCCAGATGGACAGAAGCATATCCAGTCCCAGATTACACAGCCGCGACCACTGCCAAGCAGTTGGTTCGTGAATTCTTCCCTAGATATGGACTCCCTAGAGTCGTATATTCTGATAACGGCCAGCCATTCTCATCTGAACTCATGAAACACGTTTCCCTGTTGTTAGGGTACCAGTGGAAGTTCCATTGTGTACGCCATCCAGAAGCAGCTGGACTAGTCGAAAGGCATAATCAGACTCTGAAAATCCGTATAGCAAAAGTATGTAAAGACAAGGGTGTGGATTGGTTAGTAGCTTTGCCAGTCGCTCTGTTTTACATGCGTATGGTCGCACATTCCAGATCAGGTCTGTCCCCGTATGAGGTCGTTTTCGGCCGCCCCCCTAATATGTGGGGTACTCCTAGACCCCGAAGTATTACCGATGTTTCATGTAATATGCTGACAGATTACCTAGCTTCCTTGATGTCTGCCCTCAACTCATGTCGTTCACAGGTTGCCGCCGCATTTCCAGACAATACCGAGGTGGCACCGCACGAGATCGTTCCAGGCTCCCTAGTGATGATCAGAAATTTCGACAGATCAAGTCCGCTGGAACCACGTTGGAAGGAGCCACGTCAGGTCCTCTTGACCACCCGAACTGCCGTCAAGTTGGAAGGCAGGAAGGGGTGGGTCCACCTTTCTCATGTAAAACTTTTCAAAGGATCGAAACCAGTCTTCAAAAACATTTCCAAGAACATTTCCCAGGATTCGAAGGATTGCCGGAACATTGTTTTAAAGGACTGTCCCGCACAAGACATTATTACAACCCCTCCCTTGTTAGAGAAAACTCCGCAACAGGAGTATAAGTTAAAGCTCAGGTCTAATAAGTCAGCCAGTTTGATTGTATAAGTCCTCCCCTAGGTGAAACGGTTAGACTGTTTCTGACATGTATAAAATAGACCCCCATAGTGAGAGAGTCAGTCAAAGCTCAATCAAATGTATCGTTTTTCTGAGTTTCGTATTATTCATCAGCATAATGATTTCCTGCACCAGCTATGCTTTCTATCTGTGTTTTTCAGTTCCTCATGTAAATATGTCTGCTCATGCTACAGTAGAGCACACGTTTAGTGATCTGCCTCCTCACGAATATGCATACCGCCTCGCTATGCGTAATAACACATTTATCCGTATGTTACATTATTCACACCAGACCAGCAATGCCACTAATTGTTGGGTGTGTGGTCGACTCCCCCCTTTCCAGACACCGAAGGGAGTTCTGCCACTCTTTCCTTATCCATTCTCACACAATGGTTCGTGTGGAGCATGGTCCACGTTAACGTCATCCTCAACAGATATGTCTTTTCTTAACAGTACATGTTTCCCAGACAAGCAAGGTTTCCCCCACAGAACAGGTTTAGATTTAGAAAATGAAGTATATAATTTAGGAAATTATTCGTCGAATTTCATGGTTCTGAATGTTCAGTCTGATACTACTCCAGACTCACCCGCTATTTCAGTACTACCAGTCAAAGGCGAATTATGTGTCCGTAGTTATGGTTCTGTATATATAGGTCATAGTGAATGTACTACTGTTATCCAGTATAGTGACAGTGGGAAATCTATTTTCAAAGCTTCACGTCATTCTTATTTTATTTGTGGTCAAACTGCATATGTCCGTCTGCCCCTCGATTGGGAGGGAACCTGTTACATTGCTTTCCTACTGCCACCTGTTTTTCTAGCCCCACCTGACTATCATAGGAATTCTTTCTTAGTACACACTAGACACAAGAGAAATCTCCCGATTGTCGATTATACTGAAACTGCCGCAGAGCAATTCATTGATATAGATAAAGGTGTTTTCCCTTATTTAGGTACAGTTGTAAATAGTAAGCTTATTCGTAGGTTAACAAGAACCCTTGAAGCAGTAGTAGATGAGACTGCCTCCGCTCTAGGTAACTTAACTGAAGAGCAATCCTTTATGAGAATTGTCGTTTTACAGAATCGTCTCGTCCTTGACGTCATACTGGCCGATAGGGGCGGGGCCTGTAGAATTCTCGGATCCAGTTGTTGTATTTTCATTCCTAATAACGCGCCGTCTGTTTATTCAGCTATAACCAGACTCCATAAAATTGCCCATCTGTTACACCAAGATCTAGGCACCTGGACATGGTCCGGTTGGTTCTGGAATATAATTTCCGCGTGGGGTTGGAAAGTCCTGTCCTTTTTAGGTATTGCAGTAGCGATCATATTTAGCTGCTGCCTCTGTATACAATGTGGCCCTGCGATTTGCAGCATGTGTGCTACCTCTTGTATTCCCAGTCCCAAGCCCCGTTCTAAATCTCGTTCCAAGACAATTCGAGACGAGCAAATGGTACTGTATGAAATGATAGACGGTATCATGAATATTGATGTTTCCTGATGGAAACGTAGTGACAAGGAGGGAATGTGGAAAAGTAAATTTTGCCATGTTCTGTGTCCCTACGCCTCATCCATCATATGTTATGTGTGCATGATCAATATGCATATGTTATTCCCCATTTCTGATTAAAGACGCAATTACAGTTGTGTCCACCTCTAGTATGTTAGTTTCCAGTCCTCGTGAATACTACGAATATCAGGCCTATGTAAGTAATGTTGCCACGTTTCTCAGTGTGCACGTTATTCAATTATAAAGTCCCCGTTTCCAGGCCTCACAAGGGCCCGGACCACAGATTCAGCTCCTGTCTCCTGAAAGCCTCGCTGAGGAGCGATACAGCCCCCACCTGTATCCTCGACCCTTCACTTACTTCCTGCCTTGCAGTGCCCGGTGCACCCCGGCTCTGCCTCTGAGTCTGCCAAAAGTATGTTATAGTTCCTGCTATCAGTTCAGTCCTCCTCTTCTGCATTCCTAAGCTACTGAACTGCATCAATAGTTTCCGTCATTGTCTAGCCTTCTCGTCTCCACGTTAGAGAAATACTGTATTTAATGGTCATTTAGTATTCTTCATCACGCACTACATGTAGAATAATGCATGGTCCAGTCTTAGAATCAAGTTAGCTTTTCCCCTCATGACTTCTAGTTTATATCAACATGTTCCCTAAACATTAGATACCAGATAGGGTTTAGGTACATGTCGCTCCGACCCTTCAGACTCTAGTCTCTGCTCCTAGCACAGAGTTCGTAGCCCCCAGCTTCTCCTAGTAACACGTCATTGCCAGTTTTCGCGCACCATTAGGTTAGAGGTCCCGGCTCCTTAGGTAGCCCCCTCCAAAGTTTCCGCCCATTCATGACATATTCTGTTACGTTTGCACCACATGTCTATGTATACGCCCAGTTACACCTCTTTTTACTGTTATCTCTCGCGACTGCTACGCGTCACGCCTCCTACTCCACCTACTGTTACGCCTACTGCAATGTAATGCTATGTGTTTGCACTATGTATATAAGTCAATGTTTTGTTATTAAATGTTAGCGCGCTCATCCCAGACCAAGCCCCGGCAGCTGCTGGGCCCCAGTTGTCCTGCTGGGCCTTATTGTCCTATTCCTATGCAGGTTGTCCTGATCCTGTCCTTATGCTGTAATAAACCTGCAGAAACTCCTACTACCTCGAATCTTGACTCTTATTTATTGAGCTATCTGTTATGCTATAAGTCTAGTCAAAAATAGGGTATTATTTATTTATTTACCACAGACTGATACGCATATTGGAAGGGGACCACGATGGGGACCCAATGGTAGCAATCCTATCTGTGGATATTGCAAAAGCATTTGACAGTTTGGAGTGGCCCTATTTATTTTTTGTTATGAGAGCTTTCGGGCTTGGGGAAGGTTATGTTCGCTGGACTGAAATACTGTACTCCTCGGCGTGCACGAGAGTGAAAGTGGGAATGGTTGTTTCCTCCTCCTATCCAGTGGGCCGAGGCACGCGACAGGGGTGCCCGCTTTCCCCACTGTTGTTTGCTCTGGACATAGAGCTGTTGGCTGTCAGGGCTAGATTGGGAGGGCGTTCCAAGGTTTACGACTCCGGGATCAGACACATTTCATATCGTTATATGCGGACGATCTCCTACTGTTTTTAAAAGACGCGGGAGACGGTTTGGAAGGTGCTCGAGCATTGCTCCATGAGTTCGGGGACGTCTCTGGACTTAGAGTCAACTGGGCGAAGACTTGTGTTTTCCCGGTTAATCCGGCATGTGGCCCGCCTGCAGCGGAGCAGGGCATCGTGTGGGAACCTCACTTTCTTCCTTATTTAGGGACACATATTTATCATACTCAGGAAAACCTACTAAATGGCAATATTGGTCGGGCGATGCGAGGCCTCAAGGATAGCATGCAGTTCTGGGGGACACTGCCATTATCAGTGGCAGGTCGGGTGGCCCTGTTAAAAATGGTAGCACTTCCCCGGCTACTTTATTACTTTAGAACGTTGCCGGTGTGGATACCCGCCTCCTTATTTCGACTGCTCAGGTCTATGGTGGGTGGCTTCATTTGGGGGAGCGGCAGACGGAGGGTGGCACTTGACACTTTAACGCGCTCCAGAGAGGAAGGGGGACTTGCGGTCCCGGACTTCGAATTATATTATCTAGCTGCGCAGTTCCAGGTGCTTACTCAAGCGGTGGCGATGAAATTCAGGGGCCCTGAAAGAGACCATGAACCGGAGGTACTTCGGCATGTGCTATCGTTTACTATACTTCAGCAGAAATTGCATGTAAATTCGCTGTCCATAGAGGAACACACTTTGCAGCTCTGCTGGAAACGTTATTTTGGTAAAATCAAGGTGCGGAGCCCCTATGCCCCGGAAATACCCTGAGGTATGTGTACCGCCTTACCACACGGTGGGGACTGGCGGGCCCTGGCGGAGTGGGAGTCCCTCGGGCTACAGGTAATGGGTGACTTGAATGAAGATGGCACGTTGCTGCCCTATAGCGAGTTGCAGGAGAGATTTGGGCTCCCACGCGGTCACTACCTACTCCATTCAGCCCTGACGGCTGCAGTGCGAAGGTACTGGGGCGAGGGCCTTTCGGAGCCGCCGGTAAGCACGGCGTGCCAATATGTGGTGATGGCAGCGGGCACTTACAAGGCCATCACCTGTTTATATAGGCGAATGATTGGGGAGGGATTGCAGCCTCTACAGAAGCTGCGTTTCCACTGGACGACAGACATCGGTAGAGACATACCGAACCCAGCTTGGTCACAGATCGTTAAGAGGGCATGGAAGAGTACCAGAAATGCCAGATTCCAATTGGTTCATTTCTTCATACTGCATAGGGCCTACCTCCCCCCGGCGAGGATCAACCAATACTTTCATGTAGATACAGCGCAGTGGGGGAACAGCGTTTACAACGCAACTTTTACCACGCAGTACCTTTACAACGCAACTTTTACAACGCAAGTCGTTACAACGACTTGCGCTGAGGGGCGCTGTAGGATAGGAAATAGTTTAATTTACTATCCAAAACCTTCCCTACTATCCACGGGGACTGGAGTTGGAATAGTAAATGAAACTATTCACTATCCAGCGCCCCCAACGCAAGTCGTTGTAACGACTTGCGTTGTAAAACCTGCGTGGTAAAGGCATGCGTTGTAAAAGCATGCGTAGTAATGTAGGCTTGCGGGTGCGGGCCTGCTACATATGTTGTGGGACTGCCCGCAATTGGGCACATACTGGGAAGATGTGGTGGAGCTACAATGCAGGGTCACGGAACGGCAGATTACAGTGGATAAGGGTACTTGTCTATTGCATTGGTTCCCCCATACCACTAAGACCAAAATAACGAGTAAATTCCAAGATCTGGGACTGGTGTTGGCCTAGTTATGCTACATGGAAGGCTGCAATGCTTAAGTGGGCGGGAATGAAAGTGTGATTTGCCTGCAACAGGCCCAGAGGTCCCCCAATGAGAAAGCGCTAGATGCCGCCCGGGCGTGGGAAGCCTTAGTTACAGACTTGAAGGCTACTGATGCGGACTCTGGGTCAGATCTGAGTGTGCACTCAGGGAGTGGAGCTTCACAGGCGACAGCAACGATATAAGGAACAACATGAATGAGTGAGTCCCCTTCCCTGTCATAGTCATGATCTTATATGATAATTGTATGTATAATACTATGAACAGTCATGTCGCTCCAAATGGTTTCTGGGTTAAATTACGCTGTGGTGGGTGCACTCCGGTGAGAGGTGCACTCCGGTGAGAGGGGGGCGGGTGAGGGTGGGCCAGGGGGGGGGGAAGAATAGTTGCATTATTATTGTATAGTTCTACAGCACATGTATATATAAGCTGCAATTGGCTGCACTATTAGTATCAGGAGGATTGGGACTACCCAAATGTTCTTGGACAACTGTTTATTATTTATCCTAACCTCGTACATTGACTGTATCATTGCATGCCATGTGGCCTTATTGCTATTTCAATTAAGACGATAGTGCTTGTTTGATAATATTTGACTATGGGATGTGTTGATGTTGGTTGAAAATTAATAAACATATTTTACACAAAAAAAAAATGAACATCTTTTCCTTAGGGGTTCATTCATGATGTTCCTCTGCCCGATTTTTACGTCAATACTGGCATTCCTAAACACCTTCAAGGTATAAATATACCTTCACTTGCCATGGCAAAACATGGTTCGGCTGCATACTTGCACGACACGGCTCGTCACGGCAAGTTCGGAAGGAAGTCGAGTCCCCGCCTGATGCACTGACCAGACGCTGTCATCCTCCTTGCAGAGATTCCAGCTCCAGTGTTTCTGACTCCCCTTGCGGGTTGTTAGAGTTCGAGACCTAGAAAGAGATTCCAACCTCTCTCATTCTAAGGTATGGAGCGGATAGAACCCAGAGGGACTTTTGGCAAATCTTGGCAACACCAATCTAAACTATAGCCCAACTAGACTATAGACAAACAGCACCTACTTCTTACCTTGTACTACATTTAGGGTAGGTACACTGGGGTAGAACTAGCTAGAAGCACCAGATGAGTATTCACATTTTAGCCTGTGCTATTAATGTATGTATTTTTATGAATATATGTCACAGCTACAAACCATGCTATAGCAGTATTATTTTATCTTACTGCTAACGCTGTACATATTATACTTCTCATTCTGTCTTACGATTGTAGCAGTTCATATCTCTTGCACAAGAAATAAGACTGTTCAATAAACCCTTTTAATTGAAATGCCCATCTATCTATTTCTGTGTAACTCAGTAGAAACTAAGCATGCACGATTGACTGAGTGAAACTGTTATCTATTGCTTCCACGATTCTGAGACTGTTCCGATTCTAAAGGGAAACAAAGTTGTTATGTTTATGCGGTTGCCAGAAACTAGTGACCTCTGAGTTAGCTGGCACACACAAGTAATTAAGTGTAATGTACTCGATAGAGACATACTGACCTCAGTCCTATGCCAAAACTATAGTGTATATTATTCCAATGCGTAGGGCCTATCAGGGATATGGGAACTACACTACATGGCGCCCAGATGTTTGGTAAGGCACTAATTTAACGCTCAATACTGAAGTAACTCAGTTGTGCTTTTCTCAGAGACCTCTGCTCATAATACTCCATAAGACGTCTGAAGTGGGTAGGGATAATATCCGCAATAGCTGAGTAGGACGAAAATCCTATGTATTAGCTTTTTGGTTTGTTCAACGTTGAAGGATACAGTGTTCCAAATGATTGTGCACCTTATCTTTGTTCTCTTGAAACTTGCTCTGCATTTTTCATTAAACAATGTCCGATAACGAGAGTAACAGCATGATCGGTAGAGCTGTACCCGACCATGTCGCAGCAGCTTTTGATTATATAGGTTTTAATGAAACCGATGAAAATGCAATAATCATCGCTCCAAATTTAAGAAGAGCCATCACTCTAAAACTTATAAAACATGGCTTAACACCAAGAGGTGGTAGAGCAGTTTTTGTGATAGAGGCACACGAATCTCACCAGACAGAGGTATTCTACTCATGGATAGTATTCACTGAATCAAATCCAGTAACACATATGTTTCACTTCTACAAAAAAGATGATCCACCAGAGGATTATATTCCTTTCGAGGATATTGAAATTCCACTCACATACCAGGAGCATGATCTCTGGTTTAAAGGCACCCTAAAACATTACAATGACATTACCAGGCTCAGTCCACTAGGTAGACCAGGAGCAACATGGCCGATTTTAGCCAGCTATACACCTCATCCTGACATTGAAGAAATGACAGATGTAGAATTACTTGCTCAACTCAAAGAGTTAATCAAAATATATAGACAATTGGTTCAATATGTCATGCAGGCTTTCACAGTCCAACCAACAATAGTTTTTCCAAGACAAACCTCTCACCAGGGGAATACGCAAAAAATCACTCCACAGACTTTACATGCAATCATGGGTAAAATGCCCACAAAACGTGAACAAGTTCCATTCTGGATAGTTCAAAAAATTACTCAAATCGAAGCGGTATTCCCTAATACTAGCCCTTATGATAAAAATAGAATTCTAACAATCTGTTTACCAATGGGGATAACACCACATCTGGAAGACTGCATCACTTGGGGTACAGTCTTTGCTGCTATCTACACTAAAACACATGGTGTTCCGTCTATGGCGGTAATACCTGATGTCCTGAAACACATTCAAAATGAATACGGGGCAGAGCCTGCTCTGAATTTAGGTATGAAGTAACTGAAAATTTTCGACCAGGTCACAACAATAATATTATCTAATATTAAAGGAGAAGCAGCATCAGTGGCAATCCACCAGAAATTAAGGGAATTTGATGTAACAGAACAACCACAAGAATCAGCCAGAATAATTGAAAAATCCTATGAAGAATTAGGCAGAGACAGTTTTGGTGGGAAACCAGTTAAACCACAACTGTCTGGAGGTCCTGAGAAGGACTCTATTAAACACAATCCTACCTCTTCTAAAAAGAAGTGGGAAAATAACAAACAACATTCAAAAGAGAAAGGTTTTCAATCCCGAAGTAGGTCTCCTCAAAAGGAACCCTCTGAAAGGAGGTATAACCTCAGAAATAGGGATAATTTGAGAAAACCTGACAGGTATCAAGATACTGATACACGTTCCTTTGGTACCTTTCAGATGTGGTCACAGACATCCGAAAGAAGAGGACGGTCGAATCAAAAAGAAGAACGCGTGAAGTCCAAAGACGATCAAAACATTCAGAAAAACAAACCAAAACCTCAGTTCTTCAAAAAGAAGGTAGCAGGTCTGAAGATCAGACATGCCGAGAATTCTGAAAACACAACTCAAGAACGGAGAATGGGCTCAGACAATGTTGGACAGTGCAGCAGAAGTAACAATAGTTCGCCAGAACCTGACAGGACTTCTGGAGACAGTGGACTTGAATGAGGACATTCAAGTTGAGACTGTAGACACCAGGGTTAGTTCTCCACATAGGTTATATGAAATAACACTCCTGATGGAGGGAGACATACCAAGAAAAGTGAAAGCACTCTTTTGGGAGCATCTTTCAAAGGGTTATGACATATCTCTAGTAGAACGGGACTGGCCTCCAGAATTTGTCAGGGAGTGCCCACATGGCGAAGACATCATTATGCCAGTCTTCTCCAACCATGTTCCAGTACATTTAAAATATACTTATGCCAGGAAATGGGCAGTTGCCCAAGCCCATTCACCTCATCATAAGATCCAGTTAAAAAATCAACCAGCTGCACAAAGGCAGTATCCAATTAAGCAAGAAGCAAAAAAACAGGTCAGGGAGATCTTAGATCAACTTGAATACCAAGGGGTGATTGAAATATGCACCTCATCAATGAACAATCATTTGTTTCCTGTTTCCAAACCTGACAATACATATCGTCTAGTTTTGGATTACAGACACCTAAACTCTTGTTGTAAAACATTTGCAGTGCAAAATGCACAGAGTACAGCTTTAATGAATGACTTTGTGCATAAAAATATAAAACCACATTAGATATTTCTAACGGGTTCTATTGTCAAAACATAGCACCTGAAAGCAGGTATTTGACAGCTTTCTCAATAATGGGGACCCAGGGTCAATTTTGTTGCCTCCCACAGGGGTTCAAGAACAGCCCATGGTTATTCTCAGCAAGGGAAACAGAGTTACTACAAATTTATGATGATGAGGCATTGTCATATGTCTATGATATTTATCTGACAGACAATGACCTGGACAGGCACTTGAACAGGGTGAACACCATTATACTGGGCTTCGCCTCTGAGGGTTATAAATTCAATTTAAAAAAATCAAGAATTGTCCATCTCAATGTCCTATTCCTAGGATATGAAATATCAAGTGAAGGCAAAAGCCTGGCAGCCAACTTTTTAGAAAAGTGTGCGCCGCTCCAACCCTCCAAAATGCGGAAAAACTTACGGTCAATTCTAGGTTTCCTAAATTTTGGAAGAACATACATTGTAAACTACGCAGAAAGGGTTAAACCTCTCTACGAATTAATCAAACCTGATTTTAAAATCACACACATTGGACACAGGAACACACAGATATCCTGCGTTCACTTCAAACAGATATGTTATTAGTAACAAAACACTTACAAACACGCGTAAACGTACGCAACTTAGTGAGCCGAATTATTCCGGGTCAATGCGGATTCACCTACTTAACTTTTAATGAAGGTGAAAAAGTACCAATTGCATACAAATCACATTTGTATACACAAGCAGGAATGAAATTTACATCAACAGAAAACATTTTTACAGCAGTGCAAACCTCTGTAGCAAAATAAAGAGCCCTAGCACAGGGGAAATGCATTATGGTCGTAACCCCTGTACCAGCCTTAGAGGCAGTTACAAAAGCGAGCATTCCGAATGCAAAAGCTTTACATCCAAGATGGATACAATGGGTTAATTCACTTGCTGCAACTGATGTTGAATATGGTTTTGATCCTTATTTGAAAACTCAAGCATTCCTGCAATATGAACATGAATGTCCTCTGCCTACTGAGATTCTCCCTCTTGATCAGTACGAATTTATAACTGACGGATCTGCACAACCCGCTACAGGGGGGGGTAAGCAAGCTTATAGTTCAGCATGCGCGATCGTTTAAGGTCGTATGCGCAATGGCAAATTCAGACCAATGGTCTCAAAAACACAATCAATCTCTAGGAGATTGTACAGCTCAGCGAGCTGAACTACAAGCATTCATAATGGCACTTGAAAATACGGAAATCCCCACACTCATAGTGTGTGATTCCTTTTACTGTGTTCAATCATATAATGAATATTTACAGAATTGGCTTCAAAATGGTTTCAAAGATGCAAAAGGTGGCACAATTAAGCACAAAACGCTTTGGGAACAAGTAGTTCAGTTGCGAAACGGACTACAAAGCACTCACGTGATACACACGCTGAGTCATCAACGTGATGGCGTTCACGTTGAAGGGAATTCATTGGCTAATGAAGCCGCAAAGGGGGCTGTGCAAACGGCTTCCTTAGCTGCAATCACTCGTTCGAAAACAAAAATAGACAGTGAAATAATACTGGCTGTCAATGCTTCAAGCAAAGGCAGCGGTGCAGCGTTACCTAAAAAGTTTCCACTCAAATACTCATAAATAATTGATGCGTACAGCGTTCCATTTGCTCGAATCCCTGGAGTGGGGGATAGGGTAATACCAAACATGGAGCAAAGAGGAGCTTTAATTTACGAAGCACATGTGGGAGAGGGTCTGACACATCAGGGATCTCTAAAACAATTTTAAAACTAAAAGAGATGTACTACTGGCCAGGAATGAATACATTGATTCACATTTTCATCAATAACTGCATTGACTGCAATAGAGATCGCAGTACAGAACGCCACCAGACACCTGACTACGACATAGTCAGCCCAGTTCAGACACCATTGTTAGACAGCATTAGACTATATACATGCAGGCTCCCTTTTGGACAAATGCAAGCCCACATACACTAAGTCAAGGTTCCTTTGGATGTGGCCTCATTGCTCGGCTGACGCTAGAACTGTTTTAAAAGAATTGCGAGTCTTTATCAGCACATACGCAATTGGCACACTACACTCTTACCACTTTGCTACGCCCAACTGGCCATGGCTTCTTTGTAAGCTCGAGAGGGCTCTGCTTTTAGCTCTCGAGCTTACAAAGAAGCCATGGCCAGTTTGGGCGAAGCATTGCAGTACTCTTCTCCATTCCATCCTGAGGGAAATTCTGTTGTGGAAGGAAAAAACCGGGACATAAAGCAGTCTATAACAGCTAGGGTATAAGGTTCGGGTGATGGGTGGGTCAAACATCTTTATGGGGTCCAACGCTCATTAAACAATTTGCCAAGAAGTTCTCTAGGGGGTGTCACTCCATATGAAGTCCTATTTGGAACTAGAATGTTGATACCGGACCTTGACATGAAAGGCACAGTGGTGGAAAATAAAATAAAAATTATATCAAAGATCGTTTGGCTGTTTTACAGGACTTAAATGAACTAAGATTGAAACAAAGCGCTGTGTTCCTGAAGCCAATCACCACTGGGGAAAAACCAGCCGTCCCAGCAAGGCCTGTCTGGATCCCAAAGCTTGGTGATCTAGTCAGAGAAAAGATTGCGGACAAGAAGGAATTTGGGCCTTCTTACAGACAACCAGTACCTGTCCTAGCAATCCACGGGTCAAGAACAGTACTTTTGCCACCCCTTGCTGGTAAAAAGGACAAAAGATTTGTGTCCATCGACCTGATCAAACCACACTATGTGGCCGATACTAAGCAGTAGGCCTAGTAGACTCCAACAAAGTAGCAGACACACTCCTCCACGCCACCAAGAAAACCGCATTCAAGGAACGACTGGACAACAACGCACACAACAGCAAGGAACTCTTCAACATCGTTAAAGAGCTCTCCAACCCCAACGCCGGAAACAACGACATCACCCCTTCGCAAGACCTCTGCAACTCCCTCGCCCCCTACTTCCACAACAAGATCGCGGACATACACAACAGCTTCAGCACTCAACCGACGCACGCCACGACTGAACCACCGGCCCCCACCCCCACCCTCCGCGCCTGGACCCCGATCAGCACCGAAGACACCGTCCGCACGATGAACTCCATCCACTCCGGATCTCCTACTGACCCCTGCCCTCACCACATCTTCAACAAGGCCAACGCTGTCATCGCACCCCACCTGCAGGACATCATCAACACCTCCTTCGACACCGCTACCTTCCCGGAGAGCTGGAAGCACGCCGAACTCTACTAAAGAAACCATCAGCGGACCCCACCGACCTCAAGAACTACCGCCCCATCTCGCTGCTCCCGTTCCCTGCTAAAGTCGTCGAGAAGACCGTCAACAAGCAGCTGGCCGCCTTCCTCGAGACGAACGGATCCCTCGACCTCTCGCAGTCCGGCTTCCGGGCCAACCACAGCACTGAGACCGCCCTGATCGCAGCCACCGATGACATCCGAGCACTGCTTGACAACAGAGAAACAGCAGCCCTCATCCTCCTAGACCTCTCCGCGGCCTTCGACACGGTCTGCCACCGTACACTAGTGCAGTGACTCAGCAACGTCGGAATCCAGGAGAAGGCACTGGAGTGGATCATCTCCTTCCTCGCCGGAAGGACACAGAGAGTCCGCCTCCCCCCGTTCAGATCTGAAGCCACCGAAGTCATCTGCGGAGTTCCTCAAGGCTCCTCGCTCAGCCCCACCCTCTTCAACGTCTACATGAGCCCCCTCGCAGACATCGCACGCCAGCACAACCTCAACATCATCTCCTACGCCAACGACACCCAGCTGATTCTCTCCCTCACCAACAACCCCGCCACCGCCAGAGCCAACCTTCACGAAGGGATGAAAGAGGTATCCGAATGGATGAAGAACAGCCGCCTGAAACTGAACTCAGACAAGACGGGAGTCCTCATCCTGGGATCCTTACCCTCTGCCTGGGACGACTCCTGGTGGCCCCCTGCCCTAGGCAGCGCACCCAAACCAACAGACCACGCACGCAACCTAGGCTTCATCCTGGACTCCTCCCTCTCCATGACCAGACAAGTCAACGCCGTCTCCTCGTCGTGCTTCAACATCCTGCGCATGCTACGTAAGATCTTCCGGTGGATCCCCACCGAGACCAGGAAGACGGTCACCCAGGCCCTCGTCACCAGCCGCCTGGACTACGGCAACTCCCTCTACGCCAGAACCACCGCCAAGCTCCAGAAGAAACTCCAGCGGATCCAGAACGCCTCAGCACGTCTCATCCTGGACATCCCCCGCCGCAGCCACATCTCCGGACACCTGAGAGACCTGCACTGGCTCCCGGTCAACAAGAGAATCACCTTCCGACTCCTCACCCACGCACACAAAGCCCTACACAACCAAGGCCCAGGATACCTCAACAGCCGCCTCAACTTCTACGCTCCCAAACGCCAGCTTCGATCGACCGGCCACGCCCTCGCCACCGTCCCCCGTATCCGAAGAGCCACCACAGGGGGGCGGTCCTTCTCCTACCTCTCCGCCAAGACATGGAACTCCCTCCCGACCCACCTCCGCCTGACCCAGGACCACCTCGCCTTCAGGAAGCAACTCAAGACCTGGCTGTTCGAGCAGTAGCGGACCCCCCGCCCCCAGCGCCTTGAGACCCTCTGGGTGAGTAGTGCGCTATATAAATGCCTTGATTGATTGATTGATTGATTGCTCTAGCTACAATCCAAGAGGTTCAAACTGAAAGATTCATCACCTTTGAAGATTCGACAGTCAGAAATGAAGGACGAAGCTATGGAACTCGTTCCTCTTGAGACCCAAATAACAGTTCGTCCTGATACACCTGTCTACAACGAAGTAACAAGTGATCAACTGTTTCCAGCAATTTCAACGAATCCTGATGCAATTCCAACCATTGACAGAACTGCCTCTGGCTATTTCATTAACTTTGATACGTTTTCTGAGAATCCCAGCGAACCTGAAACGACGCCAGCACAAAGAACTTTCAAAGAACAATCAACAGACTTTTTTCATCTACTGCAAAAGACTTCTCTGGTTTCATCATGGATTTTTGGAATATTTTTCTTTCTACTTTGGTTAGCTGTAGTAATAACTCTGGGTATGCTGATAAATGGAAGATATATTCAATTGGACACAGCAAGTAAAAGAGTGAACTTACTTCTAAAGCCACACAAATCATCCCATCGTGAAGCAAGAGACTTGTCAGCAGTGAACATCACAGCTGTTCCTATACCAGATTGTAAAGTTTGGGACAGAACTGAATATGACATTTTTGGCCCGCCTGAACTTTTGAAGATTCTACACTTATTTAAGATTTCATTAAGTGACTTTATGATCTCTAGTACCTTCTCTGATGATTGGGACTTCGAGACTGCTAATAACATGATGTCTGATCTAGAAATGTCTGCAGTATTCACAAATCATGAATATTTAGAGGGTTCATCAGACTATGAACAAATGTATTGTTACAACCATTATCGTCATCATTTCTTGCATAAAACTGCAACACCTAGAAATGTATTTATGTATAACCAATGGGAGCATTGTCCTACACCTCCAAAGGGTAGCTCAAAAACTTTTGCAAAGAAATTTCCATATTTTTTAGGGTTCAACTTGTAAAATCCAGAAACTTTTTATTTTAAAAATGTGAACAAGACAGGAACGAAAAATATGTTAACCAATACAAAACAGATTTATTCTGCAGCCTTTATTGTCCAACTGTCTAGACAGGGTTTCGACTTTTGGAAAGACAACATTGAGACAAAATCTGTCTGGGGTACGAAAGATTGGCAAGTGCAGGGGATAGAAGCTTTGTTTAGAGTCTGCATAATCCCTGAGCAAATTATGTTTTTGAATTACACTGTCCAACAAACGTCTTGCCTTGGGTTAGCCAAGATCAAAGACATGAACACTCCGTCTATACCTGCACCTGCAAGTAATAGCATTACACAGGGGGAGGTTGACGTACATACTATTTTTCATCACAACAGACCAGATTCAGATTGGAACAAATGGTTGCTCTGGCCCACAGCCACAAACAATTGTCAAAATTGATTCTTGAACAGAACACAGGGTTTCACTATCAATAGGCCAGACCCATGCTATGTTCAAAGACAGCATCCAGGGGTAGTAACAACGTACAGTGTAGGAAAACGTTGCCTTGATTGGCTACAGAAAGCTACACTAGAGGATGTGAAACAACACTTAACTTTACTTCAAGAAGGCGCAGATCTTAGGGAATTCTTGCTAGGTCCAAGAAGACCGCGTCAAAAACATTTCATATATGCTGGTATCTACGCTGCTTATAATGAAATATAGAAGGTTACTCAAGCAGAAACTGCAGAAAGAATACAAGAAATTAATCGTATTCATTTAGAGAAATCTCTCTCTGTAGTAGACAATGGGTTAACGACTCTGTCGTCCAGGATATATTCATTGGACAGCATTGTATCCTCTGCCATAGGCATTATGGAACAAGAGTTGGTCATGTTGCAACATGGTCAGTCTCAATTACGTTCTCCAGTGGCATCACAGGGGGGTGAGGGGGGTGCGGACCGCACCGGGTGTCACCCCATCATGGGGTGACACCAATCTGGTTATGCTGGCTCTCTGTGGGTCCCAGGGCCGTCAATCTTCAGCGCTACCAATAACGGCCCTGGGACAGCCCCGCGTGCTGTGCTCCGTCCTCTGACGTGGCGGTCGTGCGCCAGCACCACGTCGGACAGAGATTCGGAGAAGAGACAGTCTCGGCAGGCCAGGAGAGTGTGCGTGTGCTGCAAACATTCAGCCATCTCCCTGTAGACGGGACAGATATGACCTAACGTAACGAGCAGAGCTGCCAACTAACCTGTGCTTTCAAATGTCAACCAAAATGTAGAAGTTCTAAGAGCTTGAATAGACTTTTTTTTTTTTACACGAAACAACGGTAAGAACAGAAAATATCCACATTTCCTGAGTGGTTCGCTCTGCAAACAAAAGGATTCCTTTAGAGAATACTTCTGTGATATTGCTGAAGTATTAAAAACTCTGAAGGTTCAAATAATAATACCACTGGAGAACATAATGCTTTAGTGAATGCTAAGAAAGTCCGCATGCGCGGCAAGAAGGTGTTAAACATTAAGTGCCGAATTTGCTTTTAAGTCTATTGAAATGATGACGTTAGCCACCTAATAAATAGGATGTGACAGTGGGTATCAGTCTGCATGAGGGCACTTCGAGCACTTTATCATAATAAAAAGGGCGGCCTTGGTGACGTAGCCCTATTACAGACATATTTTTAGACTCTCCTGTCATATTTCCTCTTGTGCTCAAATGTACAATCGCGTGATTGCTGAGCATCAATAAACTGCTAAAGGGACCTTGATGATACGTGGTGTAGTATAGCTATTGAATAATAAAGCCAGGCATGGAGATCGATTACCAGCAGTCTGAAAGAATGGCCAGGGATTTCGAATTTCTGTTACTCTCATGACCTTGGTTTTGTTTCCACCATTTTACGTCATTCCTCACCCATAAAGGAAATCTGACCGGTTATTTTGAGCGTTTCACGCATGAGGAACTTCAGCCTGCCCCCATCCCCACGGTAAGGTAAGGCATGGTGTTTATTACTGAATTTGTGCATTGTTATGTAAGCGCTCGGCTGATTGTCCGGCAGTATTGGAAAGAGTGAGACTTAGGAATACAGGCCTTGTTATTGACTGCAGAACAGGAAGTTCATTTTGGCTGTGACCACTCTTGGGTAGTAGAAAAAGTGATTCATTGGGCACTGCCAGAGCTGTATTGTAGAAAAGCCCCCAGATAAAATGTGAGTGGTTTTATTTCTCCCCTTGATAGGAGATATTGAAGTAAAGTTAGACTTACTCACTGTGCTTTAAAGCTGTAACACAGCGATATTATGTTTGGGGAAACATTTTTTATTGTAGATAGCAATTTACTTGTGTATGAAGATAGTGTATAGAATTAATATTTAAATTGGAAACATCTTAGAGGTCAGTGTACTTCCTTGTGATGCTTTGCATTATTTAAAAGTATCAATGAAGAAATGCCTAGGGTAAGAGTGGGTTTAAGTATCCTGAGTACCTGTTGCCAGCCATATTTATTATATTTTTTGTGAATGCCAATATGATGCTGTTACTTTCATCAATTGAGTAAATTAACCTTAGTGGACTTGACTTGCCTGGCTAGTGGCATCACTCCAGAAAGTGCTTCCCTTTGATATATCGTCAATCTCATTGATAAGGTTTGAACTGTAACTGCAGGAAAAATAGGGATTCATTTTTTTATGTGTTTGGTGGGTGGGGAGGGGAGGGAGAGGGGTGTCCCTCCTCAAATTATTAGTGGCCTTGACTGATTAAATTCTCTCGAGTTAACTTGAGCTGAATAGGTTTGGGCATGATTGGAGCAAGTGCTTGCCTAATATGTACTACTACTAATCCCATCACTGAGGGTGCCTTCGTAAATAGTGTAAATTAGGGAGCCTGCTAATTATCCAAAATGTCTCATCAGACCGCAGTGATAAGAATAGCCCAGTCTTCTATAACTCGTGCCCCACCACGCGCTGTTTTCTCACCAATAATTTCATTGCAAATGTTGCAGTGATAATATCAATGATTTCATTGAAGATGTCATGAGTAATGTGGGTCATTAGCAGTGCATAGCGAGGGCATGAGTTATAGTTACCTTAGGGCATGCATTATAGTTTCTTGAGATAACTAATGCGTTAGTGTGACGCGAGATGTGTGACACTTGGCAGGACTGAATGTGGCACACAAACACAATCAGATCGCATCGCAATCACATTAGACTCCCAGTCCCCAAGGCCGGCCCAAGACAGTCACAGTGCTATAAAAAAGGAAGGAAGCTTTAAAGACGTGTCAAGGAGCGATTTTTTTTCAGAGCTGCCTGGTGTTCGCTATCGCTATATGAAGCGTCTGTGTTGGGAGCAGCACGTAGCTTTGTATCTAATCTATTATCGTATGTGCTTCAGGGTTTCTTCTGCTTAGGGAATCCTCTCGGATAAATCAGATATGGAATGAAAAAAAGATGGTGGACACAAGGCAGCACTGTGTATTTGGAAGATCTGACGCATGACTGTGTTGGCCTACCTTCTTGGCAGACTCGGAGCAGAGGAGGTCCATGCAGTAAGTCGTGAGGGGGTGACACCATGAGTTACCAGCACCGGGTGACACCAACCCTAGTGACGCCACTGACGTTCTCTCATGCTATTAGGCTAGACGCTACAAAACCTGCGTGCAGGCTATGTGCCTTGGCGTTTACTCAACACCACGTCACTGTTTTCAGATTTCAATCTCACTGATAAACAGAACAATCTGGCACAAAGTGGAGCAGACTAAACGGTGCTGAGCATTGAAAAACTGGAAAAATTACCATTCACTGTGGCAGAAAAACCAGCTACTGAGTGGATCATACATGGTAAAATTACTCTGCCTGTTACAACTTTCCATTTTCAGTATTGCCTAAAACAGATACCAGCAGACAAATATGAAAGGTTGGGTAAAGAATACATCAAGACATCTTGGGATTTATCTTACACACACAGATGTTGGAGTGGGGGGCGTGAAGTGTTTCTTAGCGGTACAAACTGTGAAAACACACTAAGCGGTTCTCTCTTATGCCAGGGTATTAATTTACACAGGCCTGTGATGGTTCACCTACAAACTCATCCTGCCACCTGCAAGGTTCACCAGCTGCAGTAATTAATCCAGTTTTTGGTCAACTTTCGAATGGAAGTTACATTATGTTGAATGATCACAGCTGCTGTGGCATGTTGCCAGGTATTAAATAGCTAGTAACAGTTACTTCCCGGGTCACTTACTGTATGCAAGTCCTGTTCCCTCAGATCAAGACAACCAGGGAGTTGTCTTTATGGCCTTCACTGAACATCTCTTCTATACGAATTGATACTCTAAGCAAAATGAAAGCCATTCTTTTACAACAAACAGTGCCTCTGACCTCGGCCAAAGAAACCTATGATCTACAAGTCGAAAGGACTTCAGCCGAGATACAAGCCCGTTTGAATACAAACTGCCCTATACATTTCTCAGAAATGTTGGAACGTATTTTAAACATGTCTGATACGAGCGATATTGTACATGTATTTAAGAACGTGTGTTCAGGACTGTTAGCACCTTTTCGAACAGTCCTCAGAATAATTCCCAATTCGTGCACTCTGTGTTTGGCGGACTGCCACTACTTTTAGCACTTGTTGCAGGGATCCTATTTTTGCTCCTACGGCTGCGATATGGCAAGCCAAATTACCAGCGTCACTCCAAGCACCTTAGAGAGAGCTCTATTGGAGATGAAGTGTTGTGAGTTCATTGTCCAAATTTTAGGTTTACCTCGTCTACGAGAATTAAATACCACATGGTTTCTGTCATTCAGACCAATCTGGCAAGATTGCATCTTACCTGTTCTACACTGCCTGCTTTGCGGTGACAAATGCGTGCTAGACATCTGTCTAACACTCCCATCAGTCATGCCTATGGATGTCAATACTCTGCTGGACCCGGTAATGGCCCATGCTCTGTATTGTCCCCAGCGGCTACCAATCCTGATGACGGCATTCATTGAGATCTCACAAATGCAAATTGCTACTGCTGAGGTACAAGAGGAAAGAACAGGCGTGCAGGTAACATCCAATACGAAAATTGCTGATGCGACCAATGCCTAAGGCGATGCTTTTCATCTATGTGAGGTTAGTCTTCTAACTGGCAGATGCATCAAGCAAAATACCTCCCGGTAAAATACCGAATCGGTAAAACAGGCCGATACCGAACGCAAAACCAGAAAATGCAATGCATCAACCCCAAATCGGTAAAAAATAAAGAATCGCTAAAAAAATCCCCTGGGTAAATTACCGAATCGCAAATCAGACAATCGGAAATAATGAACACCAAAGCTGACCTCGGAAATACCGAATCGCTAATAAAGAATCGCAATGGAATGCATGAAAAATCGCTAAAACCGAAAAATGCCAAAATCGCTATTAAGCATGAGCAAAATAAGGGAATCTCAAACTGGAGGTAAAGTTATTTGAAGGAATGAAAAAAAAAAATTTTATACCAGGTGCTGACAATCAGTAACCCTTCACAAATGCACCTGGAAACCCCACAAGTCTTCCAAAATGGCTGCCCCCTACGTGCTTGCTAGGAGGAGGAGGATCAACACCCAGGCTCAGCGCAGGAGGATGATCCAGGACAGGGTCTTCAGGGTGCGTATCACATTGCTGGGGCAGACAGAGGAACAGGTGTACGATAAGTACAGACTCAACCGTGCCATGATCATGCGCCTAATAGCAGATCTGGAACCATTACTGCAGCACCACACCTGTAGGACCAACGCCATACCAGCCCATGTCCAGGTCCTATTCAGCCTGCACCTGCTGGGGTCTGGAAGCTTCCAGGGGGTAATAGCAGAGACCGGAGGCGTGTCGCAAAGCGCATTATCACGCTTCTTCCACCGGTTCCTAGAGGCCATGCTGACATTCATACATCGCCACATCACCTTCCCCACAACCCCCCAGCAGCTGACCCGCACCAAACGGGAGTTCTACCAGGTGGCACAATTCCACATTGTGATAGGGTGTGTTGACTGCACGCATGTCCCCATCTGTCCTCCCTCAGCCATCGAATACATATTCTGCAACCGGAAGTCATATCATTCTATAAATGTGCAGGTCGTGTGCAATGCTAAGTACATCATTACGGACCTTGTAGCCCAATTCCCAGGGAGCACACACGACGCTTACATCTTCCATCACAGTGGCATCCACAGGCGCCTGATCAACGGTGAATTTGGAGAGGGACACCAACTAGGTACATATTGATGCATCATCGTTTACTCCATCCCCACATGTATCATTGCATTCATGCTGATGACCATTCTCTCCCCATCCTGCAGGTGACAGCGCTTACGCATTGCGTGAGTATCTACTCACTCCCTACCTCAACCCAGCAACACCTCAAGAGCAGCGCTACAACAGAGCACACATCAGCACAAGGAATGTGGTGGAGCGTACATTCGGCATCCTCAAGAGTCGCTTCCGAATACTGCACAAGACAGGAGGTGCCTTGCAGTACGACCCAGTGACCTGCTGCCACATCATAGCTGTCTGTGCCATCCTGCACAACATCGCCACCCGTAGGGGAATACCCATAGAGGTGGACGGAGAGGATGAACTACGTGCACAGCAAACCCCCCCCCCAACACCAACAGGCACATGTGCCCAACACAGCAGAAGGGCAACGGAGTCGGACATACATCACACGGCATCATTTCTGAGACAGGTAAGAGAATGGTCATGAACACCTGACTGGTGCAGAAATATGTAACACAAACATGATGCAGCTGCAGTAAAAGCTAAACTAAAATAGTCCCTTGTCAACACGGGTGCTGCATGTGGCACTATATTTGGCCCATGGTTACGTCACCATGGATAGTGAGACATTGCCACATGTCTACTTGCGTTTGCCACGTACCGCCAGTCTCCTGTCCCGTGACTCCTCCGCATCTCCACGATGAGTGTCAGTGGCTGTTGCGCCGCGCACACTGCGCCTCCTCCCGCTGGTCTCCGGCAGGGAGACGCTGCTCACACTGGAGGCTGCCTCACTCCCCTCATCCACTCCCACACTGCTGACACTGGCAGTTCCAGACTGCAGATGCTCCACTGCAGTGGTCACTCTCTCGAGGGCCCTTGCCACATCCCCACAATAATGCCCTAGGTCCACTTGCAGGGACACGGACCTGCGGGAGAGCACAGCTGTGCTGTTGCACAGCTTAGTGATGGCCCTATTGGTGGAATTTGTAGCGAGCATGATCTGCCTGTGCCTCTGGCGCTCTCTTCGTTGGCCTGTGACTACAGCACGTGTCAGTTCCTGCAGGTAAAGCTTGATGTCATTGTTGCCCGCAGCTACAGCTGTGGTGAGCTCACACACAGCGTCAGTCAGGTTTCCAATTCTGTTAGACAGTTTTGTCATGGTGAGTTTCATTGCACCCATGTGTCTCCCCTGCAGGCGCTGGACACGCAGCATCCGGGTCTCAACTACTCCGTACCCATCTGCCGGATCCACTGGTCTCGCTGCAGCCCTACCCAGGGGCACAGCCCTCTGTCTGACACGCTGACGTGCTGCTGTTTGGGTGGTTGGAGTGACGACAGCCTGGCGTGGGACATTTTGGGCTGCTGTACTCTGCTCCGTCTCCATCTCGTGCAGGGAGGGAACATCTGCCCTGCGGCTCTGCGGAGTTGTCCACACTGGTGGTGGTGGTGGAGGTGGTGTTTTTGTCCGCATGGATGGCGGTGGTGGTGTCTTTTTCCGCATGGATGGCGGTGGTGGTGGTGGTGTCTTTGTCCGCATGGATGGCAGTGGTGGAGGTGGTGTCCGCGGTGGTGGTGAAGGGGGAGGACATGGCTTCATGTCCCTGTGAGCACTCCGCATCGGTCCCCACTGGTGTCTCAGAGATGACGAGGCGGCCACTGTCATCTGATTCCATGGGGGATGCATCTGTGTGTGAAACAGTGCATAGTTAATATTTAGTTATTGTATGTGGATATTGCATTATTTTGTCTATATAAAGTACATATTTGGACAGACATTTGGCCCTTTGCTGCTGTTTTCATTTCATTCACCTCTGGGGTCAGACATGCACTCATTCATGTATTGACTACAACTCCCATGGTGAAACACTATGGTGAGGGTATGTGTTTTAGGCACAGCTACATGTGCACTGGGTCTGGCATGGGGGAGTGGGCAGGGATTGACAACACGCTGCATTTCTACGCTGCCATGCAACTTACCTTGTCCTCCTTCTGCAGCACCAGAGGTGTCCAGTTGTGTGACCCCCACAACAGCTTCAGGTTCTATTGTTGACTCCACTAGGTCCTCCAGGGCTGTGTTCGGTGTCACATTGGATGTGCCCCCACCTGTGCCTGCTGCATCCTTGACCCTCTGAGCAATCCTCTCCTTTGCCCTTTTACGCAGGTCATACCAGCGTTTTTTTAAGTCGTCAATGCTGCGGTGGGTGACTCCGCAAGCATTGACCTTGTCCTTGATGCGCAGCCACATCTTTCTTTTTTCTGCCTCAGGCACCTTCAAGGACAGCTTCCCAAACAGTTTATCATTATTGCTGCTGACACCCTCAATCAGTATTGCGCTTTCTCTTCCTGGGTGTGTCCTTTCCCTGTTGGGGGGCATCCTTCTCCATCTTCAACTGCTTGCCTGGTCCTGGTTGCTGCTGGTTCAGTCTAGCTCCTCAGCTCCTGTGCTCTGCCTCCTCCTCTGAGCTCCTCGGGCACTGAATGGAGCATGGGCTGTCCTACTTCCTGGTTGTGATGTCATCAGCCTGCTTCCGATGCGTCGCGTCTTTTTCCCGAATTCGCAATTACCGATTTCGCAAATACCGATTCGGTATTTGCTAATTCGGTATTTGCTAATGGTGTTTCGCTATCGTACTTTCGCTGTTGAATACCGAATTTTACCGATTCGGTAATTAATACCGAATCTCTTGATGCATCGCGGTTTGCATGTCCTTATTAGCGATTCCTTATTTTTCACTAATAAGGACATGGAATACCGAATTTTGATGCATATGCCCCTAAATGAGGTAATCCAATTTCACCTACAACGGTAGACAACTTTCAGGCAGATGCATCAAAGAAAATACCGGGAGCAAACGGCCAGATTCTGAGAATCTGGCCGTTTGCTCACTGTATTTTTGCATTTGGGATGCATCATCCCAAATGCAGAAATCGCAATTTAAGGAATCTCTAAATAGCGATTCCTTAAATTGCTCTTGCATTTAAGGAATCCCAAAATGAGATTCCTTAAATGCAATGCATGAAACCCAAAAAAATAGCGAATTCGCTAATAGGGGAGCAAATTACCATGAAGTTGAACTTTGTGGTAATTTGCTAAAACTTTGAAAAATGCACTTTAGTGCATTTTTCAAAGTTACATGTTGCGCACACACATGCCTTTAGGGCATGTGTGTGTGTAACATTTGTGCACAGGTCCATTTCAGGGGTGTAACAGGGTGTCCTTTGGACACCCTGGCACCCTTGAAATAGCGGAACATTAGCGATTCGGTAAAAGCTAATCGCTAATAAGGAATGGCTTTCCCATTCATTCCTATGGGCCTTTAGAATTGGAAAGCCATTCCTTATTAGCGATTAGCTATTACCGAATCGCTAATAAGGAATCGGTAGGAATCACTAATAACATTGCGATTCCTACATGCATCCCGTTTTGCGAGTCTTTAATAGCGATTCCTTAAAATTCGTTATTAGGGACTCGCAAAACATAACTTTGATGCATCTGCCAGTTTTTGTCTTAAAAGATTTCATGTTTTCTCCATCCCCATACACTGACTTTTGATTCAGCACACAGTGTATTATTATTTATTATTTATTATTTATCATTTATTATGCATGAACATCTATTCCTTAGGGGTTCATTCATCACGTTCCTCTGCCCGACTTTTACGTCAATAGTCAATACTGGCATTCCTAATATATATATATAGACTCTGAATTTGGCCTTCATTTTTTTTAAACAAAGTCTAAAACGTGGAACTTTTTCCTATGATTAATTTTTTTTCTCCAAATTTGTATTTTTTCCTTTTTGGCAAAGTAATCTGCTTACAGTAGAACTATTCATAGAGAACAGAATTATTTAAAACACTTTCAGAGACAATATGTCACCTTGTCAATAACAAATTGTTTTATGTAACTTGACATGAAATGGTTTCGACCTTTTTCTTCTGTATTTACGAGCCATTTCATCATGTGTATGTATATATATATATATATGTATGTTCATTAATTTAGCATTCACTGTAAATGTATGCTTGGAATGGAACATTGCTTTAATATGTACAGCACCATTGCATTTTTATGCATAACAACAGTTTTAATACATTTTTACAATGTATTTTAGGCATGTTTTTAGCACTTCATGTGTAGCTATATTTTAGATATGTTTAGCATGTTTAGAATTTAGTAATGTCGTTCATACGAAAGTGGAGTGTGTGTTGTGTCGATTTAGATACCGTATATATGTTTCCTGATGTATGCCCTTATATAGACACAATTCACTTTGCCCATATTTAGGCATAGAAATCCTACCCTTATTTAGGCATTAGCCATGCTAACCAAATACAGGCGTGGCCACCTACATCCTTCTATCCACGACACAAAGAGTTCTTGGAAAACCAGACTCTTAAGCCTGTAGTACTTCCCCTTGCTTGGATTATTGATTTCTCCAAGAACTCATTTATTATGCATGAACATCTATTCCTTAGGGGTTCATTCATGACGTTCCTCTGCCCGACTTTTACGTCAATACTGGCATTCCTAAACACCTTCAAGGTATAAATATACATTCACTTGCCATGGCAAATCACGGTTCGGCTGCATACTTGCATGACACGGCTCGACACGGCAAGTTCGGAAGGAAGTCGAGTCCCCGCCTGATGCACTGACCAGACGCTGTCATCCTCCTCGCAGAGAATCCAGCTCCAGTGTTTCTGACTCCCCTTGCGGGGTGTTAGAGATCGAGACCCGGAAAGAGATTCCAACCTCTCTCATTCTAAGGTATGAAGGGGACTAGAACCTAGAACGACTTTTGGCAAATCTTGGCAACTCCATTCTAAACTATAGCCCAACTAGATTATAGACAAATAGCACCTACTTCTTACCTCATACTACACTTAGGTTAGGTACACTGGGGTAGAACTAGCTAGAAGCACCAGATGAGTATTCACATTTTAGCCTGTGTTATTTATGTATGCTTTTTTATGAATATATGTCATGGCTACAAACCATGCTATTGCAGTATTATTTTATCTTACTGCTAACGCTGTACGTATTATACTTCCCATTCTGTCTTATGATTGTAGCAGTTCAAATCTCTTGCACGAGAAATGAACCCTTTTTATTGAAACGCCCGTCTATCTATTTGTGGGAGGGATGGGCAGAAATAGAAACTAGGAGGCTTTAGTGGTTTATCAATTGTGAGGTTTATTTAAGAACTGGAATATCCGGTTATTGATACAGGTGGAATGTAGAGTCCTTGGCGTCTTCTTTGGAGCTGATGTTATCTGGTACGTCCTTCAACCCCCAGGATGCTCGGAAGAAAAACAAACAGGACGGTTAAGTGTTTGGACTCTCGAAAAGGTACTATTTACCAGAAAGGGGAAACCTCCACCACACCCAGTGTAGTTGAACACTGGTCAGACTGGTTGTCAGGGTGAATATCAGGGTGAATATCGGTGGTAGTTCTCTGGTGACCTATTTAATGTGAGGGCTGACGTTGGGGTTTTTAAGAGGGTATCCACGTAGGGAAGAGGCGGATTAATAACCAATGAAGGGAACAGACACTCGAGGGACACTCGAGGGAGATAGTGCTTGGCGGCGCTAGTTCAGTGCCCCACTCCCCTCCTGTCCTCCCCACTCCCGCTTGGTCCTCCTGCCTCGCGCCCTCCTGGGTAAGTAAGTAAGTAAGTAATTTTATTTAGCATAGTTACTTAAAACCAATGCAATACAAAACAAGGGTAAAAGAAATTTTTTTAAAACTAAATGCTTGATAAAACCAGTAAAACACAATCACAGTTCCTCGATTCATTTAGGCACAAAATTTCATCCTGTTAGATTAGTCTTTTAAAAATTTGATTCAGTTTTGTTTTGTAAAATATAGTTGCTTTCCCGGTATCCTCGTTTTTCTCTTTAAGTCAGCCATGACGATGGGTGCTGTTATGTTTTGTCAAATTATATCGAAACCTTTAGAGATTAGTTTTTTGCATCTTCTTTTCTACTGCCTTCATAAATTTCACAAAACTACAGTTCAGCTGAGGGTCCTGGGATGCAAAACAGGCAAGAACTGCATTCCTTCGTGTGCGTAACCCTCGTCGATTGAAGTGATGTTTCAGCAGATATTTCCGTTCATCCAGCAGTTTCTCGCAGGAACATAGCAAGTGCAGCATGTCCTCTTGCGCTAGGCCGCATAACCGACAGAGGGAGCCTGCTTTGACTTTTAGCCAGCGTGGAAAGTTTTGGATGCAGGGTAGCAAGCCTAACCTATACTTTAAGAAACACATTTTAACGGGTTTGGCATAACCCACACCAAAGTAGCTCTGTGGTGCTTTTGTTGAGTAAGAGTTCAGGGTCATCCAGCCATGCGTTCTTTTTGAAAGGGTTGCCTTATCTTGAACCCACGATAGTTGTTTGATGGATTTCTTAACCAGATTTTTAAATGTTGTATGATTTGCTAGGGTGTCCAAAAGCTGCTTTAATCCCGTATTTGCCAGGCTGCTCGTAAGGTACTTGGCTGCTGGTGAGGATGTGTGTTGCTCTAGCTCCGTCCATAGGTGCCTCGTTTAGAGTTCCTTGTTTTGATTTCCTCACTTTGTCCCAGGCTGAAATATAGGCCCCCTGTCTTGCCAGGAGCTGTTGTTGGATACCGAACTCTAGCCTGATTTGTGCTGGTGAAGTTCGCTTGGGCAGGCTAAAAATTATTCTGTAGGCAGCTATAATTGTGTTGTCAAGGATCTTAGCATCTTTGTCACTAAGTACCTCGCTCCCATAGGTAATTGTTGGCAGAAGTTTGGCACGGATTACTTATGCCAGAGGTAAAAGAGAGGGTCCAGAGAGTTTGCTGTTTAATGTTTTTAAAGAGATTGCCAAAGCGAGCCCTTTTCCTCTGATGCTCATTCTCTGAGCGGTAAACTGCCCGCTGTTATCAATCTTTACTCCTAAGTATTTGTACATTGGCGTGTCTTCAATTCGTGTGTTGTTCCAGAACCACGATATAGATTTTCTTTTGTTCTTACTGATAGTCATTGACTGAGTTTTCTTCAGATTTATTGTCAATTCATTTTCTTTTGAGTAGCTGTGTGTTGCATTCACAAGATGTTGAAGCCCTACCTTTGTGTGGCTTATTAAGACTATATTGTCTGCATATAGAAGACCGGGTAGTTGGAGCCCTCCTAATTTGGGAGCGTGGGAATTGCAGCTGTTTAGGATCGGTACAAGGTCGCCTAAGAACAGGTTGAAGAGAGTGGGGGCCAGGACGCAGCCCTGTTTGAGGCCCTTGGTGGTCTGTATACGCCTTGACAGAACTGATCCATCCCCCACCTTTATCTGTACCCAGGTCTCTGTATGAAGGTTGATCAGCAGATCCAGCAGAGGTCTCGGTATCCCCCAGCCATTCAGTTTCGACCATAAAATATTCCAATTTATGTGATCAAAGGCGGCCTTATAGTCTATGAAACAAAAGTGGATGGGCATTTTGTTTAATTCTGCCTTATCTATGAGCATACCCATAGTTAGAATATTGGTCATTGTGCCTACTGATTTGGCAAAGCCTGTCTGGTTGACCGGAATTTGGGATTTCTCTGTGGCCATGCCAACAACTCCTCCAGGAGTATGCCTGCAAAATACTTTGCCTCATTATCAATTAAGGCCACCAATCGATAGTTTTGAGGTGTAGCCTTGTCCCCTGCCTTAAAAATTGGAGAAATGATAGAGCCCTTCCAGGAGCCTGGCAGGATGTTGTAATGTCTTATCTCCAAAAAAAGGGGTTTGAGAGCTGCTGCCCAGCCTTTCACATCTTGTTTGTATAGGATTGGTGGGATTCATTTGGCCCTGGAGCTCCCTCACTTCTTCCTTTTTTAAAGGTGATTGTACTTTGAATTTTTTACAAGTATCCATCTCACGGTCCGATATTAACGCCTGTTTTTCCCGTGACCTGATTAAAGTGGGTTCCAAGATAACTTGCCCATGTTTGCTTCTGACCGTCGTGCGGAGGTGAGACGAAGTTTGTTGGTGCTCGGGTAGGTCTCACATACCCGAGCACCAACAGACTTCGTCTCGCCTCCGCACGACGGTCAGAAGCTCACAAGCGAGGGCAAGCGGATTTGCTTCCCTGCTCGATCCGACCGCGCACCCGGCAGCGGAATTTTCCAACTGTAACACGCCACCTAGACGTATTAGAAGAACCTCCTTCTCACGTCTTCCTTTGTTTACACCCGATTAGGACCGGGTTGGAATTATCACCGTTCCAACGACACCGCTCTCATCCAAAAATTCTACAGCCCTGAAGAGTCACAGGCTTTACCCCGGTTTTGACGAAACACGTGTCGGCTGGTTTTGTTGTGAAACAAATACTCACACTGGATGAATAAACACCTAATAGGTTAAAAACACTGGAGTTGGATCTTATCCTTGCATTGAATGATCACAAAACTCAATTTATGAACTGATGCAGGTTGTGTGCGCTTGACATTGCTTTTATGTATACAGAAGGTGAGATCCTCTCCCCTTCCTTTCTCTGAAACAAGGGTTATCTCAGATCAAGAAGCACAAACCACCTTAACCTCACAAACTACCCCCTGACCACTACCTGTAGAGCGCCATCTTATTTCTGAACACTCTTATAACCCTTCGCTGAACTTTGAACTTGCCCATGTTTCTTCTCTGATATTGGATGAAACCCCATTATGCATAGGTCTTATGAAGGAGTTAATGGTTTTCCAGAACCTTGCCCCATCGTTCCGTTTGGTATCAGAGTGAAGTCTTGCCCACAAATTGCCCTCCATGGATAAATTAGCTTCCCATTTTAGTTTTTTCAATGTTACTTTTAGTTTCCGTAAGTGGTCATGCTTCACTATGTCCATGGGTTTCTGTTGAAGTTCTCTCATCGTGCGGTAAATTGATGTTTTTGTGCCTCTAATTTTTGCTTCATACTCTCGAGTAAATTTCCTCGAACTGCCGCAGCCTGATTTTACGTGTGGCTTGGGTCTTGTAGCGTAGATAGACATGGTTTTTGTAAATTGTTCCCATTTGACAATTTCGCTTGATCCAGTGCGAGCCCCAAAATGCTGTTTTACCATCCTCCCCCCCTGGGGGGAGGATGGCATCCACCACTCCTCGAACCACTCTTCGGCTTCCCCGCTGTCGTCAGTGAGGTGCTCCGGTTCCCCGTCTCTCTCTCTCGCTTTTCCTCTGGTCCCGTCTGTTCGCGTCCTCGTGCTGCTCCTCCTTCCTCTTCTCTTCCGGGTTCGACGACGACGCGTTCTTTGTCCTGTCCTGCCTTTTCCTCCTGCTGGATGCGTCCGGATTGGTTGCCTTCCCTGGTCCCGCCTCCGGCTTCCTGCAATAGAGACCCGGACCAAGAGTTACCCGGGTTTTGAAATGGCGACTCTCTATCCCAGGTGAGTCCCGCGGTGGGTATCAGTAGGGATCCCGTGTTTGCCTCAAGTTCGATCGGTCCATTCTGACACTATTTCTGTGTAACTCTGTAGAAACGAAGCATGCACAATTGACTGAGTGAAACTGTTATCTATTGTTTCCACAATTCTGAGCCTGTTCCGATTCTAAAGGGAAACAAAGTTGTCATGTGTATGCGGTTGTCAGAAACGAAATCCTTCTTGTTCATTTGAGAAGTTTCTTGTGACCTCTGAGTTAGCTGGCACACACAATTAATTAAGTTTAATGTACTTGATAGAGACATACTGACCTCAGTCATATGTCAAAACAATAGTGTATATTATTCCAATGCGCAGAGCCTATCAGGGATATAGGAACTACACTACAGTGGCTGTCACTGTATTTTCAGTGAAGTACTGCTTTATTTCTTCTCCTATAGTCTCACGAACCACCAGGTCCTCCAAATGTTTGCTCCGGAGCTGACAGCTAGGGATACAAACTTGAGCAGGTGCCCAGGTTTGGCCAATATGGATAGGGTTATGATTAGACACGGTTCTGTCCAGATATTCCCTGTGCCCAATCTGCGCACGTACCAACTGGCAACAGAGAATTAATGTGTCAAGGAGCATACATAGTTCATGCAAGAGCAAAATAAATGAGTAGTGTCTTTCAGCAAGGTGGCACAGCTATTGAGACCTCGGACATTCCAGGAGATCACTTTACAATCATGCTCCATACCTGCCATTCAGAAAATATAAGAACAGGTTGCGCTCTCTAATCAAGGGCCCTACCATCACTCCTCCCCTCCGTGCACACCGAAGACTCTCCAGACTCCAGCATTAACTTTTCCCCAATCCTCCCCGAACAGACAGTTGGACCATCAAAACAAAAAAAAAAAAATGTGTACGTTCTATACAGTGAACACTTTAGCGTGAAGGTTGCCTCTGAGGAAAAGGGGAGCTTCCTTGCATTGTTAATACTTTTTGCCACCTTCATGAGACTTTCCCAAAAAAGTGCTCTCTTCTGCTTAGTTTGTGCATTGAAGGTTTAGGGGTGATCCGTCAAGCAGGGGCTAGAAAAAGGGTGTTAGAAAGGCGATCCCGGGGGAGGCGGAAGATGTCTGACTGACCACCCCTAGGTCCACCTCTCCGCCGAGAAGTAGCCGAGCGTTACCGAGAGGCCTCCTGGGTGAGGGCCCTCTCCTAGGATCGTACAGCAGAGTAACCACAACACTACAAACGGACACCACACAAGAAGATAGTTCTTAGGCTTTATCAAGAGTAAAGGTTGCTTGTTCTTAGCGATATATACAGGCAGATCGATGGATCTGTAAAGTCTCGTAAAGGAAGGGACAGGGTAGCGGGACAGTCTCAGTACGGCTGTAGGAAGGGATACCCTGCGCACAGCTCTCAATCCTCGAGCCGGGGGTTCCGAGAGGCCGAGCCGCGGCAGCGCCAGCAGGACTTGACAGGTGGTCTTTTCGGAGAGGAGGCCGCGGCGGCGCCAGCAGGCCTCGAGGTGGTTTCGGCGAAGAAGGGCCGCGGCAGCGCCAGCAGGCTCTCGAGATGGTTCAGCAAAGGTGGGCCGCGGCAGCGCCAGCAGGCTCCCAAGATGGTTCAGCAAAGGGGGGCCGCGGCAGCGCCAGCAGGCTCCCAAGATGGATCAGCAAAGGTGGGCCGCGGCAGCGCCAGCAGGTTCCCAAGATGGTTTTCAGAGAAGGTAGGCCGCGGCAGCGCCAGCAGGCTCTCAGGGTCTCTTCAGGTTACAGGCAAAAGAGTTCTTCTGGTGTCGGCCGCGACAGCGTCTGCAGGGCTTCCAGTCCAGGATACAACTGCCGTCCTACTCCGGGGTTGGCCCAGATATAGGACTGGAGTCCTTTGATGTCCGGACCCTCGCGCCTGGGGGTCAGAGGAGCCGGGATGATGGTGTCCAGACACCCAGCAGGGGGGTGGAGACAGCGCCCGGGGAGGCCGGAGGGCGATCGATACCAGGCGTCCGGGGACGGCTGGAGGCCCATCGAAACTTCCCTCCTCTGGGATCTGTTGAGTGGCCACTCGACCACCTGGGTGGATCTTGGTGCCTCGATGTCGGGGCTTCGCTGGGGCCTTGGTCGGGGCCAAGGCCACGTGGTCGTGACGTGGTGGGTCCAAGATGGAGTCGAGCGAGGCCTCGTGCCCAGGACATGGTTCGTGACATGATGGCCCGGGATGGAGTTAGGCCGGTAGTGGTGGCCCGGGGTGGTAACCGGACCAGCAGTGTTGGGGCGTGCAGGGCCGGGCAAGGGCCGCCCGGTGCCCGGCGGAGGGCCGATGTCGTTCGGGGCCCGCCACGCGGGGGGGTAGGACCACGCCATGAGGCCGGGTCCAACACGCGTCCCCCCCAGCTGAAGACAGGGGAGAGTCACCCATCTTCTTGGGGGTTCTCCTCGCCGAGGCGGAAGAATCGGGACAGGCCGTCAGCATTAGCGTGGTCGTTGCCGGGGCGATGCTCCACAGTGAAGTCCATCCCTTGGAGGGAGATGGACCATCGCAACAGTTTCGGGTTTTCACCCCGCATCTGCATCAACCACCGCAGGGGCCGGTGCTCGGTCTTGACCCGGAAGTGGGTGCCGAAGAGGTAGGGCCGGAGCTTCTTTAGGGCCCACAAGACGGCGAAGGCTTCCCTCTCGATGGTGCTCCATCGTTGTTCTCTGGCCAGCAGCCGCCGGCTGATGAAGGCAACGGGAAGGTCGACTCCCTCAGGGTTTACTTGGGATAGGACCGCCCCAATGCCGTGCTCCGAGGCGTCGGTTTGGACCACAAACTCTCGGCTGTAGTCGGGGGCTTGGAGCACAGGGGCGGTACACATGGCGGTCTTCAGGGTATCGAAGGCGACCTGGCACTCGGGGGTCCAGCGCACCTTTTGTGGTAGTCTCTTGGAGGTCAGTTCTGTGAGGGGCCCCACGATGCTTCCATAGTCTCTTATGAAGCGCCGATAATATCCGGTGAGCCCCAGGAAGGCTCGGACTGCTGTTTGGGTGACAGGGGGCTCCCAGGCCCGGATGGCGTCAATCTTTGGCTGGAGGGGAGCCACCTGGCCACTCCCTACTTGGTGCCGCAGATAGGTCACGGACCCTTGGCCTATCTGGCACTTGCTGGCTTTTATTGTCAGTCCGGCCCGTCGGAGGGCCGTCAGGACCTCCCAGAGGTGGGTCAGGTGCTCATCCCAGTGGAGGCTGTACACCGCAATGTCGTCTAGATAGGCGGCACTGAACTCTTCTAGTCCGGCCAGCACCCTGTTCACGAGTCTCTGGAAGGTGGCCGGGGCGTTTTTCATGCCGAAGGGCATCACTTTGAAATGGTAGTGGCCATCAGGGGTCGAGAAGGCCGATCGCTCTTGTGCTCCAGGGGTGAGGCCGATCTGCCAATATCCGGCCGTGAGGTCGAAGGTGCTGAGATACCTGGCGGCCCCAGGCGATCGATCAGCTCATCCGCCCGGGGGATGGGATGGGCGTCGGTCCTGGTGACTGTATTCAGCCCCCGGTAGTCAACACAGAACCGGAGCTCCGGGGGCGTGCCGAGAGCGGCGGCCTTAGGGACCAGGACAACAGGACTGGCCCAGGGACTGTCGGAGGGTTCGATTACCCCCAGAGCTAGCATCTTGGTTACTTCGGATTGAATGCAGGCCCGAACTCGGTCGGGCACTCGGAAAGCTCGGTGTCTTACAGGCGGGCTGTCTCCGGTGTCTACATCGTGGACACACCACCGGGTGATCCCAGGAGTGAGGGAAAATAGATCTGCAAATTGCCCCAGCAGCTTCCGGCAGTCTTGGTGCTGTTCTGGGGTCAGGGTAGAGGAGAGCGTGACTCCTTCGACAGAGCCGTCTTTCTCGTGGTGCTCAGGAGATCGGGTAGAGGTTCGGAGTCGTCTTCAGCTCCGTCATCGGTTGCTAGCAGCAGACTTAGTTCAGTGCGTGCGAAATGCGGCTTGAGCCGGTTAGCGTGTAGAACCCGGAGGGGGTTCCTGGGGGACTCCATGTCCACCAGATAGGTGACGGGGCTCTTGCGCTCCACCACTTTGAAGGGCCCCGTCCACTTGTCCTGGAGGGCACAAGGTTCAACCGGGGACATGACCCAGACCTGCTGGCCCGGTTCGAATTCGATGGACGAGGCGTTCTGGTCATACCAGCGTTTCATCTCCTCCTGACTGGCTTCCAGGTTGGCTTCGGCAAGTTCCCGGAACTTCCGAGTCTGGTTGCGGAGGGTCAGGAGGTACTGGTAGACATCTGGTGGAGCACCCCGGGCAGCCGTCTCCCAGCCTTCTTTGACCAGGTTGAGGGGGCCTCGGACCGGGTGCCCATACAATAGTTCAAAGGGGCTGAACCCCAGGGATTTCTGGGGTACCTCGCGATAGGCAAACAGGAGGCAGGGCAGCAGGACATCCCATTTGCGTCGTAGCGGCTCTTCTAGGCCCTTGATCATCCCCTTCAGTGTTCGGTTAAACCGCTCTACAAGTCCATTTCCTTGGGGGTGATACGGGGTGGTGAACTTATATGTGACCCCGCACTGTTGCGACAGGGACCGCATATATTTCGATATAAAGTTGGTGCCCCGATCACTCATGACTTCTCGGGGGAAGCCGACTCTGGAGAAGATCCCCATCAGGGCTCTGCCTACTACTGGGGCCGTGATGGTTCGGAGGGGGATGGCTTCAGGATAGCGGGTGGCATGGTCCACCAGAACGAGGATGAAGCGGTGCCCCTGGGAGGTGCGGGGGTCCAATGGTCCCACTATGTCGATCCCCACTCGTTCGAAGGGGGTGGTGACCACGGGGAAAGGCTGGAGTGGAGCTTTGACTTTTCCCCCGCTCTTCCCGCTGGCTTGACAGGTCGGACAGGATCGGCAGTGATTGCTTAAATCGTTGCGCATTTTCGGCCAGTAGAAATCGGTCACCAGGCGGCTGTAAGTTTTGTCCTGCCCCAGGTGCCCGGCGAGGGGCACGTCATGTGCTAAGTTCAAAAGGAAGTCTCTGAATCGGAGGGGAACGACCAGCACCCGGCTGGCCCCTAGTTCGGCAATCTTCTGCTCGCTGTAGAGAAGGTCGTGGTCCCAATAGATCCAGTGGGACCCCGAGGGGTCTCCAGCGGCTTGAGTGGCGGCTTGTTGTCGGATTCCCTCGAGGGAGGGACAGGTTTTCTGTTCCTGCCGGAATTGTTCGCGGGTGGGGCCACCTTCTTGGCGCCATTGAGCTAGTTCTGGAAGGTGGCCGAGCTCGGGGAGGTCTTCATGGCTGGGCCCCTGGGGGCCGGGTTCAGGGTCGGCGTCCTCGGGGACGGCGGGCGGTGGAGGTGCGGGCCACTCCGGTTCTTCTGGCAGGGCCTCTTCGATCGGGGCGGAGGCCCGGGTGATCATGGATCGGGCGTCGCACAGGCCCACTCGGGAAGGCCTAGCATCCCCAGATGCTCTCTCCGCTCGACTTGGACCCAGGGGGAACTTTCCAGGTCGTTCCCGAGGAGGCAGTCCACGGGGGCATCGTCCCAGACGGTCACTTTCAGCATGCCCGACACCCCTCCCCATTCGAAGGGGATGCGGGCCATCTGGCACAAACTCTCTGAGTTATCC